>NC_079321.1:58208023-58834773 GCF_029931775.1 Euleptes europaea
GGCAACATGCTGAGGAGCAGAGAGGTAATCAAAAGTCACAGATGATAAGTGCGTTCGTTTTAAAGTGATACCATAGTTAGCCCCTATATGGTTTCATGTTTTAGACTGAAATATGGAACTTCAAACAGAAAAGAAATGGATATATTGCTCAGTGGATGGAAATTGATACATTAAATGGATACATTAAATGTTATTTACTGACATTCCAAATATCTGTAAAAATTGGTTTAATACTTAAAGAGATCTAATGCTCTTGCCATTGCCTGTTCTATTGCCAGTGCTGCTGGCTTTGTCATTAATTCTGTTAGCTCTCTTAAGTTTTGACTAGCTGGAAAATGTATCACAGGTTGAATACAGAATTCTAAGTATTCCTTTGCTGCTGTAGGTACTGTTGCTGAGCAAGGTTGGGGAACCCTGGTGCAAGAGAGGTTTGCCAGGTCCTTCCTTGCAACTGGCGGGAGGTTTTTGGGGCAGAGCCTGAGGAGGGCAGGTTTGGGGAGGGGAGGGACTTCAATGCTATAGAGTCCAATTGCCAAAGCGACTATTTTCTCTATTGGCTGGAGTTCAGTTGTAATAGGAGATCTCCAGCTAGTACCTGGAGGTTGGTAACCCTAGTGCAAGCACATTTAAATTTTAGGTTCTGCTGCCTAGTCTTGTGCAAATGCATTTAGTCTGCATGTTGTCTTGATGTTGTGCTTGCTTATATCTGGTGTTCTTGCTCTTGATAAGTATCACAGGTTTTCCTGCATATAGTAATGCCACTCTGCACCTTGGTAATTTCAGTTGGAATAGGAGTAGAAAAAGAAAGCACACTAGAGAAAAAATCATGAACATAATCCTAACAAAAATTCTACACTGAACTCAGAAGTTAGGTTCAAGACTATGCAAAGTAGGTTTATTCAGAGTTGCAACATATTGTTAAAAACATCCCTTAAAATATAAAATAGCTGTCCTGCCCCCCCCTGTGTATTGTATGTGATTGTATCTGACTGACATTTTCTTTTGCCAAAGGTCCAACTGTTCTTCATCACATATGTCCACAAGATGATCCCATTTCTGGAATAGATTTTTTACTCTCCTCCTCCTAACTAGATATATAGAGGCCATGTAGTTGGGTCATGGTTAAGCCAAAGAAGGACACTTGAGTTTAATTGGAGAAGCCAAGATGCTGTTGCAGACAATGGATCATAGAAGGGCTTAGGTTTGTGCAGCTTATTATGCCCAGTATGTTTATCACACACATATAAACTGTTCCAAGCAGAGAGTTAAATGTGTTGTTACATATTTGCAACATTTATGAACACTTACACCCAATCTATTAAATACTAAATCTGCTTTGTGGATTCTTAGCCCATCATAGCTTTACTGAATCCAAATATAATGGAGTATACAGTTGATAGTATACAAACAAATACAGATAGAATTGCAGCTTCTGTCTTTAGAAGGGGAAGCACTATTTACTCAGAGCACAAGAATGACACAAGTAATTAGACAATGCAGAATGCCTTGTGCTATCTGACCAATGTGGGGCCGGAAAGGGCAGCCTGTATAGTAGTTGCAATGAGTATTACCCAAATCAATCCCTGTGTCAAGCCTGTAGATGACTTCTACATGCACAGAACCACACATGTGTTCCAGGGTATTTATTTGAGATTGTTCCTGTCCAGGGCCAGATTTAGGTTTGATGAGGCCCTAAGCTATTGAAGGTAATGGGGCCCTTTATATGTCCAGCTGTCCTTTGTCAACAACAAATTGTTGCTGTTTTTTATGTTGAATATATGGTAATTTATGGACCTAATAGGTGCACATGACAAAATATGTATTTTATCAAAGTAATTGTTGAACTGAAATACAATTAAGAAGAAGTATATTAATAGTGAAATAATTATTATTTCCTTTAAAAAAATTTGTGGCCCCCAAGAGAGTGGGGCCCTAAGCTATAGCTTGTTTAGCTTATACGTAAATCCGGCACTGTTCCTGTCATATATATGGATCCCTTTTCTAGAACAATACCTTTGGAAAGATGAGACAGACAGAGAGAATCTCAGATAAGAAAATGTTTATTCCCCACAAGACACAATGCTGAAAAAAAATGAAATGCAAAAGAAAGCATAAAACAATATTTTGATGCAGCAACACAATCGTTGCCATGCTTCCCTTGGATGTTGCCTAGTCGAGGTGCAAACGAGGAGTCTAAGGGGGAAATAAAGGGAGAAACTAAAGCTTGCCTTAGGGCTGTTGAAAAAAAAATTCTGTAAAATTCGGATTTGGCAAAATTCAGCCCGTTTTTATTTGGGAAATGCCGAAGTCCGAACTCCCCCGCTTCGGGTCCATGCAATTTGGCATGAGGTCCGGAGTTCGGGGAAAAATTCGGCCGAATAAAGCCATTAAAATCACAACTGCACCTTTCCACGGCTCTGTGGGGGCATTTTTGGGGGTAGAGGTCCCAAACTTTCAGCGTAGCTTCAAAGGACCCTTCTTGCAATAACCCCCAAGTTTTGTAAAGATTGGATCAGTGGGGGCTGAGATATGGTCCCCAAAAGGGGTCCCCCTCCTTAATATGCATTTGCAATTAGCAGAGCTTGCCGCCCACTCGAAGCTCCCAGCCCCGACAAACAGCTGAGTTGCGGGGAGCAAGGGCAGGGCAGGTGCGAAGAAGTTTGCAAACCATGCAAGGCAACACAACCATGCAAACCATCACGTTTGCAGCCATGCAAAGCAACACCTGACGCCTGGGAGTTTGCAAACCATGGAAAGGGACAGAAGAAGTTTGCAAACCATGCAAAGCAACACAACCATGCAAAGTAACACCTTTGCAACCAGGCAAAGCAAGACCTGATGCCTGGGAGTTTGCAAACCATGGAAAGGGACAGAGGCATGCTAGCTAAGCATAAGGAGCAGGAGGGGTGGAATTTCCCCTTTTGCATCGGACTCGGGACCAGGAAAATGCATTCTTTAAGTCACAATTTGAAAACAATTTTTGAGCAAGCATCAAAATAGACCTAACCGATCTTATGAATGAGTAAAAACCTGAGGACACACAACTGAAGCCCCCCCTCAAACCAGGGAGAGAGAGACTCGAGGGGGCACACCCCCCAGACAGAACGGGCTTCCCCCCCACCTACAGAAACTGCTCCCTCCCCACACACACACAGACTCTGCTTCCCCCCCCCCCCGCACACACACAGGAGAAAAATTATAGATTAAAGCCCCAAAAGGGGTCTTACTGTGGATGTCTTCTATTCCATCAGGAGGGACTTGGAGGACTGGGTAATCCAATACGGTTCAATTTAAGCACGGGAGGTTTTGCCCTGGATTTGCTGCTGTCGAGATGCACACAGGATCGGCTGATCCCATTCATCCCAATAGGGAAAAGGGGGGCCATATCTCAGCCCCTGCTGATCCAATTTTTACAAAACTTGGGGATTCTTTCAAGAAGGCTCCTCTGAAGCTACACTGAAAGTTTGGGGGCTGTACCCCCAAAAATGTGCTCCCTGAGCCACGGAAAGGAGCGAATGTGTGCTGTAAATGGAATAAAAATGCACATTAAGGGGGGGACCCCTTTCGGGGCCCATATCTCAGCCCCCGCTGATCCAATCTTTACAAAACTTGGGGATTCTTGCAAGAAGGCTCCTCTGAAGCTACGCTGAAAGTTGGGGGCTGTACCCCCAAAAATGCACTCCTGCAGCCACGGAAAGGAGTGAATGTGCACAAGCACCCCCCCCCCATGGGGATTTCTCTCTCACACAAACAGATACTCTCTCTTTCTCTCCCCGGCCGGGCTGCGCAGCAGCTGGGCTCATGCACTCAATCGCGACTGATTGGCCAGAAGAAGACCCAGCTTGGCCACCGATTGGCCGGGGGAGAATGCTGCTTACTAACTGATGGTTATGCTGCTGCGCTGAACCCTGAATTTGCCGAATTTATTCACCGAACACCCCAAACTTGCTGAATTTGGCTCCCCGTTTTCCCGCCTTTTTTGAGTTCGGTTCCATCCGAACTAAAAACCGCCGAATCAGGGGAAATTTGGCTGTTTTTCGGTTCAGGACGAACCAAATCAACAGCCCTAGCTTGCCTATCCTGAAGAGAGGAGAGTGATGTGCTGTGGTCTGGAGTGAGAGAAGGAAAAGTGGATCCAAGACAAAGGAAGGAAAATCCTAACACCAAAACCAACTATGAAGTCACGGATCCAAATGAGGGACTGGGAGTGTAGGGAAGGTATTCAGTGATTCAGCAAAACAACCACACAGTTGAGGAAGGAGTTCTGGGTGCTGAACCAACTATGAGGTTGGGAGAAGAGGCTTAAGATGCCCTTTTAAAGGTTTGGGAAGAGAAGGTTACATACCAAGAGGGAAATGGAAGTCCAACTAGGTGCCAGTTTTGTCCCGATTATAAATAAAGAATTGCTGCAATTGCAAGTGCTTGCTGGTGAGTTTCAGTGTGCAGGTTGACTCCCCTTCCATCCGACACTCCCCCATTCCTCTTTCCTCCTCCCACTCTTCCACTTCCCTCTTGGAGGAACTCTGGAACATGACTGCCATTGCCCAGAATGGCTGTACATCTCCGGAATGCTCCTTCATTCTTTTTTTTTTAAAATGTTTTTGAACGGTATGTCGGTATACCAACTAAATGGATTGGTAGGCGGGTAGTGCTTCATCTTTTGAGAAAACACAGCAGTAACCAGAAACATGGAAGTGGAAGCATTGTGGCTGGGAGCTTTGCCATTGCTCCCCTAGACACTCACACACATACACCCCTCTGCTGCAGCAGAGGTTGAGGCACAGTGAAGGGACACACAATGAATGAGAGTAAGGCTTCCCCCCTCCCCGCCAAGAACGAAGAAGCTCCTTCAAGCCTTTCCCCCTAACATCGGAGCTTGTTCACTGCCTAGGTTCACCAGCGCCCACCCACCCACCTCGCTTCACCTAAAAGTCATGATGCCGGGCAGTTTTTATTTTGCAAAGCTGGGTGGGGGGGGGGTCTAAAACCATGCTTGTTAAAAAAAAAGAGTTTAATGTATACTGGAATGCAGTTTTAAAATGTTTTTTTTAAAACCTCAACATTAGGTCAGCCCTTAATTGACATCATCCAATCCCAAAGCACTGATGAAAATGATGACCACTCCCCTATTATCCTGCTGCGCTGCGCGTGGGAACATTCTTCCCTGAACTTTTGTGGGATAGATACAGGACGGAGTTCACCATGCATTTGTTTTTTGGATTGCGGGATAAAAAAGTGTGAGACATCACAGGGACAGACCAATGACCTCCTAGGCATGCATTAATGGCCACTGAGCAGCAGCTTGATGACATTTCCTTGGACTTGGGACTGAATTACTGGAGCTAACCTATATTGTGAGGCAGGTTCAATAGCCTCAGGTTATGTTTCAGTAAAACTGAGACAATTACTCTTGGCTGTGGGTGTGACAGAGCTTCTGGAGGTTAGACAAAAGACCTTGAATGCATGTGATCTTTGTAGCAATCCAGTGGGTGGGCTGCTCCCATGTGAGAGAATCCAGGGGAAAGCCCTGCTTGTTCAGGGGCCCCTGCCTTGATATCAAAATTTGATGTCTTTATTCAGGCCTTTGGCAGTTAAGTTAGAGGATCTTTTGGGGTGTGCAAATATAGGGGTCCCTGTGGAGCACAGGTTCATTTGTGACACCAGCAGTGTGTTGCCAAAGCTGTCCTCTCAGCCTTCCCTTCATGACGTGCTGTGGTCATAGCTGTCTGCGTTTTGTGGTACCGTATATACTCGGGTATAAGCCGACCCGAGTATAAGCCGACCCCCCAAATTTGAGGGCAGAAAAGGGAATTTCTTATTGACTCGCGTATAAGCCGAGGGTCAATAAGAAATTCCCTTTACCGGCAATGATGCGCTCTAAAATGGCGGCCGCCATTTTAGAGCGCAGGGCCCCTGCCCCTGGTCGCCCTCCTGCCGGCCTCCCGGGCCCTCCCGACCCACCCCACCCCAACCCACCCCGACCCACCCCACCCCAGTGCCATCCAAGGGGGGGAGGGGGAAGAGCCCCTGAACCCCCTACTTACCGGGAGACGCGGCGAATCGGCGGCGGCGGCGCGGCCTTCCTGGGCCGGCAGGAGGCCTTTCCAGGCCCCTGCCGGCTGGAGGAAGGCGCCTGGGCGCCTGAGCAGAGGCGGCGCGGCCGGCAGGGACCTCCTGCCGGCCCCTCCAGGCCCCTGCCGGCTGGAGGAAGGCTCCCGGCCGCGGCGGCGATGGCAGTGGTAAGTTCCCTCCTCCCTCCTCCCCCCTACCCTACCCTACCGTATTGACCCGCGTATAAGCCAAGTTCGGCTTTTTCAGCCCTTTTTTTGGGCTGAAAAACTCGGCTTATACGCGAGTATATACGGTAAGCAGAAAACATTAGTGCTATCATTTTAAACTTGGACAAGGGAAGAGACTTTTTTTTTGCCTGCTTCACTCTGTGTGTGTTAGGGTTTTTTGTTTGTTGGCTTGTTTTTTTGCGAAATGGACCTGGTGTCTATTAAATCAGTTAGGCTCTAACTAAGGGTTGACAGGACTAGAACAGGTTAGGAGATTCAATTCAATTTAGCATAGCAAGCATCTTGAATCATCTTAAGGTAGTCAAAACAGACTCTGAGGGCTTACTGGATGAAGGGCCTGGTGAGGGAACACCCCTTGCATTGGGTATCGTCACCTGAACCTGCATGCTGATGGAGACGGGGAAGGGTGTTGGTGCCTAGCATCTTTAGGCATGGGTTGGCCTGCAGACAAGAAGGAAGGAGGAGCTACTGCTCTTTGGGACAGGCTAGGGCTCCCCACACTTGCAAACCCGTCAGGTAGCTTTTTAGGGAATGTCCACAAAGGGGGGTATTTAATAAGTACAGTTCGGCTATGCAATATTTAGTTATTTATGCACCTCATTTAAACCCAAACTTTTTTGGGGTGTGTGTGTGTGTGTGTCTGAGAGCAATTATCAACTCTCAAAAATCCTGCAGTTCCCCATTTCAGCTCGTCTTTTTCAGCATAAAATTAAACATATATTTGAACAAAATCCAGGTAAGAAAATTATCTATTTCCAAGTGCAAGGGGCAGGCAAAAATTCAGTACATACCTAAATGCATAGAATTGTCTTTTCAGTCACAGATTTTCAATTTTCTTAATTTAAAGTCACTCATTTTTTTCTATTGCTCTATAAAACTGTAGTTCGATAATTTCCCAGGGCTTTGTGAACATTAGGTCAGGAAAGCTGTCTTGTAGCTGAGAAGTTCTGGAAAAGATGAATATCTTCCAGACTGAACATGATTGTTTCTCAGCATGTCTAGGTCTTCTTGGGTTTTATTAAGGCTGTTATGGAATATTTAAAACACTGAGTATTATTCTTCATTTGGTAATTGGAAGTCATTAATGTGTGTGTAATTTCAATAATTTAACTTCAATTGGATGACTCACTATGTGATTAGTTTAGCTTTTCAGAAGGCGATGTGATTATGACCTGAAAGGCAAATTAATAGAGGGATTATGGTCTTATAGATCATACAATTCATTACATTCCCACCAATCAATATCTGGCACCAGTTACTACACCTTCAGTGTATATGTTTCATTTAGTCAGTCATTCCGATGGGCAGATCTATATTTTTGTTACTTTGCTATTCAACATATATCATGATGCTGTGAGCTAAAAAGCCTGAAGTACAGCATGTCCCATATCTCTGGTAATATAAAGATCCTGCATTTTAGAAATTGGACATCTTCAATAACTGCCAGTCAAAATAACATCTATATTTTGCAGTTCCATAAGCAGCAATAACTTTACAGATTTTCTAAGCTTCTAGTTTTATTATTACTGGGAGTTAGTGTGGTCTAATGGATTATAATGTCAGAGACGCAGGTTCTGTTCATTTTTGGGGGGTTGTTGGGAAGTAAAATTCTCAAGAACTCAGCTTTGAGGTGGATTACATATATTTTAAATGAATGAATAATGACACAGCACTAACAGAAGTATAATATAAAGCCTACATGTGCCCCAATATATCTCTGGTGATCCTGTATGTTGCACAATGGTTCAGAATTTGGTTTCCTGCTCTCTGGAATATTGCAAGAGGCCTTGTAAGCATTTTATAGATCTTAAAACTAGAAAGGTGGAAACTAGAAAGAGCTTCCAATGTACACTGAAGCTTCTGCTCCAAATATGCTTCCTTCTCTCTACCTCTTATTCTCTATCTGTATACTTATCCTACTCATGTATTCCCAGTCTCCATGCTCTTTTTCTCCCATTAATTTAATCCCAGTTTTTGATAACCCATTTTTAATGGACAGAATACGTCGTATAGTTTATTTAATCTATGTTCACATTTGGGTTTTCTTGGCACAAACTGTCTGGGTTTCAGTACTACAGAAACCACATAGCCTTGATCATTGCAACAGAAGACGTTGATTCCATGGGAATTACTCCCCAGGTCTTTCTGAGCTCTGGTGTCTCTTAGCACTGTATTTAGCAATGAAGGAGTTGAAAGCCAGTTTTGAGACCCAGATAGTTTTGGTGGGTAAATAATGTACAAATGCTTTGCTTTCTTTATTGTTCTGGTATTTTTTAATAATCCCTGTGTGAAAAGGAATCCTAATTCTCCTTTTTGCAGACAGTCAACGAGATTTCATCTTGTGCAAACTGATTCAGAATAGGGAAAACAGGATTTGAATCCATGTCTCTCAGATCTGCCTCATAATAATGTTATATTTTAAAGTATACAGAGGACTCCTCTGTATAGTAGGTGAGCTAACCAGTGGAGAGTTATGATTAATACATTGTGCTGGACCACAAAAAATCTTACTTTTTAATGCTCAGTACTGATGGAAATTGGTTAGAAATGCCCATAGAACCACATTGGCAACAACAGGATGTGCATACACTGGTGTACTCAGTGGGAGATGAATTTGAACACATGAAGCTGCCTTATACTGAATCTGACCATTGGTCCATCAAAGTCAGTATTGTCTACTCAGACTGGCAGCGGCTCTCCAGGGTCTCAGGCAGAGGTCTTTCACATCACCTACTTGCCTAGTCCCTTTAACTGGAGATGCCGAGGATTGAACCTGGGACCTTCTGCATGCCAAGCAGATGCTCTACCACTGAGCCACACCCCAAATTTATTGTCTTACTGGGGTAGCTTCTTCAGCTCCACACACAAAATCTAGGTTACAGGGATTCTGCCTCTACTAGCTAGATATTGTGCATTATATGTTGCTCGGAGCAACTTCTTAAACCATGGATTTGGACAAAGGGCTATAATGATCATAATGCAGAGCTTAACACAACACTGTGGCTCTTATGTATAGGAGGGATATTGGCCAGCAGTAAAGGTAGAGGTGAACAATTATCACCATGTTATTTAGAAATGCACAAGCAAGCATAACAATATATAAAACTTCTACATTCAGTAAATTACACACATCCAATTGCAATCTATTGTTTCATCTGTAAGCCTCTTATTTTAAGGTACAGGCTCTTGTTCTTTGAAGTTAACTTTAACCTCAGAGTTACTAACCACCACTGAAATTGATCAGACAGGATGCAACACCCTGTTTCCTTTGACCTGACTTGTAAAGTTAAACTCAAAGAGCTGCTTTACAGGAATGAGGTGCTATATTATCCCTATGTCTCTCAAGCTGCTAGTATGTGGATTTCACTAATCCTCACTTCAGACATCAAAGGTCAAGGGTATTGTTGACTCCCTTTGGTACTAATTTAATTTTGTAAGACTTCAGTCCTAAACACACCTACTCACGAGCAAGTCCCCTTGAAGCTGATGGAGGCAAGTGTGAATAGGTTGGCTTAGTCTATTGAGAGAGAGAGAGAGAGAGAGAGAGAGAGAGACTTTATAATTTTTTGGTCTCCATTTAGATTTGAATACTTTAGAAAAACAGCAATGAAAAGCTTTCTTTGCTGTGAAAATACTGCACATCAATGTGGCTTCACGTTGTACTGTGATACTCCCTGCAGTCTTCATAAAGCTTATTCATGGTAACAACCCAAAGTTTGTTGTTCATAACCACCACTCTCAAGAGGATTGAGGCAATCTGAAGAACTATAATAAAAAAATAGTTTTTACATGTTTGTGCACCTTTACTCAATTTGTCCCTTTTTATAACTCTTTCTCTGTACAATGTTTGTCTTTCCCAAAGGAACACATCTCCCAAGGCCCTCATGTAGCTTTTCCCCCTTCCATTATTCTTTCTCGCAAGAATGCACGTGGAAAAATGTTATGTTGGAAATTAAAAAAAACAAAACACCTAGGGAAACATTCAGGCCAAACCTATGCATACTTAGATGGGAGTTGGTCCCATGGACCATTGTTGTGGAACTTGCTTTGAAGCAAATATATATAAGATTATGCTGAATGGGCATGATCCAGGTAGAACAGAACATCTTTAACTCCCATATTTAACTATGGGAGAATTAAGCCTATGAAATCAGTGGGAATTCAATCCAAATAAAGTAAAAATGTGGCATGGAGTTGTAACCAACTCATGGGGTTTTCAAGGCAAGAGACGAGCATAGGTGGTTTGGCAGGCACTGCCTTCTTCTGCATAGCGGCTCCCTTCTTCCTCGGTGATCTCCCGTCCAAGTACTGATCATGGCTGACCCTCCTTAGCTTCTGAACTCTGACAAGCCTGGCTAGTCTGAGCTGTTATGTTTGCTATTAAGTCCAAATGGAGTGTTTTTATTCAGAATTAAGCCCCAGTAGATTTAGATGGAATTATTGCAATCAAGTGTATACCCATAAAAGTGCTTATTTTTACCTGAACTACGTTCTAAATTAGAAATAATATGTCATTTATCTTTACATTATTCTATATATTATGGTTCCAAGTTAGGTGACTACTGGAGTGCTACTAATAAAATATAATCCAAATATCCTCTTCCTATCATTTCTGATAAGGTTTTTTTTAACGTGTTATATTACCTGAATTTGAATTAAATGTGCATCCTGGCCTCTATCATCACAAAGGTATTTAGGATTGCAATCACTGTTTATTATTGTATTATTTTATATGATTGTGGTGAACTGTTCCCAAGTACATTTCTTTGTACAAGGCAGTGGCCCCTGACAGAATCAAGCAGTATGGAGCCATGAAATATACAACAAACGATTGCCATCATTTGGAACAAAGAAGGGGCAGGGCATAAGAATGTTATTTCAAATAAAAGGAGTTGTCTTATTGGTTTACTTATCCCAAGTAATATCCTGAGATATTACCAGGAAGGGAGAAACATGAAAGTAGATGGGATGTACTAACACAAAGTACGCAGGAGGGTGGTTGGAATAAACAGCTATTTGCCACAAGGAGGAGATCTCTGAAAACATGTCATGATCCAACCAAATAAGAAAGAAGGGTAAGTGGGGGTGTAATACCAAAAACAAACAAACAAACAAAAAAAACCAGCATACAACATAGTCTACAACCCCTACCAAGAGCCAACTGATGGTATAAGCCCCCCATTCTCTAAGGATAGTCTAGCAGCCAATGAGCCAGTAGATAACAGAAATGGAGAGGACAGCCCTAGAAAGAAAGTTTCGACTCAAGATTGGACTGCCAATGTGAAACTGAAGAAGCTGAATGTAAAAGAAAAAGAAAACTACTGTTATCTTCATAAAACAAGACCTTCAAATAAAGGTGAAAAGCTGCCTTCTAAGGTTGGCATTCCACTGCTCCCAAACCCAGTTCCTGTCGAAGAACCACTGAGGCAACACAGTGAGGAACTCTGTTGATTTTCCAACTAAAAATCTCAAAATGTCAATCAATAGACCTATTGACTCCACTAATCCAAACAACCACCCCATATAAAAGACGTGACAGCACTTTAGCCTTAAAGACTAGAACTGCTTCAGGGACAAGCTGAACAACCCCCACCCCCCAACAGCAGAGGCAAAACCTGACAAACAGTTGCTGAGGAACTGGCCACTGCAAGCAGAGCACACTCTTTGAGCCAAACTACAAATGATGTTCTACATGACGTCTCCATGAGAGAGAAGTTTGAAAAACAGCACCTAGTAATGAAACTGAGATGGCCGGTTATTCAACTTCCAGAAGACTTGTTTGGTTTGGAAAGATCTCACAAAAACAAACAAAGCTTCAGATTTTTCACAATTTATTACCAAACCCTCTGCAGTGCTACAGTTCTGAAACATCTTTAGCAATCTACATAGACCCACCAGCAATCTACATAAAAGGACACCATTGCCTGCATAGAGTAACAGCAGGATTTGACTGGTAGCTAGAACAGGGGCGTGGGGATACACTGCTGATGAGGAATGCATTTTAAGCATTCAAACTGATTTGTGGTGTTCTCTGTTTTATCTACAGTGGGGTGGTATTAGTACAGAGATGTCCACTGTGATCATGGTTTTCTATGTTAATGTTTATCATTGCAGCCTCTAACATTTGGTCCATATATCCACAAAAGCTGTGAAAGATGAAGATGAGAATGCTGTGTTGTAGCTTTTGCCATAGGAACTGACTCCATGATTAGTCTGAATGTCATGTTTAGGGCTGTTGATTCGGTTCGGCCCGAACTGAAAATCAGCCGAATTTCCCCTGATTCGGTGGTTTTTAGTTCGGGAGGAACTGAACTCAAAACTGGCGGGCAACCGGGGGGGCCGAATTCAGCGAGTTCGGGAGTTCGCGAATAAATTTGGCAAATTCGGGGCAGTCAGTAAGCAGAATAACCGTCAGTAAGCAGCATTCTCCTCCCCCGGCCAATCGGTGGCCAAGCTGGGTCTTCTTCTGGCCAATCAGTCAGGATTGAGTACTGGAGGAATCAGCTGATGTGCGGCCCGGCCAGGGAGAGAGAGAGAGAGAACGAAATCCTCGTGTGTGTGTGTGGGGTACTTGTGCACATTCGCTCCTTTCTGTGGCTGCAGGGGGCGTATTTTTTGGGGTACAGACACAAAACTTTCAGTGGAGCTTCAGATGAAGCTTCTTAAGATACCCCCCAAGTTTTGTAAACATTGGGTCGGGGGTCCCGAGATATGGGCTCCCCCCTTTTTCTTTCCATGGCTGCAGGGGGCACATTTTTGGGGGTACAGACACAAAACTTTCACTGGAGCTTCAGATGAAGTTTCTTAAGATACCCCCCAAGTTTTGTAAACATTGGGTCAGGGGGTCTCGAGATATGGGCTCTCCCCCTTCCCCCTTTTTCCATTTATGTGGCTGCAGGGGGCGCTTTTTTGGGAATATAGCCCCCAAACTTTTAGCATAGCTTCAGACAATTATTCTTAAGATACTACCCAAGTTTTGTAAAGATGGGTTCAGTGGGGGCAGAAATATCGTCTCCCCCCTTTTCTCTTTCCATGGCTGCAGGGGGCGCATTTTTGGGGGTGCAGATCCCAAACTTTGAGCGGCGTTTCAGACCAGTGTTCTTAAGATACCCCCCAAGTTTTGTGAACATTGGGTCAGGGGGTCCCGAGATATGGGCTTTCCCCTTTCCCCTTTCCCCTATTGGGATGAATGGATCAGCCGATCCTGTGCATCTTCTCCAGAGCAAAACCTCCCGTGCCTAATTGGAATCATCTTGGATTACAAGTCCTCCCCAGTCCGTCCTGATGGAACAGAAGACAGCCACAGTAAGACCCCTTTGGGGGCCTTAATCTATAATTTTTCTCCTGTGTATGTGTGTGTGTGTGTGGGGGAAAGCAGAGTCTGTGTGTGTGTGGGGAGGGAGCAGTTTCTGTGGGTGGGGGGGAAGCCAAAGGGGGCTTTCGTCGGTTCTGCCTGGGGTGTGTGTTCCCCCTCGAGTCTCTCGCTCCCTGGTTTGAGGGGGGAGGTTTCAGTTGTGTGTTGCAAAGGTGTTGTTTTACAAGGTTGTGTTGTTTTGCAGTTGTTTTGCAGTTGCTTTCTCAGCTGTTGTCGGGGCTGGGAGCTTTGTGCGTGGGCGGCAAGCTCTGCTGGGAGATGCACATTAAGGGGGGGGACCCCTTTCAGGGCCCATATCTCAGCCCCCCCTGACCCAATCTTTACAAAACTTGGGGAGTCTTTCAATAAACGTCCTTTGAAGCTCTGCCGAAAGTTTGGGACCTCTAACCCCAAAAATGCCCCCCCAGAGCCACGGAAAGGCACGATTGTGTTTTTAATGGCTTTATTCGGCCGAATTTTTTCCTGAACTTTGAATTCCCGCCGAATTGAACGGATCCGAAGTGGGGGAGTTCGGACTTCGGCATATCCCGAATCTAAACGGGCTGAATTCGGCCGAATCCGAACTATACCGAATTTTTTTTAATTCAACAGCCCTAGTCATGTTGACAATCAAAAAGAGAAGGCAGAGTGTGACCCAAGTTTATTCGTTAGAAATGGATCCAACAGAAGATTTGACAACTACTTACTGATTTGAAATGAGTCCATTAAACTATTATGCCTTAACCATTCCTGCTATAGAGGATAGATTCTTCCATAGGCAGACATATTAAATTGTGCTCCAGACAATTAGCATCTTCAGTGCCTCTCCATTTATTTAACAAATATAAGTATTATTCTCGCACTTGAACGTTCCATAAAATTACACAAAAGTCGAGAATATTCAAGGAGGTTAGTAAAAAAATTAATCTGCATATGACTGGTAACTAGAACAGGGGCATGGGGATACACTGCTGATGTAAAGAGCCAGCGTGAAGAGCCAGTGTGGTGTAGTAGTTAAGAGCAGTGGACTCTAATCTGGAGAACCGGGTTTCATTCCACCTCCTCCACATGAGCAGCAGACTCTGATCTGGTGAACCAGGGTGGTTTCCCCATTCCTACTCATGAAGCCTGCTGGGTGACCTTGGGCTAGTCACAGTTATCTCCAAACTCTCTGAGCCCCATCTACCTCACAAGGTGCCTGTTGTGGGGAAGGGAAGGTGATGGTAAACCAGTTTGATTCTTCCTTAAGTAGTAGAGAAAGTCTACAACTCTTCTTCTTCTTCTTCTTCCTCCTCCTCCTCCTTCCTTCTTCCTTCTCATTGAAAGAGGGTTTTGAAAGCCATTGAACAAAATTAAAACTAACATATGCAGTTGAGTGAGTGTGGCAGAGATAGTTCTAGGTCCATTTGTTATCCTTTTGGGGATATTTATTTTAATATGCTTATGTGGTATGAGTCATAGCTGCAACTATAAGCCACCTTGAGCAACAGTTTAGTTCCTTTTGCTTTTTTTTGCTGCAAATCTGTGAGAACATTGTATTCAAAGTGACGTCCTAGTTCTGAGAATCTTCCTAATACTTCTTTCCACTCAGCTCCCAGATGGTGTCAGAAATGAATGTATAGTTTGCAGCTTCATAAATTAGTTACATTGAACAATTTCCACCCCTGCAACTTGTGCTGTGAGGAATGCGGTGACAGATAGATTCTGTGCTCTGTTTGCCTATGAGATGATTTCCTTGAAGTCTCGTAATGAGTTGTTTTTGGCAGGATTAATGAGTATTATAATAGTAAATGGATGTTTGCAGCTCAGTTGTGTTCCATCACATAGTAACATGAGGTTTCTGGTCCCTTGGAGGCCATAATTGGTGGCATTAATGCAGTTTTTAATTACACTTCTTGAAAAAACGAATTGGAACCAAAACAAAAGCTAAGTGATCATTTCTCTGTAGTGCCATGTGGTGTAAACAGTGTTGCCACCACAGTCCCTGATATCTGTCTTTTGAATTAGGCTAACTAGGGAAGAAATTATAACCTTTTAAAGATAACCTGATTTGGGATTTTCAAAATAATTTTAGGACTGTTTTAATAACGTTTATTTTCATTTGCTGAATTTTTTTCTTCATTGAATGATTCGATAAAACAGTCAATTGTACTTTCAAGTGTCTCCTCCCCCCCCAAAAAAAAGTGTTCCCCCAAATTGTTCTGCAGTTTGTTCTGTGCTGAACCATGCCTCCGTGACTTTAAGACTGAACTATTGTAATGTACTGCATATGGAGATGTTTGTGGTCCAGTTTCTGTAACACTTTTGAATACAAACACAGAAATATAATTTAAAATTGTCATCCCCCATCAGAGGTCCAGAGACACCCAGGCCACTTTTGGATTTTGAGACCCCTAGCAATAATAATAGGAGCCCCGTGGCGCAGAGTTGTAAGCTGCATTACTGCAGTCCAAAGCTCTGCTCACAACCTGAGTTCAATCCCAATGGAAGTTGGTTTCAGGTAGCCAGCTCAAGGTTGACTCAGCCTTCTGAGGTCAGTAAAATGAGTACCCAGCTTGCTGGGGGTAAAGGGAAGATGACTGGGGAAGACACTGGCAAACCACCCCATAAACATAGTCTGCCTAGAAAATGTCAAGATGTGATGTCACCCCATGGGTCAAGAATGACCCGGTGCTTCCACAGGGGACCTTTACCTTTAGCAATGATAAACATGTCAAAATGAGAAAATGAATCTCATTTTGTTCCAATGGGGAAGCACATAAAACATTGTTAAACTTATTGAATACCCAAAGATTAAATCTTAGAAACCCCCCTTTGAACTTGAGGCTTAGGCCAAATGGCCCTCCTGCCCCCACCCCCAGTTGGCCCCCAACATTAGCGCCAATCCCATTTAAAGCCAATAGTCATTCTTGCATGCTAGCCTCATATCCAGTTACATAGCCACATCACAGAGAATCAACACACTCATCTTGCACAAACCCATGGCCAGGCTCACATACGCACAGGCTAGCTAGGTATCTGAGTGCATCTCCATACATTTGCTGTTTGTTTCTTGTTATCAAACCAGGATTCTGAACCTCAGTTTAATCCTGGGCTAGAATCTGGTTTATAAGCAAGAATCAAATTGAAATTTGTTAAAAACTTGGTTTGCACACCACACACTTCCTCTCACACCCTAAATAGAGAAAAATGAGAAGTCTATAACTTACTTTGCTTTATAAATGAACATGTTAAAAATTACTTACAATTTTTATTTTCCTCTACCTTTTCTCCATCTTCCCCAAAAACAATCATGGTAAAATAAGATGACTTCTTTCACTGGGTCAACTTCTGTAGTTGTTGGGTCTGATCCTGAACAAAGGGAGCATGCTGATCTTTAGATGATAGGAAGAGATTCTGAATCTTATTCCATCTGATGAAGATGTTGGTGTTACTCAGAAGCTAGCATCCCCATAACTCCAAAAATAGGGGATTCAATATCTTTTTTTAAAAAAAGCAATTATTTTAAATCTTGAACATGATGACATGGAAATAATCATGGAAATAATTAGTAATTGGAAGAAGGCATCTCTAAACTGGCAATCCAGGCAAGTTGGATGGTTGTACTCTCTTTTGGGAATGGCAACTCATAACTGAGAGATAAGGATACATGAATATATATTTTCCCTTTCCTTTTATTTTTTCTGCATTCTTGGATATGCCATTTTGGAACAGTTCTCTTTTTTGTTTGTTTCTTAAATGGCATATCTATACCACTTTCCCACCATTTATACCTTATATGCCATTTATAGCAAGATGCTTTGCTACTTCCTTTTCTCTCTCTGGCTTCAGGAGTGGCAGTTAGTAGTGGGAAGAGGAATCACTCAATTGGATCTGGATCCAAGCATTATTAGGATTGCCAGCCAGTGTCTGGAATCTAGTGGGAGACAGGGGGTAGGGACATGGTGGTTCATCATCGACACAATGGCATGACATCACTTCTAGGGAAAACCCAGAAGTGATGTCCCAGCAATCTAGGAATCACTGGAAACTCTATGGTAAAACCGTAGTGTTTCCAGTAATTCCTAGAGCAGTGTGATGCCACTTCCAGGTTTGTTCTGGATAGCGTAGCTGTGAATCTCCTGAATGGCGCAGAAGCTAAAATAAAATAACCCCCCAAGCCCTGTGAAACTCCTCCATAGAGTTTCACAGGGCTACGCCTGCTTTTTTGCAGGAGTAACTCGGCTCCTGCAAAAAGGGCTGTTCCTGGGCTGACGGGGAATGCCTCCCTTGATGTCGGCATGGTACCTTGCGCCAGGGAAACGCTGCCAGTGAGGCGGTGCCCGTGCCTGAGGCTTGCACAGCTGCGCGGCTCCCCAATACCAGCATAAGTGCCTCGCTGCCGGCATTAGTGCCCACTTAGCTGGCGCAAGTGGCACTAATGCGGGCTGTGTTGTCACGCTGGCTCCGATCCCCTTTTGTCCCCCCCCCCTCATTAGGATTGCACAGTTTATGTGTTATTTTTTTGTTTTTTGAGCAAGTGCAATTATAACTCACTTCTCGTCAGACCTTATTGCTTGCATTGAGAATTATGGTTGGCTGTTTTATAGGTCAAGTGCACCTTTTAAGCAAAGAAGTGTAAATATATTGCTATATAAAAATGACAATTTAGAGGATATGAGATTTAAAATACTTCAGCCTTTAATTTCTAATCAAATTCCTTCTGAAAATAAAGATTACCGAAAGGAATTAAAAACATATAATACTTTCCTTTTAAAATTCTGCTCTGAGGATGAAAATGTTTGCTAATAAGTGTTTGAAGACTGGTTAATGAAGAAGTTACTGAGCATTTACTTAATAGTGCATCTGTTTTCTGATAGGATTGAGTTACATTTGCTCCAGTCCCTGCTGGAAGAGACTGATAAAGTGCCATTTCTAATATGTTACATTAAATTGGGATAAACATCCATAGACCTTGCTTTTAATTCTTCCATTTTAAGCATTCAAACTGATTTGTGGTGTTCTCTGTTTTATCTACAGTGGGGTGGTATTAGTACAGAGATGTCCACTGTGATCATGGTTTTCTATGTTAATGTTTATCATTGCAGCCTCTAACATTTGGTCCATATATCCACAAAAGCTGTGAAAGATGAAGATGAGAATGCTGTGTTGTAGCTTTTGCCATAGGAACTGACTCCATGATTAGTCTGAACGTCATGTTGACAATCAAAAAGAGAAGGCAGAGTGTGACACAAGTTTATTCATAAGAAATGGATCCAACAGAAGATTTGACAACTACTTACTGATTTGAAATGAGTCCATTCAACTATTACGCCTTAACCATTCCTGCAATAGAGGATAGCTTCTTCCATAGGCAGACATATTAAATTGTGCTCCGGACAATTAGCATCTTCAGTGCTCCCCCGCCCCCATTTATTTAACAAATATAAGTATTATTCTTGCACTGGAACGTTCCATAAAATTACACAAAAGTCGAGAATATTCAAGGAGGTTAGTAAAAAAATTAATCTGCATATGAAATACCTTGAATATTTGGCTGTAGAGTTTGAAGCTCAAATATTCTATATCAGATCAGTATAGGATTAGCTGGTTGCTTCAGGGCCAAGCAGGGATTTCTTCGGCCCTTCTTTAAATAGCTGGGAGAAGAACATTTTTTGCCTGTTCACACTATTCAGTCTTGGGTTGTGTTTATTTAAATAGGCTTGGTAAATGGTTAGGCCCTAACTGGAGTGCAGGAATAGTGCACACTGTTTGCTTAAGATCTAGCAAGCACCCTGAGGTATCTCACAATGGAGTAGGGTTGCCAGGTCCTTCGCCATTGGCGGGAGGTTTTTGGGGTGGAGCTATGGAAGGCGGGGTTTGGGGAGGGGAGGGATTTAGTGCCATAGAGTCCAATTGCCAAAATGGCCATTTTCTCTAGGTGAACTGATCTCTATTGGCTGGAGATCAGTTGTACTAGCTGGAGATTTCCAGCTACTACCTGGAGGTTGAGTAAGCCAAAATAAACACCTCTGCACTAATACCAATGGTAAGAAAGACAGTGCAGGAATTCAAGGCAGCAATAAATACTGACTCAACTAATGAAACACCAAAGTGTATTCAGGGCATTTACAAGTGAAAGAGGACTAACAAATATATACAAATATTTACAAAAATTCAAATAGTCCACAAAGGTACACTGATCCAAGGAAAACTCTATCCGCTGGTTACATGAACTCAGCAAGCATGTAGATAAATAATAGTAAGTATTATTCATCAGTTCCGTTCCTATATCAAAAATTTATTCATTAAAAAATCTAATACTTCTCATATATATAAAGGATCAATATTTAAAAGTCAATGTACTTACAGTCAATATAATTAAATATGCACACTATTATATCCAAACAGTATTGCTCCTTCCCTTTAGGATAGGTTCTCCAACTATATCTGTTTACAGATGCTGCATTCCATAATGAATTTCATGTTTCAAAGATATAGTTGTACAGACATCATTGCTAAGTTATCCGTTCCCAACGGGATACAACGACTACACAGTCGGCTGCTAGTTACATACACCTAAATGAGTTGCAGGTGACACATATGGTATCCAGTTTTTTTAAAGCAACAGCTTCAAATAAACATGACAGATTATTTTCAACATTTAATCCATGGGGTTCCAAAGAATGAAATAAATTGATAAAGTAAGCCTCTTTTTGTCTCAAAAGACGTTCGTTGTTCCTTTTGTCAAACAATTTACCCTTAAGCCGCCAAACAACAAAGAAACGAAGCTCGTTCTCATTATGGTGAGCTTTGAGGAAGTGATCCACTATGGGCGCGGAGCAGATCCCTGCTCTGATTCTAGATTTGCCAAACCAGCCTTTCATTGCTGACAAGTCCAGGAAATGTGGGGAAGGAACTGTCTTGGTGCTGGGCATCTGTGGATGAACTCTTGTGTTGTTTAGAACAGGATGAGAACAGTTGGAGATGGGGTCCTCTTAGTATGAAAACTAGGGCCTTTTCCACACACTGGACTTCTGATTTTCCTGGCAGTTGATACACAAGCATTGGGAGTGGTCTGAGCACAGTTCTTCCACACCTCTGCCCTCCCTCTGCATTTTGACAATAGAGAAGTCAGTTTATTTTCTTCTGCACTTGCCTTAAATAATGAAGATTTTTAACGGATAGTGTTGTCATCATCAATGTCATCACAGCAAAAAAAAAAAAAAAACCAAACCTTTCCAGTTTTTTTCATGTGCTTAAATTGATATATATCCATATCATGGCTGCATTATTTTTAAAAAGCACTACAATATTGTTATACTGATATAGTGTAATGATAGTTTAAACAGGCTCTCTGAATTCCCAGCTTCTGTAAAAAAAAGAGAGAAGTAAGTCTTTAGCTCCTTCCCTGGCAGAGTTATAAAAAAATGGTATATCTCTGTGAGAGAAGGAACTAGAGGCTTACTTTTTAAAAAAAAGCCACGAATTCAGAGCACTGGCTTAAATTATCATTACAACACTATATCAACATATGCCTCTAAAAATAATAAAAACTGAAACAACTTGTCTTCTGGGCAGGGGGAGGAAAGGGAGTGGTTTGATGATGACCACAATCCAAACTTTAAAAAATTATTTTAAAAAAGGAACGGGGGGGGGGGGGGGGAGGAATACAGTAACCAAATAAGATTTTTAAAAAAGAAAAGAAAAGAAAAAGGATATACATAAAGTGAAGACAAAAACATAACAACAGTGGTGGTGGATCTGCACGCAAGTTTCTATAAATGGTTTCCAAATAACTAAAAACAAGTCCATTCACAATTGCTGTCTATATGCCATGTGTTCAAATAGTGATAGAGTTCTAAGGTCTTCTGTCCATTGATTCACTTGAGGTGGGCTTTTATCTTTCCAATGTTGTAATAGGAGTCCTTTAGCTGTAGTAAGGGTCCATTTTCATTGACCATCGGTTAGTCTTCAAGAGATGACTAGATCATTTAAAAGTACATAAGCATACTCAAAAACCAATGAACATTCTAACATAAAATTGATATGAGTAATAACTTCTTCCAAGAAAAAACAAATGACTGCACACTCCCAAAGCATAAGGGACACGTCCTGTGAGTTACAATGCCAGCAATTAGACATTTTAATCCTTTGCTAAATAGTCGCTGTGGTGTCCAGTGTATCCTAAACATTTTTTTTTGCTGAATAACTCTCAATTTAAGATCCATGGAGATAGCAGGTGTATACTTTAAGACCATATCTCATCACTTTGGCAAAATAGGATGATCTAGCTCCCCGTGGCACAGAGTGTTAAGCTGCAGTACTGCAGTCCAAAGCTCTGCTCACGACCTGAGCTCAATCCCGACGGAAGTCGGTTTCAGGTAGCCGGCTCAAGGTTGACTCAGCCTTCCATCCTTCCGAGGTCGGTGAAATGAGTACCCAGCTTGCTGGGGGTAAAGGGAAGATGACTGGGGAAGGCACTGGCAAACCACCCCACAAACAAAGTCTGCCTTGGAAACATCAGGATGTGACGTCCCCCCCATGGGTCAGGAACGACCCAGGGCTTGCACAGGGGACATATACATTTACCTTTACCTTAGCTCCTTATTCCATTCATTCCTGAGATTCTGTGTATCATATTTATTAATCAACATCAAATATTTATAAACAAATATTGTAGGGTTTTTTTCTGCCTTGATTCAAGTTTCCAGGAATGAAGAGCTCTGAGACTCTTAATGCAGCAGGACCAGACTTACAGTGCAATCCTAAGGGAGGGGGTGAAAGGGCTTTGGAAGTGGCATGACCCCTGCACCGATGTGCCACTTGTGCTGGCCACATGGCCACTTATGCCAGCACAGGACCACTTAGGCCAGCACTGGGGAGCAGCATGGCAGCGCCACATGAGTACTGGTGCAGCTGCAGCAGCAGCATTAGTTCAGAACAAGGGCTTGTGCTGGCTCCAAAGGGGACTTTGTGCTGGCTCCAAAGGGGACATGCCCCAGGAACACCTCCTTTTGCTGGCATGCACTTGCGCCAGCGGAAATGGTGGCGTAGCCCCACAGAACTGTATACAGTAGTTCCATGGGGCATGGGGGAATTTTCCGGTGTGGCTTGCTGAGCTCGGAGCCGCAAATACTCAGGAGTCGGCCCAGCTGCACCGTCTCCGGCTGCGCCACAACTACCCTTTGAATTGCGCTGCCCGATACCAACAAACTTTGCAGTTGTAAATACTGCCATTCTTCAAAAGGTGATATCTAGACCTCAGCTGAGAAAATTACAAAAACTCATCATCACAATCTATCAGTTGGTCCAATGTAAAAATCCCTATATTGGTCCAAGCCAAGGTTTCTTCCCAACTTTATGTCTGGATTGCTAATTTAGCATATGAAAATGGATCAAATCGATATAGTCATGCTATTATGCACCATGTTTTCCGTAGTTGTAGAAATTGTAGGAGGAAGACAATCCAATCTAGCATAAGTAGGACCTAATGCATTATGCCTAGAGATGCGCACCAGACAAGAAGCCCCCAAAAGAGCCCAAGATGGACAGTCCAACAGTAAGGAGTGATCCCAATAATTAGTACATGTTAATAAGTATACCTGATAATGTAATGTAAGATAAGGGAAACCAAATCCTCCTTCATTGAATGGAAGTTGCATCCTCTTTAGAGAAATTTGAGGCACTGAGGAAACCTTACATAAATTTCTGAAACAAGGTATTAATTTTATGAATATATCTTCAAGGTGCATAGAAAAGAATCACACGTAAAATATAAACAATTCTAGGTATGATATTCATTTTCAGTGTATTTACTTTGCCCCATAGAGACAAATTTAAAGTTGCCCATCTGTCCAAATCCAAAGATATATCAGCAATTAGCTTGTTAAAATTTAGCATAATCATGTGTGTAATATCTCTAGCAATCACTATTTCAAGATAAGTAATGACATCTGGACACCACTGAAATGTCCATAGGCAAATACACTGTGTGGTACATTGTCTCCCAGTGGCATCAACTCAGACTTTGCCCAATTAATTGAATATCCAGACTAGTCTCCAAAAGTATTAATCATATTAATGCAGGAATGGAAGACTGAGGAATGTTGATAATCCAATCCTTGAAAAAGTAGGGCTGGAGATGGGTGAGAGTGGGTAGGACAAAGGAAACCAACATTACACATGATCGGGGTTAAAGTGATATCAAAAGAACTGGGGGGTGGGGAAGCCAGGGAAAAGCAGAAGGAGAAGAAGTAAAAATGAAGCACACAAAAAATTGTACAGAAACCAGGGGATAAACCAAAGCAGTATGGGGCCAGAACCAACAGGGAAAAAAACCGTGGAAAAGCCCTAGGAGAACTTTGCCTGGAAGTTTGCTAGCCTGAGCTTTAAAACACAGCGGGATCTTTTGGACAGCCAAGTGAATAAGTTAGCCCTCACTAAGGGTTACAGATAAGTAGGGTGCAGGTCAACTATTTATTAAATTAAACCAATTTAACCAAAGTCACATGTCTTGCATCTTTATTTTGGGTATAAGGATACAATGTAGATTGGATATGCTCTTCTTTTGATGTTCAATTATTTTGATAGAATTGATGATAGAATTACTCACACACATTTGTTGAATGGGCACTGATATGAATTTTCTTGTGAAGTACTACTACTGCTACTAAATAAATAAATAAATAAAACAACAACAATGGGTGTTAACGCAGTTCTGGACATGCATATCAATAATGCCAGTTTTATGAGTAAAGGCAAACTGCTGTGGAGATGGTTTAAAACATACACCTTTAAAGACACCCTGAGGCCCAATGCAGATACTTGGATCACATATCGCTAAATCTGCTCCTGGATCCATCTGTCTCACAGGATTGTGATTCTGCAACTTATTGCAGCTGTGCTAGTTAGCAGGTTTGCTTTTGATTATCTCATCAAGTAGTTCAAATTGGCGCCCTTTGAGCATTATATGATATGCCAACATTTTCATGAACATTGGGTGAACACTAAGGTGAGACACCAAACATTATGCAATTGGGAAATGATTTTACATCTCAATTTGCAGCTATGAACGTTATTTTATGTAAAGCTGCAAGGTTTAATCAGTTTAATTTATCAGCTGACTAGAGCCTTTGTTACTGGATTGGTGAGGGCCAATCTTTAGTTGGTAGGGGTAGTTGTTGAGACTAAGCTTGTTCATTGTTTGAATCCATTTTGATTTTCAAGTGTCATCATAATAGAGAATGAAAAATAATTCTAATAATTAGAGGTAGCTCTGATTTACTAAAAAAATAACTTATATATCCTTTCAAGCAACTGTATTGAGTTTTTTTGTAATATGCAAATATATTTACATTTAATAGACAAACTGGTAATTTAGAAGGCAGATGATTACTGAAATAGAATCCATCCAATGGCCGAAATTGAATCCATCAAAGATGGAGGTTCTATGGCTGAGCCAGGGAGATGCAGGTTGGGGAATCTTCCTCGGGGGAATTTTTCAGATTCTACTTCAGTGTCCCGAGCAATCAATAAAGAAAAAGGTGTCAAAGAAACAATTGGTGAAAGGGAAATTTGCTTTATTGATTACAAGGGATGCTGAAGTAGAATCTGTAAGGGAAATTTGCTTTATTGCTTACAAGGGATGCTAAAGTAGAATCTGAAAGATTCTTCCTGAAGAACCTTTATGAGATACATGTTGGGGTTACAAAACTTATCAAAGTATCATTTCTTTTGCACCGATTGTTTCTTTGCCTTCAGTATGCAATTGACACCAGCCTCCACCACTAGGAACCTAGGTGTTATACTGGATACCTCCATTTATTTGGAGGCACAGGTCACAACAGTCAGGGCTACCCTTAAAATTGCTCCAGAAACTACAATGTGGTTCGCATGGGTCCTACAGAAACCCCATGGAGAGCGCACATGCGACCAGTGCTCTGCCAGCTGCACTGGCTCCCAGTTGAGCTCTGGATCAGGTTCAAAGTTTTGGAGTTGACCTTCAAAGCCCTAAATGGTCTGAGACCATTGTATCTGTGGGACCACCTCTCTTGATATACACCACAAAGACCATTACGCTCAGCAGCTAACAACTTGCTGGTGGTCCCTGGCCCCAAAAGTATCCAGCTGTCCTCAACCAGGGCCAGAGCCTTCTCAGGTCTGGCTCTGGCTTGATGGAACTCTCTATCAAATGAGACCCGGGCCCTGTAAGACTGTGATGTTCAACCAGGCATATGGTTGAGGACAGAGATGGTTCCACTGTAGCTGGCCTCCCTGCCCCTGTCCTGTCTCTTCCCCTTCCCTTTTCCTTTCACTTGTTTTCCCCTTCCCTTTTTTCCCTTCTCCCTTTTCTTCCTCCCCTCCCTGATTGTTCTCCCTATTATTAGTAGTACTAGTTTTATAGGGGCACTGCCTTGAATTTTAATGTCTATTAAGGATTTTAAATGTTGCCTGTACGTTCATATAGGGTATTTGCTTAAACTGCATATTTTACTGGTTGTTAGCTGCCCTGAGCCTGACTTCGGTTGGGAAACAGCAGTCTAAAAATCAATCACTGAAACAAACAAATAAATACTCGGATAAAAATACCTTTAATCAGCTGAGAGCCCCCCAAAATACAGAAACTATACACCCCACAGTTAAAAGATTAATTGGACCCATTATGTAAGTGAACTCGCTGTGATCCAACTAAGGTTATTAACGACTAAGTACAGTTGAAAACAATGACATGGAAGTTCATCATGACTTCTTTCTTCCTTTAGTTTCAATGGGACTTGCCTGTGACTAGGAGCCATTGAGTTTGGATCCAAAGAGCTTTGAGCCCTGCTTATGTAATAGATATTTTCTTCTTGGGGGACTTAGGACTAGTGTGGGATGCAGCACTGGAGGCTACAGCTTGACACAGAATTCTGCAGAGTGGAAATGCCAATGGATCCAAGCCAGTGTCTTTTATGTGAAAGAGAGTGTGTGCGAGATTCTCACTATTCATTGGGCTCTTACTGGGAGCTGTTGTTAAGGAAATGTGAAATGTTTAATTCTTTTCCCATGTGCATGACACGGCAGTCCTAGGATCATTAAGTAACTCCTATATCTGCAACATTTACAAAGCTAATTTTAAATACCATTAAAATATAAATATTTTATAAATAAACTTCTACATTAACACCTTGTTTCTGCTCAGCTGCTAAGTGCTTATCTAAATAAAAATGGCTTATTTGGCTTCTAGACAGATACTCAAATTCAATATAGAACTTCTAGAGAAACAGCATGCAAAGACAGCAATCAGAAAAATAATTCTCACTCATTTAACAATGTTCCTATAATTATGTCATGTTAGATACAAATAGATGGTATTAAATATAGCAATATATTTCCTGTTATGATCTCTGAGACTGACTTAGCACTGATTTTCATTTTACATGCTGTGCTCAATAAGTTGAGTGCAAAATGCACACACACTCACTAAGTCTGAAGGGTGTATGTGTAATATTTCAGCACATGTGAACAGACAGAATGTGTGAGCCAGATCTTTTCCTAACTTCCTTTCCCACTACATTTCCAAGTATTTTAAAGGTGCATATACATCAAGGAACTGACATTTTCTTTTATACCTCTGTTGTTTAAACAGTGGTATAGCATGAATTTTGGACTTGGGTATCTATACCAGGCTCACAGTGTAGTACTTTTAAAACACATCCATCTATGTGCCATGACAGCGCATAAAAAGAGCATTCTTAAAGCTGGTTTATATGTGCATTTTAAACCTTGATGATTTTTATGTGTAAATGGGTCATCGTGGATATAGTATTACCTGCAAAATTTTAGTAGCGCCTTACAAACACAAGTCTTTTCACTGTTAATTCACACATTTAGCTGCCTTTCAAATGTTGCATAACCAAGAGATATACAAGCAAGTGTGAACCATTCTTTAAGATATGTGTCTCAAGTTAGGACCCTTCTTCTGAATACTTAACAAAACTCAAGCCAGAGCATCCCTTAGAAGTTTTTAGGGTCAACTAGACAATTCATTAATATATTTTAAAGGGGCAGAGCTATGCAGTGCCTTCATTCAGATCACAGCCATGGTGCAGATATTTAACTCTTTCCTCATGCCTTTTTACTGATCGAAGTTAATCCTCCCCATGCTCATATGACTTTCAGAAAAGGAAAAGATGGACACCTTCTCTCTCTTTCTCACCCTCAGTTATGATTGGCATAACCATGTGGAGAAAAGGATGAAATATCTTCTCCCCCTGTACACACCCAATAATCAGAACCAAGGTCCTGAACTACTGTACTGCTATAAAAGCGCACACATTTATAGATTTCCCACTCCCTCATCTAATTTGGTCCTAAAAGACCTTTTCGTTTGGTCTGGGTTTGAGGTATTCCTGGGCTTGGCATGTGTTTAAATCTATTGTTCCAATCTGAGTCTTCAGAATATCATTTTAAAGTCATTAATATAAAAGAATACACTTCTACAAGACACTGAAACTATTAAGGTGACCTAACTGATGACTTCAAAATGGCAAACAGCACAGTACCCTGATGCTATGATGACTGAAGAAATATTCCTGCCAATAGGGCTGTTGAATTAAAAAAAATTCGGTATAGTTCGGATTCAGCCGAATTCGGCCCGTTTAGATTCGGGATATGCCGAAGTCCGAACTCCCCCACTTCGGATCCGTTCAATTCGGTGGGAATTCAAAGTTCGGAAAAAAATTCGGCCGAATAAAGCCATTAAAAACACAATCGCGCCTTTCCGCGGCTCTGGGGGGGCATTTTTGGGGTTAGAGGTCCCAAACCTTCGGCAGAGCTTCAAAGGACGTTTATTGAAAGGCTCCCCAAGTTTTGTAAAGATTGGGTCAGGGGGGGCTGAGATATGGGCCCTGAAAGGGGTCCCCCCACCCTTAATGTGCATCTCTCAGCGGAGCTTGCCGCCCACGCACAAAGCTCCCAGCCCCGACAACAGCTGAGAAAGCAACTGCAAAACAACTGCAAAACAACACAACCTTGTAAAACAACACCTTTGCAACACACAACTGAAACCTCCCCCCTCAAACCAGGGAGCGAGAGACTCGAGGGGGAACACACACCCCAGGCAGAACCAACGAAAGCCCCCTTTGGCTTCCCCCCCACCCACAGAAACTGCTCCCTCCCCACACACACACACAGACTCTGCTTTCCCCCCCCACACACACACATACACAGGAGAAAAATTATAGATTAAAGCCCCCAAAGGGGTCTTACTGTGGCTGTCTTCTGTTCCATCAAGAGGGGCTGTGGAGAACTTGTAATCCAAGATGATTCCAATTAGGCACGGGACGTTTTGCTCTGGAGAAGATGCACAGGATCGGCTGATCCATTCATCCCAATAGGGGAAAGGGGAAAGGGGAAAGCCCATATCTCGGGACCCCCTGACCCAATGTTCACAAAACTTGGGGGGTATCTTAAGGACACTGGTCTGAAACTCCGCTCAAAGTTTGGGATCTGCACCCCCAAAAATGCGCCCCCTGCAGCCATGGAAAGAGAAAAGAGGGGAGGCGATATTTCTGCCCCCACTGAACCCATCTTTATAAAACTTGGGTAGTATCTTAAGAATAATTGTCTGAAGCTATGCTCAAAGTTTGGGGGCTATATCCCCAAAAAAGCGCCCCCTGCAGCCACATAAATGGAAAAAGGGGGGAGGGAAAAGGGGGAGAGCCCATATCTCGAGACCCCCTGACCTAATGTTTATAAAACTTGGGGGGTATCGTAAGAAGCTTCATCTGAAGCTCCACTAAAAGTTTGGGGTCTGTACCCCCAAAAATGCGCCCCCTGCAGCCATGGAAAGAAAAAGGGGGAAGCCCATATCTTGGGACCCCCTGACCCAATGTTTACAAAACTCGGGGGGTATCTTAAGAAGCTTCATCTGAAGCTCCACTAAAAGTTTGGGGTCTGTACCCCCAAAAATGCACCCCCTGCAGCCATGGAAAGAAAAAGGGGGGAGCCCATATCTCGGGACCCCCTGACCCAATGTTTACAAAACTTGGGGGGTATCTTAAGAAGCTTCATCTGAAGCTCCACTGAAAGTTTTGTGTCTGTACACCAAAAATACACCCCCTGCAGCCACAGAAAGGAGCGAATGT
The DNA here is from genome assembly GCF_029931775.1 of Euleptes europaea. Classification (NCBI taxonomy): domain Eukaryota; kingdom Metazoa; phylum Chordata; class Lepidosauria; order Squamata; family Sphaerodactylidae; genus Euleptes; species Euleptes europaea. The sequence goes on from NC_079321.1 coordinate 58,237,786, forward strand.
GCACAAGCACCCCCCCACACACACGAGGATTTCTCTCTCTCTCTCTCCCTGGCTGGGCCGCATATCAGCTGATTCCTCCAGTACTCAATCCTGACTGATTGGCCAGAAGAAGACCCAGCTTGGCCACCGATTGGCCAGGGGAGGAGAATGCTGCTTACTGACGGTTATGCTGCTTACTGACGGCCCCGAATTTGCCGAATTTATTTGTGAACTCCCGAACTTGCTGAATTCGGCCCCCCCGGTTGCCCGCCAGTTTTGAGTTCGGTTCCTCCCGAACTAAAAACCACCGAATCAGGGGAAATTCGGCTGATTTTCAGTTCGGGCCGAACCGAATCAACAGCCCTACCTGCCAATGGTTTCTTTCCACATGTACCTAAGGAAGAACACAAATTACCCCATTAGGGTCAAGAACTGACAAAAGTATTAGCATACAAGTAGCACAAACATAAACCCATTCTAACACTTAGGAGTAGGGTTGTACCCAAAAAAGATTTTTTCAGCCTGATTTTTTTTTTTTTTTTTTTTTTGGTGGTAAATCTGAAATAAGCCAAATACCTATACTGGTAAATATGGATATTCGGCTTATTTTTTAGTTTCCTGAAAAATGCAGGCCCATTATAGTCAATGGGGATTTTTTTCAAAGTTCCGGGGGGGGGGGCATTTTTGAAGGCAGAGTCACCAAATTTGCGGCAAGGGACTCTTCTTCAATGTTCACCAAAGTTTGCTGAACTTTGGGACAGGGGGTCCAATTTTATGGGCCCGCAAAGAGGTCACCCCATCCTCCAGGCATTTAAATTGTGTGCTGAGCTGTCCATCAGGTTCAAAAGTTCAGCGTTGCCGAGAACTGATGGAAAGAGGCGATTGCAGGCTGGCGCCTCAAAGTCTGGGCTCTGCCTTCATTTCTGGGTCACTTTGCATGATGTTCATGCAAATGAGCTTCCAAATGGAGGAAAAAGGCTTAAATGCAAGAGAAATAAGGCATGGAAAACATTTCTTTTGGTGGCAAATGACATCCTGCGAGCAGTCCTTTATTGTGATCATCAAAAATCTGATTCAAAGAGATGGTCACAGTGTGGGGAAATGAAGCCTCTACTCAGGGCAACCTTCTTTTGGAAAGCAGGTTTTTATGGAGTGGTGGTGGTGAGATCAGAGGCGACTGAAGTCATGACCGTGGGGGCTGTCTAAAGGAGATTGCTCCTCCACTGTCAAGTCAGCCTGAGCCTTCCTCCTCTGAAGACGAAGAAATAACAGGGCAAGACCCCACACTCTCTGAAGAAATAACAGGGCAAGGCCCCACACCATCTGAGTACTCACTAGAACAACAGAGCTGGGACTCTGAGCCAGCAAGAACAGCATCAAGGGAAGAAGACTGTCCCTCTGAGACAAAAGAGCAGGGGCAGAGAAAGGGGAGCATATCACCTCCAGGATCCCCCCAGGCAGTGGAACAAAGAAGATTAAAAGCTCGGCTTGCATTACAGGAAAAGATACGTTTGGCCAAGCTATTAGCTACACGGTGTAAGTTCTCACAGGAGATATGGAACACCAGGTGATATGGAACAGCTGGAGGACGCAGAGGGCAATAAAAGCTAGGCTGGCCGCCAGGCTCATCATGGGAGTAACTTTGTTGTATTTTTGCCAGCTCTGATATCAGTGTAAGAGACTCCTTGCTGATAAACTCTGTGTTTTGGGAGCTTTCCTGTCTAGGTGCCAGTTTCCAGCCTCCTGCACTTGAACTTTAGAGAGACCCATAGCCCACAGCCAAGACCTTAAGGACAAGAAACTCATGTTGGTTCCTTTACTGGGGTGTGCTTGCTTCGTACTTATCAGTGTGCTGTCGGGCACTCTCAGCAAGAGTAAAATCAGTGTCTGGCTCTGCTCAGCACAGTATCTCTGTTGCTGTGATTGAAGTCAGAGACCCAGCACCGCTGCCTGGTCCCTGCCTGCATGCAACACCCACGTGGATTAAGAAATCTCCTTCGGAAGCCTGGTGAGGTGGCTGTTGAAGCCAGCTCTTTTATTTGGAGGGTATATCCCTCTGGATGGGACTGGGTGAGCCCCATCTTTTAACCTCAAAAGGCCCCAACTATGGAGTCCTAACAAAACCAGTCAAAAAAAGAAAGAAAAAGAGGAGAAAACACACAGCTATGGCTCTGAGCAAAGGCAAATAGCTTTTTCAGGAATCAGCTATTTGGCTTTGTCTTTATCCCCAGGTTTTTGTATTCGGTAAACCCTAAACCCGAAATTTACCCAAACTGCTAATTTTGGGTTTATTTTCCGTTTGGGTTTATCGATATGCACAACTCTACTTAGGAGCCAAGAATCCACAATTCCTTCCTGGTCATGTTGACCATTAGGGCAGGGGCCTGTGGCTCAGTGAGAGAGTAAGGTCCCAAGTTCAATCCTTGGCATCTTCAGTTAAATGGATCAGGTAGTAGACGATGTGAAGAACCTCTGCTTGAAACTCTTGTGAGTGTAGACAATACTGACCTTGATGGACCAGTGGTCTGATTTGTATAAGGCAGCTTCATGTGTTCATTTGTGCACCTGATATGGACCATCAAATTTCACTCCTTCTCTAGTCATCTCCCACTCCCATTCCTGACAAATATAGAGAAAGTATGTAGTAAGAAAATGCCATTCCTTCTAGAATCTGTTTCCCAAAGTAACAACTGTATTTCACTACATAGTTGTTGGGCAGTTTTCTGATAATGTGGCGAACAATGTGAAATTATTTGCTGAGTGAAATTGTGAAGGCCACTTAACCTTCATGAATCTTTGGATAAAAGCAGTAACATTATAGAAGCTTCTGATTTCTCTTAGTAAATATTTGATCTACAAACTAATACATGGATTTCAGATAATACAATCAATCCCATTAGCTTCAATAATAATACATCATGTTAGCTCCAAAATATCTCCATTTTGATTAGGTGACGATTAACAAAAGGAAAGGGTTACAACACTGTGAAACACAGATGTAAAAAAAGGGTATTTGTGACAAATGGTCATATAATCTGAGGAGGCCTAGCTTTGTAATTTAAGGTAATCTTACAAAGCGGTATGAATGTTTTGATATATGCATGATGTTGATACCAAGATCCTAATTCATCTAGAAATAGGATTAATTTTGAATCTTTTCAAAATGTTCTTCTCATCTAGTCATAGAGGATAGCTTGTAGGCCCTCATAAATCAGATAGGCAGAAGACTACTGAGGGAGGAAAGGCTATATGCACATAAACCTACCTCACAAGGCCTTTTCTTTCTTGCTTTCTTGCTCACTTCCTATGGAGGAAAAGAGAAAATGAACATCCTAATGTTGAATAAGCAAAGTGCTGGAAAAAATACATGTTTTTTTCTTAATTGTGGATAGCCGTAATCTATGGGGGGAAATGTATATTTACCAGGTTAAAAAATACATGAACAAATGCATTTTTGAAAAGGGAGCAAGGAAAGAGTATCAAAATGGAAATATACAAGGGCTTTATTTTCTTTAAGCATAATGTAGCATCAGGATTTTTACAAAAAGCCTTCACTTTAATTACTAATACTCTAGTGTGTCTCTTCAGATGCAGCTTTGGTCTCTGCATAATGGAATCAAACCTTCTACACAATTCTTTTCGGTGGGCTGGTTCTATTGTGTATGTTCAAGTAAAAATCAGCTGCACGTTTTACAGTGGGTTGCATCTGTGTGGTCTTTATCTTTCCAGGAAATAAATCTCCCTGTTAAGTTCAACAGAGAAACAGTGATTGGCCAGTCATCACTGTCCATTTATGTTACCACTTCTTGCTGATTTTACCCTGTGTTTTGTATGCATTTCCTTATTTTTAGGGTGTGTGCCTTCTATGGTAATGTTTTTTCCCTACACGAGGATCACAGATATAAAACCCTCTATTCTATCACTCTGCATTCACTCGGAAAAAAATGTCTGCTTAACTGACAGTAATGATGGCACAGGGTAATGTGCAAGGGAGGTTTTGTGGTGATCTTATTTTATAGTTTTATTAATATATTGATATAAAAGATAAGAACATTTCTCTTCTGTAAATTTTGTATCTGCAATTTGTTCTTTTCACTGAACAAACATATTTAGGATGCCACTCGGCGGCACTGATTGAATATTTATTTAAAACAAATACCACTATTACCCAACTAGCTGGAAAATCCATGAGTTAGGTTTTGATAGCAGAAGCATTTCTCCACAATTTATGTGTGCATGCAAATCTTTGGTGCTTTGGATATAGGCTAAAGTATTTGCTTTATATGTATTATTTTGTTTGAATACACGAAAGCTGGTTTGATTTGTATGTTTCCCCCTTATAGAATTGTTCCAAGGCTCTGTCAGAGATCACGTAGAGTAATTTTTCCCATCAATCTTTGCTGTGCAGCCATGCACAAATGCAGTAGGAAAAAGGGGGCAGAAATCAAATCACTTAATTGCAGCATTTTTCATCTACATCTTTTGTTTTATGGTGGTAAAGGCCCCGAAGTAGCCTACCATGATTCATGGCTGTCACTGCTGCCGTTAGCAGTTCAATCTTTCATTCTAGGCATTTTGGTACTGAAAGTACCTACACAATTACTTTGATGAATATGACTTGTTTGTTTTTTCCCCATTTTTAGCAGAGAGGGGGTTCTGCTTAATACAGACATTTAAATAAAATACTATTCATGCCTACCCTATTTGCACAGTGTTTTGAAAGTTGTGCATTCAGAGATACTGATTTACTCTATGAATTAAAGTTCATTGAGATTACTGAGCTTGACCTCCTATTCTTATATAATAGAGAAGTCTGAAAATAAACCCAGCTTCTTAGTAAAAGTAGCATTCACCATTTAAATAGCTGCAAGAGTAACAATTTTCTCCAATCCCTTCATATATTTTTATCATTTTTTCCACCCGAGTATCTTTCACAAACTAAATACAAGGATACTTTAAAAGGGATCGTCCTATTGGCTGATCACAAAGTGAACATTTTTTTTAAATATATGAAAATATATCTTTAAGAAACTACTAAAGATATGTGCATATTAGGAGAGATGTCTGTAAGGTTAGCAGCAATTTTTAGACTTTAGAGCACATTTTTGAATGACTTGTTTTATCTGCTGGGCTTCGCTAGAATAAAACATGGCCTCTTTAAGGAAAATACATGAAAAAGGCATATTGAATTAATTCATGTATACTAGTATCCTTTGCAGCTTACTGGTATGTAACGTAAAGCCAGAAATTCATTTAATAGTCGAGAAATAACCTTTCCTGGTAACCAGTTATTTGCACAACTAATATGCCACACACTAGAGATTAACATATGTACCTGGAGGATACACATAGCCGAAGATGCATGTTTTCCACAGTCAAACTACACAGAATAGAAGAACTCCATGATCAAAATCACCTGATATTTTTTAAAAAACAATAGCTGCCAGATAGGTTGGGTTGGGGCCATGGCATAGGGTGAGGCTGTAGCTTAGTGGTAGAGGGGAGGGGCTGTGGCTTAGTGGTAGAGCATCTGCTTGGCATGCAGAAGGTCCCAGGTTCAATCACCGGCATCTCCAGTTAAAGGGACTAGGCAAGTAGGTGACGTGAAAGACCTCTGCCTGAGACCATGGAGAGCCGCTGCTGGTCTGAGCAGACAATACTGATGGACCAAGGGTCTGATTCAGTATAAGGCAGCTTCATGTGCATTCATGTGATGATATTATCTGTCTTTCCATGTGCCACTTGCTTGATGCAAATCACTTTCCTGGAATGTTCCCATAATGTACCCATATAGTATCCCCAAAGGGTAAACACTAGTTTGGGGTGGTAGGTGAAAACTAGTTTTAAAACATGCTTTGTGGTGGTGGTGGTGTCAAAGAAACACTTTCCCACCACTATTGCATCTGCACAATGTAGGCCAGGGGAGATGTCCCAGGTGATCAGAGGCCTGTTGGGATCTGAGTTGCAGGAGGTGATGGACAGTTTGGTGGCTTCATGTGAAGCACTTTGCAGATAAAGTGCTTTCATTGCTCAGCACTTTGCAGATAAAACCTCTCATATTGCTTCTGACAGACTCAACTTTAGCAGCAACCTGGTTAGATGATACCCAGGTTCTGACTTTTTTGGTTTACTCAGTCTGAAGATGTGGACAGGATCCTCCAAGTTTGATGCCTACCACCTGGTTGTATTTCCCTTGCTCTTCCTGGCTATTTAAATCTACAAGGGCAGGGGGGAGGTTGGCTGACAGGGTCCAAGAGGTGGTGGTGGTGGAGGAGGAGGAGGAGGAGGAGGAGGAGGAAGAGTTGGTTTTTTATATGGCAACTTTCTCTAACACTTAAGGAAGAATCAACCGGCTTACCATCACCTTCCCTTCCCCTCCCCACAACAGATACCCTGTGTGTTAGAGGGAGCTCTAAGAGAGCTGTCAGTAGCCCAAGGTCACCCAGCTGGCTTCATGTGTACGAGCAAGGAAACCAACTTGGTTCACCAGATTAGCATCTGCCGCTCATATGGAGGAGCGGAGAATCAAACTACTCCTTCAGCCCAATGGCCTTGAGCAGTGTAGTTTGTTTCATTGATGTTTAGAGGTTTGTTCCATTAAAAAGGTAAAGATCCCCTGTGCAAGCACCAGGTCATTCCTGACCCATGGGGTGATGTCACATCCCGACGTTTACTAGGCAGACTTTGTTCACGGGGTGGTTTTCCAGTGCCTTCCCCAGTCATCTTCCCTTTACCTCCAGCAAGCTGGGTACTCATTTGACCGACCTCGGAAGGATGGAAGGCTGAGTCAACCTTGAGCCGGCTACCTGAACCCAACTTCCGTTGGGATCGAACTCAGGTTGTGAGCAGAGCTTGGACTGCAGTTCTGCAGCTTACCACTCTGCGCCATGGGGCTCCTTTGTTCCATTAGAGGGTCTGTAGTTTGTTACTCAGCAGACTTGATCCCTCTGAAAGAGAAGAATAGTGAGACAAAAGAAATGTGTAGGAGTAAATAGAGCACAGTCTGTAATGATGAAAGAATAGAACTTTGTGTTAAGAATCCTGGCTTTTCCTTCCTTAATCTCACCTTGTCAGTAATGCTGTAAGATAGGGCAACATGAGAGGGAGTGACTGACCCAAGCCCAACCTGTGAGCTTTATGAGCCTTTGTCTTTCAGCGCCATCACTTTAACCTCTACCACCTCTCATTCGGTGATACCTATTCATTAAAGTGGAGGGATCCAATCGCTGCATATCTGTGCTGATCTTGAACACGCTGAAGTAGTTTCCACTTAACTCAGTTGAAATTATTTTTAATAGCACTGTTTGTGATTGCACCCTTAAAGGAATGGAAAGCATCCCATCAATTAAATGGGGTCCATTTAAATGTCCTTTTGGACATTTTGGCACATATCTGAATTCCCATGCATAGGATAGATGTTTGAATAATGGGCATACGTTTCTATGTAAGGTAAATTTCCCCCCTGACTTAAACCAGATCCATTGATTGCTTTGTACATCAGATAAGCTTCCAATTTAAATATATTTTATACTGATTCTTGAATACACAATATAAAGGCATGATGAAACACACATTCCATAAACTATTACTGTATCATAGCACTAACTGACAAACAGGGAAATGTGATGCACTTAAAGACAGCTAATAACACTTCTGCAATAAAAAGTCTTAGAAGATAAATACAAAATCTATCATTTGTTATCAACTGGCATTACTAAAAAAAAACCCATTTATGTAGTGCCTCAGAGTGTTCTAATGTGCTTTTTATGCATTATCTTAGTAATCCTTAAAACAACCCTCACATGGACAGCATTATCTTCTTAGTACAGACAAGGTGAGGATGAAGGTGGAATTAAATGTGCCGGCATGGATCCCATGGTAAATCTCTGCTAATAAAGGCATTTCCACCAACAAGACTTCTTTTCCTCCCCTGCTGCAGCCTGAAAGACTCCCCGAATTGTTTCTCTTGGAGGATAAGAAATACTAAGGAACAACATGGGTGTGTGTGTGTGAAAGTCACTGGGAGGGGCTAATTGAAAAAAAACCCACCTTCTTTCTATTAGCAGAATTTTATTTTAAAAGAATGTAAGCCCCCACCCCCAGCTTATTTTCAGTAGGAAAATGTGGTATAGGAAAGGGGTTAAACAGGCTGCTCCCTCCCCACTTGTAAAATACATCCCCAGTGGTACACCAATAGAAAAGAAAAGATGTTGGTAAAAATTATCATGAAGCTACGAGTAATATATGGAGGGCAAAAAATGGTTTGGATTCTACCATTTCATCTCATTGGCACACACATATCTTTTGAGTGTAAGAAACCCTCAACCAGTGCAAAATATGAGTGCAAGAATATCTTATATCAACACAAGGGTCCTTGTGGGAGAGGACCATGTGGTGCCAAGTAGGGTTGCCAACCTCCAGGTAGTAGCTGGAGATCTGCTATTACAACTGATCACCAGCCAATAGAGATCAGTTTGCCTGGAGAAATGGCTGCTTTGGCAATTGGACTCTGTGGCATTGAAGTCCCTCCCCTCCCCAAACCCCACCCCCTCAGGCTCCACCCCGAAAACCTCCCACCAGTGGCGAAGAGGGACCTGGCAACCCTAGAGCCAATGGAGCAAGATGGCAGGATAGAACCTGATACCTACAACAGACATCTGTTTTTTCTATGATAGCACCATGGCCCCAATCCAAATTGGGCTTCCCAGTTTAAGCTTTCAACATAAAACAAATTCTCAGGAATGCTCAATGTGGGTTGGAATGTTGGATCATTTTAGGTCAAGTTTCTTTACTGGAACATAATGCTAAGGCTGGGGGGAAGAGCTCGTTACTATTTTTCTTTATCGTCAGCATAAGAAATGGAATAATGATTGTGGTTTCCCACCACTGATGAAAAGCTCCAGTGGCAAGGAGCAGAGATGTGGGATGGAGGGGGTGGGAAGTAGCAACTCTGATTGAATGTGAGCATTTCAGGTTTGGAAATATGTGCTACCTACTAAAATGAGCTATCGACTAATTCTGAAAGAAAATGTTATATGGGCTTAATGTTAATCTTCATCCCCGCTATAATGAGAAGAATTAGACGGGCTTCCATATGTGGAATATTTATTTTAGCAATACAAGGAAACATATTTCCCTAATTTTTTTCCCTGTATGCACAGGGCCTTAAATTTTACAGTTGTGATTAATGCTTTAATTTGCTGTTCTCGGTGGCTACAAGTTTACCATACAATATAAATTACTTACAAAGAAATTTGCTTATATGGTGTTTAATTCATATGCTCTTTAACCACCATGTGTGGCAGCAGCTCTGGCTGCTCTGTGGGACTGAGCAATGGGTTTGAAAAATTAAAAAAACAAAACCATTTGAGCCATTTTTTTAACAGCCAAAACCGCAGCCTTACTGAAGCCAACATATGCTGTAATTAGTGTTTGTTTTAGCAGGGATCAGTGAATAGGATATCACTTGTAAGCTGCGAAATGAAATCAGAGACGAATTATTTCAATTGGCCGGTGTTTTACTTTATTAATTTATATTGCCCGTGTGTTGTACTTGCTCATGGATCTCATTTGCACAATGAATTAAGGTCTGTTAAAGGATTCCAGACACAATGATGATAGAACACACAGCAGCTATCAAACTGAACAGATTACTGTTGATTTTTACAAGAGGTAGCTGAGTGTGCCAACCCCCTTTTTCCATCTGAAATCGGCAGGTATTTTGCCATTGCTTAAACTGGAGATAGGATTCTTTATAACCCTGACGACTGTAAATGTAAATAGTCTGTTTTCAACTCCTTTTATGTGTTTAGCTACAATGGACGAAAACGCACGGTCCCTTTAGCCTCCTTTATTCCCTGTTTCAGCCAGGATTCAGCCAGGATCGAACGCACGTTCGACGAAACGCATGCGTTCGATCCTGGCTGAATCCTGGCTGAAACGGAATAAAGGAGGCTAAAGCGACTGTGCGTTTTCGCCCAATGTGTAACCCAGTTTATTGTGACTGGCTTCAAATAGGGGCTGAGTTTGTAGCCCATTTCCATGGACACTGTAATACATTTTCAGCTCTGAACAGAAGCAGGGTTGTTTTGTTTTAGCTTTCAGACATACTTGGCGGAGGTGCACTTAACCTTCCACTATTTCTCCATGTTTTGTCCGAGTTTTCTGAAATCACTTGAAATTGGAGGTTTCCTTTAGATGCACTGCTGAATTGCTTTGCCTTCCATCTGAAAAGCATACATCGCTGTAAAAGTTTCCACCCCTTTCTCCCTACCGTATACTGGTTTGGGGCTGGTTTTCTTTTAACACTAGGACCAACATTCCACACATTTAACATTCTGTGAGCCCTCATGCCACACCAGTGTATTTGGTTCCTAACTTCATCCCTCAATAAACACCCACTGATCACCTGCTGAGTGCTAAATCATTTAATGCAGTCAATCACCTAGCAATCAGTCCCCAGTGACCCTTTTTGTAAGGGAAATGACTTTCACACCAAACACTCACTGAATAGTGGTCCTTAAATGAAAGTTGTAAAAAAAGCAGTCTGTTTGCCACCGGACTAAAAGTTTGACAGGAAAAAAAGAACTGGGGACCAGTCAGGGACTGGGGGAGAAGCCAATAGTCCAATCAACATAAGACAAAAACGGGGAGGCAAGGTAACAAAAAAGAAAGGTAATCGTTTTAAACATGCTATTTCAGTGTAGTGCAAAAGTATTTTGAAAAAGAAAAAAAAGGCGGATGCCATGGGGAAATGTGGCACCATTTGAAATGGATGAAATATTCCATGTGTATTTTGCAAATGGTTGTATTTGTGGCCAGAAAACATACATTATCATCCTGATTAAAAGCAGAAAGTGCAGAAATGGATTCAAAGTGGGAAACTGTGACAATGTGAAAGGGACCCGTGTTCTCCTCTGCTTGCAAGTACTTAGCCTGGGCATGGCCAAATGTGGGAGCCATTGCATAAGAGCCTAATGTCTCTTAGCCTATGGCCCTGCTTGGAGCCTAGGTTAGCCAGCCCTATTAATCAGGCCCTCCCCCAAAAGTGCTTTCTTTCTTGGTTTGCTTATTTAAATTAGTTGCATATGGCAGCCATGTTGGTCTTCAGTAGATTATTATTATTTATTTATTACTTTCAATTTATATCCCACTCTCCCCAGCCAAAGCCAGGCTCAGGGCAGGTAACAACATTAAAACCAGCATATAGGCACAACAGCATTAATTAAAACTCTAAAACAATTGTTAAAACAGTCTTAAACATACAATTAAAAACAACAGATGACGCCAAAAAATGGTCATTGCTAAATTATGGCAGCCAGATAGGTCATACACCAACTAGAATAATATGAGGGGGAAAAGGTAGGGAGGCCAGCATAGATGACATTGCAGCTGTCCTCAGTTGTAGGCCTAGTGGAACAGCTCCGCTTTACCTGCCCTGTGGGACTCTTTAAGGTCCTGCAGGGCTCTGGTGTTGCTCGGGAGGCAGTTCCACCAGGCAGGAGCCAGGGCCGAAAAAGTCCTGGCCCTTGTCGTGGACAGCTGCACACTTTTAAGGCCGGGGACCACCAGTACCGTATTTTTCGCTCCATAAGACACACTTTTTTCCTCCTCAAAAGTGAGGGGAAATGTCCATGCATCTTATGGAGCGAATGCCGGCTGGGTGCATGCGCGTCGGGACGGCGCGAGCCGGCGTTCCCCGCCCCGACGGCCAGCTGGGAGGCGGGCAGGGCTGCACAGAGCAAGCCGGCACACGCGCCCAGCCAGCTCTGTGCGGCCCCGCCCGCCTCCCAGCTGGCCGTCGGGGCGGGCAACGCCAGCCCGTGCCGTCTGGACGCGCACTCGCCCAGCCGGCTCTGTGTGCTCCACCCGCCTCCCAGCTGGCCGTCAGGGCGGGGAACGCCGGCTCGCGCCATCTGGACGTGCACGCGCCCAACCAGCTCTGTGCGCCCTGCCTGCTGGGAGGTGTCGGGACGGAGCAAGCCGGTGTTCCCCGCCCTGATGGCCAGCTGGGAGGCGGGCGGGGCTGCACAGAGCTGGCTGGGTGCGTGCGCCGGCTCGCTCTGTGCGGCCCCGCCTGCCTCCCAGCTGGCAGTCGGGGCGGGGAACACCGGCTTGCTCCGTCTTGACGCACACGCACCCAGCCGGCATTCACTCCATAAGACAAGTTTTTAGAGGAGGAAAACAAGATTTTTTCTTGTTTTCCTCCTGTAAAATCTAGGTGCATCTTATGGAAAGGTGCATCCTATGGAGCGAAAAATACGGTAAGTTCTTATAGAAAAGGTAAAGGTAAAGGTCCCCTGTGCAAGCACCGGGTCATTCCTGACCCATGGGGTGACGTCACATCCTGACGTTTCCAAGGCAGACTTTGTTTGCGGGGTGGTTTGCCAGTGCCTTCCCCAGTCATCTTCCTTTTACCCCCAGCAAGCTGGGTACTCATTTTACCGACCTCGGAAGGATGGAAGGCTGAGTCAACCTTGAGCCGGCTACCTGAAACCGACTTCCGTCAGGATCGAACTCTGGTTGTGAGCAGAGCTTTTGACTGCAGTACTGCAGCTTAACACTCTGCGCCACGGGGCTCCTAAGTTCTTATCAGATGGACATAATTTTCTTTTTTACTTGGGTTCTTTTTTGTCCCTGAGCCCTTTGCTTTTTCACTATATTTTTTCCTGACTTCCTTTTCTGGAACATAAGAGGTCATCCACAGGGATCGCAGATTGTATCTCTCCAGTCACATCAAGATCTGCTGAGCTTGTGCAAAGTTGCTGTATCATGTGCCTTCGGACTGTACTCTGAACCTCATCTGTATTCAAGCTACGGCAGATAGTGATATATAATATTCATAGGCCTTTCAATTTCTACTGGCTATGTATATTTTAATAAAAGATATTATTAACTAATGAAACACCATATGTGTGTAGCATCAAATGCAATCTGTCCCAGTTGTTTAAACTAAAAGCCTGGTTTTAAATGGGACCACAAGTGCTAACAGAAAATAATTTCTTTAGCTAGTTAGGAGTATAGGAAGAGAGGTCCTCCTTTGACCCCTTCAGCTGTGTAACCCTAATGTTGCCAGGGGGGATAACTACATCCTAATGACGAGGAACTGCAGAAGCATCAAGGAGATAAGCAATGCAAGTATTCTAGCTGTGTTAGATTTTTTTTAAAAATGGATAATGTGGCAATATGTTGTGGTCAGGATTTTACTGAGGTGTAGGTACCAAGGAAGATATAACTGGGGAATATGAATGTGTTCTGTTTCTTCCTAAACTTGCCATCTATCCTTGCAAACATTTACACATTTTGCAGGAGTTAACTTTTTAACTACTAGGATGGTATGGCTCTGAAGTCAGAAAGATTTCTAAAAGCAATGTCACTAACCTAACTTTTCTGGTGGGTCAGTTTGAGACAATGTTTTTCATGCGTGGGTGTCCTTTCCTCTTCACATTCACCTGAGATAGAGATCATTGTGGGAGCAAATCTATAATGTATCTCTTTTTAGTATGCTCTTCCGTTTTCTAAAATATTAATGCCAGAATGTGGCTCCAACATTGGTTTAAGAAACTATATGGTGGATTTGGTCTGAATAGCCTATGTCTGTATTCACTAAGAGAATACTGAAGGCATTGCAAAAAGAGGACAGTTAATACTTGGGTTAGCCTTTGCCCAGAGGGCTAGGGCAGTTCTTTCCCCTCCTTGACCACTTTCTTTATTTCTTTCGCCCGAGATTTCTTGTTGTGGAGATCACTGGACTGCATTTGTTTGGTGCTCTTGCACATCTGTAGATCCTGAGGACTGGGTTAACACATTGAGAAGTACATGGCTGCATTTCTTTTCTAATATCACTGATGGAACATAAGAACATAAGAAAGGCCATGCTGGATCAGACCAAGGCCCATCAAGTTCAGCAGTCTGTTCACACAGTGGCCAACCAGGTGCCTCTAGGAAGCCCACAAACAAGACGACTGCAGCAGCATCAATTTGCCTATGTTCCAAAGCACCTAATATAATAGGCATTCTCATCTGATCCTGAAGAGAATAGGTATGCATCATGACTAGTATCCATTTTACCAGTAGCCATGAATACCCCTCTCCTCCATGAACATGTCCACTCCCCTCTTAAAGCCTTCCAAGTTGGCAGCCATCACCACATCTTGGGGCAGGGAGTTCCACAAGTTAACTATGCACTGTGTGAAGAAATACTTTCTCTTATTTGTTTTGAATCTCTCACCCTACAGCTTCAGCAGATGACCCCACATTCTAGTATTATGAGAGAGGGAGAAAAGCTTCTCCCTGTCCACTCTCTCCATAGCATGCATAGTTTTATAGACCTCTAATATAGACCCTTAACCGCCTTTTTCCCAAGCTAAACAGCCCTAAGCGTTTTAACCGCTCCCCATAGGGCAGTTGCTCTAGTCCCCTGATCATTTTGGTTCCTCTTTTCTGCACCTTCTCAAGCTTAGCAATCTCCTTTTTTAGATGTGGTGACCAGAACTGTACACAGTTCTGTGAATTTAACTTGCTTAACTTGCTGAGTAGAATAAACAGGTCTTTAATAGCTGATCAACATCAGCGTAAAACAGCGTAAAACAGTAATAAAACGCACACTGTAAAACTCATAGCATGGAATTATTATTTCTTGAGTCAAAACTAAAGCCATAAAGTAGGTGCAGACAAAGCTCAAATCAAGATATTCTAAGCAAATTAGAGCAACCAAAGCAGATAGCGAACTACTATAAATCAACAAATGCCTGGGAAACTAATGTTTTCACCTGATGCCTGAAACACAAGAAATTTGGGAAAGATTTTGCGTGTTTCTTCCAAACACTTCTATATGGATTGTGCAAAAGAACTGATGGCTATTGAAAATAATTCTGATGGAGAATGAGCAAAATAAATGGTCAGTGAAGGAGAAATTAGACTACAGATGTTAAGTAAAAAGATGTGTTATTCATAAGTAATATATAGTGTGAATAATGGCTAATCAAGACAAAAGTGATAGCTCATTAAAAACTCTTATCATACCTTTCGCCATATGCAGATACCATTAGACAGTGTTGATCCTCATGTGAAAATAATTATTTAATAAATTACACACTCTACAAATGTAATAGCTTTCTTGCACTTTTAAAGTTGAAGAAAACATTGTATTAATCTGCTTCACACATGGAATGCCACATAATTGGTTTTCTATCAACATGCTTTATTAGTATCATAATCTTTAAGTTTTAAGCAGGATATTATTACACAGGTTCAATAAAGTAAACACATTCATTTATAATCATGTTAAAGGAGACACTTATATGCACAAGCTGGATCCAGGAAATGACCATGATAGTGTAATAAGGAGAATGTTAAATTAAGACTTTTAATTAATACATGACTATAAAAATAATGTATTCTTGAGAGTGCGTTGCTAAGACTTAGGGTCCAACTAAGCGCTACATACAAACGCTTTCATTAAAATCCCAGTGGCTGCTTCTTCTAGAGAACATGTAGCAGGTCTTGTACTATTAAATACAAGTAGCACCATATGCAAGGAAGGAAATGATGATAAACATGGTTATGCAGGTTAAAAGTAAAATCTCCCCAAACTTCCACATGTAGAAATTAGGGTTGCCAACCTCCAGGTACTGAAGAAAAGTGCAGAAATTGCTGGAATTACTGAGATATAACGGACAACACACAAGTGTGACAAAGTGTATCAAAGTGTATCAAGTGTACAAATTAACATATAACAAACACACAATATAAATCAAAACTCTTTCAAAGTCCAAGGTACAAAATGCTAGTTTAAGAGCCAAGCATCAAGGAATTCTTCATATAGAAGTTGCTAGGAAGACGATCGTTTCTGAATTCTTCATCAGTTCCATTTAGTT
This sequence comes from Euleptes europaea, assembly GCF_029931775.1. Lineage (NCBI taxonomy): Eukaryota > Metazoa > Chordata > Lepidosauria > Squamata > Sphaerodactylidae > Euleptes > Euleptes europaea. The sequence continues at coordinate 58,253,643 of NC_079321.1, forward strand.
CAAGTTTCTCTTATATGCACATAAGGTTATCCAATTTAAATACAGTCTTTTTCTCAAACTGATAGGAGATCAAGCTGTGTATGGCCTTTCAAATTAAGGTTCCAATACAGGATACAACATTGTCAATACACAGATTGTACAGACAAATTCAGCATTTCAACTGTTCCCACCGGGATACGTTACTTGCAGTATCCCGGTGGGAACAGTTGAAATGTTGAATTTGTCTGTACAATCTGTGTATTGACAATGTTGTATCCTGTATTGGAACCTTAATTTGAAAGACCATACACAGCTTGATCTCCTATCAGTTTGAGAAAGAGACTGTATTTAAATTGGATAACCTTATGTGCATATAAGAGAAACTTGAACTAAATGGAACTGATGAAGAATTCAGAAACGATCGTCTTCCTAGCAACTTCTATATGAAGAATTCCTTGATGCTTGGCTCTTAAACTTTCATTTTGTACCTTGGACTTTGAAAGAGTTTTGTATTATATTGTGTGTTTGTTATATGTTAATTTGTACACCTGATACACTTTGATACACTTTGTCACACTTGTGTGTTGTCCGTTATATCTCAGTAATTCCAGCAATTCCTGCACTTTTCTTCCTTACCTGTGGTATCAGTGCAGTGGTGTTTATTTTGGTTGCTTAACCTCCAGGTACTAGCTGGATATCTCCAGCTATTACGACTGATCTCCAGCCAACAGAGATCAGTTCACCTGGAGAAAATGGTCACTTTGGCAATTGGACTTTATGGCATTGAAGTCCCTCTCCTCCTCAAACCCTGCCCTCCTCAGGCTCTGCCCAAAAAGACCTCCCACCGGTGGCAAAGAGGGACCTGGCAATCCTAGTAGAAATAGTTGCCTGATTGAAATTGTTCCCTGCCCCTGCTTTCTTGACTGAAGCTTGATGGAAATAATGTGTGGAAGCTCACGAGGAGCAACCCAAGCATAGGTGTTGACAGCATTACATAGCTTGTTTACCGAAGATGACAATCACATCCCACTGAAGCTGGTAAAAGTCCTACTGATTTTAACATGCCATTTGAATATATACATTTCTACTTCACTATAAGAGGTGGATGGAAGTGTACATCTTCTTTCACTATTGGCAGGAATACTGAAGCATAGGGATATGTCACATCTGGTTTTTCCAAACCTGTGCCCACATTTTGTGCACATTGGTAGACTTACCTAGGGGCAAATACTTATAGTGTTACCTGTAAATACAAAACCAATACCTTGTTTTCCACAAATGTTGAGGTCCTTTGAATATGTGTTTGTGTGTGTGTAATAATTATTTCACACTTTATAAGGCTCTTAAAGAATGCCTAAGGAGATCTACCAGCTCTGAGTATCTACTTTTATAAGCACATGATTTAAATATCTGCATTTGATAATGATTTGATCACAATATAAGGCAGCAAAGATCCTATCCAAATATTCTTTACTTTCCTGAATGCAGCCACACAATGTGAATAAAGAACACAGTATCTTCTTTGAGTGCATTAAACATGATCTTTGTTTATATATGTCATGTGGTTATCAGCACAATCAAAAACCTATTTAATCCTTTTTTCTAATGTGATTAGCAAGGACTGAGAACTCACCTTATCTCACTAAAACACAGGTACAAACCCAGAGTAAATATTTTGGTAAACAATTATTCTGCCTTGCATATTCAGCAGTGTGCTAAATTATGCATAATCTTGCATAAGTAATAAGTGAAGGTAGCTTAAATTCAGGTTTTTTTTTTTTACCTGACCTATTTCTTTCAGTACTGTTAGCTTCTTAAATCATGTATGAGCTTTCCGTAAGGCTTCAATGAGTAGTTCTAGTGGAAAGACTTCAGTAATAAATTTCAAGAGAAGACAAGTTTTTTGACAGGCATAATGCAACACATACAGAGTTTGGAACTCACACTCTGGGAATTTAGAGCAATCCTTGCAAAGCAGCTTTTCCCTGTTATATTAATAGAGAAAATGAAGTATGAAAGTCCTCAGGAATTACTGCTAGGTGTAATTTAAATAATTTACCAGAAGACAGTTCAGCACATGCATTGAACAGGGGCATACAGAGTTTGCCATAAGCAGTTTATAAATAAACTATATTCTGCAGAAGTGAGCATAAATTATAACTATCCCTTTTGTGGCTATACCCTCTTCTTCATTGTAATAGTTATTTAAAATACGAAGTCTGGGTTATGACCTTCTGCTGGAAATCACAGACATTGCCTTCCTAATACCTTGCTTATGAACATGCTTCTATTTAATAGTGCAGGCCCTATAAAATCAAAGTAAAACTACTTGTGGTGAGGGAGAAAAAGGAGAAAGAATGTACTACATTTCTATAAACAGAATTCAGGTAGTTGGATTTTCCCCCCCATTCCCAACTAGTGGAAAGCATGTTCAGTGCCAACGACTGTCAGCCAGAGCCTGGCCATTTTATGAGATTCTCAGATGTACTTTTCACACACATTTGTTCATTTCGTGCCTCCAGTGGTTCAGTGTTAAAATGACAGAATAATTTCCAAGTACCAAAAGAGCATAGGTGGGTGGGAAATGAAATGGAGATGCTAGGGAATATGCAGAAAGTGTGGGATTTGTTAACCATGGTGGTGGAAATTAGACAGCTTCTACCGCGTACAGCATTAAGTGTATTAAAGGTTGAGCAGCATCTCTTGAAAAGGAGCATTTTCAGAAATGTATTCTCTATAGTTAGAAATGAGATTCAAAAGTAAAAGGTTGGGTGATCCAGAGTACTTATTACTCTTGAAGATCACACATGTAGATTGTTTTTTTCTGGGCTTAGGCCCATTGAACTTGTTTAAATTTTTGCCTCTCCTTCCTTACTTTCCGTTCCTTTGCTAAATGTATAAGCCATGTGTGGTACTCAGCAGCATAATTACTCCATTTTCAGCCATCTAATTCCTAAGCATTAAGTATACTTCATTCTTTTTGTCCATTACTAATGTGCATACTTATCAATAACACACATAGTCATTATTACAGAATATTACCTGCTTACCTCTGAGTACATCCTACACTCAAGAGATACTTCTTATGCATGTATATTTTTTAAAAAGTTTTGTGAATAGCTTTCATTCTTCTTTGCAGAGGTAGTAGTATGGCTCAAGTGAAGTACTGAGGGTAGGAACAGCTAGAAGACATTAACACTAACATCTTTTTTCTTGTTTTGGCACAGCTCCACAGATCCTGGCCCTTTACCCATTCTCAGTGAACTTCCCCTGAAGCTCAGCTTTTCTTGTGTTAACACTTTAATTGATTTAAACCACACATCCCCAATTGAGAAGCAAATCTAGAGAAGGTAGAGTAGCAATTCCTTATCTCCATGCCATGATAGAACTCACTTCTGTCTACTCACAGTTCTGCTTATTTACCCACAGTAGAAGCTCTTCAATGTATCTCTGAATGAGTTACTGATCTGGTTATTCCTCCATCCAGCCTCCACAGTGGGTAATTTTAGTGAATCTTACAGTCATTTAAAGTATTTGCACTGAGAATACCAAGAAAGATCACCCTCACATAGATGTGTGTATCCTTTTGCGTAACAGGTAGTTCTTTCTCTTAAAGCAGTCCAGGGAAATGCAATCACATCATTAAATATCAACTATGCTGCTGTTTTCTCTAGACATTTTCCCAAAGGCATGTGAGAATGTATGTGGAACCCCACAGGACTCCGCCCAGCTGGGAGTAACCCGCCGCCCTCCCCCTCTTCCCTGGACTCCCCACCGCCCAGCTGGGAGGAAACCTCAGTATTCAGGTTAAATTGCTGTGTTGGCACTTTGCGATAAATAAGTGGGTTTTGGGTTGCAGTTTGGGCACTCGGTCTCTAAAAGGTTCGCCATCACTGCTCTACAGCCTTTTCTCCTCTGGAACTTCTTCTTCAGAGATCCTCTATTCCCTCCAGTCGAAAGCATCTCTGCTTCTTTCCTTTCTCTCTCCTGGAGTCTCCATCCCTGCTTCTCCTGCCCTGTTGCCAGGCAACCACTCACCCAGCCACTCTGGTGGGCAATGTTTCCAGGCCATATTACAAACCTTTCAATAATAAATATTTTTAAAATGATTACCATTCTATTTTGGGATAATCATCACCACATGCAGTACAAATGCCCCACCATCCTGGGCAGTTTATTTCTTATTTTACCACAGAAGTATAAAATTGGCTGCTAAAGCGGCCAACAATTGAAATCCAATAAACAGAATATACTATTCAAAACAAATAGAAAATTATACAGAAAGGTTCAGAAAATGATGTTTAGTAGTGCCAGTCTAGGTAAGTAAAAGATGGTGAGCAGGCCACACAAACTCCCTCAGAAGGGAGTTCCACAGAAAAGGTTCAGTTATAAAATAGCCCTTGGCTTTCATAGGTAAAGGTAGTCCCCTGTGCAAGTACTGGTCATTACTGACCTATGTCATCACGGCATTTACTAGGCAGACTTTGTTTTATGGGTGATTTGCCATTGCCTTCCCCTGTCATCTACCCTTAACCTCCAGCAATACTCATCCAAATTATTTGAGATGGTAGAAAGATTTGAAACAGGACCTTTGGAAGCATGGGGTGAGATGTGGATTGACATAAAGAAGATAGCTAATGCCCAGATCATTTCAAACTATCATTATCCAGAGACATTCTGTAAGAACTAGTGTAATATGAGCTGGTACCAATCTGCATTATTGCATAAAGATGCTGATACAGTCACTTTTAAAAATCCTATCCTTCCCCCAAGGAGCTCAGGGAAGTGTACATTATTCCCCCCTCTTCAATTTTATCCTCACAACCCCTACCACACTTTGAGGTAGGTTAGGCTGAGAAAGCCTTGCCCAAGGTCACCCAGACAAGTAAGGATCTGACTGTGGTTCTCCCATATCCTAGTCCAACCACTACACATGCTGCCTCATCTATTGTGTTTCTTCCTAATGTGCAGCTGCTAATGGTAGAGCAGTTCTACAAAGAAAAGTGGCAGTGGCTGATTTATTATCTTTGTTTGAACTCCCTTCAAACATGCAGCCAGACATCAAACCCACCCCAAAATCGCAGTGCTGCCTCAAACTATGACAACATTTTCTAGCACAGTTAAGGAAGGGAGGGCTAAAATGAAACATTAGTCAATTAAGTCACATTATCATGGACTTTCTCGTTGGTATGCAATAAATATAGGCTGTTGGGATGATAGAAACAGTTTAGTTCAAACAATTTCATGTAAAGCTTACCCTGATAATGGAAAATAATATGTGAAATATAATAAAATCACTGTCATGTTCTTGACCTTCTGTTAGGAATTAAAATGCAGTGAACTGTCATACATCTCAGCAGCTCAACTTGGGCTCACTTAACAGAACTCTGACAAAAGCAAATGTTTTGTCACTTTCAGGCAGTTGCCATGAAAATTTGTAGTGCATAATTAATGATAATCTTCTCTTTAATGCGTGCATATAAAAGCACATGAAGTTTCTACTTGGTGACACAGGAACATGATCGTTTTCAGTGTAACAACAAAAAAACCACCCCCAACACCGAATAGAACCATTTCAACTAAAATACAAGTCAAGGGAAGGATAACGGAAGGTGTCAGAAGCACAATAAATAAGATTAGAATGGACAAAGAGAAGTGAAAACTGTTAACTGCACTGAAATTTTCGGTTAGAAAATGCAAGGCAACCCAGATATGCACCCAACTGTCCTCCAATGTTTTATGTTCAACTGTACTGAACAGGTATAGTGGAAATGTTTGAATACTGGATAGCATTAAATAGGTTGGGGTGGGATGAAGTATAGCAACATGTTGCTTGTGTCACATAAACAAAAGAAAGCATTTTAAAATTATGAGAATATGTTAGAAATAAGCATCATTGCAAAGCAGGAGTCCAGTAGCGCCTTAAAGACAAACAAAATGTGTACCAGTGTACGCATTCATGTGTCAGTGTATACTTCATCAGATGTATGAAGTATTCATCCTTTAGGCAGATATGTTTATTAGCTACATTAGGCAGATAAGCCTTAAGGTGGTATGCAGGGGTGGGGGAATTAAACAATCCACACACTAAGTCCAAAATTAAAGAACAGTTTCCCACCATATATGAATAGCACATGGATTGGGCATCAAATAAGGGTCACCACTGGCTGTATGAAGGAAGCAGCCAGCACCAGCACTGGAAAGCATTATATAGCTATAGCCCTCAGTGGACAATGGCTTGGATCTGCTGGAACATTTCCGTGGATGGAAGGATTTACCCATGAAGCATGGCTTTCTTGTTTCCTTCATCCCACTGCAGCCCCTAATGCCCCTGGAAAGCTTTTCCTTGGGATTAGAAGAAGTAGTAGTGTTGGTTTTTATATGCCGACTTTCTCCACCACTTAAGGAAGACTCAAACCAGCTTACAATCACCTTCCCTTCCCCTCCCCACAACAGACACCCTGTGAGGTAGGTGGGACTGAGAGGCTGTGACTAGCTCAAGGTCACCCAGCTGGCTTCATGTGGAGGAATGGGGAAACCAACCCAATTCACCAGATTAGAGTCCACTGCTCATGTTCAGGAGTGGGGAATCAAACCTGGTTCTCCAGATCAGAGCCCACCACTCCAAACCACTGCTCTTAACCACTACACCACTCTGGCTCTCCTTAGCATTAGCATTTCTGGTGACATTTTGGTCTACAGTAGGAGGAGAGTTATGTTTGTATATCTAGGTAGAATTATGCTTTCCATTAAAACTGTCTTGTCTTTAAATAGACTGTTTCTGTAATTAAACCTTTGCAGTCTTCCAAACAGTCCTTCATATCTCCAAGTTCTAGGGTTATTCCAGTTCCTGAAAGTTTCAACTTATCATCTCCCAGTGTAAGTCTGGTTGGCTATTAAAATTATTTCTTGTATATATATGAGTCCTTAAAATAGTTGCCAGTCACTCTATGAATGGAATCAGAGTCACCATGTGGAAAAATGCCAAGTAGCTCTTTATTGAACTTACTAGAGGTGACCTTTTAATGTATTTGATTAAATGTATGAGTCACTGTTTCTGAGAACTGCAAGGGTTTGAGGGTTTAAAAAAACCCAGATTGCTTGCTCTTCTGGAATGCATACCACTGAAGACATTACTTTTCTCTTGAATTACGACTTTGCAGTCTCTTGGATAGCTTCAGTGAAAATAATGTAACGCTTCTAATATATCTCTCATACATCAAAATTAAAACAAGTTTTATTAAACAGCAGAGGCAAATTACAGAATGTGCCAAAAGTACTGGATAGGCTGTGCATGGCTTACATTTAGTGCTTCCCCCCCCCTTTGTAAACACAAGGGTGTCAGTAATCCTATAAGGTTGCATTGATTTCCACCAATTTTACCCCTCAGGACTTGGGAGAGCTCCGAAAACAGTACTCAGTATCAGTGAATACAGTCACAAAAAAACCCCCATTGTTATACTTTATCTAACTTTCTGTACAATCAAGTATGCACCAGGACTACTATAATCAGGAACCTTTTACCTGCTATTCTGAGGCAGAAGAAGAAGAGTTGGGGTTTTTTTTGGGTTGGTTTTTATATGCCGACTTTCTCTGCCACTTAAGGGAGAATCAAACCGGCTTACAATCACCTTCCCTTCCCCTCCCCACAACAGACACCCTGTGAGGTAGGCTGTGACTAGCTCAAGTCACCCAGCTGGCTTCATGTGGAGGAATGGGGAAACCAACCCAATTCACCAGATTAGAGTCCACTGCTCATGTTCAGGAGTGGGGAATCAACCCTGGTTCTCCAGATCAGAGCCCACCACTCCAAACCACTGCTCTTAACCACTACACCACTCTGGCTCTCCTTAGCATTAGCATTTCTGGTGACATTTTGGTCTACAGTAGCAGGAGAGTTATGTTTGTATATCTAGGTAGAATTATGCTTTCCATTAAAACTCCCCACAACAGACACCCTGTGAGGTAGATGAGGCTGAGAGAGAATGACTTGCCCAAGGTCACCCAGCTGGCTTCGTGTGTAGGAGTGGGGAAACAAATCCAGTTCACCAGATTAGCCTCCACTGCTCATGTGTAGGAGTGGGGAATCAAACCCGGTTCTCCAGATCAGACTCCACCGCTCCAAACCACCATTCTTAACCACTACACCATGCTGGCTCTCCTGTTGGCAAGTCTCATTGGACATAGCTGGACTTAGTTCCCAGTAAACATGCATCAAATCAGCCTACACTTTTCCAACCCAGACACTCATTTTCTGGGGACTGGTACAATCATTAGGTGCCTCTGGCAATGTGAAACCTGCCCTTCAAACAATGCATATAACAACTCAATCTTTTTTTTTTAAATGCCCAATGATGACACAACCTACCATTCTATGTAAGATTGTCTGGGAAAACAGACTGTGTGCAGTTTGTTTATCTGGTATAATTAAGTGGTAAGCTTTTTCTGCAGGCAAGTCCATTACTGGGCTACTCAGGAATCGAAACTCCTACAGAACTATTATTTTAGTAATTGTGTGTCTTCAGGGTGTTCAAAGCTATTATACTTTACATTCTGCATCAGAATGTACATCCTTGTACTTTTATTTCTGATGCTGAAGCATATTGCTCTGCTACTTGTGGCAGTTTCACCTCTGCCACCCTAATTTGATAGTGATCGAAGGAATGAACAATCAGTTGGTTTGGAGTGTTCCTGAGTAGACAGGCATGACTGTAATTCACTGCAAATCATATTTAAATGGTTTAATTGTTGACAGTTTCCCTCAACCTAGATGCTACCCTTAGAGTAGATTATTTAACCGTTTTTTTCCTTAATGGAGGAGTGTTTTTTTTTAAAAAAAACTTTACTGGAAAAGTTAAGAGTTAGCATTAAATGATTAACCTTAATAAGTAGTAAGGAGAAAGCTGATGTCTTTCCTGATCATGACTTTTGGAATACAAAAGGGATATGAAGGGTTGGATCCAGTGGAAGAGTTCATGGAAGGAGCAGAACATTTCCTCCTTTCCCTCTTCCTCGACAATGGGGAAATCAAGTAAAATCTATTTTTCCTTCTGCCATTTGCTTTTTTGTATCAGTGGAACAGAGGCAAAAGGTTGCAGGTTGTTTAGGGAAGAAGAGGGAAGGGAAAGATCCTCTCCCTCAGCACCTTCCATGACCTCTTCTTGTAGATGCAACTCATGGGTTCTCCTTTCAAAAAATTTCAAATTACTTGAGTCTGTTCTAATATAAAGGAGGTTTTCAGTGATATGGGGAAATACAGGTAAAGCCAAGGCATCAGGGCCAGATCTACATTTTATGGACCCTCGAACACCACCTAATCTTGTAGATCCCCTGTCATGGTTTCTCCCCATGCATTGCAGCTCATACACCGATCTCTTATTCCAGCTATTGGAACTTGCAGTAGGAGAGGCTGCTGTGGCTTTGAGAGCTTTTCACCCTCACCCCTTATATGTCTGGTTCTGGTGGTGGTTGCTGCGATGCTGGAAGATGGACCATGCCCTCTCCTCCTGTCTAGCCCTAGCATTGATGGCTGCAGGGCTGAAGCAGTGCCTCATCACCATTATCCCTTCCATCCTGTCTGATCTAGTAGTGGCAGAAGACATAGCTCTGGTGGCAGCACAGCAGAGCCACCATCACAGAGGTTGGTCAGTAAGGAAGGGTGACGTGGTGACAATAGTATGTTGCTACAGCAATGTCTAAGAAGGGATGGATTTTAGTGGCAAGGTGCAGCATCTGCAATAACTGCTGCCCCTACCACTACAACAGGACAAGGTAGGGTGTGGTGACATGATAAAAAAAAGTTGTAATGGGAGGGAATGTCCAGTGCAATCGTAAACATAGTTATACCCCTCTAATCCCATTGCACAGTCATTCTTCCTGGCTTGCGTAACGTTGTACACATGTGGAAGCATTCATGCAAGGTGAAAGAAAATTGACATGTCTTGCTGCTAACTGGAACAGAGGAATGGAGTTTGTTCCTTTCGGTTTAGATCTAGGCAATGACAGAAGATTTCTCTTGGGAGAAAATGGTGCTGCTCATAATGAAAAGGTAGTTGACCAGGTGCACAGATTGTATCAGAACTGCATGTATCCTAGCATTTTATTAGTTGGACAGGTAAAAGTTATTCTTGGATGTTAAGATTAGACTGTTTGTAGAAGACCGATTCTAGACTTAGCTTTTTGTTTTTGGTTATTACTGGAATTAGGATGAAGTGGCCACAGGCTTAGAGGAAGAAATAATCATTATGGTTGAAACACAAGATTCTTATTATATAGGTTAGTTTAAATTATTATTTTGTGCTCTTTGATGTTTGTTCTTTTTCACATGCTGTGTTTTACACATGCTGTGTATTATGAACCCCACTGGGTTGTTTATACAGTGTGTTTTGTACATTGACGTATGGTGGAAATTGCTATGCCCTGTGGCAAATGCAAATAAAGAGTAGTGTTATTAATTTAATTTTAAAAAATACATGAGATTTTGCTATTGCATATCAATAGATAACACTGAAGGTTGTTTCTAGCATTATATTTTGTACTTGGATACAAATAATGGAGTGCCAAATGCACAGTGCCAGTAGCCCTGCCTTGTTGTTCAAAGTGTTTGCTTCAGTGTTGGATTCACCCCTAGATATTTGTCCATAGCTAAATATCTAGAGGGAGCCTTTTGTGCATATGTTTTCTCTGTGGCATTGGGACTCTGCTTTTCATACTCTTCAATACACATATTGCTCCTTGTAGGGGTTCTTGTATACGTACATGTAGCCCAGAACACTGATTACATAAATCCCCCTGTCTGTCTAAATCTATCTTCTAAATGCTTCCAATTAGCGAACTGGGGATGGTTCAAGCCAAGAAATGACAGCGTCCCTTGGGGCTTGTCAGGCAAATATGCTGTTGCTTCCAAAAAGTATCTAAGATGGTAGGTTTTCAAGGTGGGATGTTTTACAAAAATACAACCACATATATACTCAGAAATACAGGACCCTTCAATAAGGATACTCTGAATGGAGGCATAGTCTAATAGGTGTTATCCTGTACAGCAAAGAAAAAGAAAGCTCAAAGATGTGGGAAGAGAGACAAGCACTCAACCGGCAAGTAATTTTATTACCCTAACAAGATACAGATTAGAAACTAAGAGGTCGGAGGGAAAATCAAGGGAACGAGTGAGATCAATAAAACATGCAAATTCAATCAATCCTACTGTGTATTCATTTTTAGATTCCCCCCCCCCCCGATTAATGCTACTTATAAAATGTGTTCATCCCACCTTGCTTGGCCAGACCATCCAGCTCAGAGAAAGGAGGCAACAGGTTGCCCAAAATGGGACCAAAAGGTTATGTGGGGAAAATTAGATGGAGCTTCTGAAAGAAGGGAAGGATCCTCTGACCAGGTGCCTATGGGCACAGTCTGCTTGGCTGGCGGGCAGACCAATCCTGAACTGGGTAAGCAAAAGCTAAGAAAGGGTGTCCAGGGCAAAATGACAAAGCAGGTTATAATCAGGAAGGGAAACAAAGCGGGAGAGAATAAGTCATGCTCTGCCTTTCCTGACGATGTGAGGATCCAGGGATCCAATGTTGTAATAGTGGAAGATGCCTGGATGAGACCCTATTGGTGCATGAGTCAGGATTCAGGCTGTGAATGGATAACTGGGCTGACCTATGTGGGAAGGGGTACCTGAATATTTTTGAGATGACCACCTGGGGCAGGTGTTAATGTTTAGTTTAATAACTTGATGGTACCCAGAAGATGGGCAAATGGCCCTTTCCTGGCAGATAATTGCTCTGTCTGGAATTGCATTTGTAAGTGAGGTACAAAAGGCTTTTGATTATTTTATCTTGCAAACTTAGGCCATTACATACAAGTCAGGAGGAAACATCAGGGGAAGGCCTTGGTCTCTGTGCCCTGTTGTTGGCCCTCCAGAAGAACTGGTTGGCCACTGTGTGAGACAGGATGCTGGACTAGATGAACCACTGGTCTGATCCAACAGGGTTTTTCTTATGTTCTTATAATTTGTATGGATATTGCTTAGGTAAGCAACCTGAGGCATCAGTTAATAGGCTGAAGGGGCATACCTCAGACCTGAAACCATGGGCTACAGTGCCTTCATGGGAGTGGGACACTTGAGAGATGTCATCATCCCAGACGGTTAAGACCTTGTGGCTCCCACAAGAACTAGAAAATACTTCCCAAGGAGCAGACAAAGCTGTATACAATTTGAGAGCCTGGAGCTCAGAGCCAGAGTGACCTCCCCTAGAATATCATGGATGCACAGCCAGAGGAGGCCTGACACTTCTGCATCCCTGCAAAAAAAAGATATGGACTGTGTTATGTGTACTCGGCTGCTGTAGATACTGGTGTCGGCTCCCATTGTTCTGTATCTGCCTGAATGCAAAAACTCAGCAGGTAAAGTTACTCAAAACAAAAGTAAAATAAATAAATAATTTATTATTAGGTCTATGACCTCAGCCTTTGACCAAGGGAGGAGGAAAGTAAGGGAGGAGAAGACGAGGGAGGATAGGAAGCATAAAAGTAAAATAAAGACCTGTAGAGGTTAGAACTGCAACCCATAATTTTCAAGGTAGTTAATCCTTTCTGCACTTTGCTATAAAGATGCCACGTCTTCATTGTTTCCATAGCACTGTATCCTGTCACTCTGTTCAGTAATGTATAGTGTCTTCCTCCAGTGCAAGGAGCCTTTCATGGGAAGAAGAGCCTATTCTGCTGGAGGAAGGCTTCACTTAGCCAAGTGATAGCATCCATCTCATAGTTCCTTACTTCCAGTCTAATTCCATGTAAGCCTTGTACACTCTGCATGCTTACATAGGAGATAGTTTTACATGTTCATTGTGTGCACAGTAACCAATGAGCATAATTCAGCCACAGTTAAAAACTTTTGATTTCAAGGACTTGCTTAAATTTCTTCCATTCATATCAACTTAAATTTTTTGGCTTTAAAGACCCCAAACCCAAATACCTCAAACTTTGAAGACCCCAATCTGAGCTCCTAATATATGAGGTCACCATGTTGTCTGAAGTGAGAATGAAATAATAGAAGTTACTTATTTAAAAGGGCAGTGGCTTCCAAAGTATCCATGAAAAAATGTACAGACTAAAAAAATCAAACTGTACAAACACTAGTTCAAAATTATTCTTAAAAATCACCATCACAATGAAATCACTAATGCAATTTCCTTTAAATGATTCCATTTTAGTTTCAGTTATCGCTTGCTAGAAGATGTTTCTAATAGCTACATTTTATTTATTATTCTTTATTGTTTAATTAGATCTTTTATTTTGAAACATCAAGCATTTTATAACGTCAGACATACTACTTCTTCAGCAAATGTTGGCCTTATTTTCCTGATGTGTACTGCAGGATTTAAAACTGAATGCAATTTTGAAAGCTAAGTTATACATTCAATATGATTATCAACTTTGACAGAATATTTTGTATGTGCTAAAGGTAAGGATGCTGTATTTAGATTCAAACGATCGCTTCCTTTTCTCATTCTGTACTCTGCCATCCTATGCTGTTATTCAGAGATTACAGGTTACTTTAACGTGTTGTAAAATATATAAGAAAGTGCAGGGTGCTTTCCACCTTAATACTGAAACAATATGCTCAAACAGACACAAGCAAAGGGAATGGATGCCACCTCTTCTTATTTATGAACACCATTTTACCAGTTCTGTTAAGAAAGAGAGAGAGAAAAGGGTGGAGGGAAGGAAGAAAGAAAGAGATTTTATGAAAGAAGGGTGAGGGAGAAAGTGAGAAAGAAATGAAACTATGGGTGAGAGGGGTGGGGGAAAATTTACTTCTCACTGCAGATCGTCGGTCCCTGAAGCTCACTGCAATGGCTATGCACATTGGCCTGACATACATACAACACCCCCCCCCATCCAACATCTCTCCATTTGTCTCTGAACAAGACTTGTTGGATGGCTAACACTTAGCAGCAACAGTCCAAAATATGCAAATGACTCCTACAAATAGAGTTTCCAGGTCCCTCTTCGCTACCGGCGGGAGGTTTTTGGGATGGAGTCTGAGGAGGGTGGGGTTTGGGAAGGGGAGGGACTTCAATGCCATAGAGTCCAATTGCCAAAGCAGCCATTTTCTCCAGGTGAACTGATCTCTGTCGGCTGGAGATCAGTTGTAATAGCAGGAGATCTCCAGCTAGTACCTGGAGGTTGGCAACTCTACCTGCAAACCTCTGTTCAATCCAGCCAATAAGATCTCTGCAAAAGGCAAGGCAAACACAACTAGTAAGAACTGCAAACAGCTAACATCAGCTCAGCCAATGGAAAAGGCAATCCAAAGACAATTCCAGTTAACAAGAGCGCTGCAACAGGTAATGCAAATGGAGCTAGAAAGAACTCTGCAAGCAGCTCACAAAATATCTGCAAAGAGTAATGCAAATACCACTAGTAAGAACTGCAAGCAGTTGATCTTCTTGCTCTGTAGAGTTAAGTCTGAGATCCTGCCATCTGTGCTGTGTATTCTATATGTCAACGCCCCTGCAAAAATTAAATACATTGAGATAGCATCACTTTCATTTACTAGATCGAATGGTTGGGGAGATGGTTAAACTGTCTACAACAATATCATTTTTCAAGCACATCACACCTTACAAGCCTCCATGTAGGTATGACTATACTTGCCTACATCCTGGTACAAGCAGCAAGAAACTAGCTTGCTCAAGTAGCGGGAAGGGAAACGGCTACCTTTTTACAGGGCCTTACCTCAATGCAAATTGGACCAATGTCCTTGATAATCCCTAGGGATGCCGGTTTCCAGGTGGGACCTGGCGATCCACCGGAATTACAGCTCATCTCCAGACTACAGAGATCAGTTCCCCTGGAGAAAATTAATGGTTAGGAGGGTGGAATCTATGGCATTGCGCCCCACTGAGGTCCCTGTCCTCCTCAGGCTCCATCCCCAAATCTCCAGAAGTATCCCAACCTGGATCTGGCAACCTTACCACACTATCCCCTACTGGTGGCTGCAGGGGCGGGGGCTGGCAACCCTAATAACCCCACTTTTATGGATAAGATGGGAAAAGGGATACATATGGAGCAATAGTAATATCTGAAGGGGAAATGATCTCTTCTTCAAGGAAGAAAGGACTCTTGTACCCAGGAAACAAAAACCCAGAAAACAAAACACAAATTCCTTCCCCCCTCCTTTGGGCAGTCACAGCTCCCTCCAAACAACCCAACTACTATGCAGTAAGAAAATTAGTCAATTGAACAACTAAGATACAAGGGGTAGGGGAAATAAAGTGACTACTCTTTGCTGCCTCTCCACAAGCTGCTGCCGCCACTCAGCTCTTTCCACTGATTGCTGTTAGTCTTGCTATTGGCCTGCTGCCAACAGGCAGTTCCCTTCCCCTGCCCTCAATCTCCCATCTTTGATAATTTGAGGAATAGGTTTCTATCCGAGGGGAAATACCTAGAGCATTATGCAAAAATGATGTCATAGCTTCCTGAAACGTCACTTTCCCCAGATACTACCCATAAAATCCCTTGGCATTTGCCAGATCAGGGCTGGGAACCCTAATTGCTGTTGATCCAAATCCCCCCCCCGCCACACACATACCAAAATTTTGTCTCTCTGTTTGTGTCTTTTTCTAAAAAATGCTATAAAAGTGACAAACCTGCTCTGAAGTGCTCTCCGCTCATCATCAGCAGCACACAACAAATGCCTGCGTGGGAAAAACAGAAAGCCCCCTTTATGTTTCTCCCATGCCTTTCCTAGGGTTGCCAGGTCCCTTTTTGCCACCAGTGGGAGGTTTTTGGGGCAGAGCCTGAGGACTACTCAGGGATTGTGAAGAAGAGACCTCATAGGGTTGCCATGTCCCTCTTCACCACCGGCAGGAGGTTTTTGGGATGGAGCCTGAGGAGGGTGGGGTTTGGGGAGGGGAGGGACTTCAATGCCATAGAGTCCAATTGCCAAAGCAGCCATTTTCTCCAGGTGAACTGATCTCTATCGGCTGAAGATCAGTTGTAATAGCAAGAGATCTCCAGCTAGTACCTGGAGGTTGGCAACCCTAGTCTTTCCCCATAGGCTGGGCAAACAACTGTGTCTTATTTGCATTGTGGAAGGGGGCAGGACAACAGCATTGATGCCCCAAGGGGCCATGCATGAATTAAGACTTGAAATAGTCGGAACAGATGAGTGAAAGGGAGAGAAGACAGAAATCAGAAGGAGCAATTTGTCTGCTCGGACTCTAAAAATTTATACTATCCTGTTTCAATTCTAACTACAAAAGGGAATTTTACATTAAACTTTTAACACACCTTTTGGCTTTTCCTTTAGCTTTTCCATTTCTTAAAACTCTCTTCCATCCATAAAAAAAGCATAAACTGTTTTAAAACATTTAAGGTATATTTAGCTCCCCAAACACACATCTTATAAGTATTATAATCCCAGTTCAGTGGGAACTAACAGGAACTAACATTTTTAACCAAAACACAACCGTATTACATCATCTTAATTGGGAACTGATAGGTCTTCAGGTGCGAGGAAACTGTATTATTCCAGCACTCAAAGTGCAGTATTCTGCCACAGGGAAATCTAGTTCCCATTTCCCTCACTCTTACATCAGCTGCATATGAATATAATAGGAATGTACTGGATAATGTCTGTGACTAGGGCTGTCAATTCGGTTCGGCCCGAACTGAAAATCAGCCGAATTTCCTTTGATTCGGCGGTTTTTAGTTCGGGAGGAACCGAACTCAAAACTGGCGGGCAACCGGGGGGGCCGAATTCAGCGAGTTTGGGAGTTCACGAATAAATTCGGCCAATTCGGGGCCGTCAGTAAGCAGCATAACCTTCAGTAAGCAGCATTCTCCTCCCCCGGCCAATCGGTGGCCAAGCTGGGTCTTCTTCTGGCCAATCAGTCAGGATTGCGTACTGGAGGAATCAGCTGATGTGCGGCTGGCCGGGGAAAGAGAGAGAGAGAGAGGGAAATCCTCATGTGTGTGTGAGGGGGTGCTTGTGCACATTCGCTCCTTTCCGTGGCTGCAGGGGGCGCATTTTTTGGGGTACAGACCCCAAACTTTCAGGGGATATTCAGACAGGTTTTCTTAAGAGACCACCCAAGTTTTGTAAACATTGGGTCAGGGGGTCCCGAGATATGGGCTCCCCCCCTTTTTCTTTCAATGGCTGCAGAGGGCGCATTTTTGGGTGTGCCGACCCCAAACTTTCAGCGGAGCATCAGACAAGGCTTCTTAAGATACCCCCCAAGTTTTGTAAACATTGGGTCAGGCCCCCCCGAGATATGGGCTCCACCCCTTTTTCCTCTCCCCCCTTTTCCATTTTCGTGGCTGCAGGGGGCGCTTTTTTGGGGGTGCAGCCCCCAAACTTTTATCATAGCTTCAGAGAATCCCTCTTAAGAGACCACCCAAGTTTTGTAAAGATGGGTTCAGTGGGGGCTGAAATATCGGCTCCCCCCTTTTCTCTTTCCGTGGCTGCAGGGGGCGCATTTTTGGGTGTGCCGACCCCAGACTTTCAGGGGAGCTTCAGTCAAGGCTTTTTAAGAGACCACCCAAGTTTTGTAAACATTGGGTCAGGGCCCCCCGAGATATGGGCTTTCCCCTTTTCCCTATTGGGATGAATGGATCACCCTCGAGAGATGCATACATATGGATCTTATATTGGATACAAATGGAATCATATTGGATTACCCAGCCTCCCAGCCCCTCCTGCTGGAACAGAAGACAGCCACAGTAAGACCCCTTTGGGGGCTTTAATCTATATATTTTCTTTTCTGTGTGTGTGTGGGGGGGAAAGCAGAGTCTGTGTGTGTGTGTGGGGAGGGAGCAGTTTCTGTGGGTGGGGGGGGGAAGCCAAAGGGGGCTTTTGCCGGTTCTGCCTGGGGTGTGTGTTCCCCCTCCAGTCTCTCTCTCCCTGGTTTGAGGGGGGGCTTCATTTTTATTCTTCAGGTTTTTCCTCATTCATAAGATCAGTTAGGTTATTTTGATGCTTGCTCAAAACTGGTTTTCAAATGGTGACTTAAAGAATGCATCTGCCTGGTCCCAAGTCCAATGCAAAAGGAGAAATTCCACCCCCTCCTGCTCATTATGCATAGCTAGCTGCCTCTGTCCCTTTCCATGGTATGCAAACTCCCAGGTGTCAGGTGTTGCTTTGCACTGTTGCAAAGGTGTTGCATTGCGTGCTTGTGTTGCTTTGCAGTTGTATTGTTTTGCAAAATTCTTCACACCTGCCCCGCCCTTTGCATGTTTGCAAAGGTGTTGCTTTTCAGTTGTGTTGCTTTGCAAAGTTCTTAGCACCTGCCCCGCCCTTGCTCTCATCAGCTGTTTGTCGGGCCGGGAGCTTTGTGGGAGCTTTGTGCGTGGGCGGCAAGCTCTGCTGAGAGATACACATTAAGGGTGGGGGGGACCCCTTTCAGGGCCCATATCTCAGCCCCCCCTGACCCAATCTTTACAAAACTTGGGGAGTCTTTCAATATACGTCCTTTGAAGCTCTGCTGAAAGTTTGGGACCTCTAAGCCCAAAAATGCCCCCCCCGAGCCACGGAAAGGCGCGGTTGTGTTTTTAATGGCTTTATTCGGCCGAATTTTTTTCCGAACTTTGAATTCCTGCCGAATTGAACGGATCCGAAGTGGGGGAGTTCGGACTTTGGCACGTACCGAACCCACAAGGGCCAAATTCGGCCGAATCCGAACTGTACCGAATTTTTTTTTTGACAGCCCTATCTGTGACATCACTGATAGAACAGACCTATTCAGTGCATTCCTGAGGTGGGGGCTGAAAGTGCTCTGGAGGCGGTGGGACCCTGCCACCTGCGTAAGTGAACTCTTATCATGGAATAAGAGGCACCTACACTGGCAGTGGGGGCAGTTCCGTCGGCACCTGGGTGCCACACAGAGCTACACACTGCTCCTCAGATGCTTCAGTCTCTGGGACCTAAATCCCGGAAGAGAGATGTGGCGCCGGCGTGGGGGTGGGGGTTCCCAGGGGCAGAGCTGATGGCTGTCAGCTTCCAAAAGCCACTCCAGCCTGGGAACGCCCCCTCCAGCAACAGTGTTGCTGCACCAGGTTTTTCCTGGTGCAGCATCACTGTTTTCAATGGGGCTCCCCCCCCCATTTTTTGAATTTTTGGGTTTTTTTTGAAGGGGTTTGTAAGCCTTTAGGGAAACCTCTTTGGAGGTGCTGCGACGGTGCCTTGGCCATGCCGTCCCCGGCTGCTGCAAGGCTCAGGAATGAGCTGCCTGTTTCAAAATGCTTGTACCATTTCTGTTACAGTGACAACACAAATACCTACGGATCATTGGCTTTTGATACTTCCACCTTTATTTAAGATTCTGGTCTTACCAAACAGTTAGGGTACATATGAGGATCTTGTTAAATTGCCAATTTTCTTTTGGCTGCCATGATCCATCTCTGATAGCCTATTAAGCAAAGCAGGATAATGCAGTGAGCTTATGATTAAAACTAAATATTATTTAATAAAGATTATGGAAGTATTTAAAGTTATTTTATAATTGGAATAAACATAATACATGCCCAGACTAGTCCAATGTCATCAGAGCTTGGAAGCTAAGCAGGGTTGCTATGCAGAGGAAGGCAATGGAAAACCACCTCTGCTCATCTCTTGCCTTGAAAACTCCATGGTTCTGAGGTCACCATGAGTCAGCTGCGACTTAACAGCACACAATTATTATATTAATATATGTTAATTAGCAGAATCCAGCAGCATACTATTTTAGTTCTTTTTTTAAATAAAAAAAGATCTCGTACCAGTTTTAACAGCAGCCCTTTATCTTGCAGATCTACAGGGTCTCTGTTTTCTCTGAATTCATCAAGCAAATATCTGTGCTTATGGTAAGTGCCCTGAACTGCCACCACGCAAAAACTGGGAGTTCATTTTTAGTATATAGATATATCAATCTATTATCCATTGTGTGTAAAATTACTTTTGCATCAATTACTTTATAGAAATTAATAAAAGGAAATCTTGTGTTTGCATTTCCCAACCTTGTTAGTATGTTACTTTTAATAGTGCCATCCATTTGAGCAGAACAATGAAACACTGAAATGGAGATATTGAAATTTATACCAGACCGCGTAAAAGATGTTTGCTTTTAGCTGCTGCTCATTAATTTTATCTGGGACCCAAGTAATAAGCTAAGAGACTGAGTGCTCTTTAAAAATTGTGATTTTATTCCCACCAAACATAACTTTATTGTTTTCACCTGACTTCTCATAAACATGCCCTTGTGTTATGTGATGCAAATTCGTATTGAAAATACAGAACAAACAAATGGCTGGAATTATCCAGAAAACAGCATCAGGTATAGCGCCATGGTTTTCCAGGTTTTCAGAAATGGTTAGTATTACTTTTCTATTACAGCAGTTCAAAATGAAAACAGAAATTAAAAAAAATTAAGTGGGAAGGAGAGAGTTAATGGCTTAGTTTAGATGTAATGCAAAATCATGGTTTGTTTTAGCTATGGTTAATTAGTGAAGGCAATATTCAGCTCAAAGACAATTATTCATATCCTGGTTCACTTGAATAAAAGCTGGTTTTTTTCCCTTCTCTCTATAACCTGGGACAGTGTTACCAAAGAAAAGCTAGAATGAAATTAGTATTAAGACAGAATGTTAGCATTCAGACATCTTGCAAAACCATAGCTAAGGCTGCGATTAATAAACTTTCAGATCCTGAGCTGGATCCAGTGCAAGATTTTCTCTTGCCCTAGAAATAGGGCTGTCAAGCCCCTGATAAAGAATACCCCACCCCCAGGTTCAACTGCACACACCACTTATAGTGGAAACTCTATGGTAGAACTTCCAGTTTCTGGCAACTCCTAGAGCTACCCTTTGTCACTTCCAGGGAGCTCTAGGAATTGCTAGGAACTCAATGTAAGAAATTGATATAAGTAGATGAGGCCTTATTTTTCTGTTTTTTTTCCTCCCACCTCACACACAACCCTCCCACCAGTTGCCACTGCCTGGCAACCCTAACTAAAAGTCTTGCAAGTGGAAATTCAAGAAAAAAAGATGGTGATAGCTGTTCGTGCTAAGTCAAACTGATTATATCCCCAACTTGAGGTTTCGCTTGCTCACGGTATCGTGCAGCCCATTTCTGGGCACTATAATATATAAGAAGAAAGTGCTAGGTGTTGCACAATATCTTGTACGAGTAGAACCACATTGAATCCATTTATGTTTCTGCTTGCACATGGGTGGATCCAGGCCCCTGTCTGGATGTGCTTGTGGAATGACCTGCATTCAGCCAATCACACTAACTATAGTTTAGTGAAACCACAGCTTTGTGCAATGTCTGAGCTGAGCTGATGTGAATTAAGATTAAGATGTGTGGATGAAAAAAGAAAGACAGGGATGCTCACAAGATTCTCCATTGCTGATTTTTGTAGGAACTAAGTTTGATTTGCCTGCTTACCAGTGTAACGCATCAAAATAGACCTGACCGTATCTAGATCAAGGGAAGTAATACCACCACTGTATTCTGCATTGGTCAGACCTCACTTGGAATACTGTGTCCAGTTTTGGGCTCCACAATTTAAGAAGGATGTTGCCAAGTTGGAGCGTGTCCAGAGGAGAGCGACCAGAATGGTCAAAGGTCTGGAATCTATGACCTATGAGGAGAGACTTAAGGAGCTGGGTTTGTTTAGTCTGGGGAAGAGAAGGTTAAGGGGTGACATGTTTGATAGCCATGTTTAAATATTTGAAGGGATGCCATGTTAATGAGGAAACTAGCTTGTTCTCTGTTGCTTCAGAGACTAGGACACGGAGTAATGGATTTAAACTAAGAGAAAAACAATTCCACCTAAACATTAGGAAGAACTTTCTGACGGTGAGGGCGGTTCCATGGTGGAATGCGCTGCCTCGGGGGGGGGTGGAATCCCCGTCTTTGGAGGTCTTTAAGCAGAGGCTGGATGGCCATCTGTTGGGAGTGCTTTGATTGTGGGATCCTACATGGCAGGGGGTTGGACTGGATGGTCCTTGTGGTCTCTTCCAACCTTGTGTGATTTGTGATTTTGTGTTTTTTGCATTCCCCTCCTTTTGCCATCTACAATAGGATTATTTACTATGAACAGTAAAATCTTTGCTACCTGGCACTTGATGCACAGTTAACTGGCACCATCCAGAGGGCAAGTTCCTTCCCCTCAGCCACCATACCCCTGCATCTTTGGGTACGTGTGCACCCCACTCTCACCTCTGTAGCCAGCCAGCTTGATGCCTTCAGTCCTTGCTGGACTTCTGACACCTGAAACTGCCAGCTGACATTGTCCACGGGTGCCTCCTTCCCCCTCAGCTTGTTGAAAGCTATCGAGAGCCAGCTCTGCCTAAGGATTCCTGGGCGGCTGGCCCACTGGCTCTATGGCTCAGAGGGAAGGATCCCTTCAGGGATACCTTCGGGTGTGAAGGCTATCACCATGGTGTGCCCAACTGGGTGGGGTTTGGTCACTGAAGATTCTTCTGGGGACAGGTGAGGGCAGAGTAATAAACCTGAGTATCTGGCCTGTATGATTACCTGATGACCCTCATTTCCCAAGAGTGCTGGATACATATCTCGCAATGTGATGCCAAAACAGTTAGAGTACCTCCAAAAATGGGTCTGTTTGTCATCAACAGTTCTTCTTCATGGCCTCTGTGTATCATCCTACCCTCCTTGGAGGAAGGATTATTTACACATGATATTGATTATAAAGTATTTTCATGCTTTTGGAACTACAAACTTTCTATCTCTGGGAACCTACATTCCAATTAAAATCTCTTCAACAAACCCAGCATGGGGTGTGTGCCAAGTTTGCACACTAGCGTTAAGGTTGTGTGTACTTTTTAGTATCATTTCCCATTCTGTGAGCCCATTCCTGAAGAGCGGGGGCGAAGCTCCTTAGGAGCTGGTGTGAACCTTGCTGGCGTAGGTGCCACCTTATCACGGAATAAGGTGGCACCTATGCCGGCGTAGGGGCAAACATGCCAGCGTCTGGGCGACGCCAACTCCTGCCGCCAATGTTGAAAATATCATTTGAGATGGAAAAAATAACCATAGTGCTTATGAAACTGCTACGGGGAGAGAGAAGGTATGCAGCACAGAGCATGTAGACACACAAAAATCCCAGTGGCTGCATATTGAAAAAATAAAGTGAGTGGGACTGCTGACCACTCATGTTCACTTGTACCCGACATCTTTACTACCCTGATTTTGAGAGGTCACATGGGCTGTGTTCCTCCTGACTTCCCATTTAGCTCTTATTTTGAGTATAAAAATGGCCAAAGAGTTTAAAAAGAAAACACCAATAAATGATTGTGTATACTTCATTTATGCGGCATTATTTTAGGTATAATAGTCAGGTGCCTTAATATACATCGCAGATGGGGGTGTTAGCTTGTGTGTGTGTGTGTTAAGTGCCATCAAGTCATTTCCGACTCATGGCAACCCTATGAATCAATGTCCTCCAAAGTGTCCTATCCTTAACAGCCTTGCTCAGATCTTGCAAATTGAGGGCCATAGCCCATGGCTTCCTTTATAGCACTGGTTCCCAACCAGGGGTCCGTGGACTCCCAGGGGTCCGCGAGAACTAAATTAAGGTCCACGAAACAAAGTTATAAACCCATAATAAATTAATATTTTCAATTAAAAGTTCTCTATTATAAAAATATATATTCAAATATTATTCTAAGTTTAATGTTTAACTAACAGTTATGATTAAAGTTTATTTTCAAATTCTCAGAATTTTAATTTTGAACCTTGGGGTCCCTGTACCGAACAAAAAAGTCCTAGTGGTCCCTGGTCAAAAAAAGGTTGGGAACCACTGCTTTATAGAGTCAATCCATCTCTTGTTGGGTCTTCCTCTTTTCCTGCTGCCTGCAACTTTTCCTAGCATGATTAGCTTATAGCCTTAGCTTATTTTTCACTACCACTCACCCTGGTATTCAGAGATCTTCTATAGTTTCATGTAAATTATTTCCTGCTCCTATTGCCTTTCCACTGAACTCAGAATTAATTTTAACACATGAATATTTTAATATTACTACCTTTTAATTTTTAGTCCTTCTGAATTAGAGCAATTTCATGTGGTGCAATAAAAATACCACAAAGTATCAGCATTTGTGATATACTTTCTTTATTAGGGATTTGAAGAATAATTTACATGATAATTTGTGTTCTGCAATACTCTACTATTGCAATAATTAATAATACTTCTAGTATTGTAATAATTCTGCAACACTTCTAGATCGCTGTAACTTTCTTCTATTAAGGCTTGAGAAGAACTTGTAAGGAGCTGTAGGAGTCACAATGTTATTTTTTCTAGAGACTGCCATTCCTTGCTTGAAAAAAAAAATCACCTTTCAGGGTTCCCCCCCTTTTGAGCCTTTATTTGATCCATGATGTGTCTGTCCAACTTGTCTCACTTTCTGACACCCTACCAATAGTTATTACAAGTTACAAGTGATGTACTTTACTGACGTCTGATTGCTCATACTTACCCTGTGTGGGAAGGAATGATGAATATGTAACAGCACATTTGTATTAAGGACTGAAGAAAGATTTCCACTGCTGTGGATCTGAAACGGCCGTATCCATCGATGATTGTGGCTCTATATGAACTTTACACAAGGCTTACAATATTAGCATTCATTTGGTACTCAGTTGAGACCTTTGGAACTTCTTCTATATATTTGTGGTACTCAGTTGAGACCTTTGGAAATTTCTCTACATTTTTTGTAGAGAACTGTACATATTGTATATAATTGTGTTGTATATATGTCACGTATATGGTCTATGTTTCACCTCAGTAGCTTATAAATATTTGCACTTTGTGTATATACAGTTTCCTGTACTGTTTTTCTAAACCTTTTGGTACGAGTACAGAGGTGCCGTTTTTCTCCCCAACCACCAGGTATTAGCTGGAGATCTGCTATTACAACTGATCTCCAGCCAATAGAGATCAGTTCCCCTGAAGAAAATGGCTGATTTGGCAATTGGACTCTATGGCATTGAAGTCCCTTCCCTCCACAGACCTTGCCCTCTTCAGGCTCTGCCCCAAAACCTCCTGCTGGTGGCGAAGAGGGACCTGGCAACCCTATTACAAGTGAGGTCATCCAAGAACTTACAGGGGGCATCTCATTTTCTTCTCCACCACTTTCTCTTTCCCTTCCCTGAAAATCCCTGAAGCATCGCCCATTTTCCTGCTTCCTTCTCACTTTCCCACCCACCTCCTTTTATATACTGTAGATTGTACTATGCCAATAAAGGTATTTGAAATTTGAAATTTCCCACACACCAGCCAACCTACCTTTATCTGAGTTCTGTGTCTTCAGCTTTCCCTCCTTCCCTCACCTTGACAGCCTCTGTGAGGTTCCAGTTACTAGGCCAGACAGGGGCCAGTTGCATTGTGGCAGCAGCTGGGCCGGAGCTAGTTATGCTGTGCGAAACATGCAAGGACTTGTGGGGAACACCCAGCTTTCCTCTGTATCCCCCTGCCCACATTATTCTTAGAATCATAGAATTGGAAAGGGCCATACAGGCCTAGTCCAACCCCCTGCTCAATGCAGGATCAGCCTAAGCATCCCTAACAAGTGTTTGTCCAGCTGCTGCTTGAAGACTCTCCGTGAAGGGGAGTTCACCACTTCCCTAGGCAGCTGGTTCCACTGCTGAACTACTCTTACTTTAATTCCCCCCTAATATCCAGCCAGTACCTTTCTACCTGTAATTTATACCCATTAGTGCAAGTCCTATCCTCTGCTGCAAACAGGAACAGTTCCCTGCCTTCCTTTAAGTGATAGCCTTTCAAATACTTAGAGAGCAATCATGTTCCCCCTCAACCTCCTCTTTTCCAGACTAAACATACCCAAGTCCCTCAGCCTTTCCTCATAAGGCTTGGTCTCCAAGGAGAATGGACTCTATGATATCAAATCCCTGCTGAACTCCCTCCTCTCAACAACTCATCCATGCCAGACTCCACTTCCAAATCTTCAGGAGTTTACCAACCCAGACTTAGCAACCCTAGACTTTTCTCAGATTTGTAGGAATATCTGTCTTTTCGGTCCAGGGTGCCACTCTCTGGATTTAAGTATCAAAAGATGAGCCATGTTTAGAATTAGGCATATCACTAATGGAGCAATCATTATTGGAGGACATCTTGGCCATCTTCTAGGCACAGAGTATGGGTCACTGGGGGTGTAGGATGTGGAGGTAGTTGTGAATTTTCCTGCATTGAGCAGGGGATTGGACTGGATGGTGGTCCCTTCCAACTCTATTATTCTATGATTTTAACTCTTTAGCCCAAAAAACAAATCAGTGGGTTATAGATCAAATCAAGCCTGAACTGACCCTGGAAGCTAAAATGACTAAACTGAGGCTGTCGTTTTTTGGTCACGTCATGAGACGGCAAGAGTCACTGGAAAAGACAGTCATGCTAGGAAAAGTTGAGGGCAGCAGGAAAAGAGGAAGATCCAACAAGAGATGGATTGACTCAATAAAGGAAGCCACAGCCTTCAATTTGCAAGATCTGAGCAGGGCTGTCAAAGATAGGACATTTTGGATGACTTTCATTCATAGGTTCGCCATGAGTCGGAAGCGACTTGATGGCACTTAACACACACACAGACATAAATACTTGACTTGATGCTGTAGAAAAAATGCAAGCATATACCTCAAAGCAGGCTTTGAGCTACAAATGGAGTAAGGAATGAGGAGGTATATCCTGGAAAAAATCTTCAAAAATCCAATGTAAAGTGGTCAGTGTCTGTAAAAGAGTATCACCTTGAAATGCAGAGAGCTTAGAATGGGTATTTCCTGTTTATTGCCATCCTCGGGCCAAGACAGAGGCACATTTTTCTGAAAAGCAGACTTAGTACGCTCCTGAGTGAAGGATGAAGAGGCCCCATCCTAAGGTTGATGCCAAACTGAGGCCTTTGTGGATTGTGACAAAATAAAACCCGGTTATATCATGCCATTGCTAGTATTACCTCTATACATTACTACTACTGTCATTTCTCCATGCCCAGACAAGATGCTTTGCAATAGTTTTGACTTAATATGGATTCAGCTATTGCTTGTGTATCTCAAAGTCAATGTAAGGACCCTTAGAGGGAAAGAATCTATGTACAGAATCTTCCTCTCCATTTACAGCATTTTTTTCTCTTTTGCCTCCCGTAGATAACACTCCTTTTTGGACCCTTGCCTTCTAGGTCTTATTTCCATTCAGTTTTGTAGTATTCAGTTTCTTTACCTGCTTGAACTAGCTTTCCTCTGGCCATTTTTCTTCATTTATAGGTCCTATTTCCATTCAGTTTTGTAGCATCCCGTTTCTTTGTCTGCTTCTACTATCTTTCCTCTGGACATGTTTCTTGCCAACAGAACAATCTCTCTTATGTCCTCAAGCCCTGGGTGAATGTTTTTTGGTCTCAACTAGACTGTTTTACTCACAGCAGTTGCAATATTTGTCAACACTATATGGCTTCCTCTTCAGTGGTTAGAATATTTATTAACATCCTAAGACATCATGGCAGCTCAGCCAATGGCTAGGAAGAAATGGGAAATCACCTCTGTGGGAACATGTGTGAGTATACATATGTATGAATGATTTAGTCATGGTCCGTATTAACATGAAATGTTGTATTACAAGGTGTTCGCCCAGCTTCAACACAAATATTTCATTTTGTACACGAATACCAAAAAAGCATAAAACATCAGAAAATAAAAAAAGGAAGGCTCATTAATGTTCAATAAAGCTTTGACAAACAGCCAGAAAATAATTCTCATGTGCAGCAACTTTTGAAGCTTCTTTCTCCTAGAACCTCTCAGCCCTGAAGAGGAATTTCAGGTCTTTTCCTCCAGTTTTCCTTTGAGATGAGGCAGCCAGAGAGTAAACTAGAAATCTACTAACAATAACAAAGAAGTCTGTTTATATGATCTCTCTTAGAGGAAAGAGAGGATGAAAAGGGGAGTAAAAAATGAAGAGGGTTGTGCTTGTAGTGGTCTTGAACCCAGGTAATGTCTGTTTTACTTCAGTCATTTACACATTTCTTTTTCCTTTGTTGTAGGGAAATCTTTGCAAAGCACTCCTTGTACAGCCACAACACCCTCTAAAATATAACCAATTAGGTAGGGTCCAGTGTGTTTCTGATCCCTCCAGTACATCTGATGTTCTTAGATTTTCAGGCAAGTGTCTCTCTATTGCAGAAAAGCTCTGATGTTGTTGATAGGCCAGTCCTTTCCTTGTGTGCATAAAGTTCATATGCATGAATGCCTCATTGTAGAATTCACATCATGCAACAATATATATTTTTTGTTACAAACTTACACTTTGGATATGTAATCTGCCCCATTCTAAAATCTCAGGATGGGTAAATTCATTCATGACCATTAGGGCCAGGGATGCTGTTGACAAGCTCCTTCTAAAATCAAATAAGGCACAATGCAAGGAGTCAATGGGACATTAATTGCCCACCCTGTAGAATGATGGCTTGCATAGAGCATAAAAGAAGCTCTCCACCTCCTCCTGACAATCATTTGCTGTGGGCTGTTGCACGCCCACCCAAAGGGCTGCATGGGATTTGCTGGTTGCTTAAGGCTATGCATGGGATTTGCTGGTTGCTTAAGGCTGAGCAGGAATTTAATTGGTCCCCTTGAATGGCCTTTTCATGACCTCTCTTTTGCTTTCTGTATGTTACTTCAGGAGGACTGGGATAATTAAGATTGGTTAGCCCGAAACTAGGTTGGCTGAAATAGGGAGATCTGACAGGCACCTTGAGACATCATGCAGTGATGAAAGGTGTTCTTAACAAGCCCATTATGCATTCTGTGGTGGGGTAGCTTGTGAATTAGCCAATTTTCCTGAGGTATCTGGACTTCTCTATTCCACATTTTTTGTGTTCCTTTTTCATGCATAGTCTCTATCTGTGGTACAATATGGCCAAAATGAATCTGTAAGATACTGGGTTGAATCCAGCAATGTGTGAGCCCAAACAAACAATATGGCACATTTCCGCTTATGCAAGATCTTCTGCTTTTCTTGAGTCCAGAAATCACTTGCACCATGTTTTGGTTACTGCTTGCGCAAAGATTCTAGAACATACAGGAATCTTTTGATCGCTTTAAGTCCTTGATATGTATGGAATACAAATCTTGAGTTGCAGGCATCTTCTATCTAGTGCCAGTTGACCTTATAATTGCATGATCAGACCTATGTTCTAGAGCAGAAGTAAGTGACTGTCATGCAGTAAAGAGAAATTTAAGGCACAGTTAGGCATGGGGAAACAGAACAAGATAGCTGAACAGAGCATTAACTGAACAAAACAGAATAAAGAAAAGATGGCAACAATACACTGAAAAACTATGCAGAAATGAAAGGATGACAGATTCCTTCTGAGAAGAATCTATTGAAGATGAACCTCCAGTTTTAGATACAGAAGTGAAAGCTACACTGAGAGCAACTGAAAGAAACAAACCATCAGAAGCAGATGGGATATCAATAGAGCTATTCCAAGCTACAGAAATGGAGTCCACCAAAACTTTAACAATAATATGCCCAAAAATATGGAAAACAAACAATGGCTCACAGTGGGGAATCAGTCAATTTACATTCCAGTTCCAAAAAAGGAAATCTCAAAGACTGCAGCAACTATCAATAAAGTGATGCTCAAAATCTTACAACAAAGACTGTTACCATATATGGAACAAGGAATAGCTTGATGTTCAAGCTAGATTCAGAAAAGGAAGAGGCACTAGAGATCATATCACAAATTTATGTTGGTTACTGGAGCATACAGGAGAATTTCAGAAGAAAATCAACTCTTGTTTCATAGATTACAGCAACACTTTTGAGAGTGTGGACCATGAAAAACTATGTGTGTGTGTAAAGTGCCGTCAAGTCGCAGCCTACCTATGGCGACCCTTTTGGGGGGTTTTCATGGCAAGAGACTAACAGAGGTGGTTTGCCAGTGCCTTCCTCTGCACAGCAACCCTGGTATTCCTTGGTGGTCTCCCATCCAAATACTAACCAGGGATGACCCTTGGCTGACGAGATCAGGCTAGCCTGGGCCATCCAGGTCAGGGAAAAAAATAGCTGGTTTTATAGGAGATGGGTGCGCCACAGCATCTGATTGTACACAAGTATAAGTACAACATTACCCAGCATGGTTTGAGAGGAATTCACAATGGAACATGGAAGTGATCCAATCAGGGGCTTGTCTTGTGTATCACTGAGGGAGTTTGAGCATCATACGTTTTCCGGTTGTGTCAGTTTGCAGCATACCTAGCCTTCGCTAGCAGTAATGTTAAAATCACACATTCAGCTACAGCTATCTCTATACAGAGATTGGGGGAGGAGGCAGGTGCATGCAATTATAATTATCCTTTAATTGGGTTGGGAAAGGGATTACTTACAACAAAAGCAAAATTAAAATCACTGGTAGACTTAAATTACCAGAACGGTATTTTCATTCATCATGAATCTCATTCTACTGCATGCTTAAAAAAAAAAAGAAAGAGAAAGAGAAAGGAAAAAAAAACCTTGTTGGATGTATGTCATTGTTATAATCTTTTAATTACTGTTGTGTGCTTAGAGTAAAGGCATGAATGAATACTGCTGGCTGTTGCTGCCATACTGCCCAGGAGGGAGCTCCATCTTTTTGCCAAAAATATTCTGCCACTAATGTGAGGCCTGTCGACAGACTGTTGTTTATATGTGTCAACATGATGCCAAGTCGATTGTTTCTCTACATGAATCTTGGCTTAGCCCCAGCCAGAGACTGACTGCAGACACAAAGATACTTTTATGGCAAGGGGCAAAAGGGAAAGCTCTTTAGATTTTTATCTCCCCCATAATTCAACTGTTTCTCCTCTAGAGAGATAAAAGAAATTAGTAAAGCAAACCGCTCTGCTCTCACCAACTCTGTGAACTCATGGCAAATCTGCTTTAAAAATTATTATTTCTAGGCAAATAGATGGCTCTGGAGATGTAGGGACATTAACTGAAGGACCTTTGGAGTGCTGAGCAACACGATACAAAATCATTTAATGAACTCTGCCGTAGTAATCTGGCCAGTATGGGGTTAAATTTAGAATAGCCAATTATTAGCTGCAGCAAGTCTCCACAAAATACAAAGAACTGTTGATATAAATCCAACCCCACCAGTGTTTAGATTGTACCCCTACAATGAATAACTAGTTTTAAAAATACAATTTCCAAGTAAAATCCTAAATCACTTAATATAGGTCCAAAGTTTCAAGTTCATTATCTGTAATGATAAGTCACATAAATTCATGTAGACTTAAGTTACATATATTAACAATCACCAATGAAAATACCAATTACAAATTTGAGATATAATATACATACATCAGTACAGGTGGAAAGCCACCTGTTCAGATATTTCATCTACAATCTATGCATTTCTTTAAAGACTCTGGAGTTTTCAGGCCAATATTCACACATTACAAAATTTTTGTGACCACTCCAAGGACTAGGTCATCCAGACATATGTGCTAACTCTGTGTTGGGAAGTTTGGTGGAGAGAAGTGTACGTGACGGGTTGTCTTTTGTATCTGTGCACTGTAAATTAAACAACACTGTTTTCTATAAAGCAAGGAGTTCTGGTGGTGTGTCCTGGATAACTGCTAATCCGCCTGCTTCCACGTCACGGCTATGGGCCCAGATTCGCTACACTGCGCAGGTTACGTGTAGTGGCAGCACAATTAAGTTTCCAGGATGTCCAGAGGCTTTTGGAACAGTGAATGATTGAGTGGAGAGATGGCTCAATCTGCAATCCTAGTGGAGAAGCTCAACGCTGACAACTACAGCATTTGGTCGGTGAGAATTGAGCATTACCTTAAGAGAGAAGGTTTATGGGATGTTGTGCTGCAAACCCCCGCTGATGATGATAACGACGGGCAAGAGAAAGATAAGAAGGCGCTTGCCAATATAATTTTGACTGTGGGGGTAGCCAGCTTGTATATGTTGCCAGCAAAACTTTTGCAAAGGATGCGTGGTCGTCTTTGCAAGCCGTTTATCGCAGAGACTCGGCTGGAACAATATTTGCACTAATGAGGAGGCTGTACAGGACTAATAAATCACATGCCTGCCTTGGAGCATTTGAGAATTCTGGCAGAATTGTTTCAGCAGCTAAAGTTGAGAGGAAGGAATGTCTCAGACGAGGATAAAGTATACATCATGCTGGGTTCCTTGGATGCAAGTTTTGATGTATTGGTGGCCTCTCTGGAATGCATGGCTGTGGAGCAGCTTACGTTACGTTATTACGTTACGATTACGTTACCGGCAAAATCCTGGAAGATGAGGAGCGTCGGTAGGAGGGACGGATTCAGAGGACAACAGCCCAGCTGAGAATGAGTCACCCCATGATGGATAGAGCAGTGTCTCGTCCATCTTCGGAGACCTCAGCTCAGGAGTTTAACAACCTGGATTTTCACCCCTGGCAGCGAGGTAATTTACAGTCAATTCCGAAGACCTCAGCCCAGCGGTGGATTCAGCCTGTAAGTGGGAGTGAAGTCTACTCTGCGCAGATGTCGTTGAAGCAAGGTCGTGGAACGGACCGGAGGAGTGACATCTTCAATCAAGAGGGGGAGGACTGTGTGCTCTTTGTGAGGAAATGTTATTTATGTGGCAGCACTCAGCACCTCAGAAAGGATTGCCCCAATTAAAGAAGAAGACAGCTAAGAAACATTTCCAGACTGCCACACACACAGCTGTGGTGCTTGCAGAGACTAATAAGGGTGAGGATTTAAGGCTGGGCTAGCGGGGCTAGCAAGAATTTTGTTAAAGATAGCTCCTTACTGTCAAACACAAAGAAGTCTGCTAGAACACATGTCAGCTTGGCAAATGGGAAACGTTTAGAGGTCCAGTGTGAGGGCAGCCTAAACTTTCCAGAATTCAGCCATACGTTCCAGAATGTGCTCTGCGTACCTCTCCTGGAAAATAATTTGCTAAGCATATCTGCCTTGACCAGGGCTGGTTTTTCTGTGCAGTTTACAGGAAACACCTGCCAGATAAGCAGAGAGGGAGACACGCTGTTGCAAGGACACTTAAAGCAGGATGTTTATGTTGTGCGCAGAAGGGCTGGGGAAGCCACAAGCACAGTGGGAACTTTAAACAAAAATCCTCATCCAGAGTGTGTGCATTTGTTACACCGACGTTTAGGCCACGCCTCATTTTCAACAATACACAAACCCCTGAGCTTGCTAGGGGAAAATGAGGTGAGGCTAAACAAATGTAATAATTTACTTGATTGTACTGTATGTAAATCAGTGAAGAGCAGAAGGAGTCCAGTAGCCAAAGTCAGCCAGAGGGTGACAGACAGACCCTTAAAAATTGTCCATGTAGATATCTGTGGCCCCTTCCAAGAGAGTGTGTCGGGGAACAGATGGGTTCTGGTTCTGGTTGATGACCACACGAGGTTTGGCTGGGTTTATCTGCTCAAGCACAAGAGTGAAGCTTGTAAGACAATCAAGTACTGGGTGAACAGGGTGGAAAGGCAGCTAGGTTTGTCAGTTGCCAATCTCCAGTCGGATCGTGGCGGAGAGTTATTGTCAAATGAGTTAGCCCAGTGGTTAGAGAGCAAAGGGATTCAGCATAGACTTGCTAACCCTTGTGTCCCCCAGGAAAATGGAGTTGCAGAGAGATGAATAGGATATTTAAAATCCATGATGCAATCTCTGTTGGAACCTGCCTAGGTTCTGGGAAGAGGCAATTAAGGTTTCTAATTACCTCATTAATAGATTGTGGACTTCAAGCATTGATAACATCCCCTATACGGTTTTGTATAAAAGGAATCCATCCTTGAAGCATTTGAGAGTGTTTGGTACCAAGGCGTGGGTGGATATACCTTTAAAGCATAGGAGGGGAGGCAAAACGTCCAAACCACTTTTGTTCCTTGGGTATCAGAATGCTGCAAAATAATACCGTTTTGCTGATACTTACAATAGGATAACAATTAGCCGTTCTGCTAATTTTGGAGAGTCATTCAACTGGGCAAGGTTGCACGGCTCAGATAAGGTGCCTGACATGATATCTCTTCCAATTAATGAGCAACTGGAAGCCAGAGATAACAGTAGTTCTCCAGCAAGGGCTACAAGAAGGGAGAGTGTAAGGTCTGAAACTTCAGAAGGTTCTCCAAGAAGGGAGAGTGTAAAGTCTGACACTTCAGAAGGAGAGAGTTCTGAA
Organism: Euleptes europaea; assembly: GCF_029931775.1. Classification (NCBI taxonomy): domain Eukaryota; kingdom Metazoa; phylum Chordata; class Lepidosauria; order Squamata; family Sphaerodactylidae; genus Euleptes; species Euleptes europaea. The sequence continues at coordinate 58,287,806 of NC_079321.1, forward strand.
GAGACAGAGGTCAGGAGGTCTGAATGCAGCACCAAAGGTGTGCCGCCTGCAATGTTTGGTTTTGATGATTGTGATTGCATTTGCAATATGGATGCTGAGAGTTATGAACCTGGGAGCTATGAAAGTATATTAGCTGACAATGAAAGAGATAAACTATTGTGGTTCAGAGCAAGAAAAGCTGAAATGGAAGCATTGCAATAGCACAATATATTCTCACACTAATCTACCAGGTGGCAGTTTGTAAATTGGCTGCACCTGGATGTGAGACCGTGAAATCAGCTCTGATGATGTGCAAACACACCTTTAAAAGAACAAATCTTTATGCAGCAAATTCCTGGCTTTGAGTTAAAGCAGGAAAGCATGGTCCTGAGGCTAAACAAGGCATTGTATGGTTTACATCAGTCAGCAAGGGAATGGAATCATTGCCTGACTGAAGCCATAAAACAATTGGGATTCAAATAGAGCATGTCAGATTCGTGTTTGTTTTCTAAATGTTCAAGACAGAAGGAGGTCTTTGTAATGTCGTATGTTGATGACTTGTGTCTGATGGCTAATAAAGGTGACACAGAACAGTTTGAAAAGCAATTAGGATAATGTTTTAAACTGAAATGTTTAGGAAAAATCAGTAATTACCTAGGAGTAAAAATAAGCAGAGATGAAGATGGGATGTTTTCTTTGTCTCAGCCTGACAAGATACAACCGCTACTGGAGAAGTTTAAAATGGTAGATGCAATTGTTGTGGATTCTCCTATGGTAACAGGATATGTGAGTGGTGAAACAGAGGCACAGGCAGAATGTGACAAGACTATGTATCAGTCTTTGGTAGGAAGCCTGCTGTATCTCACTATGTGGTCTAGACCAAACATTCATCAGGCTGTGCATTGCCTGAGTAAGAAATGTGTGTCACCAACTGTAACTGATTGGAAGGCAGCTAAAAGGGTGCTAAGATACCTGAAAGGATCTATGCACAGGAAGCTGTGCCTGAGAGTTTGTGATAGGGAGCTGGTTGCCTATTCTGATGCAATGTGGGCGGATCAGGGAAAAGCAAGGTCTACCACAGGGTATGCGCTGTATTTGGGCAGAACTCTAATTCACTGGAAATCAGTTACTCAATCATTTGTTGCACTGAATACTTGTGAAGCTGAGTACAGCACAATCGATGAAACAGTAATACCGTTGGAATGGTTCATGTATTTGTTAAAAGAACTGAATGTAACTCTACCTGTACCTGTAAAGATATATACTGACAATACTGCAGCAATGCAATTGGGAAATGAACAATGTTTCAGAAGCAAAAGCAGACATATCCGGATTAGATATCAGAATGTGGCAGATGATATAAACAGAAATCAAGTATATATTGAAAAGTGTGCAGGTGACTAAAACATAGCTGATCTGTTTACTAAGACAGTAGATAGTAACAGATTTCAACAATTGGTAAAATTATTATGACAACTTGAGAAGGAGTGTCAGAGTAACAAGTTGCCCATAATAATCTGACAGAGACACCTGACAGATAGCTGTCAGATCAGAGGCATCTAGGATGATGCAAGAGGCAGCAATAGCCTTGCAGGTTCTAGGGTGAACTGCAACTAACCGTTTTAAAGCAGTAAGGATAATGTAATACTGTGGCCAGGTCTGCAGGTAGCCTTATTGGTTTCAGGTGGAGTTCTGTATATAAGCCTATGTAACTGTAACTCTGTGTTGGGAAGTTTGGTGGAGAGAAGTGTACGTGACGGGTTGTCTTTTGTATCTGTGCACTGTAAATTAAACAACACTGTTTTCTATAAAGCAAGGAGTTCTGGTGGTGTATCTTGGATAACTGCTAATCCGCCTGCTTCCACGTCAGTTTGTAATTAGAACAGTAAAACAAAATCGTTAAACCACAGCCATTAAAAAAGAAACAAAGCCAGTAAAACAATCTGAACCATTAAAACAGGCCAACCAAAACAAGGCAGGGCATAATAATAATGTAACACACATCAAGCAGCCTAAAACGATACAGGTAAGAGAGTCCTCATGGGAGGGAAGGCGGCATTGGTAACCCCAATCTCATCAGATCATGGAAGCTAAACAGGATTGGTACTTGGAAGGGAGACCACCAAAGAAGTATCTGCAGAGATGATACTGCTATCCTCTCTCTCTAAAGTAGGGTTGAAAAGGGTACTACGAGCACTCTCAGCTTACTACAAGGAGGAACATCTCACAATCAATCTCTCAACAAACTAAAATTGTTATTTTTTCTAAAAAAACCCTCCAAGTACAGATGGCGGACTGATGGCCATAACATAGAACAAGTTAAAATATTCAAATACCTAGGAGTAGTGTTTCAGTCTTCTGGCACTTGGTCGACTCAGGCAACACACATAACTGAGGCTGCCCAAAGGTCTGCCACAGCAATTTTAAGATTTTTCTTTACAAAAGGAGGTGCACATATACCCAGTGCATTGAAGGTATTTAAAGGGAAAGTGATGCCACAATTAACCTACGGCTCACAGGTATGTCTTTATAAAGATCTCCATAAATTTGAATAGGCCCCCACCTATTACCAGCAAAGAAAGATTGTAATAAAAACTTTATGCCTCTAAATTACTTTTACTCTCTGGAAACCCCAAAGTTGAGAAGAGCCTTTACCTTAGCCCGGTTCAACGTCCTTCCATCCGCCCTTGTTGAAGGAAGATATGCACCTATCCCATTTGATCAACGAACATGTCCTTGCCAGTCAGGCGGGATTGAAACCATTGAACATGTCTTATTAGATTGCTGTTACTATCAGGAAATTAGATCCAGGCTCATTAGACCAATATTGTCCAAATACCCAGGTAGAACAAGCTCCTTTCACTGACCTTCTCCTTGATGACTGGTCCAATGAGACTGCCCTTAAGGTGGTAAAATTCTGCGCACAAGCATGTTTAATAAGACAGAAGAAGGTAACCTAAATTTTAATTAAAGTTATCTAAGTGTTATAACTATACCATTTAACTATTTATATATGTCTAGAGTTATATCAATTTGTTGCTGGTCTTTGACCGTAAATATCTGCAGTATCTGCAGTTGAAGTATCTGCAGCGGAAGGTATTGGCAAACCACCTCTGCTTCTCACTTGCCTTGAAAGACCCCTTGCTGGGGTCGCCATAAGTCAGTTGCGACACACAAGAGAGTGGTGCCCAATGGAAAGTAAGGTAAGCACCAGGATAGTCTCATGGGATAGGCATTTCAAAAGTAAGACACCACCACTGAAAAATCTCTGAACAATCCCTTAACATACTTAAGTACTCCTCAAATTTAACCACAGAGAGCCAGTGTGGTATAGTGGTTAAGAGCGGTGGTCAGGAGCAGAGGACTCTAATCTGGAGAACTGGGTTTGATTCCCCACTAGGATTGTGCAAAAAATAAAATAAAAAATGGTAAATTTCAGGTTTATTGGGCCTGATTTTTTTGGTAAACCCAAAATAAACCAAATACTCATTCCAGTAATTATCGGTATTCGTCTTATTACCGGGTTTACTGAAAAATTCAGACCCATTATAGTCTATGGGGATTTTTTCAAAGCTTCTGTGGGGGCATTTTTTGGGGTAGAGTCCCCAAATTTGCAGCTTGGCTGCAAGGGACTCTTCTTAGATGGTCATTGGAATTTGGTGAAATTTGGGACGGGGGGGGGGCAATTTTATAGGCCTGCAAAGGGGTCGCCTGCAACCTCTCTCAGTTTGTGTTGGGAAGCTGGGGCAAAATGCTCTTCCCAAAATTAAGATGTCACTATAAAGAGGCAGGCCCTGACCTGGATGGCCCAGGCTAGCCTGATCTCACCAGATCTCAGAAGCTAAGCAGGGTGAGCCCTGGTTAGTATTTGGATGGGAGACCACCAAAGAAGTCCAGGGTTGCTATACAGAGGAAGGCAATGGCAAACCACCTCTTTTAGTCTCTTGCCTTGAAAACCCCATAAGGGGTTGCCATAGGTTGGCTGCGACTTGATGGCACTTTACACACACACATAAAGAGGCAGCAGAGCAGTTACCCAATTTGATTGACAGTACCCATCTCTAATGTGTTTCCAAATCCACCTGCACCAAAAACACCTCAACTGAACCCTAGTAGTTGTGCGGCACAGGGGGAAGTTAGAGGTGGTGTTCACCCCCCTCCCAAAAAAAACACAAAATTGCATGCTGAAAATAATACAGCTGCACCAAAACTGTTTTTCATCTTGTTAGAATAAGAGATAATAGGGGTAGAGTTAGGGACCCATGTGTCAAACATGTGGATTTAAACCAGCAGAAACCACAGGAGCACCATAAATAATGGAGCTAATTTGTATGCATAGTGTTGTTGTCTGTGTCAAAGAGCTCCAACCAGCCTCCACCAGCTGGAGCTGCTTTGGTTTAGTCAAAAGTTTCCCAAAAAACAAAACATTAAACTCCTGGTCTCCACCCCCAGTTTAATCAATAGCTGCCACCAACTCTGGACCAAAAGTTAAGCCTCCAGGCACGGGGTCCAGAGTAACCCCTGCCAAGCTTCAAAAGTTAAGTGCACACTTACCCTACAAGGTAGAAGCCTGCCAGGGAAAGATTACACTCCCAAAATATCTTAGGTTCTTTTGGTAGGTGGTTTTTACACTCAAACAAGGCTCTTAGAATTTAGGCTTGGAATCCCAAAATCAAAAGACACAGTCCGTTTAAAGGCTAACCATTTATTTATCAAAGTTATGCTGGTTTTACAGGAAAGAAAAAGTCATGAAGTTTTAAGCAAGAAAATAATAAACTATTTAGCATAGCTAACTAATACATTCAAAAGCCTTTTTGGTTCATAAGGATTGGCAAAGGTTTCTTGCATCAGATTTATAGTTACCAAGTTCCAAAGATGCTTCAAGAGTTTCAAAAGATTGTCCAAAGGTTTCTCGAAGCAGGTCAGTTTGACCAAAGTTTCCCCCTCAAGGGCCAAAATCAAATGGGTTGTGATGCAGCCAGCACAGCTCTCCTGCTGTACCCCAAAGCATGCATAGTTTGCTCAGGTCTGGTCTGTCCTTATATTCGTTTTCTCTAAAGGATGAGCTCATAGAAGCCAATTGAGAAAACGAAAGCCATTAGCTGTTAATTAATCGCTTGGTCAGAAATGCTGACTCACTAAGAGGTGTTCAGGCGATGAAGTCTGCAGAACCCCTGGCACCTGAACATCGTCATGATGGCTGACCGATTAGTTACTATGGCAATGCACGGCCTTGCATTCCAGAAAGGGGAGAGAAGGCTTTAACAAGCACCAGATGGGGCCCACTCCCTCCACAGAAGCAGTTTTCAAAAGGAAACTTATTTTGCTGGTCTAAAATCCCAACCACATAATTCATAGGCTTCTAGGCCTGAACTCAAAAGAAATAATACAATCCAAGAAATTGAGGGACCTCAACTTCTTGACAGTCTGTAACATTGTTCTTTTCAGGGATGGGAGGTGGGAAAAGAAGAGCCAGTGATGAAGGGCAGCTGCAGCACCTAAGGCTCCTCCTCTGAGGCAGAGTTGGTGTGCAGAGAGGAGGGTCTGGATGCACAAAAAAAGTCCTTCCTCTCACGTTTTGTGACCTTCTTGAGGTTCTTCTTTGGAAAGGCACCTGCAGCTCTGCTGCAATTTTGGTGCCTCTTGTTTAAAAAACAGCACCCTCAGAACCCTGGATAGGTTCCCCACAGGCTATAATTAAGCAGAATAATTTCAGATTCTTGAATAAAACCCAAATTTGAATAGCTTCCTGGTATTGGGATCCATAAAAATTGGGAATACCAATAATTTTCAGCTCCAATATACCCAAATTTTAAAAAATGATTTTTTAAATGTACACCCCTAATACTACTGTCCTATTTTCTTAATGATTTCCCTTCTTGAACATTTATATTTTGCATATGCTGTGGAGTGATAGAAGTGTGGGATCTTTCTTGAGGTCCTCAGGCAGATCATTCCACAAAGTGGAGGCCACAAAAGAGGAAGGTTTGTTAGTGGCAGCTGCTGATTGTAACTGTTTGCAGGACTGCACCTTCAGAAGTCTTTGTTCAGATGAGCAAAGCTAAGGTGGTGGAGCAAAACAATACAGGCGGTCTTACAGGTATGTGGGCCCAAGGTCACCAGTACCTTCAATTGAACCTGGTAACTGATCTGTAACCAATGGAGTGACTGCAGAATAGGTGTAATATATGTACTCTGCCTAGCTTATGATAATAACCAAGCAGCAGTGTTCTGTAGGAGGGAAAGTGGCATGGTATAGCCTGATCTCATCAGATCTCAGAAGCAAAGCAGGGTTGATACTTGGAAGGGCGACCTTCTGGGAAGACGCTTCAGGGGACGGCAAACCACTCTTAGTTCTGTCTTTCTTAATGCTGACCCTACCATTGACAAAAATTTAATGACTTCAAGGGCAGAGCAAACTGGAGTGCATTGCAGTAGGTTGAAGTTGAGGTTACTGTGGCATGGATCCACAGCTGAGTCAAGAGCATATTCCTTCCACCATCTTCTGGGCTAAATGAAGGCAGAAGAAAGCATTTTTTTAAAACAGATGCATGAACTTGCTTCTCCAGCAACAGTGCTGGGTGCAGCAAATTTGTGAGGGTCAGCTGAACCCCCCCCCAAAAAAAGTGGAGAGCACAATTCCCTTCAAAACCTCAGGCTTCCCAATTAGCATCACCTTCATTTTGTCAGGATTTTGTTTCAGCTTGTTCACCCTTAGCCATTCAACCACAGAAGCCCTGCACTGGGTCAGAACTTCTACAGCATTGCTGGGCAAAACACTTAAGGAATGATCTAAACCAATCCATATCATGCCCTGAAAGAACTGAATGGTCCACAATATCAGAGCCTACTCATAAATCCAGAAAGAGCGACATGATTCAAATGGGAAAAGTTTGAAATATTTAAAATAACTCCCCGAATAACAGCTTGGCTCCACCGTGGGAAGAGATTTCTGTCCATTTAGCACAACTTCCCTGCCTTCCCCTTCCAGCTTCAGCACACAGTACCCCATTGCTGCTTCTGGGGAACCCTAGAAACAGCATGTGGGGGGAATGGGATGGGGAGTGGGAATCAGTGAAAATTTGCTCGTTTCTGCACATGAAAATTCTCTGGTGGATCTAAGCCAGTGTCTGCAACGCACTTTGAATTATAGCACTTGACACTAAAGCACTCTGTAAATGCTAAGTATTCTTATGTAATGTAAAACATAAATAGCAGTTATTTAACATTTTTGCAGTGTCCAACCACAGTGTGGTAAGTCCCAACATAAAATGATGTCATTTTCCAATTAGCAGGCACAATGAAGAAGTTAACAAGGTACAGCATTTATTTTTTTCCTAAAGCTGCTCTCTCATACAGTAAGTAGTTTTCAGCGCTGCTAAGCTCAAAAACCTTAAAAGAAGTTACCTTTTGTTTCTTGTTGATCTTAATGGTTCACTATTTAAAGCCCTTTAAATGTATTCATTCAGCTGTTGGAAAAGGATTTACTGCTTAAACCCTATCATTTGTTTCTTAAGAAAGCAGCCCCTTCAGAAGCTAATGCAAAAGCCCACTACCGTTTGTTATGTTTTCTCTTTTCTATCAGAAATCATTTGCACAGTGGTTACACATGACTTTTTCTCATTTACTCTAAATCAAGCATGTATTTCATTCATTTTGCTCATAGATAAGTGCGTTTATTTAATAAACAATAACTGTATCAGCATTTAAAAGTTTGCCAGCATTTAAATGCCTCATTATGAAGACTGTGACAAAGTTTTTTTTTTTTTTAAATTGATAGAATGAGTCAAGTTGGTTTAGAATTCCTTTTAAAAATCCTTATAAACAGTGCAATGGTGAGATTTTCTTTTTAAAGCATGGGATTCATCTTTCTGGAAACTCATAATAGACTATACATGAGTGGGGGAAGGAGAGAGAGAGAGAGAGATCTTTAACCTTTTTCTCTTCCGCTATTTTCTCAGTGCTAAAAGGGTGAAAGCTGCTTATGCCCCCTGACTGAAAAACAAAAGATGGGTGCCTATACGTTTTCTCCAACGAGTGTCAAAACAACTCAGGGTAGCTTTTACTGCGAGGGAAAAGCCATTCTGTCTTTGAAAAAGCAGGAAAGAAGGAACATAATTTGACCCTTAGGTTGGAAAGGAGAAACTTCTTTAAGGCTCACTGACATTTTCATGGTGTTTTGTAGTAGCTAGGGTTCTGGGTAGTCATAAGACCGGACGATTCTCATCTTCTCACTCCATCAGGAAACGGAGGGTCATATTCTTAGTCAGTCGCAGGGGCAGGCTAACACTGAGCACATTACTGTAATCTAGCTATATTTGGTTACTGTCATCCGTGGGGGTGGGGGGAAGGTTAGCAGCCCATCTCTAGGACATGTTTCCAGATATTTGGTTAATCAAATGGCCAAGTGACACACAATGGCAGGAGGCCTGTGATCCGATCTCCCTTTTAAAAAACAAACAAACAAAAAGAAACCCTGTTAGTTGCTGCAGGGGTGACTGATCAGATGAGGACCATGCTATGTTGGAGATTTTAACCCTTTCATCCCCTTTCCCAATTTTTTTTAAAAAAGTTTTATACATTTTTAAAAGGGGTACAGGAAAGGAAAAAAGTGAAGGGACAGATGCGGGGAGGTTGTACAATTCGTTGTGTATCCGTGCCTGTCAAAACCCGTCTACATTTCTGCTTTGGTTGTCATTGTTACTATTATAATTGTTCTTTTTGGAGACATTGGGGGGTGAGGGTGAGGGGTAAAACATGGGGAGTAGGGGAGGGGTACTTGTGTTGTGAACCTTCAAACCTTGTTTGGTTTTGCACTTGGTAGTGCTTCATGTTGACCTATGCAGCTCATTGCTAAGTTTTTGTTCTGACATGCTGTCTCTCTGTAATAGATGTGTGGTCTGTCTCATAGTAAGGATCGGTGGTTCTTTCTGCTGTGCCCCGAGTGCTATCCTAGGTGCACTGTCGTTGCAGTCTGATTATAGCCTAGATCAGTTCTCATCCATATTTTTCGTAGAATGATCGCCATTTTTGTTGATGCTCTTCCATTTGTGTGCCGTGGATTAAGTTTGTCAGTCTTGCCATTGCTGCGTACTCCATCATTTTTGTAATCCATTCAGATATTTTTGGGGTTTTCTCATTTTACCCTGCAAGGTAATATTTACATATTTAAATATGGTCTTCCAAGAATTCCTGGAGCTGTGCATGCTGAAACCATATATGCAGACACCTCCCCAAACATGGAAGACTTGAGTCTGAATGGATGTGATATGTCATATGATGAAAATAATTGTAATGACACTGGGGAGAAAAGGAAAAATTCAGTGAGTCAGACCAAAGGACCATCAACCCCAACCTTCTGTTTCCAATATTAGAATCATAGAATGGAATCAAAGAATCATAGAATCCTAGAGTTGGAAGGGACTACCAGGGTCATCTAGTCCAACCCCCTGCACAATGCAGGAAATTCCGAACTACATCCCCCCACACCCCCAGTGACCCATACTTCATGCCCAGAAGATGGCCAAGGTGCTCTCCCTCTCATGATCTGCCTAAGGTCATAGAATCAGCATTGCTGACAGATGGCCATCTAGCCTCTTCTTAAAAACCTCCAGGGAAGGAGTGCTTACCACCTCCCGAGGAAACCTGTTCCACTAGCCAATCTGTAGCCTCTGCATGGTTAATAAATTGGGTCCAATGGTAGTGGTCTTTTGAGATTGAGACTCCGAGCAAATACAGAGAAAAAAGATGGCTGATGATTACTCCTCTTTTTGAGCCATAATTTTATTTCAATTTGTAATCCATTTCCTTGAAAACTAAAAAAAAGACTTGTTTTTTATTGAGCCTTTTAAATTGGATTATGAATAGTTTGCACATGCACATTCTTTTATTTCAACTTGAGAAGTATATTTTGTGTTCAGGGGAAAGCACAAGTTCAGGATGAAAGCACATTGGTTCCTGCTATTCCTTACTCACTCCACCTACCCAGATGAGCCTAGGAAAAAAGACTTATAAATATGGCTTGTCCATCTTGCCTGTTTTAGTCACAGTCCCTCCTGGGGTGGGTTGGTATAGGATTAGGAGCTGAATGTTTTCAAGCATTTAAACTGCATCATAGGGCAAAAACGCATGGTCACTTTATCCTCCTTTAATCCCTGTTTTAGCCAGGATCGAACGCACAATAGGTGAAACGCATACGTTCGATCCTGGCTGAAACAGGGATTAAAGGAGGATAAAGTGACCATGCGTTTTCGCCCATATTACTTTGTGCATGTGCATTCTTTCCCAGCTACATGGGTGCTGTCAATCATGTGTAGGGGAAAGGCAATGTGTTACATAGGCAACTGAACAATACTTTGTGTTTAACACATGCATGATTCTGCACGTACACCCAAAGCAGTTCTTGGCTGTTTGCCTAGTATGATGCTGCAATCTGCTGTCGGTACATATACAAAAACAGCACATACACGGGGAATGGAGATCATCTGATACTGTAGATGTGGCTATTACGAGGGTATTCGGCGGAAGCTGATCCATCCACTTATTAATTTAATGGAGTCAAAGGAAGAGGTAACAAAACTTCTTCTTTGGGATGGGGACTCTTTTTGTCTCTCTCTAGTTGCCAAATTTTGTGCTGCTGCAATTAAGATCCGTGAGGGTAAGATTAACATTGGGACTGGCTAATTTTTATCTGGTAAATTATTGGTTTTAATCTGTTTTTGAATTGTGATATTTTTAAACAAGAGAGATCCTAATCTCTCTCAGGCTGTATCTGGTCGTTTTATTCTGGCCTTTGCCGTAAATAATTTTTTTCAATTCGATACTGTAACCATCTTCACTATTTGAGATTATTGATCTACATTTCAAGGAAGCTACCATTTTCATTACCCCAGATTTCTGGGAGTGCCATTACCATCCCGGAAAAACGTTTCAGAAGAAGAGTTGGTTTTTATACCCCACTTTTCTCTACCATAAGGAGTTTCAAAGCAGCTTACAATTACCTTTCCTTCGCCCCCTCCCACAACAGGCACCTTGCAAGGTAGGTGGAGCTGAGAGGTCTGAGAGAACTGTGACTGACCCAAGGTCACCCAGCAGGCTCCATGTGTAGGAGTGGGGAATCAAACCCAGTTCTTCAGAGTCCACCACTCTTAACTGCTACACCACACTGGCTCTTCAGTTGTTGTTTTTCAGATTCCAGAATTTTCAATGGAGGTCTGGGGTGGCTGTTTTTGATCCAAATGGCACCAGATTTGCAGGAAAACTAGGCCCCCTACTAAAGACACTCCCAAATTTGAAGGGAATTGTTAGGATTTTATGGACCCCTGAAGAAGTTGCACCCCCACCCCATGTTTGGCTTCTAGGGGGGGGGGACATGATTCTTCCAATACAAAGAAGCTATTAGCCAAACAAAACTATTGTTAAACATAGCAAAGGAAACAGAACTTATCTTAGATATGGCAAGCCAAACAGAATAGGGGTGTGCAAAAAAAAAAGGGGGGGAACCGATTTCGGTATATTGGATCTGAACGATTTCAGGATTCCTGAATTTTTCCAAATTCCCATACTGATAGGGAGTTTTTAAGGTTTCCCTCCCCCTAAGGATTCTGAAGAAATTCAGCTCCATTATACTCTATAGAGAATCTTTCTGGGGCTCTGGGTGGGGCTGGTTTTTTTTTTTTAAGGTAGAGACACCAAATTTACAGCACAGCATCTGGTGACTCTATTTAGAAGAACCCCCAAGGATGGTAAAAATTGGGTCAGGGGGTCATAAGGACATAAGAAAAGCCCTGCTGGATCAGACCAAGGCCCATCAAGTCCAGCAGTCTGTTCACACAGTGGCCAACCAGGCGCCCTTAGGAAGCCCCCAAACAAGATGACTGCAGCAGCACCATCCTGCCTGTGTTCCACCACACCTAATATATTCCACATGCTCCTCTGATCCTGGAATTGGGTCCAATGTAATGGGCTCCCAAAGGTAGGAAAAATGGGGCCCATAAAATTGGACCCCCTGACCCAGTCTCTAGCAAACTTGGGGATTCTTCTAAGGATAGTCATCGGGAGCTGTGCTGCAAATTTGGTGCCTCTGCCTTTAAAAACAACCTCCCAGGGCTCCAGAAGGATTCATCATGGGCTTTAATGGAAGGCTTTAAAGTTTAAACCCCTCCTCCTCCCTTGTTTCCAATGGAGCATTCCTGTCAGCAATCAGGTCATTGCCCCCCATCCCACAAAGTATCCTTGCTGCCATAGCAATACATGACATCTGTTCTTTATATTCTAGCTTGGGGCTATCTGCTTGGAAAGGGGGTCTTCCGATCCACAGCCACCTTGGTAGTGAGCAGGGCAGTTCTAAGAATTTTTTTTGAAAATCCTCCAAAGAACAAGTGTAATTAATGTGGTTGCTGAAATAGATACCAACCCCGCTGAACCACTCAACTATTATCTATTCCAGAATCAGGAGACAGCATGCAGCATGCCAATGAAACGGGAAGTCCTGCTTTCCTTTTACACTTCTCAGCCAGGCAACCTTGTCGCTTGTTCATTGATATGAATACTGCAGTGTTTTGACTCTGAAATGTCCCTTTTCATTGAGGGAGAGAGTTTAAAATCTCCCATAAAATCTGTATGATTGATGCATTAGAAAACCGAGAGCATCTTTGGAATGTGCCCTTGATGTGCCTTTGGTTTTCTTTCCTTGGGCTGCAAACCTGTGCTCACTTAGAAAGGTAAAGGTCCCCTGTGCAAGCACCGGGTCATTCTTGACCCATGGGGTGATGTCGCTTCCCGACATTTTCTAGGCAGACTTTGTTTATGGGGTGGTTTGCCGGTGCCTTCCCCAGTCATCTTCCCTTTACCCCCAGCAAGCTGGGTACTCATTTTACTGACCTCGGAAGGATGGAAGGCTGAGTCAACCTTGAGCTGGCTACCTGAAACCAACTTCCGTCGGGATCGAACTCAGGTCGTGAGCAGAGCTTTGGACTGCAGAACTGCAGCTTACCACTCTGCGCCATGGGGCTCTTGTGCACACTTGTGTGTATGTAAAGTGCCTTTAAGTCGCAGCCGACTTATGGCGACCCCTTTTGGGGTTTTCATGGCAAAAGACTAACAGAGGTGGTTTGCCACTGCCTTCCTCTGCACAGCAACCCTGGTTTTCCTTGGTGGTCTCCCATCCAAATACTAACCACGGCTGACCCTGCTTAGCTTCTGAGATCTGACGAGATCAGGCTAGCCTGGACCATCCAGGTCAGGGCCTTGTGCATACTTACTTGGGTGCAAATCCCATTGGAATAAATTGGGTCTACTTCTGAGCAAACATGGCTAGAAACAGATTGTACTTCCTTATTCCCAAATGGAAAGTGGAGGGGGGAATGAAGGCATTGAATCACTGCCTTTTATTGGAAGCTTCTTGTAGCCCCCGTCTGAGGACCTCCCTTGCTTTGTAATCTGTGGATAAACTCAGTTCTCAGCCTCTGCCACAGGCCTTGGTAGCAGGACCCAAACATTGCAACAGCATGGAATGCTGAGTAAGCTTCAGATATGTAATACTTCCCCCCCCCCACTTGATGAACTGTTTCTTTATTATTTTGTAAAGCTGGTATAATGCTCATTTATAGTTAGCAAAGTGCTTGCCATCCTGCTTCATAGGAAGGGGGGGGGACCTCATTTAGATTAACCTGTGACTTCAACAGCAGGTGGTTGAATGAACCAACTGCTTCAATTACTGCTTTTTTGTGCGCGAGTCTTTCATGTGTTGCTAAGATTATCGGAGGAAACTGATTACATCCCCTTAGACACTATTGTTGGCACAGTGATTAAGCTGTTATTTTTTTTTTTTAAGCCTGCAAACCTAAAGAGGTTTTTGGCATGAAGTAAAAGCACTGAGTAGAGAGATCAGTGAGATAGCGAGTATCATTGCCCTGTAGCTTATCTCCACATATACAGCTCCCTAGTGGATCCGTATGATAAACATTATTTGGAACAATTAGCTGCTGCTGACATAGAATCCAGACGCAATGACAGTGGCCAGCAGCACAGAGCCAAAAATGACGGAGCCAAGAGCCATAAAAAATCAAGACCCAGCTACTCTTTCCCCCATTCAATGGTTGTCATAAAACCCTCCCAGTGCTGTGTTTGCATAGCTGGCTTCCCCGATATGGCACTGAAATACAAAAGAAAGAGCTATAGCACTTGTCTTTGTTTAGCTGAAATTACAAGTCATTGAATTAGTATGTCATCTTTATTGTGCTGTCATATGGCGGAGGTGAGGATGGCTCTCGGTAATGGATGGAAGAGTTTGATGGCCTGAAAGACAGCTTCACAGATGGTTGTCGATATAAAACAGTTTGCCCCCCCCTTTTTTAATAATAGGAGGGGAGAGGCGGTGTGATCTTGATCTCTGCTGATCTGAATGAGTGTGCGTGTGACAATATTTGTATTAGTCTGATCACAGCAGAGTCCGGGGCTGAAAGGTGAACCAAGAAATTGTCTGGAAGGGAAAAGTTGGAAGTGCACACTAAGCTCTTTAAATAATTTAAATGTTAGCAAGCCAGCAGACCCTGGGAGGTGAAGCAGTAAAGGTCTCACTCAGAAAGATGTCTCTACCATCCTTGTACTTGCAAAGTTACCCTTGTAACATTTTGCAGTGATGGCAGTTTTTGTTGTCTTAAGGAGAAGCCATTCAGATGAAAAACAAAATCAGTCAAATATAGAGCCCGTATTTTAGCATTTTAAGAGATGTGATAAAATCATTCCTTCCTTATTTAAAAGTCCTGAAATTCTTTGCCAGACTTTTCTACCATACAGAGCAAAAATGTATCACTTCTAATATTGTTTTCATAAACAGGTCTTTTATAAGACAGCAATATGTTCTGCAGATGTTTCACTTTTATACTTTGCTTATGTTTAAAATAGCAAGGCTCGATTGGGTTAAAAAGAAACAGTGGCTTTTTCACAAGGGGATTTCTACCTGCTTGGAAAGCAGGAAGTGCCTAGATTAAGAAGAAGAGTAGGTTTTTAAATGTTGACTTTCTCTACCATTTAAGGAAGAATCAAACCCATTTACAATCACCTTCCCTTCCCTTCCCCACAACAGACATCCTGTAAGGTAGGTGGGACTGAGAGAGCTCTAAGAGAGCTGTGACTAGCCCAAAGTCACCCAGTTGGCTTCATGTGGAGGAGTGGGGAAACTAACCCAGTTTATCAGATTAGCATCCACCGCTCATGAGGAGGAGTAGGGAATCAAACCCTGTTCTCCAGATTAGAGTCCGCCATTCATGTGGAGGAAAGGGAATCTAATCTGGTTCTCCAGATTAGAGTCCACTGCTCCAAACCACCACTCTTAACCACTGCACCACGCTGGTACACACACTGCACCACACTACACTACACACATCCACATCACATTGTGTTGTTGCGGGAAAACAGGTTCATGGAGGAGAGAGACCGGAGACCGTTAGTCAAGAAAACAGTTTTATTACAGCTGTGGCCCAGCCGCCTTAACAAGCATAAAAGACTGAGCCCCATTGCACTGGGGAATGAACTTTTATCTTAATTCCAGGCTATGACATAACACGTCACCATTTGGTGCTTATCTGGTAGCTTCACATAGCAGTTCTATCCAGTTCCCTTTATCATTCACCATGACTTTCCCCCCACTGACTCAACACACAGATCTGTCTTGTACTGCAGCAGACTTCTTCCCTTGCTGTCTCAATGCATTTACACAGAAAGGAGAAAAGGTTATCAAGCACATACTTAAGTGGATCCTCCACATTCAGAGGAAGTCTACCTTGCTGTCTCAGTGTTCATGGCATTCCTGGAGTTTTCCCCATTAATCTGGATGGGGGGGGCAAGGGTTGCCTCTGGTTTAAAGGGACAGCTTCAAAATGGTTGTGTGTGTGTGTGGGAGGGAGAGTGTCTGCTCCACTTTCAGAATGGTGTGGGGGAGTTTCCTGCTGTGCCCCGATTCCCACTTTTTGGCCCTCTGAAGGGCTTTCTCCCCCTTGCCTTGCCAAGCTGTGCTGTACTGTTAAAGTACAGCTTGATAGGGAGAGGAAAAGTGAGGGGAAGGACGTGTTCAGTTCCGCAGGGAGTTCCTGTGCAACCTTCCTGGTGTCTGTGCAGAAGGGTAGACATGACAGGGGAAGAATGGGAGGTGGGGGTGGCAGTAGCAGTAAGTGGAGCAGAATCCGTGATGTGTGGATGCCGTGCCCCCACTCATCCACACTGTGCTGCTTGCTGCTGCTCCCACCAAGGCGAGGGCATGCAGGAGCAGCCTGAGTTACATTAGAAGTATTTTACGTTGACCTTGCAGGCTCATCTCTCTCCTCCCCACCCCACGGTCAAGTCACAACTGACTTATGGCAACCCTATAGTTTTCAAGGCAAGAGGCGTTTGGAGGTTTGCCATTGAAGAAGAAGAAGAAGAGTTGGTTTTTATATGTCGACTTTCTTTACCACTCAAGGGAGAATCAAACCGGTTTACAATCACCTTCCCCTCCCCACAACAGACACCCAGTGAGGTAGGTGGGGCTGAGAGAGCTCTAAGAGCTGTGGCTAGCCCAGGGTCACCCAGCTGGCTTTGTGTGTAGGAGTGGGGCAACCAACCCGGTTCACCAGATTAGCCTCTGCCACTCATGTGGAGGAGTGGGGAATCAAACCCGGTTCTCCAGATTAGAGTCCTCTGATCCTGACAACTATGCCATGCTGGTTTATAGTTTAATGGTTTACAGTGTAATAAATAAGTGCTGCTTCCACCATGAGTCCATCTTCAATATTGTCTTTTTTAATCTTTTGAAAATACAAAAATGCAAGTAGAAAGCAATGAACTTGCATAGATGTGAGCTTTTAAAAACATTTTCTCTGGATCAGCCTTCCTCTTACCTATACCAGCTAACTCCAAATTTAATTTCATTTGTATTGCCAGGAGGAGTCATTTTAAGCATGACTTTAAGGAGAAGATGAAATAATGCCCTGTGCTTCTGCATTCATGTGAAATGTTTTTAGTGAAAAGTTTTCATATGTGTCGAAGCGACTTGTGTGCCATAGAAGTCTGTGGAGCTTGCAAGCTCAAACTGTGTATCTGCTTCCCAGTAGAGTTATAGTTTGAGAAAGATTATCTTCCATACAAAGAATCTGGCCTACCAACCACTCTGTATTTTCTTGCTTTAGACACAGGAAGTACTCCAACTATTCTGTATAGCTGCTTCAAAATGCTATTATAATATATATGCAATTAGTTATATAACTGACATCCCAGAATTTTTTCTTTTAAAAAAGTCCACCTTCAGGAAAAACACAATCAATGTCCATCAGTTTTGCGGGGGGAAACCCAGATAGATTTAAAAGACATATTGACATTGATTTCAGCAGAGAGAACTGTCAGCTGTATTTGTCTGGGGAATGTTATTATTAGAAAGGGATATCAGTAGTTTTATTCTTAAATGCAAACTGTCTTCTGAGCTTGTATTCAAACAAGAAGAAAAGGCGTATCTTCATGTTTAAGAGCAGGGCAAAATGTTTGTGTTATATTTGGAGGAGGAAGTTCATGTGCCAAGTTCAAGGGAGGAACCTTCAAGAGTACTCAGAGTTTGGCATGCACAGCTAGGGGTGTGCATCAAAAAAAATTTTTTTTTTAAATGTAGGTATATTGAAGCTGAAAAATATCAGTATTCCCAAAAACCCTGAATCCTAATATCGATATGGTATTCAGATTCAGGTTTTATTGGAGAATCTGAATATATTCAGCTCCATTATACCCTATGGGGAACCTATTTGAGGACCTGCCCCCCCCCATTTTTTCAGGTAGAGGTACCTGATGAATACCTGCTTTTTCAGGTATAATTATTCAGCTTTTTCGGGCTTGGCTATTCGCCTTTGCTCAGATGCATGGCTCTGCTTTCTCCCATTTTTCTATCTTTTGACAGGTTTTGTAATGGCCCCATAGTTGGATCCCTTTTGAAGTAGGGGTCGTGTAATCGGAGCCAACTTGGTCTGACCAACTATACGGTGTGCTTCTGCATCAAGCATATTTAAAAGACTGGGCTCACCCAGTCCCGTCTGGAGGGATATACCCTCCAACTAAAAAATGCCAACTTCTTCAGCTGCTAACCACCAGGCTTCTGAAGAAGACTCCTCACCCATGCAGATGAGCAATCTTCTTCACAAGAGCTGCCTTGGTCATGACTTCAGCTGGCTTAGATATCACCCCCCAAAAAACAACAACAACAACCTTGCTCTCAAACTGAAGGACGCCCCAAGTACAGGCTTCGTTTCCCTGCCCCATGACCATCTCTTGAAATCAGATTTTTGATGACTATAATAAAGGCTTGTTCACAGAATGTAATTTGCCACCAAAAGAAACGTTTTCCGTGCTTTATTTTTCTTGCATTTAAGCTGTTTCCCTCAGTTTAGAAGCTAATTTGCATGGACATCATGCTATGCACCCCAGATACAAAGGGAGCCCCCAGACTTTGAGGTGTCATCCTGCCAATCGGCTCTTTCTACCAGTCCTTGGCAACACTGAACTTCTGAACCTGAAAACCAATGGTCAGCTTGGCTCTCAAATCCTGGAGGATGGGGGTGACCCCTTTGCTGGCCCATAAACATGGACCCCCTGTCCCAAAGTTTACCAAACTTTGGTGACTGTCTAAGGAGAGTCCCTTGCAGCCACACTGCAAATTTGGTGACTCTACCTCAAAAAATGCCCCCATAGGAGCGTCACAAAAATCCCCACAGACTATAATGGGCCCAATATTTTTGGTAAACCCGGAAATAAGCCAAATACCCATATTTACTGGTATATTCCAGGTTTACTGAAAAAAATTGGGCCCAATAAAGCCGAATCCGAAATTTATCGACCCTGCACAACACAATAACTCCACCAACCACAAAGAACACAGCAGCAATGCTAAACTTCCAAACAAAGAACAACCCCCCACCAACCCTCTAGAAATTAAAGGGGACAACACTAAACAGACTCCAAGTCCCCCATGGAACTCAAAAGCAGAAGAGAACTCTTTCAACAAATAAAACCAGCAGAAAGTGAAGCCAAAGGGGAAAAAGCAACCAGATAAAGCAAACTAAGCAACAAAGCCACCCCTCAGACCCAACAAAGAAAAGGGGGGGAGCAAAGGATACGAATTGTAAGAGAGGGAAAACAAAGCAAAACAGCTTTTTAAAAAACCAAGCAGAGACCCCCCCCAAAAAAAACACACACAACCCCCCCCCAAGTGCAATAAACAAGTTCAACCACAATACAACACACGCAACACAGCAAAAGCAAAGAACCAAACAGAAGAAAAAAGGCCTTTAGGCCTTACAAAGCCCTTCGGCCTCTCCCCCCAACCCAACATGAGGCCCAAAAAACAAATATAAACCTTTAAAAAACTTTAAAATAAACCAATTTGTTCAAACCAGAGTGTGGGCAGGTAGGTAGGATCTAATGCACCTCCAGTGGCCCAGAGCAGCAGCTAAAGCCAAGCTTAGCAGTGCACACTTTCAAACTTCTCTCTGTAAGGTAGTTTAGCTGCAGCCAAAGTCTGCTTTTATGCTCTTCACCCATGCACAGAAGAATTTGAAAGAAAAACAGACATGAAACAACTCCTGTGGTTGACCAAAGAGCATTGCTTTCCCTAACCTGCAATCCTATTTGCCACTGTCTCCTTCCTTCTTCCCTCTTGTGTCCTGGGAAACTTGTTATAATGGGGAGAACCAAGGTTGCTGGACTCTACATTTGAAGCCAAATAACCTTGCAAAATAGCTGCTGCCATTGGACAAGCATTACAGCTCCCCCTAATGTGCTCTCCTATTTTCTTTTCACCAGTGTCTTACCCTTCCTCCCTCCTGTTGCCCTGGGAACAAGCCAAAAGGCAGGAAAAAGGCATAGGACCCCCCTTTAACTGCTGCTATTCAGCATTCCTGGTAGGTAGGTAGGTAGGTAGGTAGGTGCAGATGTATTGTATAGCTGAAGACAATTATAATCAATTAGTCAATCAGCATTCCTGAATAATTCCAATATAAAGCCACATTTTTTCAGCTTTTCGGGATTGGGATAGCCGGCTAGCAGTTCAGATTCTGTGCTGTGTATTTGGCTGGAAAAAATACCCCCCAAAATACCCATTCGGTGTTTTTTGGATATTTTTGCACTTTGGATATACAGAATGCACATCCCTATGCACCGCTCTGTTAGTGCAAATGTTGCAAATTATCTGACAAAGGGAGCTTTAACTCTCGAAAGCTTATACCCTGAAAATCTCGTTGGTTTCTAAGTTGCTGCTGGACTCGAATCTAGCTCTTCAAGAGTGCTGAGACCTAGCTTTTGCCTGAAGTCATCCCTGCTAATTAATTTGAAGAGTGGGTGTTAACATCCCTGATTAAATATGTAGTTGATCAATTATACTGATTAATCAAATATGCTTTGCAGTCCTTCTTGGCAGGTACAGGCCTGCTGTGAGAAGCCCAGGCTGTTGGCCAGCTCCAGGAATAATCTTTGCGTCCTTTTTGGATCTCTTACCAAATAGTGGCTGCAATCCATTCCACACAGGTCCATTTGGGATGTAGAAATTTAGCTATGGAATATAATGTGTGCTTTTGACATCAAGGCTATTGCTTTACATGGTGCTAGATGAAACCGACTTTGAATTGAGATATATTTTACAATCTTTTTAAAGACGTAGGCTTTCAGGAGTCTGGGATAGCCTGAGCTAATGCATGGAGAAGAGCCAGCTATTTCCTGCCAAACAATGTGTCAGAGTTTGGCATGGACAGCTCTATTAGTCTAGTGATGTTATGTTGCAAATTATTTTAAGGATGATGTCGTTGGTTTGCTAGTCATTTCAACACACTAAAATGATTTCCACTCAAGGAAATTCAGCTGGGGTCCAAACCACATATTATTGCTACAATTAGTAAATAATAAGTATGAGGACTCGCTTATGCTTGCCCTTCTGCTTATCTCTGTAGGTAAAGGTAAAGGTTCCCTGTACAAGCACTGGGTCATTCCTGACCCATGGGGTGACATCACATCCTGATGTTTCTTAGGCAGACTATGTTTACGGGGTGGTTTGCCAGTGCCTTCCCCAGTCATCTTCCCTTTACCCCCAGCAAGCTGGGTACTCATTTGATCGACCTCGGAAGGATGGAAGGCTGAGTCAACCTTGAGCCAGCTACCTGAACCCGACTTCCATCGGGATCAAACTCAGGTCGTGAGCAGAGCTTGGACTGCAGTACTGCAGCTTACCACTCTGCACCACGGGGCTCCTTATCTATATCTGAAATGGGAAACTCCTCCCATAACAGAAGGGGGGGAAAAACAGAAGGGCACATAAAGAAAATGCTCTTAATAGTGCACACGTTTGATAATATCTCCTCCCAATGCTTCTTAGCATTTTTAAGATGTTCACTACATAGAGAGAAGAAATGAGTGTTGGCAAGTGGTTAGTCAGAACATATTCAGTATTTGCCCTTGAGATTTGTCAGCTGCTGATACATAGAACCAATGCCCACCAAGCCAAACCCATAAGCTTAAATTAATTTTAGACAAGAAAACCTGTTTTGCCTAAGTATGCACCTTTGTTGCTCTAATATAGACCTGAATATAATATAGAGAGCCAGAATGGTGTAGTGGCTAAGAGCAGTGGTAAGAAGGAAACAGATTGCTGGAAACAACAATCATGTTAGGAAGTTGCAGCCTGATAATGCAGTTAGCTGGGCTTGAACTGCTCCAATGCTGGCTTGATTGATGAGTTTAGCAGGATACACAAGTGCTTGCCTCCTTGTAATAACCTTTGCAAAAAGGTACCCTAAGCAGACAGCAGAGCAACTGTGCTCTGCCTTCCATGGGCCCCTAGTGGCTGCATGCAGAACAGGTTTTTAAAAAGTTAATGCATTCTGTGACTGCAGCATGATGCTGGCTTCAGGGTCCTCCCCTGAATTATGTCCCTCCAGTCTACCATCTCGGCTACTGTCCATGGCATGAGTGGTGATTCAAAGCTGGGTCTCCTAGATGTTAGTTAACATACTCTTAACCACTACACCACACTGACTCTCTTTGGTGAAGAAAAGGTTTTTAAAGCAAATAAACGACAGTCAATAAAGTAAATATCATCTATTGAATGATAAAAAAGCAAAGTCAAACGAACACATGAACTTGCCTTATACTATCAGACCATTACTTCATCAAAGTCAGTATTGTCTACTCAGACTTGTAGCAGCTCTCTATAGGGTTTTGCATATTGATATACCCAAACCAAAAATAAATCCAAAATTAGCCGTTTGAGCAATATTTGAGTTTTGGTTTTACCGAATACCAAAACTTGGGGAACTCCCTGAAACTGAATATTTATTCGAACTTATTCGGTTTCAGGGAGATCCCCAGGTTTTGGTATTATTAATTATTTGGCTTTTCCCGGCACCATGACCATCTCAGATTTTTTATCATAATAAAGGACTGTTCACAGGATGTCATTTCTCACCAAAAGAAATGTTTTCCACGCCTTATTTCTCTTGCATTTAAGCCTTTCCCCCCAGTTTGGTAGCTAATTTGCATGGACATCATTCTGTGCGCCCAGATATGAAGTGAGCCCCCAGACTTTGAGGCACCAGCCTGCCAATAAGCTCTTTCCACCAATCCTCAGCAACACTGAACTTCTGAACTTGAAATCCGATGGACAGTTCGGCTCGCAAGTGCCAGGAGGATGGGGGCGACCCCTTTGCTGGCCCATAAAATTGGACCCCCTGTCCCTAAGGAGAGTCCCTTGCAGCCATGCTGCAAATTTGGTGACTCTACCTCCAAAAATGCCCCCACAGGAGCTTCGAATAAATCTCCATAAATTGCAATGGACCCAAAATTTTTGGTAAACCCATAAATAAATCTGAAATACCCCTTTACCAGTATGGGTATTCGGCTTGTTCTGGGTTTACTGGAAGAACCGGGCCTAATAAACCCAAATCCGAAATTTCCCGTTTTTTGTATTGTTTTGCACAACTCAGCTCTCTAGGGTCTCAGGCAGAGGTCTTTCACATCACCTACTACTTGATTCTTTTATCTGGAGATGCTGGGGACTGAACCTTGGACATTCTGCATGGAATGTGTGATCTCTGTGATCGAGCCACAGCTCTTCCCTTGAGAAGAGACAGTACTTATGAGACTCATAATTTTACAACAAATTTTGAAAATGTAAGAATCCAGGAGACTTCCTAGGAACAAGATAAGAGGGGGAAATTGTTTTTGAATCACTGCAGCCACCCAGGAGCCAGTCACTGGTAATAACTTAATCATTTCAAGAGCTGCTGCGCGTAAACATACATAAGTTGTGTGTTTAAATAAAAGCAAACATTTCTCTAGTTTTTTTTGTATAGCAGGTGTAAATATTCTCTGCTCAGCCACATTTCTCCATAACGTCAGCAGAATTTAAGCACTTAACTGTATGCACAATATGGAGAAAACTGGGCATGCTAAAGGGCCACTAATTGTACTTAACAGCTTTATGAAAAGGACAAGCAAGACAGTCCGTTCTTTGTCTCGCTTACAAGTAGAATACTGAGGATTTCCTAAAGCACAAATCAATTCATGTATTAAGTATCAATTTATACACAGCACAAGGTAGCTGCATTGGTCCCTAGCAAAAAAACAAAAGCCATGCTGCAATATTTTGCATTAAGGCTGACCAAAAAAATACAACTCAAGTGTGAAAGCTTTCTCATAACATA
The DNA here is from genome assembly GCF_029931775.1 of Euleptes europaea. NCBI lineage: Eukaryota > Metazoa > Chordata > Lepidosauria > Squamata > Sphaerodactylidae > Euleptes > Euleptes europaea. Next base: position 58,311,490 of record NC_079321.1, read on the forward strand.
GTACATGTGCTGGAGAGGATGAACAAGGCCGGTGAAAGCGCTGGCCAAGTTAGAGCCAGAGTGGATCTGCCATAAATGGTAGACAAAGTTGGTTGCCTAGCACAGCTCACCTTTAATAGTTAGCTTATTTTCATAAGGAGAGGTTTAGATCATCCATTTAAATAAACCAAATTAGTTGAATCCATATAGATGTCTTGTGTCCTCATTTAGGAGGTGCCGGTGCAATATGGTATCTTTTCTCCCTCCTCTATTTCTGTATTACCCAGTTAAAAATAATAAGAAAAAACTCATGGAAGTTCTAACTTTCAGTATTTGCAGTTCTCAAGTAAATGGAGATGCGACTCAGCCACATGAAGTCAATGCATACATTTATTAATGTCATATAAACTGGGCGTGGATCCTTCTAATAGTTGTTATGTTTCCATTGGGCAAGCCAATACAACATGTTAGACAAGATCATGGGCTACCTTAGTGTTCTTAAGCTGTGTTCCTAAGAACTATGTGATTCCTCCAAAACTTACCAAAGCCTCCATAATGAGTAATGGCAGAGAAGCTTAAATGAAAGGGAAAAAATCACACCATTCCCAAAATTTCACTGCAACATGTAGTCACAGGGGACTGTTGAATCATCTCAGGGCCCACTTTCAATTTAATGTATGAATGAAAAAATCATCTTATTATACTACACAGAATCATCTAATATATGCAGCCCTTCTGTGGCAAATGCAAAGAGGCTCCATTAGCAGACAAATCTGTGTAGACAGCGTCTCTGAAAATAGGGAGTCTGAAAAATCACTGGGCAAGATAGACCATAAGTCTGACAGGGAATAGCAGCACTTGACTTAATAATGTCATAACGAATAAGCAAAAAGCTACATGCGAATTGAAGAGAGATGTAATAAATATTTTAATAAAAACATTGAGATCCCATAAATAAAAACATTATAGCCCCAACGCGTTTCGCTATTGCTTCTTCAGGCAATAGTGAAACACTTTCAAATGACAATGTTTTTATACAAGGGATTAAAATATTTATTACGTCGGTCTCCATCGCATGGTAGGTTTTGCTTTGCTTTTTGCCTTGTTGTTCGCTTTCCACCGGTGCAGCCCTTTTGTTTTTTCTATAACAAATAAATGATCATATGGTCACCAAGAGAAGCTCCACACATTATGATATCTTCAGATAACAGTGCAAGGTTGCCCAAACCAAGACTATTAAACATCTGTTTATATACATACAACTCAGAAACCTGACCTAACCAGGTTTCCCAGATGTATGTACACACATGGACATTTAAACATATGCACATACTTGTGCATACTGTTTTTCCTGCAGAAAACCATGTTAGACCAGGGCTTGTGTCAACATTTTTAATGTATGAAGTTGTCGTAAAAATCCAAAGGACTATGGTAGCTTGGAGCTTGTCGTTCCTTCTGAGATTCGCCAAAGCACTGTACTCAAACCAGTCGTCTTCTTGGCAGCACTTCTCTACCAATGTCACTAAAAAGCCCTTAGGGTGGGTCATTTTCTATCTTTTGCCTTAAGGTAAGAAGTACATTCCCCTTGTCCACCAAGAGATTGTGTCTTTGAGAACAACGTATGATCCAAACGTGTCCTCAATAAATCAATATTGACTTAAAAAATAAGAAAACATCACAATAAAATCAAAAGGGAAACATTCAAAAGCAGAGATTCTTCTTGGATTCCCTGGTGGCACCAAATAGGTCCAGGCACACAAAGTGAAAGAAGAATAAATATTACAAAAAACGTGACACTCCGATTCAAGAGTTCTACATCTCTCAGGCTGTCACAGTCCTTGTCTGACCCTCAGCATTACAATGTGTCAAAGGTGTTCCTAGTGTCAGTGAGCTCTGCCTCTTGAAGTTGGATGGATATCTGTCAATTATACTCTTCAGACTACTTTGATGTGGCCAGGTGTGACCTAGCTCATTACCATACCAGGCATGAAAGCATCCTTTGTATTAACATTTTGATAATAAGGTTTATTCTTATCACATGCACCCTTCCTTTTGCTGAGGCCCCTGTATGCTCCATGCTTAATTTAATTCAGTATTACATTGCCTACATTTTATTTCAAATTCTGTGCAGCTGCTGTTGGCAATTATCCTTTCTGTACACCTCAGAGAGCATTAAGTTCATTTTTGTAGCTTTTCTCGGCTCCCAGCATAAATTACTCTCTGTATTCTCTGATCCCTTCCTAAAACTAAGACTGTGGAGCCTATATAGAAGATGTTTTCAAATTATTATTTCAGTGATGCAGCTTAAGATTGTGATCACATTTTGTCAGTATTTCCATCTACCCCACCCAGTCATATGTATCAAGGGACCAAGGGAAGGGGACTATGACCTAATAGGCATTACTGGAACTTGGTGGGATGACACTCATGACTGGAATATTAGAATTGTTTAAAAGGGATAGACAAATAAGGAAGGGGGAGGAGTAGCATTATATGTAAACGAGGTATATACGTGTGAGGAAATACATGAATCTGAGCATAGTTGAGAGTCTCTGGGTAAAAACAAAAGGAGTAAGAAATAATAGTGATATTATGGTGGGGATCCACTATAGACCACCAAGCCAAGGAGACGACTTAGATGAGACACTCCTAGACCAGATTACAAAGTTCTCAAAGAGACAGGACAGTGGTCATGGGAGATTTCAATTATCCAGATATCTCTTGGAAGTCCAATTCTGCTAAAAATGAAAGGTCAAATGAATTCCTGACTTGTCTTGCTGACAACTTCATTTTCCAGAAAGTGGAGAGGGAAACAAGGGGGTCTGCTATCTTGGACTTGATTCTCACCAACAGGGAAAAACCGGTTGATGAGATAAAAACAGTCGGCACCCTGGGGAGGAGTGGCCATGTCTTGGGGAAGGGAAAAGCTGTACATAGTCAGCTGTACATGGACTGGACTTCAGGGAAACAAATTTTAATAAAGTTATGATGGGTAGAATCCCATGGTTAGAAATACTTAAGCAGAAGGGAGTTCAAGAGGGCTGGGAGTTTCTTAAAAGTGAAATACTGAAGGCATGATCACAAATGATTCCTATAAGAGGGAAAAATGGAAGGAGGCTAAAGAAGCTAAGGTGGCTCCATAAACTGCTTTTTAAAGATTTGAGAAATAAAAAAGACTCATTTAGGAAATGGAAGGAGGGCCTTATAACCAAGAGCGAATATAAACAAATAATGAGTGCTTGTTGGGCGAGTGTTAGAAAAGCTAAAGTTCATTATGAGCTTAGGCTAGCAAGAGATGCTAAAAACAACAGAGAAAAGGCTTCTTTTGTTATGCTCAAAGCAAGAAAAAGAGCAAGGACATAGTAGGCCCACTGCAGGGAAGTGAAATCGTAACAGGTGATGAAGAGAGGGCAGAACTGCTCAATTCCTACTTTCCCCCAGTCTCCTCTTGCGAGGGAAATGGCGCTCAACAGGGCAAAAATAGAACACATGATGAGGGAAGAGAGTTGCAGCCTAGTTTCTTCAGGGCCAGATGAATTGCATCCAAGGTTACTAAAAGAACTCGCAGATGTAACTTCTGAGCCTCTGTCCATTATGTTTGAGAATTCTTTGAGAACAGGTGAGGTGCCAGAAGATTGGAGATGGGCAACCTTTGTCCCCATTTTCAAGGAGGGGGAAAAGGAGGATCCAGGTAACTATCGACCTGTCAGCTTGACATCTATACCTGGAAATGTTTTGGAACAAATCATCTGTCAGTCCTTGAGCATTTAGAAAGGATAGCTGTGATTACTAAGAGCCAGCACAGGTTTCTTAAAAACAAGTTCTGTCAGATTAACTGGTTGATGGTTCACACCCAAACAGTGCTTGTTAATGGTTCCTCATACTTTTGGAGAGGAATGACAAGTGGATTGCCTCAGGGATCTGTCCTGGGACCTGTGTTGTTCAATATCTTTATAAATGAATTTCAACAGAGATAAATGTAAAGTTCACCATTATGTAGGAAAAATCAAATGCATAATTATAAGATGCATAATTATACTAACCTAGAGTACTCTGTTCAGTTTTGGGCACCACAATTTAAAAAGGTTATAGACAAGCTTGAATGTGTCCAGAGGAGGGCAACGAAGATGGTGAGGGATCTGGAGACCAAATCCTATAAGGAAAGGTTGAAGGAGCTTGGTATGTTTAGCCTGAAGAGGAGACAACTGAGATGTGATGTGAAAACCATCTTCAAGTACTTGGAGTGCTTTCATATGCAAGATGGTGTGCAGTTGTTTTCTGTTGCCCCAGAAGGTTGGGCCAGAACCAATGGGTTGAAATTAAATCAAAAGAGTTTGCAGCTAAACATTAGGAAGAACTTCCTGACAGAGCAGTTCCTCAGTGGAACAGGCTTCCTCAGGAGGTGGTGGGCTCTCTTTCTTTGGAAGTTTTTAAGCAGGGGCTAGATGGTCATCTGATAGCAATGCTGATTCTGTGAACTTAAGGAGATAATGAGAGGGAGGGCAGGAAGGATTGCATCATTGCTTGGCTCTTGTGGCCCTTTCTTGCAGGAAGCAATTTTCCTCCAGGTCAGTTTGGCCAGGGATCCTGGAGGTTCTGTTGCCATCTTCTGGGCATGGAGCAGAGGTCACTGGGAGCAGGGGGAGGGAGTTGTGAATTTCCTGCATTGTTCAGGGGATTGGACTAGGTGACTCTGGTGGACCCTTCCAACTCTATGATTCTATATCAATACTTTCACAATTGGCCAGGATATTCCTCAGTTCTATTAAACATAGCTTCAATAAATCTACTAGTTAAATAATTACTGCCCCCCGAAAAAGGGACAGTGCTTCAGAAATAATAATGTATGTTATTTTTAAATTTTACTGTTAAATAAATGCAAGAATAATGCCTTTAGCACTCTACATCAAGTCCACATGGACAAAGGATGAAAGGCAATTTCAAGGAGTATTCTAAGCGCACCTTCTTTGGATTGCTTCAAAACAGCTTGTTAAAGAGTCTTGACTGGCATACTAGCCCACTCCCAGCTTCCTACTGAGAGTCCAACACCTGTTCCCACCTGTCTAAAATGGCAATACTATCCATGAAGAAAACCCTAAGGTTTGTTTTGTTTTTGAACATTTGAACTAATCGTCACCATATCCTTGATACCATTTGGGAACTGGTGCAGAGAATGTCTTGGACTTTCTCTACCTCTTTAGGAAGAATCAGACCGGCTTACAATCACCTTCCCTTCCCCTCCCCACAACAGACACCCTGTGAAATAGGTGAAGCTGAGAGAATGTGACTTGCCCAAGGTCACCCAGCTGGCTTTGTGTGTAGGAGTGGGGAAACAAATCCAGTTTACCAGATTAGCCTCCGCCGCTCATGTGGAGGAGTGGGGAATCAAACCCTGTTCTCCAGATCAGACTCCACCGCTCCAAACCAGTGTTATTAACCACTACACCACCACTCTTAACCACTACACCATGCTGTTAGTGTGTTGTAAAAAAGAAAACAACCTTTCCTCTTTCTAAAATTTCTCTTCCTCTTTTCCATACTTTTCTCCATTTTGCTCTCTTTTCATGAAGTGCCTTCAATTTCTCTCTTCCCCTTTCTAACTGCTCCCTTAGGTCTCAGTCTTAGTCTCAATTCCTCATCCCTATCCTGGTTGACAGTTAAGAAGTATTTAATAGTAGTACAGCAGCAAACCCTTGTTAATATTATAAACAGCAGCTGGGAGTGAGAGAGTTAATACTTCCTCATAATCAACCAAAGTAGTAAAATGATTCCCCCCCCCCTACATGCATGGTAATGGAATGTTAATCTGATTTATGTTACACATGTGGAACAGAAGTTAAAATGCCTTCTCCCCTCCCCCCCCCATTAGATATAATTTTATTTTAAACACTGTTCAGGCAGTGGGTTGTTGTATTGGTGGGACATCTAATATCCCTCTGTAAATGCTACTTTGGTACTGTAGATATTAAGCTTCGTGTTATAGGTCAAATGACACTATCTTTTTAGAAAACATGTCAGCAAAATCAATCCCAATATTTCTGATCCAGCATCACTACATAATCAATTTGCCCCTGCTTTTGTGTTAGTTAAAGGTACAAGGGTAAATTTAAATAGATTTCTTAATGATTTCCTTCCTAAACATTTATTGTGATATGACATTTTTGTGAACTTCATCAGATGTGTAAAGGGTGTCCTATATGGGTACACATGTTAATGTATGGACAAATATACAAGAGATGGATTGACTCTGTAAAGGAAGCCACAGCCCTCAATTTGCAAGACCTGAGCAAGGCTGTTAAAGATAGGATGTTTTGGAGGACTTTGATTCATAGGGTCGCCATGAGTCAGAAACGATTTGATGGCACTTAACACACACACACAAATATACAATTACAAAATTAGACATATCATTTGGATCAGGGTCATATGGGGGGGAAGCATGGTGGCTCTTGACAGTCCTGATGCCATGGAAGCTCACTGGGTGACCTTGGGCCAGTTACACTTTCTCAGCCTAACCTAATTCATAGGGTTGTTATGAGAATAAAATGGAGGAGAGGAGAATGATGTGAGCCGTTTTGGGTCCCAATTGGGGGAAAAGGCAGGGTACAAATGAATTAAATAAATGAATAAATAAATAAATAAAATATTCCACTGAATGTACACTTGTGTGTGTGTAAAGTGCCATCAAGTCGTAGCCGACTTATGGCGACTCCTTTTTGGGGTTTTCATGGCAAGAGACTATCAGAGGTGGTTTGCCAATGCCTTCCTCTGCATAGCAACTCTGGTATTCCTTGGTGGTCTTCCATCCAAATACTAACCAGGGCTGACCCTGCTTAGCTTCTGAGATCTGACAAGATCAGGCTAGCCGGGGCCATCCAGGTCAGGGCAAATATACACTTAGCCGGTACTAATATATAGTAAATCTGGTCGGACATGCCAGAGAAAGCTTGATTCAAACTGCTGTTTTTTCTTATCCTGCTTTGTATGGAAGTTGTCTTATTTTTATTTAATTTCTGCCTTTGAATCCTTCTGCGTCTCTCATATAATTCAGTCTGGAATGAATGGGAGAGAATAGAATGTTGCATTTGAAAGCATGCCATGCCTTTATTTTATAGTTGCACTTGAACACTTACTGTATACTTCTTGTTGGTGGGGCAATCCTTTCTGCAGAAGTTCAGCGGTCTAGGTTATAATTCACTAACTTAATGCATGTTTGTTTTCATTCAGGATCTCAAAGTGCTTTAAAACATTAATTAATGGTCTCATCACCATAGTAACTAGTGATGTATGCTATAAACTATGTCCAGCAATGTTCCTTTGTGGTATTCATCTTAAAGAAAACGACAGTCAAATAGGCAGGCTAAGTTTCTTGTATGGCACTATGTAGTGAAAGAGTTGCCTGAGCCAACAATAGAATCCAACACTCCTGACCTTGTCAAATGCCTTATTCATTAGATCTACTTCCTCCTGGTGAGTGCAGAGGTTGTAGTATTTTGAATGAGAACTATCCAATGTTTACTGGGAACAAAAGGGGGAAAATCTACAAATTACCTACAATCGTACACTGAGGATGGGTTATAGATCCAATAAATAAATAAAATAAAAATTATCTGTATTATTTCAAGATTAGAGTTATTAAATTCTACATCCTCATGATTTCTGTGGGTGTTCTTCTCTTCTTCCTGTCCTCTGGGTCCTCTGTTATTCAGCACAAGGATCCTCTTCTCTCATCTGTCCTGGGTACTGTTGGGTGCTGGGTCAAATGAGAGCAAAGGCCACAAAATTGCAATGGTTGCCGTTTTCAAAGCCCTCGGGCCCATCTTTTTCAAAATCCCTGGGTCCTCCTTGTTGGTTGCCATGGGTGGGATCAAGGGATTTTTTTTAAAAAAGTTATTGGTTCATTTTCTTATGCACTGATTGGTTGGTGTTCAGGACAGTTCTATAAACAAAGGTGCAGGTCTTGTCATGAACCTGGGAAACTCTCTTCAGTCACATAAGTGCATTCTGATTTGCAGATTTTTAATCAGTTCTGTGCTGCTATGATACATGCTGGTGACTGCACAGGCTCAAACTGCTGGTGGCAATATATGTCATTTAAAGAATGCATCTGAGTGTAAAGGCACAAAGAGAGGACAAACTGTGAGTGATTCTGCCCTCGACAAGTAGGTCGACAACTGACCAGTGATGGAGAAGATTTAGTTCACCAACTGGGCAGGCATGAAATCAGCGGCAAGCTGCAACACTCATGTTACAAAAGTTTATTTACTTATTCATTGAAAACTGTTATATGTTGCCTCTCTCAGCTCTCAAAGTGAGACAAGATAAAATCATAAAAAACATAAAAGGTAGCAAACAGGCCATGACCTATAGCATAGCTTAACTGTACAGTTGCAAAGCTGTTCAGCGAGATGTTCAAGTGAAACTTAAAACAACAACATTAAGGCAATGCAGCAAGGGGGCCTGATTCATATGTAAATGAGGTCTTGGATCCTGCCTAGATTTCCATATGGGCAAGGAGGGTGGCAATTTTTTTGACAATTCCTCCCTCCCAAGGCAGTCTAATACCATCTGAAATGTTACTCCTAGGGGATGGGGGACAAAACTGAGGTCTCTTTTGGGAGGGGAAATCAATGAAAATTGCCCCCCTCCTTGCACCCACATGAATCTAGGTGAGATCCAAGCTGAGGAATTCAGTCAAGGTAACTATGACTGAAAATTATGCTCTTATCAAAGTTTTCAGCAGCTCTGCTTATAACTAATAGTATTCTGCATTTATGGCATAGAAGTAACATTCTGTTCCTGAAAATTATGACCAAATGAATGTAAAGCATTATTTATCATACAGGTTGACAGCTTTTCCATTAGAACATGGCAAAGAGCTGATGCAGAAGCTTGCACCTGAAAATGTTATTTATTTATATTTTCATGTTACTTTCCCCCACAATGAGCTGTCAAAACAACAACAAGGTTAACAAGGGGTTAAAAAAATAAAAATAATATAAAAAGCAATTACATGAAACTGCAATAACGGGCGCATTTAAAGACTTCTGTCCATTACACAAAGGACTGTGTGTGTGTGTGTGTGTGTGTGTGTGTAAAGTGCCATCAAGTCACAGCCAATTTATGGTGACCCCTTATGGGATTTTCAAGGCAAGAGACTAACAGAGGTGGTTTGCCAGTGCCTTCCTCTGCGCAGCAACCCTGGTATTCCTTGGTGATCTCCTATCCAAATACTAATTAGGGCTGACCCTGCTTAGCTTCTGAGATTTATTTATTTATATTAAATTTATATCCCTCCCTCCCCAACAAAGCTGGACTCAGCACGGTGCACAACACATTTAAAAACATCTTTCCATCATTAAAACATTCTAAATATAAAATTGCCCCATAAAAATCAACCATTAAATATCAAATATAAATATCTATCTCATTTTGTTTGATGCCCTGATACAACATAGAACTGCAGCAAAAATAACCAGTCAGCGCTCCCGCAGAAGCAAAAATCAGTAAAAGAAGGGGGAGGTTGGGAGGCCAGCATTAATGGTTAAACTGTATCTGACCTCAACCATGGGAATGGCAGAACAGCCCAGTCTTACAGGCCCTGCAGAATTCCCTAAGGTCCTGCAGGGCTCTGGACTCATTAGAAAGGCTATTCCACCAGGCAGGGGCCAGAGCAGAGAAAGCCCTGGCCCTGGTTGAGGCCAGCTGGACACTCTTTGGACTGAGGACCACCAGGAGGTTATTATTGGCAGAATGAAGTGTTCTCTGGGGCACATACCTGGAGAGGCGGTCCAGCAGATATGAAGGTCCCAGGCCGTGTAAGACTTTAAAAGTTAAAACCAGCACCTTAAACCTGATCTGATGTTCCAGCTGGAGCCAGTGCAGTTGTCAGAGCACTGGCTGTATGTGCGCTTGCAGCGAGGTCCCCTTAAGGAACCTCAAGGTGGCGTTCTGTACCAGCTGGAGTTTTTGAGTCAGTCTCAAGGGCAGCCCTATGTTGAGCGAGTTATAGTAGTCTAATCTGGAGATGACCATTGCATGGATCACTGTGGCTAAGTCAGGGCGGGAGAGGTAAGGCACCAACTGCCAGGCCCGGCGGTGATGATAAAAAGTCATCCGGGCCAAAGCTGTGACCTGTGTCTCCATTGACAAGGAGGCATCAAAGGTCACACCCAGGCTCCTGACAGAGGGTGCAGGTGTTAATTGACGAGATCGGGCTACACCGTGCTGCCTTCCCTCCCACACAAAGGATTAGGCACCAAGGAAAGAGGAAAAACAATTAAACACTTCAATAGACAGGAATACTTTGCCTGGCATGTAAAAAAAATAGTCCCAGGTGACAATCTTTCAGGAGGAAATACTATATAGCACAAAAAAGTTCTTCTGAGATTCTTAACTTCTGAAGGTGGAACTACCAGAAAGAGGGCTTCTGATGGCAATGTCAATAGATGGGCAGGTTCATGTGAAGAATGCAGTTCTTCAGATATCTTCATCACAGTAACCGAGGGGCTTCTTGGTGAACACCACCATTTTGACTAATCCTTGGAAACCATGGGAGCCAGCAAAAAACTTTGAGCACTAGTGAGATGTTCTCACTTGTGGCAAGTCCTTGTTAGCAGTCTGGAAGCTGTATTCTGGATTGGTGGATGTATCAAGCAACACTTTCAAGGCAACCCTATGTACAGCACATCTGCATCTGGGATGATAAAAATGTACATAAAGGGTGCTCCGAACTATTGATGTACACTTGTTATGTGCATTAGCAATGCAGAACCTAGCATTAATCCTAAACAGTGAACCTGAAATTGTCTCTTACAAATTGGGCTCTTAATCATGAAAGCTTATAGTGTCATAACAAAGTGCTGTGGGAGTCCTTGGTTATTATATCCTAGATTGGTGTTGGTATCTCATAGCCACATAACTGCTGTCATATAGCAAAACTCCAAGAACTCTTCGAAGAATAATCTTTGAAGAAAAAGATTTGATTGTTTCATTTAATCCCTTGCTTTGAGTGATTATGCAACATATATCATTTAGTAATATTCTCTTTAGTCATATATTTTTAATGTCTGTTTAAAATGATGAGGGAGGAAGAAGCTTTGACTCCAATTTTTTTATTTCAGTTATGGTGGTAAATTTAAAATGTAGCAGAGAAGAACTAGGGGACTCTTACTATCAAGGACATAGATTTGTTCTTCCAGCTGCATCTGTAAAGAATCCTGGGCTGCGATGTTAGAGAGGGGCATTTACAAGATTACTACCATGGCTGTATTCATCATGTGAATTAGAAATACAGGTCAGCAACCATTCAAGTCTAGGGGCATTTTGTCACTGATTTAAATCATTGTCAGTGCAATCCTCTGCAGAATTATTTCTAGATTTATTTAGATGATTTTCATGCTGATTAGCCACAGATACTGCTCAAGGTGACTTTCCAAGTAAAATATAATAACATGAACACCATAGAAGTTTTAACAATTAATAAAATGTTAAAAACCCAGCATTAAGAACTCAGCAAGAGCACAAAAACATCCCCCCAACATATAGCATCTTGAAATAAGCCTCATAACACAATTCTCAGGCCAAAAGCAGATTATGGCCATTTATGCACGGGTGTTTTACCTGCTGTTCATTGCTCGCTGGACCCACACTTTCCTGTTGGAATCTATGCACCAGCAGTCTCCAAACTCAAATCAGGTCCCCGCCCCTTTAAATGCTGCTTTGTAATTGGCTTACTTTGTAGAGCTTACTGTGAGAGAAAATCCCCGCCCCCCGAAAACCCAATTGCTGCATAAAAAAGCATTTCAAGAATGAAAAACAGAGCAATCTGAAAAAGGAGGGGGGGGGAGAAATCCAAGCCTTGGTTTTAAAAAGCCTTTCTTCTGCTCCGAAAGAGCTCCAAGGAAGCAGGAAGCATTTGAATCCCTGCCTCTTTGCACATTGCTTTGTAATTGGTCATGAGAGAAATCTCCAGCCTAAGCCCATTGAAATCAAAGAGTGGGGCAAAGGTGCATAGGAATGCACTATGAGAGCACAACTCTGGTTGATTTGTTTGGAGAATGTTGACAACAACTAAACATTTTCATAAAACAATGATAATCCAAAAAACCCATAGGAGCAATGTGGATGGCTTTAAATAAAGGGAGGATTCTTCTCTCCCCCCCCCCCCCTCAGTTTCTTTTCCACGGGAAGAAGGCACTAATGAGATGTCATTTAAATTCTAACACCTGTTTAATGGCACTTTTTCTTTTTCCTCAAGAGTGAGCTGTTTATGAATGTTTGCAGATTTCCAAGTGTATCTATAAGAATGGTTTCCCCATAAACAATGGTGTTTAGTTGTCTGCAAAATGCTATAGTTACAATGGGACAATACAGTGGGAATGGCTTTTGTTAGTTTTATCAGTTAGGTTCACACTAGGTCTTAAAATTCTAGACAGAACATTCTAAACAGTAATTTAAAAGGAACAATGAACTAATGAAAGCCATCTGTTTGACATAGCTTCATATTTAGCAGGAAATTAATGAAGTATTACATTACCAACTATACCAAAATTTAAACAATTATAAACCATTCATATAACATTGTAGCAGTACAAAATTGTTTGGTGATCTTTTACCATATCTTTGCACAATAAGCCTGTGATCTGGCTGCTTTCCCCCCCTCATGATTCCTGTTGTACATGGTGGGAAATTTAGAGTTGGTTAACATATCACTGGGGCCCTTATCACTGTTAGGTTCATAGTTAAACGGCTGTGCTTGCATACATGTGCCTTTGGGTGTGAATCTGTGCCTTCCTGTGGGTGCTGTGTGTGAGACCACCTTCTGTCCCCGTTGTAGCACTTATTATATAGCACCCATGGAGAGACTCTGGTTCACAAACATATAAAACTGCCATATAATCTATCAGCTCTGCATGTTCATGAGATAATTCATTGGAACCAGACATAAGATTCAGGTCTTTTATCAGCTAACTTGCTCAAACAAGTGCTGATATGGGCTTTGTGTAGTGTTCTTTTGCCCTATCCACTCGGTTGCTGCACTGCACATATTTTCTGAGAAGGCCAAAAATCATGCAATTTTAACTTTATAGCCAAACTATTGGGTTCAAATTCTGCTTGTCACTTGAGAGCAGGGAGATAATTATTGTTTTTAATTGAGCCTGTCTTTCTGTCTATTGACTCAGTACAGTACAGGATCATTGGCAGCATTTCACATGTTCATGTTTTCACACAACCTAATAACCCTCTCCCCCCACCGACTTGTCATTGTTGTGCACAGCTCAGTTGATGTCCCAAAGCACTTCACAGTAACAGCCCATTCCTGAGCAGAGGTGTACGGGGATGGCGGGGAAGAGGCGCAGCGGCGCCTCTTCCAAAGCCACTCCCCGTATGCCGTTAAACAAAAACAAAAAAAAGCCATTTTGTGGCTTTTTGGTTTAACTGGGGCCTTTCGCCCCATAGGGAATAGCGAGGCTGCGCCTGCTAAAAAGCAGGTGCAGCACCGCCATTCCCAGCTCCGGCGGAAGTGGCCGAAATGGGATAGGAAGCCGTCTACCCGGTGGCTCCTCCCCCGGAACGCCCTCCTGCGCCAGCGTAGAGGGGGGAGGCGCCATCCCGAGGCGCTCTGCCGCTAGTGGGACTGGCCTCGCCACCAATGTAAGTGTGTGTAAACATGCGTTTACACACATTTACGCTGGAGGCGAGGTCACGCCGCCTTCACAAAACCTTTGGCCCGATTCTCAGGAATGGGCTGTCATTCTCACAGAGCTGATTTTAAATGGTGCATGACCTGCCCATGATGACCCTGGGATGTATGTAATCCAAGCAACCCAGTAAATTGTGAGCAGGCATCAGCAGTGGCTGCCCAGCCAGCTGCCACACTGAATGCCGCCACTACATACATTACAAAAGTACTTGAAATCATTTTAAATTACGAGCGAATTGTTAAGGCTTCCATATGACTTGTTCACTTCAAAGCAAAGCAAACACTATAAGCAAGCTAAGATCGAATGATGACTATGTTTTGTGAAATTCACTATCCATGCCTATAGTTCTTCCAACTGTGAGCGTGGCAGGAATTTCATTGTATTTTAAATTTTATTTATTTAATTTATACTCTGCCTTTCTCCCCAATGTAGACTCAATGCGGCTTACATCCTCCTCCTCCCCTCCATTTTATCCTCACAAACAAAGCCCAAGGCCATGCTTAAAGAGTGTGGGTAACAAAGCGGAGCGGTCGATTGTTCCTAGCAAATCAGCACTGTTCCCCCTCCCGCCCCCAGCAAAATGGCCAAAGAGAAACTGAAAATATTACAGCCCTACCTAGCAAGGAAGGCTGGCTACATCCCTGCTTCAGCAGATCTTTGCTTTCTCGTTTCCTTTTCTGTATGGGAAACATTTTGAGGACTTAAGTAAATTGTGTTATAAATATGTATTATTATAAATAATAAGAAATAATAATAACAATAATAAATCTAAGTCATTTTCCTCTTACAGCTTGCTTTAGATGTTTTGTATAAAGTCCACGGAGCTGATTTTGTTTTGAATTTACAGAGCACGTTATGTTTCTTTTCTTCTAATTTATATTGTAAAGAGTGGTGCGGTCTTGCAACCCTATTCTCTGGAGCCTTTATTTATAGGAGACTCCGGACTAAAGAACATGAGCTTAATCAGAATGTTCTGTAATTACCCATGGCTTTATTCAGATAGGATGATACATGCCTTCCACTGTGCAAAAGGAAATAAGTATATTCATTTCCTATCCCATTCCCACCTTGCATTATAAAAGCTAAATATCCATTCTGTAAATAGAGATGAATCAGCAATCCGTATAATATCCATTCATCATACATATTTCACAAGGAGGATATTATAGTGACTGGAAAGTTCTTACAAAAATAATATGGAAATCCGGAACTTGATGTGGAGTGTCAGAGAGCTTCTTACTATTATTTACCTTATCAGCTTTTGCTTTCTGAAATCAATGGAAGGGCATCTAGTTCAGCTAATCCATATTTCTGAGTATGAAATTGAATTTATAGTCTGTAGTATGTTGACTACCGCTCGCATTTAAGGCATAATTGATTTTTATTGAAAAGCCAGCAGGCACATCAAAAATTTCCACAAACCACAAGGATGTTATATTTTACCCTGTTTAGATAATAGTGTTGCTTTATTTATCCTTTAAATTTGAAGCTTTTATATTTATATCGGCAAACATTGAGGAAGTGTGACTGATGCCTTGCGAAGCCATCAAGCTATACTTCTGATAAACTCTCCAGTACAGGAATAAGCAACTTTATATACTAACGGTAAATGCCTATGGTTGGTTTGTTTTAAGAGTAAATGGAATAATAAATCTAGCACAAAAAAGAAACCATTTCATGTCATGTTGCAAAGTTATTTTTCTTCATTCCAACAAATAGCTTGCACCATTACTTTTCTCATCATTGCTTTCCACCCTCTCTTCTTGGTACAATTTCTTCCTCAGCCTCCTTTGTGTTTAATGTACAAAGTTTATATTTGTATGTTATTTAAAATCAGTTAATCCACATTGAACATTTAAAGTTTCCAAGGCATTCCTTCTTGGGTACTGAGGTGATCATGGACTAGATTTCAGTAATGACTGGTGCTTTCTATTCAGTTTTTTCTCAGTCAATTTAAGTGTTGACTTTCAATCATTTTAGATTATTTTAATTTCTCACAGGCAGATCTGCTGTCTAGCTTGGTGCCACATTGGTGTTCTGCTGCATGATATACTAAAATTCACAGTTCACAACAACTTGCCTGCTTTTAGTCTTTGATATAGCTCATCCTCATGGATTCGTCTTTTCTCTGGCCTTTCTTCATTCTTTCATTACTACCCTTCTATCTCTTTTCCCTACCTTTGGGGGTGTGGGAGATGAGTCACTGTGATGACACCCCCTCTTCAGACCTAGGGACTTAAATTTCACACCCTACAAACTTCTTTTCTTTTTAAAATACTTTTGTATAATTGAGTGCCCTGACCTGGATGGCCCAGGCTAGCCTGATCTTGTCAGCTCTCACAAGCTAAGCAGGGCCGGACCTGGTTAGTACTTGAATGGGAGACCACCAAGGAATACCAAGGTCCCTATGCAGAGAAATGCAATGGCAAACCACCTCTCTTAGTCTGTTGCCTTG
This sequence comes from Euleptes europaea, assembly GCF_029931775.1. Taxonomy (NCBI): domain Eukaryota; kingdom Metazoa; phylum Chordata; class Lepidosauria; order Squamata; family Sphaerodactylidae; genus Euleptes; species Euleptes europaea. Next base: position 58,327,630 of record NC_079321.1, read on the forward strand.
AAAACCCTACTGGGTTGCCATACGTTGGCTGCAACTTGATAGAACTTTACACACACCTAATTGAGGTTCTTGGGACCACTTAGTTTTCGAGTCTTCAGTGAGGGCAATGCCTAGACCAAGGATGCCACCTGACATTCACTTGGCCTGTTATGAGGGGATTATACAGTAAAGTTGATAAAAACATGTGGAAAAGGTTTATTTCAGTGGTATATGTGGCTTGGTTGTTTGTTTTCCTTGACTCTAGCCCTTTCAGTATTTTAGTAACAAAGTTACTGCACAGCTGGAACCTGGGAAAGTGTAACAGTTACAAAGAAGGTTTCTTGTCTGACTGATTCAGATTTATAACATTGAACAGAAAGGCTTTTAATTTTTAACTGTTTTTGACAAAAACTGTTTTTAAGTCAAACCAGATAGGCTTTTCCCCTTTTTAGTTGTTTTTGACAGGAACAGCACCCCAAACCTACCTATCCTCAAAATACCAAAAGTCCCTTAAGCCATCTCCCACCAAAATACAATAACCTTCAACTCTGTCAGTTGGCCAGCAGTTAAACTGCCAAACTCTTCCTTTTTCTTTTTCTTTTCAACATCCCAATCCACCATTTGAAAGCTGAGGCTTCTCAAGAGCAGAACTTGAAAGCCTCCGTCACAATTACCTTGGGACTTCTGTTTCACCGGTTTGTTGCCTGTTAAAACAAGGACCCGGAATAAAAAGCTTAATAATAATGTAAAAAAAAAAATGTGATTTATAGGTCTAAGATTTTAATAGAAAAGTAATGTTTTGGATATCAAGATCAAACATATACATTTATATGTGTGTGTCTGTGTGATTACGGTCTGTAAGAAATTAAGACTGAAGAGTGTTCAAAACAATTTGTAAAATTTAAAGAAGTACAGAACCCAAAGAGATTATGCATTAGCCTCTCAGACTAAAACCTCCGGAAAGAAGCAATATGCCTTTCACAGACTCAGATACTTTCAAAGCATGGTGTGACAGGTACAGGCACAAATCCTGTTAATAAGGAACTGGATTTGTGCCTGTACTTGTCACCCGACTACTTTGAAAATTTTCACCTGTCTACAGATGTTCATTTCTCTCTCATTCTCTTTTCTTGTTTCACTAATGTTTCTGCCTTTGAGATCACAAATCCCTAGGTCACATTTTATTATGGGGAATAGTTCCTATATTCCCGCAGATCTATATTATGATAAAAATGGAGCCTTCAGTGCTGGGCCTACTGGTGTGAAAGAAACCACTTATTGCTTACTACTCTAGAATACCTAAAATTGGATATGTGATCGTGATCTCAATATAATGTTATGCAAGTTCATGGAGCAAATCCCAAAGCTACATGGCCTTTGTTAGTCCACATGTGTTAAGAGAGTTTCAGTCTTAAACATGGCTACGTAGAATCTCCTTCCCCAGACTATTATACAATGAGGCTTAATGCCAGAAAAGTATTCTTAGGGTGACATTGTTCCTTTACCCAAAGATTACTATAGCTACAGCACAGAGATGAAAAACAGTGCAGTCCTAAGGAGGAAAGGCCTTTGGAGGCGGTGTGACCCCTGCACCAGCATAATTGCCACTTGCACTGTCCAAATGGGCAGCATCACTGGCATCGGGCCATTTACGCCGGTGCTGCGGAGTGCACTGGCACTGGTATAGCCATGGCAGCAGTGCTCCTCTAGCACAGGGACACGCGCCAGCGCCAAAGGGGGCATTCCTGGGGGTGGGGCTGACTTTAGTCTGCCCCATAAGCCCTTTTGCCGTAGGAACACCCATTTTTGCTGATGTAAACTTACGCCAGCAAGAATGATGGCGTAGTGAAACTACCCCCCTTTGCATTGTGCTGTAAGTGCCCTTTATTGCATTTCTTTAATATTCGGCTCTCTGCTTTTGTTGTTGATTTTATAATTTTTGTAATGTATGCATGTGGTACCACTTTTATTCAGAATTTATTTGGCACTTATGCATACAATGTACATCATTTATAATATTTTTCTTAATTCATGCTTATAATTTATACTTATAATAAGGTTCAATCCTGATCTATTAATCTATTAATTAATTATTGATCTATTAATTCAGACATAGAGCTGAAAATATATATACATTTTATGGCAAAAATTTGGTACCAGGATCCAAAATTGTACAACAATAAAGAATTATGGGTTCAATTCAAACAAGGCAATATCAAAATTGAACGGAGGGTTTTTGGATCCAAAGGATTAAACATTTGAAACTATATCTATTACAACAGCTCCAGGAATTCATGGCACTGTTGCTGAAGCATTCTGAGAAATATTATCACTTATATACTACCTTCAAGTTGATTCTTTGCAAGGATCCTATGTCACAGCCGAAAGATATGACTCCAGCAAGGTGGAGGAAGTGAAAGGATGGAAACACTAAAAGTTCAGTGAAGTCCTTCAATATTTATTTGGGTGGGTGGGTGGGAAATGAATGAGGACCTGGAAAATTATAGGCAATTTCAAACCTTAATTTTTTTTTTTTAGGCAAGGTAACGCATGGCTTCTTCCCCTAACCCTTTTGAAACAGGTTTCTGGCTTGATTATGGAACAGAGACTGTGGGTCACATAGTAGTTGTGCCTCCAAGTGTCAGGCAATACGTTCTTCTTAATACAATTAGATTTTTTAAAACTTTCGATACGTTGATCATATTATCTAACTGGAGTGTTTTGAGCAAGGCTGTGTAGTACCTGGTACAACTCTCACCCTGGGGGGTTTGAATAATCTGCCGAAAATGGTCTTGTGGAATGCCATAAGACTCTGTACTTTTACCTGTGCGTTTACTCTATACTAGGGTTGTCAACAACTGGATGGGAAATTCCTGGATATTTAGGGTGGAATCTGGGAGATGGTCAGGTTTGGGGAGGGTTTGGGCAGAGGAGGGACCTCAGCAGGGTGTAATACTATCGCGTTCACCCTTCAAAGCAGCCATTTTATTCAGAGGAACTGAACTCTGTGGTCTAGAGATCAGTTGTAATTCTGGGAGATCCCCAGGTCCCACCTGGAGGTTGGCAACCCTGCTCTTTACTGTGGTAAAACTGGGTTATATGCACCCTGCACCCTTCTCCAACCACTAGATATACTTCATTCTTCACAAGCTGAAATTTCTGAGTTCTGGCCCTACATAAAGCATATGTAATCCAAAATGATTAGTTCGGTTTGAACACCATTATCACAGCTATGTTGATTTAGGCACACTGCCAATTATTTAACATTGTTTTCACACTTTTCCCATTCACATGAATGTAGCTATTGCAATGCTGAGAACATATGTTGCTTCAGGGATATCATTGAAGTCATAAAAAGTGATGACCAATATTGGGACTTTGGCTATGGAAAATACTTAGTGTATGCCCAGTATGTTTTTTGATGTTTTACCAGTGATTCCTGCGGCCAAAAAATACTGTCAACACCCTTAAGCCTTGAATTGAAACAACGAAGTAGTTCTGCATATCATTCTGTTTTTCTCAAATTAGCCTTGAGCAGACATGTGTGCAGTGTGGAATGAGATCTGGACCATCTTTCCAGCAATTCTGGCTGGTTTGTTTTTCCTGTCCTGAAGAACGACATCCTTGAGCTTTACGCTAGGACAAAAATTTATCCGTGGCTACCATGAATGTTTGCCCTGACCTGGATGGCCCAGGCTAGCCTGATCTCGTCAGATCTCAGAAGCTAAGCAGGGTCAGCCCTGGTTAGTATTTGGATGGGAGACCACCAAGGAAGTCCAGGGTTGCTGTGCAGAGGAAGGCAAACCACCTCTGTCTCTTGCCATGAAAACCCCAAAAAGGGGTCACCATAAGTCGGCTGCGACTTGACGGCACTTTACACACACACACACCATGAATGTTTAGGACCAAGTTACGGTAATAACATTGCTCGTTGCTTTCTCATGTAATAGTTTTGCTCCCCAAATCTCAGCCAAACGTGATGTGCCTCCGCTGTAGAATTTTGTATGTGAAGTGATCTGAAGGTGATATGTGATTAGTCCCCAGCCAGTAAGGAGCAGAATCGTAGATTTGAACTGAGGAGACCTGTATTCAGAATTTGACAGAGATCACACTGGGTAGCCTTGGGCCGGTCACGTAGCTCTCTGACTTACCTCACTATGCCATGGTAAGATTTTTTTTTAAGGAAGGCAGGATACAAATTAAACAAGTAATAAACAAACTCAGTAATGCTGAAGTTGGGGTGATGAGCATGTTTATGTGAACTTACCCTCAGAATCCATTTAACTGTGTAAGGTTACGAAAGAATCACGCTCCTTTCTCAGCTGCATTCTTGTTTATCGCTGTTCTCCACTTCCCACAAAATCTCTGTGAAACTGATACTCTCCCCACCCTATAGATGGGGAAAGGAATTGAGAAAATATTATTCATGCAACATTCAAAACTTTGTGACACACTTTATGACTGAAAGATGTATACACAAAGCATTTGTTATATAAACTGATACATCCTGGCAATGCCCCTGAGACTGAAGTACATGAGTCCTACCTTTAAAAGCATTGCAATAATGTCAGGAAGCAAAGTTGCCTGGTATTCCATAGCAATGATATGGTAAAATTTGCTGTGTGTTTACTAGGAATAACAACAAAGGGTAACCCTGACGCTGGGTTGGGATACGATAAAAAGGAAAGATCTAGGATGAGATACGTTTGACAAAAATCATATAAAGGGTTGTTTCCCATAAGCTGTTAATCAGTTGCCCCTGACTGAATATTCCTCCACTCTACTCTGCCTCTTATTTTTTAATTGTGAAACTATTCTCTGAATCTCCAATGTCTAGATGTAGTCAAAAAGAGAGTAGAAGAGAGAAACCCTGTATTTGAGCTGAAGTTATCTTTATTTTGGCAACATAGATAAAACATTTACAGCTGTGCCTGGTATGTCTCAAGCAGGTATCTGAAGAAGGAACTTATCAGTTTTCTAAATAAGGGAATACAAGCAGGGGATCCTCCATGACTTGTGGGGGCATCTCATTTTCCCATCCACTGCTGCTTTTCCTTTCCTTTCCTTTCCTTTCCTTTCCTTTCCTTTCCTTTCCTTTCCTTTCCTTTCCTTTCCTTTCCTTTCCTGTCTGCCATAACCTTCCTCCCAGCCCAGACACTGTCCTTTCTCAGGAGCCCCCCAAATCAGTTGACAGCACCAACAAAGTGGAGAGGGGCTATCAGGAGGTGAATGCTGACCACTGGAGGTGTTTGGGTTGGGACTCGGGAGGCTGGCTGAACCTGCCTCCTCCAACTGTCAAGAACAGAACAGATTTATATTACGGCATTGCCATTCTAAGAATACTTGATAAAATTGTCCACAGTTCACAATTGTGCATTAATTTAAAATGTGTGTCTGTGTAAATTGCTGTCAACTCGCAGCCGACTTATGGCGACCCCTTTTGGGGGTTTTCATGGCAAGAGACTAATACAAATACAAAAATACAAATCCATCAAGTTAGATTTTACTTATCCCCTAATTTAAAATTAGACCCATCCTTGAGGAAACCTTTGAAAGGCGAACTTTAAAAGCTATTGCACAGAACCTAGTTGTGGCTAAGGTAACCTGTTCTTTTCCTCCCTCCAAAAGTGTCTGCAGTATTACTGATTCCATGGGCTCTCTAGGGCCCTTCAGCGAAGGGAGAATGAACTTGGTGCGCCTCTTTATACCAAGGACATCTTAATAGCACATGAGCCACTGTTTCCATTTCTCCAATTTCACATGGGCAATGTCTATCACTTATCGGGGTCCTTTTAAAGTGCCCCTCTACCATAGCTGCCTCCAGCTGTCATATTCTTTCCTTTCCAATGACAAGGGGAAGAGGGAGGGCAAGAGGGAGGTACTGCACAGTGTTGGAAGGAGCAGGATGTGGAAGGAAAGGATGGGAGGCAAGATGAAGACTGGGGAGAGAAATGTGGCTGGGGTGGGGGTCAAGTAAGAAGCTAAAGGAGAAAACAGGGACTAGCAGTATTTATTTTCCTAAACCCATATTCTGTGAAAATCCCCCATTCTCAATAATAAGTATCAACATGTAATAAATTACTAGATCCTTCAGATTCCTTTATTTGTGCATTTCAATTATTTTCCACTTTTCTTTCACCATAGAACTCAAAAAGTAGCTTGCATTAGGGTTCCAAGGATGCCACCTGTCCAGTTACTAACTAGAGAGCCAGCGTGGTGCAGTGGTTAAGAGAAATGGTTTGGAGCAGTGGACGCTAATCTGGTGAACTGGGTTGGTTTCCCCACTCCTACACATGAAGCCAGCTGGGCCACCTTGGGCTAGTCACAGCTCTCTTAGAGCTCTCTCAGCCCCACCTATCTTACAGATTGTCTGTTGTTGGGAGGGGAAGGGAAGGTGATTGTAAGCTAGTTTGATTCTTCCTTAAGTGTTAGAGAAAGTCGGCATATAAAAACCCTCTTCTTCTTCTTCTTCAGATCCAAGCCTGCTTATCTTCAGCAAGGTTCCTGTATTGATGTCCCTCTCGCCTCCAACCATACCTTGATCCAGTAAGTATTTATTGATAAATTGTAAATTATACTTTGCTAATAGTCTTTCAGCTCAGCCAATGCACTTTCAGTATGATACACTTTCCATAAAGGATGGATCCTGATTAGCTGTTAAGAACCCATTTAATGTCATCATTTTAGTCTCATCAAATAGGAGGCTTATTATTACTATACCTGGATGAGTCACCCTGTGGTAAAGATCATGTGTTAATGGGAATGAGTACACCAATAATATCTTGAATGTACTCAAGTGTTGTTCAGATGAATTTCTTTTCTATAATTAAATAGTAATATTCTATTATTTTCCATAACCTCAAGTGATAAGGCTAGATTGTTTGCTGTATATTTCCGTGTTGTGTTAGTATCCATTACAGATAAGTTATGATACAGCTAGTCCACTTGTCAACAGTAAATACATAACACATTTGATTTTGTGAATAAAATGTGCCACTGTCAACAAAGGTGCAACATTGTGATTGTGGCCTAGCACGCAACTCAAGAAGCTCATTTACAATTCCTAGACTGCTGTAATGAGGCTCTCTTGGGAGCAGACAACATTTTGTGGTACTGGAAGTCATGCCGATAAGGATCTAGGATGATTCAGTATGATAACATACATAAGATCCAAAGAACCCAGAAAATTATATACAGGAGTTGGCTTTGTGTTTCTAGATTCTCAGCCCTGTTGTTGTTTTAGACTTCCTCATTATCAGTGTAAAAAGAGGCAACATGGAATATATTTTTAAAATGTACTGAAACAGATTTTCCCTTTAGAGAAATAGAAATACAGCATAAGGATGTTCTGGAATTTTTTAGTAGCCTTCAGTAAGAATTGTATAAATTGTTTAGTGTTTAAAGAAACCAACTTGTATTGTTAATATTTATTATAGAAGTGATTGTTTTGATAGTGATATGAATCTATGTGGAGCTTTACAAAACAGTATCATTCAGAATGTAGGACCCTGCCCCAAGGAGTATGCAATATAAAATTTGATAGTGGTGAAGATAACAAAATAAATAAAGAGATGAATGACGGTGTTGAATTAGAAAGTTTACCCCGTTTAGATGATCTGGGAGGGAGTTTTAGGTGTAAGGGAAGGGTTTTTATGGAAAGATAGTTAAACGGCTGATGTTGCTGAGGTGAAGGGAAGTTTCTAATAGTTTACCTCTAGAAAGAACATAAGAAGAGCCTTGCTTTTTCAGATCAGTGGTCCATCTACTCCATCATCCTACCAGTTATTCTGGAGGGCCAATAACAGCACATTGAGGCCAATGCTTTTCCCCAACATTGCCTCTTAGCACTGGTATGGAGAGGTTTCTTGTCTCTGAATGGGGAAGTTCCCTTTAGTCACCATGTCTCATAGCCACTGATAGACCTGTCCCTGAATTGATCAAATACCTAAGCTTGTGGCCATCACTAAATACCATAGAGTTTTGGCCGAGATCGCTAGAGCATCCGCGTTGCTTCCGGGTAAACACGGAAGTGATGTAGGCATGTTGCGCGGGGGATGCTTGCGCTGCAGCCACAGCCCCGGAAAGCTCCCGCCGGTGGAGCTACGGGGCCTGGCAAGCCTACTCCTGTTCCTCAGGAAACAGTAATTATTCCAACCAATCCTAGCCCTGGGACCATTCAGAAGAGCTACCTTGGAATCTTTCTAGGAGGGGAAGGAAATTTTAAATGGCCATCTTTGGTCATGTTAGTCAATTTGCACTTTGCGCGCACTGCACTGTTCCAAACATCCTGGGAGAAACACCTTGCTTGGCTGGGCGGATCCTGCCTGGACTATGCTGGACTCTTTTCTCAACAGACTGGTTTGATTCAGTTTGATTATTAATTTATCTCTATTAGCTAACCTTTCCTTTATTCTTTCCCCCCAGCAGGGTAGTAAGGGAGGGGAGGTGACATTTGGGAAGGGTATTATATTTACTGTTGTTTTGGATTCTGTGGTTTGTTTCAATAGCCTGCCTTGACTTTTCTGTGCTTCTGAGCAGTTTGTTTCTTTTTCGGTTTGTCAGATTTTCTGGTTGCCATCAGTTAACGTGTCACCTGTTTCCCACCTTTTAGTAGCAGTTGTAGTAGTAATAATAAATTTTATTTATACCCCACACTTTCCCAGCAACACCAAGCTCAGGGTAGCTAACATCATATGAATGCAAAAAAATAGCAATACAATGCAAAAAACAAAACAAAAAAACAAAAACAAAACCAATCTAAAATCATTCCTAAACTAACAATTCCATTCTAATGGCACCTAAACCCCCACTTTAGGGAGGATGTTGCTTCCAGGTGGCCGTGTATCAGTGCCCACTATTCAATATCGCTCAGACGGGGTGGGGGGAGGAGGGGGGAGGAGGGAGGGGGCAAGGAAGAGAGGATGGAGATGGAGAAGACATAATGACAAGGAACATCACAAAAGGAAGGGAAGGGATGAAAAAGGAAGAACAGGGAAGGGATTCGTTACTTTGTTGATTACTTTGGGTTACCACATTTTTTTATTGCTTAGGTTTGGATAGGTAGGCTCCATGTTGTCTTTTTAGATTACTCTTCAAAGAGAGACTGTGCGGTCTGCCTCCTCCCTAACCAAGTGCAGGGCTGGATCTTGGAGAGGTCTGGTGCGGGCACTTGACCCAGGCACAAGGAGGGGGCATTGACATGGGCATGGGGACCATGGGCATTGGCAGAAGGAATGCTGTCACGGCACAGGCACAGCTGCCCGCCCATGGCCCAGCTGGTACATGGGCCACCGCCTGCCCTCAGCTCATACTGGTCCCAGGCGAGAGGAGAGGAGAGGAGGGGGACACCGGTGTAGGCATCTGGAAAAAAGGAGCGCTGCTGCTGCCCAGCTGGTGCACGCACTGCCCGCCCTCAGCTCAGGTGTGCTGCCCAGCCACTGCTCTCCCTCTCTTTCTCTCTTTGCAGGGGCGGCCACCATGTGCCCTGCCCAGTACATTTGTCTATGCTCCTGGGGCCACCAATGCCTGGCTCCAGCAGACGCATGCGCATGCATGGCACACCCTTCCCTCCCTCGCTCCTTCCCCAGCTCCATACCTGACCAATTGCACATGTAACATGAGCTTGTCTCGTTTTTGAAAATGCTCCTATATCTCTGCAACATGATTGGTGAGTCGGGTGTGCACTGTATATAGACAAATCCTCTGGAAGGACTATTTGTACTTGTGCCAGTCCACAAAGTTTATGCCACAATAAATCTGTTAATCTTTAAAGTGACACAAGACACTAACAGTGCAATCCTAAACAGAGTTAAGGACAATCCTGAGTAAACCCAAGCACAGTTATACCCTTTGAAGTCCTCTGATCTTAGTGGGTTTAGAAAGGTGTAACTCTGTTTAGGATTACACTAATTTAGCTGCCCCTCTGGTATTTAAAAAAGTTTTCTTTAAAAATAAATACTGATCAGTATAATATCATTAATTGTCAACACTGCAGCTCATTCAGTCAGATGCCTGAAAAGATATCTGGTTTCTGTTCTGTTGTTAGCTTTAGAGAAATGATTTATACATTGCTATTTACAGGAAGATCCTCCTGAGAGTGGCTAACAGCTACAAAAGTAACACCTTGTATGTATTCCTTATATGGCCATCCATATTCTTTCTCATTTCATGTTATAGGATGAGGTTACAATGTCATGCGTCAGATCCTGGTGTCCTGCAAGAGACATCTATGCAGTAAACATAGATTAAAGCAGCATCTTTAGGTTAGAAAGGAATGGAAGAAGCATTTGATATGTCATCCACTAAAACAAGCCTCTTGTTACATAAGGAAAACATCAAATCAATGAGACTGTGTTGTGACGTAAAGTTAATGAAAAGGAATTGTTAATTTAGTCTTTGTCCTTGATTGCCAGAATGAGATATTTTTATTGCTTCTTAGAACCCCCCTACTTCATATTCCAGGCCCTTTGCTTAAGATGTAAGTGTTATCATAAAAGCAGAATAACAAATAGGTGTTTCAGTAAACTGAAACAAATTAGCTTTTACTTACCAAAGAAATTCAGCTCTTCCTCTGAAGCTAATCCACTGATAGAGAAGTCATTGAATCTTCTGTCTCTCTCTCCCCCCCACACACACTCCCTACCTCCCCCTTTTGACAACTGCACACAGATGGGTTGCAGGGGAAAGATGACAAATGAGTTGTGTTTGCTTAGATTAATGGGTATTATCATGTTAATAGATGTTTATAGTGCAGTTTGTGAGGATCACGTGGTTGTGCAGAAATGCTGGTCTTTCTGCAGACGAGAGAGAGAGAGAGAGAGAATATGTATATATGTTATTAATCTTTTATGATGAGTGTCTTTGTGGCCTCTGTAATGAGTAACAGTTAAACTGAGGGAGGGGGACACCCTAGACACAAGCTGATATCTTGGATGATGCCCCAGCTTTCTGTGGCCTACAAAGTATAGTGGCTCTGGTGTTATTTTTTACTTCCTTTTAATGTCACTGCTTATAATCTGGAATCGACACCGGGGCCATCACTTTGGAAACCTGACATATTGATCAAGAGTTTAGCCTTCCTAACTACCACACATATGTCAGCTGCTGTTGATGATGTCAGGCGACATTTGATGGAAAGAAGATCCTGCAACCCACCAGGATAGTTTATGTTTTGTGCAAGGTACAATTATTCTTACATTCCAGCGAAATTAACAAATGCTGCAGCTTTATGACACTAGGATTTTGTATTAATTGATGTCAGGAGTGCTGTACAGCTGAAAAATAAGCAACTCCCAAGATCTTCAACTATGCCCTCCAGTATTAGAATATTAGTTTTAAGGCTGCTTCTACACAGGGATTTTTCCACGCATGGAATAAAGGAAGCCCCCAGATTTATTTGGAGCTTCTATATGATGTTGTGCTCATTGTGAGCGGGGCCTCCTGGGGCTTTTCCCTTTGAGGCAATTCAAAGGAGCACCTCCTTTGATCCAGCTCAAAGGAGTAACTGCAGTATGAGGATGGTCGGAGCAGCCACGCGGAGCAACCTGCAGCCAGTACAGGAAAGGAGCAGAGCCAAAGTCCACTTTCAGAATTGCAGAGGTAAGCTCTGAATTTCCTCCCCAACTCTGGTCTTTTTCGTTTCTTTTCCCACTGAGCCAGGCAGCATGATCTCTGCCTTGCCTGTACATTTGCTCAGACACTATGGAGGGAAGGGGAGAGGGGTCAGGGGTGAAGACAAACACGTGGACACCATTCAGGCCTGCCTCCATGCAATTTTCTGCCGCTGCCATTGGTTGGCGCACATTTCCACTCCCTGGCTTCAGGAAACCAAGTGATGGTGAACATGCCATATGACTAATATCATTCCATGAGGTCTTATGGCACATTTTGCCAAAGTAATTTTGAAATATTGACTTTTAGTGATCTGATTCCCTACAAAGTTTTCACATTGGCAGCAATTCTATTACTTCAGATGCAGCAAAATCATCGAAGAGTAGTTGATGCTTCATTCATAGCAGCATTCTGTGAAGGAAAATGGTGTAAAGTCATGCAGCAGTGATTCTCTTGCTTTGAATAGCCTCTGCAGTCTTGCTTGTTACACTGTTTTGTCAACACAGAGTCACACCTATGCTTGAAGATGCTGTTCTGAGTCACTTAAAGAGAAATACAAAGGACCTCTCAGCACACAGCACAGCCACAATACAAAGAGACATCTCCAGGCAGAATTGTAGGCACATGCCTATGAGGTTTTTCCCTTGCATCTGCCCTGGGAGCGTAACAACAGATACGATCCTTCACTGCCACCACACTGTGGAACATATAATTGAGTTTTCACATGCACCAAACCAAAAACATTGTTGTCACTGTAGCACATTTAATTTCCTAAACATTCATAATGGAAATTGGTAGTGAGGAAATGTGTATCATTAGTTTTTCAATAATTCTTAGGAGATACAATTAGTGCATGGTTCATTGAGCTTGGTGCAAAGTTAAACAAAATATACTAGTTTTTCTTTGTCAAGAAAAGATACCTTTAAATGGCAGCCTGCAAGGACTTGCAGGAGCAGTTTCATTTCGCCCTCCCTCACTGTTTTCTCTTTCCCTTCCCTAAAAGCCTCATAGCCTGTTTCACCGTTTCCTGCTTTTTTCTCTTCTTCCCGCCCACCAGCTGAACTACAAATATCTACCTTCCTTTCTTCAGTTTTCCCTTCTTCCTTCTCCTTGGCAGCTTCTTCCTGGAAGAACCATGGCCCAGTTGTTTGGTGACAGTAGGGTTTCCAGATTCAGGTGGGAAATACCTGGAGATTTTTTGGAGCGGAGCCTGAGGAGGGTGGGGTTTGGGGAGGGGAGGGACTTCAATGCCATAGAGTCCAATTGCCAAAGTGGCCATTTTCTCCAGGTGAATGATCTCTGTCGGCAGGAGATCAGTTGTAATAGCAGGAGATCTCCAGCTAGCAACCCTAGGTGACAGCTACCAGGCTAGGCCCAGTTGTACAAAGGAGAACCTGTAAGACCTTATGGGAGACACCTCATTTCCCCTTGTATCTCTCTCTCACCACACAATTTCTTCTTTCCCTCCTCCCTGCTTCCTTCTCTCTTTCCAGCCCACCCATCTTTTACCTGCCCCCTCATAAAGTCACCTGGTGGTTGCTGACAGGCCTGGCCCCAATGAGTCCTTCTCCCTCAGAGGTCAAAACAACCCTATAAGTGGCCCTCTCACCTGCCTTTTACTGACAGAAACCATGGTTTAAAGGCTGGTATGACGCATCCTCCTTTCACCCTCTTCAATATCCCTCACTCAACCCGGCCCTATATGCTGAGGGGAAAAGCGTTGGCCTGAGTATATTTGTGAGATTATTTTCCTTCTCCTCCAGTCCCACACCCTTATTTACCTCAGTGAGAAATAGGAGACAAGAGGCTTTTCAACTTAAACAGAAAAACAGGGAAGTTTATTGAAGAGAACTCACAGAGTTTGGTTTTCAAGAAAAGGCAGAATTTGGAGGGGAAACTCAAAGTCAGGCTTATCTACATAAGATTACTTCAGAGATAGCTTAGATGTTTTCTTCACTCAAGTTCCTTCAGTTCTCAGTTTCAAGCTTACTCAGATTTCGTTTCAAGCTTAGCTTAGTTCTATCCCTCAGAACTATTATTCAGACACAGACTCTGTCCCCAGCCTAGCTCTCTCTCTGACTACCCCATCTTTTGGATTCCTCGAGGATTACTTCTGCTTTCTAAGTGATCCTTCCCTCCACAGGGCCTTTATGCTAGCTAGACTAAACGCCTTCCCATCAGCGATTTTATTCGGGAGATTTAGTGGTACCCCTTTGGAAAAGAGAATTTGTGGCTGCGGCTTGAATCAGATAGACTCCATTTATCATATTTTATTGGAATGTGAAATGCTAGCGGACCTACGTACTAAATTTTTAATGCCATCAATTTTGGATAGGAACTCTTCCCCCCACTCTTTGTTTAGACTGTTACTGAACGGGTATGATCCAGAAACTACAGAAATAGAAGCCATGTTTTTGAAGCAAGCTCTAATGATAAAAATCAAACAAAAATTATAATAGCTGCTATTCAGGTTACTTGTAGACACTCGTTTTCTATATATACCTTATATTCACTGTACTCCGGCATACCTCATTTTATTCATATCTATTGCTACAGATATCGATATTGATGTTTTTATCATTTGTCAAATTCTGGAATGCCTTGTTATGCAATTTGTTATGCCAATAAAGATTTTTGAATTGAATTGACTACCCCACCTTAGTGGCTGTAATCCTCCACACCTTCCTGCTACCGGAATAGCTCTACCTCAGAGACTAATTCCCCTTGTGACTTGAGAATGGGCCCTCTCTAGCCCAGTTCTCACTCCTGTTACTACCACAGGTTGGGTGTGTCAATAGCTTTGGCTTTCACAGAACCCCTCAGGTTCACAGAGTACAGTCTGGCTTCTGCTTAGTCTTGCTACCAAGCTTCCAATCTAACACAGCCCTCTTTGGCTGGTCCCAAGCTTCGACCCTCTTCACAGCCTCCTATCCAGGCTGGGTCCCAAGCTTCGAATGCTTTCACAGCCTCCTATCCAGGCTGGGTCCCAAGCTTCGAATGCTTTCACAGCCTCCTATCCAGGCTGGGTCCCAAGCTTCGAATGCTTTCACAGCCTCCTATCCAGGCTGGGTCCCAAGCTTCCAATGCTTTCACAGCCTCCTATCCAGGCTGGGTCCCAAGCCTCCAATGCTTTCACAGCCTCCTATCCAGGCTGGGTCCCAAGCTTCCAATGCTTTCTGTTTCTCTGAGCTCAGAGTGTCAGTTCTCTGGCTCCGCCCACTCTTGGTCTGTCAGCTCTTGCTGCAGATTAACCCCTTATCCGTCACAGCTGGCAAGACTGTTGTGGTTACAATCCCCACAATGGCTGTCATGGGGCAGTCCCTGGGGAATGGGTCCTCCTCAGAGGGGGAACTCTATCAGGAGGAGTCAGCTGGACTGGAGCTGCCTCTGATCTCGCAGCCTGAAGTGGGGTCTGACTCAACACAGCCCTGTGAAGAGGTTGACAGCCCTGAAGCTGGTGGCTCTCCAGAGCATACACAGGACTTGCAGTCAGAAGTTGTGGCAGAACCACCCCTGCCTTGCTCAGAGCCTGTTCCCAGTGGCCCAGCTGTGAGGCATCAAGCTAAGGAGTCAGTATCAAGGGCTGACAGGTGGAGACAACAGCAGAGAAAGGCACTGGTGGCTAAAAGACATAGTGTCTGGCTGGAAGCCTACCGGCATTTGCTGGAACAGCAGCAGAACAGTGACTCCTTGCAGGATGAGGATTGACAGGGAATCACTTTTTCCAGAAAAGCAGCAGCTGAACAGCCCAGGGTTGAGCAAGCAACGCAGTGCATACCTGAGCAACCTGCTGACTCCCATGCCTGAACAACTCTCCCATGCCTTTAGACCTTGGAGTGGCTATTTGGACCTCTGACTCTCCATGACCCTTGACCTTGGACCGGCTACCTGGGCTATGAACTGTAACTCTGATTTGGCAAGCACTGGACTCTGATTTCTGGCTTTGACACACGGACTTGTTCTTTGGATGCTGCTTTACCCTCTCCCTGCTGTTGCCAACTGCCTGGAGTAGTATCTCAGAGACACTGTAAGTGGAGACCTGAACATTGGCAGCTAGCCAGCAGAATGGCAGTGCAGAGGGTGTTCATTTCTTAAAGGTATGGGTGATGCTCCTATTGTTCGGAGGGTTAATCAGTTAATGCATTTTATTTTAGATTTCAGTTCCTTCTGTTAACCTGGGGCTTTTTCAGGTGTGTAGCAAGATCTGGATTGTCTGTTCATGGCTCCACAGATTTAGCCATACTAAAAATTAAATATATTGAAAGTTTTCAGATGATACATGTAATTTGGATCATTTCGTGTAAATTTTTTAAGACTGTTTTGGAACTCTCCTCGATATACCGGATATAATATTTTCTATCCAGACATTTTTGAAAGAAAGACAGCAAAACACCCATAAAATGGCAAAACTATTTAAAAAAAACCATCAGTGTAAAGAATGACTTTTTATGGACTTTCCCACAAAGAAGGAAAGAAACAGGATTATTCAAAATTACTTAGAGCACAATGGTCAGCGCATTCCAGAATAAGCATTTTGACACCTTCAAGGAAACCTTTCCTTGAAGTTGATGAGCTCATAATTCTTTCTCTGTTATAATTTGCATGGTGTTTAGGATTTCAGGTTCCTCTGCTCAAACTGACATTGTTTTAGAATGTGCAATGAAAAAGGCATGTCTGATCTGAAATAATTACTGGAGGGGATTTCAACATACTGAAGATGACTTCTCTATTTATTTAGTATTCATCCACCATGTAATGTAACACAATTCCTTCATATCTTCTCTTTCCCAAAGAACTCATCATGCATATGGACCTCATAGGCACAGATTTAATTGAAAGTACTGTCAAAAAAATTCTGTTTTGATCGACTGTACTTGACAACCCCTCTTCTTCGGACTGGAAGATATCTGCTGAGTGTAGATGACTCTTTCCTGTTCAGGAATTCATTTGAAAATGTGCATATTTTAAAGATTCTGTTCTCATAACGCCTCAGAAGGCAATAGTGCAAGCTTCATACAGACACACAGAGGCACAGGAGCATAAGGGGGAAATTCCTAATTCAATTTTATGATGAAATATAAAAAATGATTCTTCACCATTTGGGAATTTGTGTGTGTGTGTTAACCCTGTTCATTAACAGTGGACACTGTTGAAAGTACACAGCCTGTTTCAGAACCATGAAATGCTTAGCAATATAAATTCTTGTAAATGCTGTAGCTGACGCACAAAAATAATTTTCATATTAAAAGTATTGTGCTACTAATTATCATTAATAAACCAGAAGTACACAAAATTAATTAAGTGTTACTGAAATACATATTTAGATTAATAAATATTATTATTATGTTTTTTTTAATGGGACAAAGATTGTACAAAGTGAGTAGATGACTTCATTTTCGTTGACCTAACGCACAAATTTAATGCCTGCAAGTTGCCAAAAGCAGTTTTGCTTCCAGAAAGGAACTTCTTGATAGCAGAAGCTTCCTGATCAGAATATTCAAGGCTTGAAAATCTCCCCATCAGCAGCCAGGAGTAGCAACAGCAGCAGCCGGAAATTATCTGTTTACTTATGAGGGCACAGGATGCACTTTATTTTGAGAATAAAGCTTGTTTCTCCTTTTCCTTTAATTCTCCTAGTACTGGTTAGCAATGGAAAACATGCGATGTGATATCATAGCGTTATGGGTTTCTCAGCCCCTGTTCCATTCGATTAACTTCCATGGTGTGTGTGTGTGTGGGAGTGGTAAATTTGCTGATATCTCATCACATACTTTGTATTACTAAATATTATGGGGCAGATAGGACAGGAGAAACTTTTTCCCCATAACCTATAGCATGTACTTTCAGGCACATTTGGATCTAAATAAATTGACAAGACAGAAAATCCCCAACAATATGTACAGTTACTATCTTTAGACTTAAGGCTACTACATATTTTTGAAGTGCATTCCCGTATACTTGTATGCTAAAGCTATAAGCCTTGGTTTTTTAACATAGTTGATATGAGTGCATGCTACAGGGAACTCTCAGTTGTCTGAGTACTACTATGTGTACATGTATAGGAATGCATGGATTTTTCCCTTACTACACATGAAATCTTGCAGAATGCTTATAAATTAATTCCTGCTCCAGTTAATATCAAAATTGTATATAATAGAAACTAATTACCGCACACTTCATTTTATTATGCTTTGTTTTATTGCACTTCACAGATACTGTGTTTTTGAGCAAGTCTATCAGCGTCATTTTTTCCAATGCCATGTGCTCACTTCAGCCTTTTCCAGTTCCATTGCAAACTGAGCGCCTGTATGCAAATGAGCATTTAGGCGTAACTTGATTATAACTTTCGGCATATCTTCAAAATGGCCGTTAAATAATAAAGTATGGATAGAATAACAAAGTATGGATAGAATAACAGCCTTATCTTTACCCGAAATCAGATAGATGAAATTATAGTCGTGAGAACATACAGGAAGGTATGAAATCAATGGAGTAATAAGAGAAGATCTTATAAAAGAATGTAAATCACTACTGAATAAAAAATGGGTAAGTTTTTCTGTCTTTGCCTTTCCACATGGGCAGAGTACGATTGGACTATCTAAGAATCTGCCAAACAATTCATTGAGGGGTAAGGCATTATATCTGTTCAAGAAGAAAAGTCTGCAGAAGGCTGGAATGCTTAAGAATTCTAGATAATCTGGAAACACTGGAAAAGATGGGGTGCACTGTCCCCAGAAATAGAGTGCACATTTCATGTTGGCATCACCACACAGTTCAAGGTGGGCCCTTCATTCTAAATCTGTGAGTATCGTATTCATTACTGAAGGGAGGTCTGAGGGGAAATTTAGATATGAAATCAGTAAACTTGAAAGTCTATTATCTTTGTCCAAGAAGACACAAAAGTGTGAAACTCAGTCCATTTTAAAAGACCAGGAAGATAATCTTGATCTAATAGCATGGAAAGCTGTGGTGAAATTCAGATTTTTTTCTAACAGGGAGATGGAGCCAAGACTAGCCTCTAAATACAAGTTAGAGTTTGAAATACAATTAGGCACTTGAAAGATGGCTCATAAAAATTTTGATTGCAAAGATTCAGTTTTAGAGGAAAGTCCAAGAAACCAAATTGAGGCTCCCAAAAGCAGGGAGGGGGGAGGAAATCTAATTTTTGCCTTATGGACTTCCAGAGCTAATGAAAGATTGCCCTCCTGAATTATGAAAGAATCTCATAATTGCAGCTAAATGTACTTTAGTAGGCCCAGGAAGATGAAAATAATGAGATTTCCACTTATTGGAAGAGGCAAAGCAAAAGTCTAGTAGTTCAACACTGGATATTTATGAAAACACATGGTTTTTGATTTGGCATAATTAATAGTAAGCAATTGTGACAATATGAGGCAAAAGCTTGTGGAAGACGTCTTAATCCACCCTCGAGCAGGAAAGAAGGAATGCATCATCGGCCTTTTATGCATGGTCTGTTTCCACTGGATCTGCTGCTCTCTGACTCCAAATAATTCTCAAAACACTGTGCACAGGGGCTTTCCCCCCAAAGAAATTCCAGGAGTACCTTGTGATCAATTATACATCCAGAATGAAAATGCAGAGCTTCTGAACCACGTGTGAGCCCCTCCCCCTTGAAAACGCTGCTTTGTAATTGGCTGTAGTGTCTTTTTAAAAAAAAGCTCCCACCAGCCCTGCAGCAGGATTCTTTCATTTGATCTGAACCAAGGGGCCATTTTACAGCCAAAGCAGAGAAGGGTCTGGACAACCACCCTCCCAACCAATTTGTTTCTGGCTATCTTAATGCAGGGGTCATAAGAGTATAAAAACACTTGCACAGTCATTTGTGACCATCTTATTGTTCCATCAGTGCTTCCCTCTTTACTGGATGGCTCCCTTCCAATTGTCCCTGAGCCCTGCGACCTTGTGGAGTCCCTGTTCACATTGGGAGGGGGAAATTTTTGTTGTTGTTGCCATTGTTGGGAGGGGCATATTGCAGAAACAAGAGTGCCAACCAGCTGGACACCAGTGAAGGGAGGATGCCTGGCCACTGCTTTCTCCTCCCCAGTCTCATGCAGTCCCCAGACCTGTACATCAGGCTGCTGCTGTCCTGCTCCCAATCTCTCTCTAACTCTCAGGCAATGTTGGGGTGTGCCTTACAACCATCCAGTGAACCTACAGAGGGGGGTAGCCTTGTGTGCCCCAGCCCTGAAAATTTGCACCCAATAAATTTTTGTGTCAGACTTGAGAGCAGAGAGAGACATTAAAAGGTTCTGGACAGTCCTGAAGTTGCATATATTTGCTGCAAAGATCTGGAGTGGGAAATCTGGATTTTGAAACAGAAGAAAGAAGGAGCCTTTGGTAGGCTTGAGAGAAAATTTTCTGTGTGTGTGGGGGGGGATGGCGAGGCCTCCTTTCCCTCTTTCAGTGCAATGTTGCGTTTATGTCCCTGGTTGTAATGAGAGAACAAAAATAGCAGTGTTCTCACAACTGTTCGATCTGAAACTGACCCATACTCGCTGTGAAACTGACCAAATAAGCTCTCGCTAGTGCACTTGCAAATGACTTCGAGGGGAGGGGTTGGATGAGGGGGACAGACATGTGGGAGGAAGAAGCAAGAATGGGTGTGGGGAGAAAAACCCGAAGTGACAAGTATGCACAGGACCAGCTTTGGGATCAAGGCAGGCTTTAAATTTAGGGTAAAACTGCATCCTGAAAATGTGGGGGAAACATGAGGGGAAAGTGAGGTGACTTCTGAAGGTCGGAAAATATGTGCAGAATTAAAACAAAGACCCAAAGTAGGCGTGTGTATGACCACGATAGCAACAACCTATGTATAAAAGGCTTTCATGCCTCTGTGTCACATTTTGGTAATTCCCGTAACATTTCAGTTTTTCATTATTATTACAGTACATTTTTAAAGACATAATGCTATTGTACGCTTAGTAGACTACAGAATAGACTAAGCATCACTTTTATATGCACTGGGAAACCAAACAAATTGTGTGACTCGCTTTATTGTGGTGGTCTGGAACCAAACCTGCAATATCTCCGAGGTATGGTTGTAGTTATCCAGTCCATGATTCTCTTATGAAGTTACCTACCTGTCATTCTATATACTATTCTTTATTTTAATGTTCGTCACTGTTCAATACATTTGTAAGTTTCATAGCTTTGAACAAATTATTTTGGCCATCACTCTAACAGTGGAATGCTAAACAAAATTAATCCTTCTAAGTTAAATGAAGTCAATGAGCATTAAAAAATATAACTCTGCTTAGTATTGTACTCTTGAATCTTTTAATTGTTGTTCCGAACCTTAAGAAGTTTGTTAAAGGTTTTTAATAATGGCTTTCTCCAATAGTTTGTCATGGTCACACTTGCATGTTCCAAGAATGTGTTGTGTTCCACAGCTGGAATTTTTAGTGCTCTTTTTAATATCAGGCAACTATTATTTTTAATATCAGGCAACTGTCAGCTTCTTTACTGTTAGTTTTCACTTTAGAGAGGATCTGGATCTGTAGTATCAGTAAAACTAGCTTTCTCAAAATACTTTTAGATTTGATTTTAGCTGTACTTTTTTTTTTTAACCTGTCTGATGTTTCAGATTTTTGGAAGATTATGACTTGTGTATAAAGTCATCTTAAATGTCCTCAGTCTTAAACCTTGAAGCGAGTTATGAATTCTGTGGTGTTTGGTACCACTAGTGTATTCTTGTATAGTCATTCTATCTTATTTTTAGTCATGGGGAACCTGAGAGTTCATTCGTATGATTCAGGGCATGGCAGTCATGGGAAAATGCTAGCTTGTACCAACTTCCATTTGCTTCAGCCCAGGTTGAGTGGGTTGCACACTTACTGTAGGGTTGCCAACTCTGAGGAGAGAATTTGGGGAGCAGGTATTCAGCATTGCACCAATGCACAGCGTCACTTCCAGTGTGAAACTAGAGGCGACATCATCATATTGGGGCAATGTGGTACGATTCACCCAAAACTCTATGGTTAAACCATAACACTTTGAGTGAACCCTAGAGTATCATACCAGTGCACCAACTTCACTTCTAGTTGTGCACTGCAAGTGACATTGTACATTGGTTCAATGCGAAATTGCTCCCTCAATCCCCCATGCTGCCCTGCTGAGTAGCAGCAGGGGATAGGGGCCCATGCTGAGAGGCCATGGGTTGAATTAATTCTTGGTTTTGGTTTTCACACATTGCAGCTAGAAATAATAGCATGCCAAAAACCAGCATAGGCCTTGGCAATACACACACAGTGCAAGTACATGATTGGCTTACCAGAGATTGAAGTACCAGATCATTAGCATTGCCTTTTCCTTTAGCCACCATGGGCTACATTGATAGTTCAAACTGGACCTGAGGCAATTACTTAACTAGTTTTCTTCTGTTGTAGCAATGTGCCAAAAAATGATGCCAAAACAAACAGCACAAGAAGAGAGTTAAGTGGTTGGCAGTTATGATATGCCCATAGTATTCTTTCTCACATGCTTGCTCTTTATCCCAAACCATCTAGAGCAAGTTTAGACCACTGAATGAAATATTTGCAGCTGCCAGACCCAATGTAGTGGTGTACACTTTTCTGAAACCCAGCATGATTGTTCTAGCGTATCCATCTGTATTGCCTGAGAACTCATTATTAACCGACACCCATAACCAATAACACAAACCAGTACTTACATTAAGTACCAAATGCTAAGCTCTGTACAATAGTAGTACTTAAATGCAATCAATTGCTGCAGTCCCCTTCCCATTTCTTTTCAGAGTCAGCCAAGAATAGACGTAGGAGCTCTAAGAGACAAATTGCAGCATAGGGGACAACCGTTCTCTGATTCTTGTTAATTCTCCAAGGGTAATAATTCACTAAATGCAAATATACTTCAGTACTCAACAAGGTTGCATTGAAGGATAATGGGGCCCCCTCTGCAGAACCACATGCCAGGACTCGACACATCTGACCCATTAGCCACCCTTTCCTCTCTGGCAGTGCTTGCATGAGCACAAATGCAGACAGAGACAGGCTTGTTAATCGAGCTGGCCTGTTTAGCTCGGTGGTTAAGCTGCATCCACAGAAGTGTGGAAATGGCTATTGTTCTCCTGACTTGTGATAGTTTTTTATTTTATTTTATTTTAATGGATCTCTGTGTTCTGATCTGCCAAGAATTTCAAAAAGCCCAGTGTGGGAGTCAAGGGAGGTCCAGCTTCCACCACCAGATGCTGTAAGGCGATTCTGTCACAGCAGAGGTCAGACGTAGACTGCTTCCCTCTCTATAGCTATCTTAGCATAATGGTTAATCCACTGCAGGTGCTGTCCTCATTCTCATCCACTTCTTTATCCTCTGTGGGTAGATGTGGGAAGTGGCTGTGTTTTGTGAAGGGCACACAGCATATTGTAGAAAAAAATGTTTCTTTGCTAGGCTGGTTAAATGCTTGTGAATAACTCAAACTATATATTTTAAAGCAATGTTCACTCTACAGTCTCCAGTGAGCTTTATGTACTTTCCAACACCCATTTTTCTCAGACAAGCGTTGTTCAATATTTTATTATATTAGTAATAGACGGTACATAATGAAATCATATCACTGTTTCATCCGAGACAGCTTCAGCCGTTGTCAAAATGATATACTTTGCCATGGATTTATTATTAAACTGTTGGTGTAATGGAGTCGAACAGAATTACAACAATGGAAATCTAACAAAGTTTTAATAGAGCAAAGTGGATTACTCCTCTGACAGACTGTTATTACCTGCAAGGCTCCCAAACACCCCTCCCCGCCCCCCGCAGAGCTGTACTTGGTATTGCCCTGCACAGCTATATTATTGTCTCTTTCTATTGTATTCATAATTTGGAAGTTCTGTAGAACAGATCTTTAGCTGCTCGCAGAACTACCAGTGGCACCCTGTGTAGGAGACTGTGGCTCTCTTGTCAGACGCGGGGAATACAGAGTTCAAAGCAACACTTGCCATCATTTTCTTAACTGGGATAATAAACAGGGAACAATTCTGCATAAAAGCTCATATCTTCTTCTTTCATGCCTTTCCCCCCTCTTTTCAGAAGGCTGCCTAAGGGTTTAAGCAATTTAGTTGTCTGACCTGCATCCTTTCTCTGCAGTCTGCAGTTCTTTTGTTTAACATTAGTATGTGGGCAAACAGCATTCAAAGCTGTGTGGAGCTTATCAGCCCGTGTTCAGTCAACCAGAACCCCCATTCTGTGTATCTAAGAGGGGCCACGTTTAATGCTTCACAGTAGGAGTTTCTGCTGGCTTCCAAAAATGACTTGTTTTTCAGATAAACTCTGTCCTTGCATTGACACACAGTGACTCTTCTTGCCTGTATGAGAATGGGAAAACAGGGTATGTGTAATGCATAATAAGCAATGTCTGCTCACACGGTGTGGTGACATAAGCGGTCTGTAATACCACAGATGTTATATTGACTATACATATGTAGTGAAAGTAAGAGATGCGCTGGTATCTTGGAGAGAGAATGAATAATAACAAAAAAACCTCTGCCATATTTCTAGAATATTTTTTTTTTAATTTGGGATTAGGGCTGTTGAAAAAAAAATCAGTTCGATTCAGATTCGGCTGAATTCGGTCCATTTTTATTCGGGAAGTGCTGAATTCCGAACTCCCTCTATTCGGATATGGGGAATTTGGCTTGAAATTCGGTGTTCGTGAATAAATGTGGCCATTTAAAGCCGTTAAAAACACATTCGTGCCTTTCTGTGGCTCTGGGGAAGGCATTTTTGGAGGTAGAGGTCCCAAACATTCGGGGTAGCTTAGAGGGACCCTACTTGCAATAACCCCCAAGTTTGGGTGAAGATTGGGTCAGGGGATCCCGTGTTACCCCCATCGGCCCATTGGAATGAATGGGAGCCGGCAATCCTTAATGTGCATCTAGAGAGCGGCAAATCCAAGGCAAAACCTCCCATTGTTTCTCGTTGGCTATTTATACACAGGAGGTTTTGCTTTGGATTTTCCGCTTTCTAGATGCACATTTCCCCCATCTGAATTCTCAAAACTCTGCAGGGAGGCTTATTGTTGAGATTTGAGAATTTGGATGGGGAAAATGTGCATCTAGAGAGTGGCAAATCCAAGGCAAAACCTCCCATTGTTGCGGACTGATAAAAGGTATTGTCGTTTACAATTCGCTCCACTTTACCTTGGGAGCATAGCCCCACCGCGGTCTTAATTCCGAGTAAGCAGGCCAGAGGATCAGGACTGCCCACCCTTTCCTCTACATTTCGCTTCCTCCTGTCACTGCTTCCTCAGCCCCGGGGGCACCCAAAAACAATGATGATGGGGGGGTGTTGAGGGAGGAGACAACGTGGCTGAGCTGTCACTGTCAGGGGAAAGGAGAAATCCTGAGCAGGGACACCCACAGGGGGGCGGGGAGGGGGGAATAAGCAGGATGCTGTATTGTATGGCACATGACACCACTGGCGCATACACACATGCACATTCCCTACACGCCATTCCCTCCCCCCCCCCATCGCGCAAAAGAAGGCAAAAGCTCGGATTCTACCAACACAGCCCACAGAGACAATCAACCCCCCCCAAGCAAAACAGCCCCCCCAGCAACAAGAAGACACAAATTCCAAACAAAGGAGAACGGGGCAGCCAGAGAGAGAGACTCACCAACCCACACTGACCTCCAGGCAAAGGTGGCAACCAGTGAAAACAGCAAAAGAAAACCACACTAGCGCAGAGGCTATCAACCTCCCCAAGCAGAACAGCCTCCCCTTTGGCTTCCTCCACACACAGAATCTCCCCCTCTCCCCCACATACATACACACACAGGAAAAAAGTTATAGAGAAAAGCCCCAAAATGGGTCAAACTGTGGATGTCTTCTCTTCCAGCAGAAGCAGGGGTCAGGAGGAGTAATCCAAGCTGATTCCAGCAAGCAGCAGCAGGTCAGCTCAGCTCAGGATCTCTCACGATCAGCACAGGATCAGCACAGTAACAGCAGCAATGGAAGGAATACAGACTCACACACACGGGAGGTTTTGCCCTGGATTTGCCGGTCTCTAGATGCACATTTTCCCCATCCAGATTCTCAAAACTCTGCATGGGAGCTTATTGTTGAGTTTTGAGAATTTGGATGGGGAAAATGTGCATCTAGAAAGTGGCAAATCCAAGGCAAAACCTCCCATGCATAAATGGCCTCTCTTTCTCCCCCCCCCCCCGGGCCGCACAGCAACCCGGGACCACACACCCCCCCCTGCACGGGGATCTCTCTCTCACACACACAGACACACTATCTCTCGCCTCCCCCGGGCTGCGCCGCAACCCAGGATCTTGCACACGACCCCCCCCCCCGCATGGGGATCTCGCTCTCTCACACACAGACACTCTCTCTTTCTCGCCGCTGGGCGGCCCGGGCTCACGCACTCATCCACAACTGATTGGCCAGAAGAAGACCCAGCTTGGCCACCTATTGGCCGCGGGAGAATGCTGATTCGCTGTTGCCGAATTTGTACGAATTTATCCGGCGTCCGCCTGAACTCGCTGAGTTCGGCTCGTCATTTTCCCGCCTTTTTTGACTGGTTCTATCCGAACTGGAAACCGCCAAATCGGGCTAAATTCGGCTGTTTTTCAGTTCGGATAGAACCGAATCAACAGCCCTATTTGGGATATCCAAGTCAAGGGGAAATAGCTTGTTATTTCAGTAAGCATGTAGTCCAGAACTGCTAATATCAATACCAGGTTTTCCACACTACCTCCAACCCCCTCCAAGTCATCTATGTGCAAAATACATTGGCAATCTAAATCAAGTATAAATCTACTCTGGTTTATATGGGAACATGCATGGTCTCTGGAATTGCATTGTACAGCTTAAACCATGGGTTTCTGATGTCTGCAGAGCCTCTAGTGCATGCACACACACACAGCTTATGCAAAATAAATTAATATCCAGCCATTATTGAATATTTGTATCATAGAGTTCTAGATTGGAACCTATGATCCCAGTTCAACCGAAGTGGTTTGTGACTAAATTTCATTGAAAGCAAAGGAACTCCTAGCTTGTTCCATTAAATTTATTAATGAGACACAATAAATTTCATCATGGTCTAGGGCTGCCAACTTCCAGGTGGTAAACTGGAGATCTCCCAGAATTACAACCGATCTCCAGATGACAGAGGTCTGTTTCCCTGGAGAAAATGGCTGCTTTGGAAGGCGGACTATGGCATTATATGCAGTTGAAGCCTCTTCCCTCCCCAAACTGCCCTCACCAGACTTCACCTCAAAATCTCCAGTAATTTCCCTAACTGGAGCTAGCAACCCTAGGCAGGCCTAACCCCAGTGAGTCTTCCCTCAAAGGCCAAAACACACCTGAAAAGAGCCCTCCCCCTGCCTTTTATTGACAGAACCCAATCTGGAATGCTGTGGTTGCCTACCAACAGCCACTGAGGGAATCTGTTGCTTAAAGCTACAGGAGCTTCTTTTATCAGTTTTTGGTTTTTTAAAACCCCTCCAAGGTTTATTTATTTATTTATTTATTATTATTTTTATTTTTTTAGGTTTCAGATTATTCTGCAAGCGTGGGACCCTTTTCAGGTTTGTAGAAAGGTCTGTCTTGCTCGCTTACAGCTCCAGTAACCAGATTGAAGTATCCAAAGATTTGGCCAACTTAGCTTTGAGAGTCAGCCTGGTGTAGTGGTTAAGAGTGGTGGTTTGGAGTGGGGGACTCTATTCTGGAGAACCAGGTTTGATTCCCACTCCTCCACATGAGCGGCGGATGCTAATTTGGTGAACTGGGTTGATTTCCCCACTCCTACACATAAGGCCTGCTGGGTGACCTTGAGCTAGGTACAGCTCTCTTAGAGCTCTCTCAGCCCCACCTACCTCACAGGATGTCTGTTGTGGGAGAGGAAGGTGATTGTAAGCCGGTTTGATTCTTCCTTAACTGGTAGAGAAAGTCGGCATATAAAAACTAACTCCTTCTCCTTCTAGAATATAAGATAAATAAAACCTTGCTTCACCTTTACTGGGGAGGTTAAACATGTGACCAGTTTATTAGGGAAATATTTAATGTTCACTTATCATCCTAATTGTGGAATTTCATCAGAAAGAAGACTGCAAACAATTTTGAGAGCAGCACGTATAGGCTGCACATTTAAACTCCCACTATCAAATGACCCAATCAATTCTTGGTGGGAAGGAGGACCGGAGAGACTAGTTAGTGCTTTCAAAGGCTTTGATTAAGGTCCAACGCTAAACATGGGTACTTTGAATTAAATCCTCATACACAGAACATAAACATGAATTAAAGTGGACTGTAACAGTGTTTGCATGGTACAGGAGCACATGAGTGAACAATGTCTGGGGTTATGGGACTTTTCCTCTGCAGACAGTGGTTCCTCATGTGTCACACACAGCATCTGTTCTGGCTGTGAGATCTACTTCCAATATATGAACCATAGTGAAAATTTCCAGATCTGGCATTAGAAGTCAACATGATCAGGCATCTGCTGATGCCCACAAACTTCCAGGGCCCACTTTTTGCCCACTGATGACTGCTTGGAACCACTGAAATTGTTGTTGGATGCCACATTGTTGTTGGATGCCTCCTCTTCTTCACTATCTATACTGGTGATTAGGCCCTGAGGGAGATGGTAGACATCAGTAGTGTCCTTGGATGGCCCAAGCATGGGCATCCTGGACTTCTCCAAGAGTGGTGCTGAAGGCCCCTTGCTCCCCTTGCAATGTCTCCACCACTCCCCAAATCACACCAACCCAGGTGGGGCCACTGCATTTACCTCCAGGTGGCTCCTCAACACCTCCTCAACACCCTCAACACCATCCTGGCAGGCAATGCCCCGCCCTCTGGCAGGTGAATCCTCAGCATATCCACACCCTGTGGGACTATCTTTCCCAGCAGCAATGGCAAGGGGTGGAAAGGGCGAGGCACTTCCTCCGAGGCTGCTAGAAAGGAAATGCCAGGAGACTCCCAGTAAACTGCAGTCAAAGCAGAGCAAGAAGGCAAGAGCACCTCACGAGGAGCCCCATTGGGCATTAGGGGAACTGCTTCCCCAGCCAAAGCAGAGAAAGGCAGGAGCACCTTGCAAGAAGCCCCATTGGGCATCAGGGGAATATGTTCCACTGTGGAATGGGTAGCTACTCCTACCCATTCTGAGGCTGCTGAAGCTCACAAAAGTCCAGCTTGAGCCAGGGTGGAGGGCCTGCGATGGGACATGCATGGGGGTGCACCGCACAAACGGTAACTGCCCTTTTCTTCACTGTTTTTGCAGCCACCCTGCCATGAGATGGTGGGTGATGAAAGTCAGGATGGGATGAGTTACACTTTTCCATACTAGAGCATCTGATTGCTCTAGGAATGGGGCATCTGGCTGACCATCTGTGGGCCTCTCAAAAGAACAATGTGGGGCTTCCATTGAACCAATGTCTGTTTGTTTACTTCTGGAATGTAGCTGTAGAACCTACAAGCTGCTGAAGCATAGCCCTCCAAGTGACCTCCAAGCGAGAGTGGGGAAATTTGAGACAGTCATTATACCAGGCTTCTCTCTTTTTGCTAAGAAAAATAAAATAAAAACTCTGACCCAATAAGGTTAAGAGAAGGCAACAGCTGCTGACTGATAAATGCAATGAAGGGCAAGGGAAAAGTGGACACAGTGATAAACGGGTTCCCAAAATCTAAAGAATTTTCTGCTAGAAGTTTAAAAAAATGTTCACTATATCATCTGTATAATGATATGAAATTCAATCTTCTCACATAATTGTCACTGGACAGCAGCTATCAGGAAATTTAAGCTGTTGTGAAAATTCACTGTATTGCCCCCCCCCCCCAATAAAGGAAGAATCCTATTTTGGATCCGGCCTTGCAACAGAATTACAGAAGGATCAATTATGATCTTAGATTGTGAAATCAAACCTACTGTGCTGCCTTGACAGTCAAATTAAAAAGTTTCTTTTGACCTTCCTTAATGATGATAATTCTTTTCTATTAAATTGATATGTTGGAATCCATGGTAGTATCCCAGAAGGAGCATGTTATAATTAACTTATCTCAGTAATTAGGGCTTTCAATATTTTAAAAAGGTTGAATAATAGTACGATACTCCCTCCCCCAACTTTCTTTACACAGAGAGGTTGACTGTAGAAAACCACACACGACTAGAAAGGCCTTATACCAGATGGTTGCCTTTTTTCCCATAGTCCAACAATTCAGAAAGAATTTGTAGTTATTAATGGAGGTTGAGTGTTGACTCCAAGTGCCCTTCAGGAGCAAATATTGTATTTATTCCTTAAACACATCCTCATTCCCATCACATCCTTTTTACCCAAATTCCCACTCTTCACTCCAAAAGGGAGAAAATGACCACTCAATATTTTTGCCTACTTAAATATGTTTTGCATTAGCTATACCGCTCACTGTTTTCCTGAAGCAAAAAAAAAAAGTGCTATGTCATAAGCTTTACATAGACTGGATGTTTTGGCCTTTGTAACTGCAGTTTTGGTTGGCCTCAGATGCAAAGAAAGGGATGTGAAAAAAGGAGGGAGAGGGAGGGAGGGGAAGTTGGGAATCCTGAAGCTGGTGGGGGGAAGGCAAATGTTTTTAGCGTTTTCATCTAGACATGTGTCCCCTCACTCTGTGACATGGCTGCTCCAATGTTGCCATGGTGAGGATTTCTAATCATTCCCTACACATGACAGGCTCCTATTTGTCTGCGCTCCCTTGGGTGTAAATGTCTAGGCTTTAAAAAAAATAAAAATCCATGTGAGCGTATCATCCTCCGTGCAGATGTTTCGCTGCTTTAGAATACCAGGCAGCTGCTTGTGCCACCGTAGACAGCTAATTGGAGACTGCATCGCAGGAACAGAGGCGTAATTATGGCATAAATACACATCCTCTGGTGCATCATTGTATCTCTATTAACAGAAAATTTTAAACAGTGTTCAGAGTGTAATTAGTGTAGTTGATAAAGTTGTAAAACATGTAAATAAGGGAAATAGCAGGTACGTGGCCAATCCACTACCCAGCGCTAGGGGATGCAGATTATTGCCTATTTAGAAATAATTAGCAAAGCTGCATTAGCAAAGCCTGTGTCCAACAGAAGCAATGCAAACATTTATTCTGGTAACAGCTCTTTCTGTGCTAGCCATGAAAATCTACTAATATTGGTAATTTAGCCCTCATTACCAGAGGATAAAGCATGAAAAGAGCTCAGACATGAAATATGACAAGTAATATTAATTTTTATTCCAGAGGAAAGGATGCTTTCTTGGGTTGCATGCTGATTTCTCGGCAGGGTCTCGGCTGTGCGCGTGGAAGAGGCGGTGGGCTGCTGGGTAGTAGCGAATGCAGGAAATGGAGCTAGCTCCCTGCTGGAGATTTATACCCTGGGGTGGCTATGACGGTGGCTGATGAGGCAGGCATGCTGCCGTTGGTGCCCAGTCAAAGCTCAGGTCACAGTTCAGAACAAAGATTTCAAGCGTGAAACTCCCCCCCCCCCATCCACATGGATGGGGTTTTTAATTTTGCATTCTCTCACCAATCTCACATCACCTCTTCCCTCCTCTTCAGAAATGGTCTTTATGGAAAAAAAGAGCTTCTTTTGTCTTCTCTCTAAAGCTTTTATCAGCTTAGCTTTGGCAACATACCTCCTTTGCTAGATCTGTTAGTCGTTTGTAGAGTCTCTCTCTCTCTCTCTCTCTCTCTCTCTCTCTCTCTCTCTCTCTCTCTCTCTCTCTCTCTGTGTGTGTGTGTGTGTGTGTGTGTGTCTTCTCTTGCTCTTTGTTTATTCTTTGATGAGTATATATTGTAGTTTATGTTGTATTCCTTAAAAATACTATTGCTTTAAAATATTACTTCTTGATAAGAAAGAAAAAAGAAAGTATCTGCAACTCTGATCTGGTGTTAAAATGTAAGAGGGAGAGAGGAGCTAAAAGTCCACTAAGGAAAAGTAACTTTCCACAGTTTTTATTGTTTACCACTTTTCTCTTTTTGTAAAGTAAAAAGGGAACCTCTGTTTACCTCCGAATAGCAGTTGCTGTGGCTGGAAGGAAAGAAAGGTACCACTGTGAGAAACAAAGCATTGGACTAGATTCTAAGGTTGCCAACTCCAAGTTAGCAAATTCCTGGGGATTCAGGGGTTCAGCCTGGGGAGGGACCTCAGTGGGGCATAATGTCGTAGAGTCTACTCTCCAATGCAGCCATTTTCTCCAGGGGAATCAATCTCTTTAGTCTGGAGATCAGTTGTAATTCTGGGAGAATTCCATGGCCCACCTGGAGGTCACTGGTCTCTTCTTTTGAGGTCGAAGGATGAAGTAAATTAAAACTTCCCACTTACTTTACCAGCTAAAAGTTATCTACCTTCTTAATGAGCACAAAGGAAACGTGCACAAAGGAAAGAGGATTCGGCTTTATCTGGTGGCAATAAGAAATGAGGCTCGACAGGTCTTACTCATAGCTAGATTTATTTGCTCAGAAAGCCAACACTAAGAATGAACTCTACCTCCTTCAGCTGCTGCCCAGAACTACAGGGTTGAAGTAGTCAAAGCAAATCCAACTGATGGCAGAGCACTCTCAGACAGATAATCAGATTCTTCTTAGCAGAAATGGTTCAAAATGGCAAAAATGTCGGCACTCAGCTATGGTTAGGGTTGCCAGGTCCCTCTTCCTCACCAGCAGGAGATTTTTGCGGTGGAGCCTGAGGAGGATGGGGTTTGGGGAGGGGAGGGGCTTCAATGCCATAGAGTCTAATTGCCAAAGCGGCCATTTTCTCCAGGTGAACTGATCTCTATCGGCTGGAGATCGGTTGTAATAGCAGGAGAACTCCAGCTAGTACCTGGAGATTGGCAACCCTAGCTGTGGTTTCCTTTAACTTTTTCAGATATCAGCACTAGAGCTCTTATCATACAAAAGTTGATTTTCAGGAAATACAAAGAGGGTTTTGCAAAAACAAGACAAATCAAAGAGATGAAAAAGGGGTTGGACAAATAACGGTACAAACTAGTCTTAACCTGTGTGTGTGTGTGGGGGAGTTTATAGCCTTAAAGGAAACACTGTTTATTTGTATTGCTACTGATGCACTGGGAATACCAAACTTGTTGATGATTAGTATTCTCAAATGTGAGAATCACTATACTTTTATTTTCTTCCACTGATGGAAATTTTTTGTGTTGGGTTACTGATTTATATGTATTTATATGATTTATTGTATTTACTTGGTTGGAAGATGCCCTGAGCCTGGTGATGCCAGGGAGGGTGGGGTATAAGTTTAATAAATGAAATGAAATGATGATTTGACTGAATTTACCTTGCTCTCCATGACTTTCAGCCCAGAACACTCATATCGTTGATTTGCTCACAATTTAAAATAAACACTATTTTGAGGGATTTTTAATCTGTGCAATTGGTGGCGTTGAGCAGCTGCTCTTGGCAAGTGACCCCCGTTTACTGTCTTCCTTGAATTACGTATACACAGAGTCACGAGCCTCACGCCAGGATCACTTTAAATCAGCACTAGGGCTGTTAAAAAAATGGGTAAAATTTGGATTCGGCAAAATTTGGCCCTTTTTGATTTGAGAAATGCCGAAGTCCGAACTCCCCCAATTCGGATCCATGGAATTCGGCGCCAAGTTCCGAGTTCAGGAAAAAATTTGGCCGAATAAAGCCATTAAAAACACATTCGCGCCTTTCCGCTGCTCCGGGGGAACATTTTTGGAGGTAGATGTCCCTAAATTTCAGCGTAGCTTGAGGGGACCCTTCTTGCAAGAACCCCCAAGATTGGGTCAGGGGGTTCCGAGATATGGGGCCCGGAAGGGGTCCCCCCAAAATCACCCACAGGAATAAAGGTATTAAAAACACAATTGCAACTTTCCGCGGCTCTGGGGGGGCATTTTTGGAGGTAGAGTCCCCAAAATTTCAGCATAGCTTGAGGTGACCCTTCTTGCAAGAACCCCCAAGTTTGGTGACAATTGGGACAGGGCCCCCCGAGTTATGGGGCCTGGAAGGGGTCCCCCATCTGCCCATCGAATAAAGCCATTAAAAGGGATGTACTAAAAGGAATGACAAGTCAGCCTATTGGAAGCAATGGGAGAGGCTGCCCAGCCTATTGAAAATAATGGGAGAGGGGAATGTCGGTTGACTTGCATTGACTCCACTGAAATACATTACAGGGGATGTACTAAAAGGAATGACAGGCTAGCCCATTCGAAACAACAGGAGTGGCTGCACAGCCCATTGGAAACAATAGGAACCAGCTATAGAGAGACTCACTGACCCACAGTTAACTCCACACGAAGTTGGCAACCAGTGAAAACAGTAGAAAGCACAGTCCCACACAGAGGCAATCAAGCCCACCCCCCAGCAGAACAGGTAAACCCACCCCCTTTGGCTTCCCCCCTCACACACACACACACACACACACACACACACACAGAATCCCCCCCCCACATACACACACACACAGGAAAAAAGTATAGAGAATTATAGAGAAAAGCCCCCAAATGGGTCTTACTGTGGATGTCTTCTTCTCTTCTATCAGGAGCAGAGGACTCAGGAGTAATCCAATACAATTCTAGCAGACTCACACACACATACTCTCTGGCACGGGAGGTTTTGCCTTGGATTTGCCCCTTTCTAGATGCACATTAAGGATTGCCTGCTCCCATTAATTCCAATGGGTGGATGGAGGGGACCCCATAACTCAGGATTAATTGCCTTTTAGTCAGACCCCCAAGCCGGGGTAATGGTACGGCCCAACTGCCGAGGCAACCACCAGACCAGACTCCCGAGCTGGGGTAATGGTACGGCCCAACTCGAATGTGTTTTTAAAGGATGTAATGGACAAATCATGGGGTGGGGGACCCCTTCCAGGCCCCATAACTCGGGACCCCCTGCCCCAATTGTCACCAAACTTGGGGGTTCTTGCAAGAAGGGTCACCTCAAGCTACGTTGGACATTTGGGGCCTCTACCTCCAAAAATGCTCCCCGGAGCCGTGGAAAGGTGCGAATGTGTTTTTAATGCCTTTATTCCTGTGGGCAATTTGGGGGGACCCCTTCTGGGCCCTATATCTTGGGACCCCATGACCCAATCTTTACAAAACTTGGGGGTTCTTGCAAGAAGGGTCACCTCAAGCTACACTGAAATTTTGGGACCTCTACCTCCAAACATGCCCCCCCAGAGCCGTGGAAAGGCGCAAATGTGTTTTTAATGCCTTTATGGTTATGCTGCTGATTCGGAGCCCTTGAATTTGCCGAATTTATTGGGCAATCGCTCCAACCTCGCCGAATTCGGCTTGTTGTTTTCCCGTCTTTTTTGAATTCGGTTCCATCCGAACTAGAAACCGCTGAATCGGGGAAAATTCGGCTGTTTTTTCGGTTCAGACGAACCGAATCGACAGCCCGATCAGCAACATCATCTTATATTCTAATAGCCAAGACAGCCAAATCTTTGGATACTTAAATCCAATGCCTGGATCTGTGAACGGGCAAGACAGATCTTTCTAAAAACCTGAAAAGGTCTCCCCAGATTCGATGAACAATGTGAAATCTTTTTTAAAAGGGGGGATTTTAAAAAACACCAAATGACGAAAGTAACAGCTGTAGCTTTAAGCAACAGATCCCCTTAGTGGCTGTTACTAGGCAACCACGGTATTCCAGACAGGGGAAGAGGGCAGGGTCCTTTCCAAGCCTATTTTGGCCCTTGAAGGAGAACTCGTTGGGACCAGCCCCGAGTCTAGGGTTGCCAGCTCAAGGTTGGAAAATCCCTGGAGCTTTTGTGATGGCATTGAGGGCAGGTTTTCAGGAAGGGAGAGGCCTCAGCCAAATTTACTGCCATAGAATCCACTCTACAAAATAGCAATTTTCTCCCCCCAGGACAAAAAGTGTTGTCTGGAGTTCAGTTGTAATTCTGGGAGATCTCCAGGTCCCACCTGGAAGTTTATAACTCTAGGCCTGGAAGCAACCTCTGGGTAACTTGATACCACCCAACTAGCTTGACAGCACTAGAATTGGCTTGCTACTGTGCTACGGCAGCCACCTAATGAAAGCCAATGTGGTGTAGCAGTTAGAGTTTCACAGTAGAGTCTGGGAGACCCAGGTTTGAATCCCCATCCTGCTGTGGAAGCTCAGTGGGTGATTTAGGACCAGTCACATCCTTTCAGCCTAACCTACCTCACAGGGTTGTTGTGTGGAAAAAAAGGAGGAGAGGAGAATAATGTTAACTGCTTTGGTTCCCACTGTGGAGAAAGACCATATTTTCCAGGCAGAGACTGTGGGGGAAGACAGAAAGCAGATAAAGGTAGATTGGCTGTTGGGTGGAAAGGAGATAGGGTTGCCAAATCCAGGTTGGGAAAATTCCTGGAGATTTGAGGGGTAGAGCTTGGAGGGGGTGGGGATTAAGGAGGGGAGGGACCTCAGAAGGATATAACGTCATAGACTCCACCCTCCAAAGTCCCCCTTTCCTCCAGGAGAACTAGTTTTGCCAACCTCCAGGTGAGGGCTGGAGATCATCCAGAATCACAACTGCTCTCCAGATTCCAGAGATCAGATCCTCTGGAGAAGAGGGCTACTTTGGAGTGTGCAGTCTATGGCAATGGACCCTGCTGAGTCCATCACCTTCCCAAACCCCACCCTTCCAAGGCTCCACCCCCAAATCTCCAGGAATTCCCAACCTGGAGCTAGCAATCCTAAGGGGAATGGATCTATGTAGTTGGGAGATCTGTTGTGATTCTGGGACACTCCTGCCACTACTGCTGTGGGGGAAAGTAAGCAGGTGGGAGGCCAGGAGGGTGATGGGGCAGAGAGTGATGAGGTGGGAAGGCAGAAACAGAAAGTGACAGGCATGGAGGAGAGAGAATAAGAAAAGGGGTGACAGGAGGCAGAAAGAGTGAGAGACAGAGAAGTAGGGGGAGGCTGCTGGAAGCAATGGTGAGGGGAATGGGATAGCTGCTCCCCAAAGTTTCTTGTTTGATTATATTTGTTGCTTTGGGGCCTCCATAGACTGGCATTCTGCAGCCAGTAGTAGTCAGTGTGATGGTGACTGCACCATCTGACAGAACTATAGTTATTTGATTGAACTATTGTTCTTAGTGGCAGTACAAGAATGGGCAAAGTATTTGCAATCCAATTTAAAAACCTAAGTGAACACAAACAAGTTCAAGAGCCAAGGAATAAAATAGATAAACTTGGAGTATTACAGAAAGAGAAAAGTCACATGGTTCTCTCACTCTCACTCTAGCTAGCTGGAGGCCATCAAGGAAACTGCCTCTTTGGTAAATTAATATTTTTGGCTGTCAGATGGGTGGGGGTACAGCAAATGCAGGGAAATGGCCAGTGGCGGGAAAGCAGGGCAAGAGTGTGGTATGCCATAAACACTTGCAATGCAATTTAGAACCATTCTGAATGTTCAGTAAAAAGTAAATATTTTTGAGTGTGTGGGGGTGCTGCTCAAAATTTGCAATCAAATTGCAATCGAAAGGAAGCAGTAATTGTACATCAGTGGTGGGAACAGAGTTAGATTTCCATTTCCATCATTTCATCTTTTTGTTTTTAAACCTATATTGTAAAGAACGTCCACCTGCCTACCTACTTGGCTGCTCCCCTAGCTCAGCTTTGATCAGCAGGTCACATTTGTACTTTTATATTATTGAACAGTTCTGTCATTAATCTGGTGGTGGCTTTAAGTGTGTCTTTTCTGAGCAGGACTATAAATCAGAATCACAGAGGGTGGTATATGTGTACATTTTCCTGGGTCAGAAACTTTATCAAGTCTCAGAACCACACTGCAGAACATTCAAAATCTTCCTTCCTATTGTCCATCTCTTGGAGGGGAATCAAGGATTAGGAAGGGGGATATGATTCCAAAGCAATACCCTTCCCTCGCCTTATTCTCTTGCATTCTTAACTAAGTGCATAGTTTTGTACATGTGCCAGTTACAATATTGTAATGGAATGGTGTGTGGCAGAGTGGATCTGCAAGCAATTGGAGAACTCTATAAAATATTTATTTGACTTCGATCTTTGAATCTAGGATGATCAGAGGCTAACAAGGGTAGGGATCCTGCATCCTTAAGGACATTTATGCATGGGAGTTATACCTGGGGTTTGTTGCTCGCTGTTCCAAATTTCTGTTGTGAATCCAAAAATTGTTATGTGCCAGCAGTCAGCGAGATCAAATCAAGAAGCATTTGAGTCCCTTCTCTTGAAATGCTGCTTTGTAATTAGCTGTAGTGCTTACAGTGAGAGAAATGTTCAGTTCTTCTCCCCCTCTCCAGTGGAAAGCTGTGTTAAAAAGCAAAACAAAAATGGAGGTTTCTAAAAGAAAGGGGGGAAGAAACCCAAGTGTTATTTTAAAATTCTTTCTGCTCAGGAAGAACTCAGAGAAAGCAGGAAGGATTTAAATTTCTGCCCTTTGAAACGCTGCTTTGTAATTGGCTGTGGTGCTTCTTGGGAGAAAAATGTCACCACCCGCCCAAGCTTCCATGTCCTGTGCTTTTGGCATGGAAATTTCACCTAGCCTGATCTCAGGAGAGATCAAAGAATCAGGCTTGAACTGCAATGGGAAGACCTGAGATTTGCAAGAGTTGGGTGCGAGGTCAACTCTAATGGACGGAAAACTCATGCATAACTCCAAGGAACAACCGAGTCAGACTGGGGGCAAACATGAGTGAAAGTACCCATGCATAAATGACCTAATAGGAGTACAGATGGTAAAATGTTGCCAGCAGCAGGTTTTCTTAATCCTAACATGATTCAAATGGTTTGGGCACTGGAGCTTCTTGGTATCTGATCATTCTGTCTGAGAAGTAAAAGCCTGCTCTAACACTGAAATCAATAGTACTTAGATTTGAATTGTGTTTGTACATACATGTATTTTAAAAGCTGGCATCTATTTTGGCTTTCAAAAACATGTTTTTTTCTTCTTTTTTTCCCTGATGACACATAGATAGAATAGAAAAAGCAGACACTGTGTTACATCTTATCAAATTGTGAATATAGAGAAGTCATGGTGATGATCATGGGTTAGATCCTGTGGAGGATGGAAGAGGACTGATTTTCACTGATTCCCCCATCCCACTGCAGACCTCTGACCCATCTTCATGCTGTTCCCAGGGGTCCCCTGTCCCCCAAGAGCAACCTTTTGAATGGAATTTTGTGCTGCAGCAGGAGGGAGAAAGTGAAGAAGTCATGTTGCCTTCCGTATTTGCAAATGTTTGGCAGCAACCCATCCTTTTTCTATCTCCCCCTTAATCCCAGAAGTGTTGCTTCTGAAAATCAGGTAACCTTTAGGACCTATGTGTTATGTGACACAGGGTGATGTAGTGCAGGGGTTTGCAGCTAGAAGGGCAGGAAATTGCCTTGCTATTATGTGCAAATCATAGAACAGATTTTGAAATAGGCAGGGGTGAAATTTCAGTTGATGCCTCCATAAGGCTGCAGCCCCCTATACATGTATTCTACATTTTTTCAATGGAGCCTGAAGTAGTTGTTCTTCAGAGGAATACAGTGGAAAGGGGGAAGTAGCAAAACAATAACAACAACCTCTTCCATTAACTTTTTTCCTTCATGGTTCAATAGGACTTAGCCCACTATCTTTGATTTACCATCTCTTCTCATATAGTGGTTTGTGGACTCCCTTCCAATAACTCATCTATAATAGATCTAATTAAAACAGGATGTGTATAAGGCTGTATCATGGTTATTCTAAAACCTTTTTTATGGGATTGATTGTTGAGATTTCTATGCACCACCATGCTCCAGATCACATCAACAGGCTCACAACAGGCCCAGAAATCTCTCTGGGGCTTGTATGAATCACACCTCTCTCCATCAGTCACCTCCACTTACACCTACTTTGTGTTACTTCTTGGTGGAGGTCAACATTTTATCCCTGTCCCTCCCATGATCCTGGCTGCCTTTGATTTGTGTAGATGTTTGATAAATTCTCAGGCTTTTCAGACCTGAATTGGATTTTTGATGTTTCCCCACCTTCCAAAAAATAACAAAAAAGGAAACAGCAGCAGGAAGATTTTTATCCAGACCAGGAGGAAAGCAAGCATTCTTAACAGCGATAAATTCAGGAATGCTTCCATTACATCAGGTCATCTAGGGTCTAGAAAACCTTTCACCTCGTTTTGGGGTCCAGCCGTGGGCTCAGAGAAAGGGCTCAGAAGAACAGACTTCCAAATCTAGACTATTTATCCCCATCACAAATGAATTGGATTTTTGCTATTTCCCCACCTTCCAAAAAAATAACAAAAAAGGGAGATAAATTCAGGAGTGCTTCCATTACATCAGGTCATTTAGGGTCTAGAAAACCTTTCACCTCGTTTTGGGGTCCAGCCGTGAGCTCAGAGAGAGGACTCAGAAGAACAGACTTCCAAATCTAGACTGTTTATCCCCATCACAAATGTAAGCATTGTTTGAATTCATAACAAGGATTCTCCATTTCCTTGTTATCACAGCCATAAATGCAGAGGCGTTTGCACAAACAATGGAACACCCATACAGGAGTTTTATGGACGTTTCCCTCCATGAGCTACCATTTTGTCTGCACTTTTCTCCCATTATTCCACTGGAGGGCTTTTCAGGCATTTTTTTTTAAAAAGTAATTGCTATTGCATTATACTGTTATGGTGATCTATTGCTAGTTATAAAACTGTAGTGATCTAACAATTAGCATTTTGATGCTTGAAAAGAAAAGCCCTCAGGTGACATGGAAGGTGGAAATGGCAGCCATGGGAGCTGAGGCAAGGAAAATGGCATCAGTATGGGTGGGACCTTCCAAATGTGTACCTTCCTGATCATATGGTGTGCAAGTGCACATTGACTTCTATCTTTCCAAAAAAAGTTGCTTCAAACCAAGTTTGGGAAAGACTGGAGCAAAGCAGGGGGAAATTCAGAAAGTGGATGGCTAGAGGAAAATGTTGTATGAATGCCAAACTGGAGCTAAACCTCAACGTAGAAGCAACTTCTTTTTGATTACTAAAATAATGTATTTTATTAATTCAGTCGCATTTACTTTGTGCTGTTTGACAAATATGATTGTTTTCAAAAGAAAGGCAACACTTACAAAATTCATGTAAATCTAATGACTGAATTTGTTGTTTATATTTGTGCATTTACAGCTCAACGAAGAAAAATATGCTGAAATGTTCTGCTCCCAAGATTTTTCCAGATAGTCAAGATGATGTGATTAAGCTGTACCAGCCCCAGATATACAAAGAAAGAGATGTAGGCAGAAGTTCTGTGGGACTGGGTGCTTCCACCTGGTGCCTGGGGCTCCCTCCACGCCTGCCTGGGGTCTCACTGGCTGAGCCTCCTTGGCCTTGGACCATTCGGAAGAGGAGTCTGTGAACCCTCCTCCTCCGACATTGTGCTTACAGTCCCAACACCTGGCAGCCGGGAGCCTCCTCATCAGCCTCTACTCGCCAGCTTTATAGGGAGGGCCCCTTCTAGCCCCGCCCCCTGAATGACTCACCCTACCCCCCAGGCCAAATAATGTCTTCTCTCCCATGGGCCCTCTTACATCAGAGAGCCTGTGTGCTGGCCATCTGGCCTTGCTCTAGCCCAGCCACCTGGCAGCTGTTTGGTGGTGGGCCTGATGCGAGCGTGGGCGGGATCATTGGGGCCGGCAGCCGCTGGAAGCCTCTCCGATATCTGCAGGGTGGGAGAGGAGGCCCCATCATGTCGCTCCTCAGGGCTGGCATGCCAGCCTGCTTGCTGTTAAGGTGGGGCGGCGGCCTCCTTGTCGCCCCATCCATACTGCTGGCCGCATGCTTTGACCTGTGCCTAGGGTTGCCTGGTCCCTCTTTGCCTCCAGTGGGAAATTTTTGGAGCAGAGCCTGAGGAGGGCAGGATTTGGGGAGGGAAGAGACTTCAATGCCATAGAGTCCAATTGCCAAACTGGCCATTTTCTCCAGGTGAACTGATCTCTATTGGCTGGAGATCAGTTGTAAAAGCAGGAAATCTCCAGCTAGTACATGGAAGTTGGCAACCCTGTCCGTGCCTGTCTGGCTGTCGACTGTCTGGGCTTCTTTCCTTCCCCTATGGCCAGTTGATGGGCAAGGCCAAGGAAGGTGGGGTGTTGGCACAGGGAGTCTTGGGTGATCTGGGACAAGTACATTTAACTACCTTTGTTTTCTCATTAGTTCCTATTTTTTACTAGACTGCTATGATCATGCTGAGATCAGACCTAATAGGAAAGCAGTCAAATATCACGAGAGCCATTGCACCTTAACATGCTGTATATTTCTATACTTTCTTATATTCAGATAGTGGGAAGCCTACAAGATTGCATTTCCAAAGAGGTGTGATCCATTGTGTTATGGCTCAGCCTCTTCTCACCAGGGTATGCGCAAAGAACAAAGCTTGAGAGTTAAGCAGAAGCTTTTTCTTCAAGAGCCTTTTGCATGCTAGTACACTAACCTTTCTGGGATTTGAGAGGTGCCCTTTTCTGAATTGCGATTTCCCAACACCCTCAAGTTAAGATGCTGTCTAGCCACAAGCTTTGACCACAATTCATTTGCAATTTCTCATGAAACTTAGAATACAACTTTACTGAAAATATCATTGCCACAGTATTGGCACTAAAGTTAACTAACACTATCCAGCACTAAGCAAAGCACCTGTCCCTTTAAATTTTACAAAGCAGTAGCTGGGGTGCAGCCCAAATAGATTAATCTAGCCCAGAATTACATGATCAGGAAGTGATCAAAACAGATTATTTGAAGCTTTCTTCTCTAAAAGCTTGAAGACATAAGAGCAAATGAATTCCCTCCCTCCTGTAGGCTTTAATTTTTTTTCCCTGTAGTGTTACTGGTGCTAGTATGAACGTTCACATTACTCTTGGTCTTTAAAGAACTGAACCTTGTCTAATGTTACATCCACTTTTTTAAAATGAAACTTTCTGTAGGTGTAGTTGTAAAGTCAGCCAAGCCTGGGCTACATGATCTTTCCATAGCTGTAAGTAATACTAAAAGTTAAACCTTTTTTTTTTAAGGAACACCACAGAGACTGGTGATGGGCAGAGTGTCAATTAATATGGCATGATGGATATAAATGAATTTTGGCAGACTACAATTAAGAGAGGTGATCACAGATAGTACTTGTCTATAAGAACACGGTTTTGTCATCAGTATGTCTGCTTCTGAACAATGGCCCCAGCGTGCAGATACAATCCACACAACAGGGCCATGTACAGATAGCGGGACTTCCAAAAATGTAAAAAAGAAAAGAAAAAAAAGGTAGAGGGCTTTGAAAAATTGCCACAACCCAAACTTATAGGGAGAAGGTGAGATCTTGGCTGCATTTTGAGAATTGCTTGTGTGTGTAAAGTGCCATCAAATTGCAGACGACTTATGGCAACCCAGTAGGGTTTTCAAGGCAAGAGACTAACAGGTGGCTTGACATTGCCTTCCTTTGGCACACGACCCTGTTATTCCTTGGTGGCCTCCCATCCAAGTACTAACCAGGGCCGACCCTGGTTAGTTTCTCAGATCTAATGAGACCAGGCTAGCTTGGGTCACCCAGATCAAGGCTTGAGAATTGCTTAACAACCCCATAAACAAATGACAGAGGCAGCACGTTTTGGTGAGGCAAAAGTAACTGCAGTGGGGCTGTGGGTAGGTGAAGCAGGTAGCAGTGCAGGTGAGTCGGCTTGTAGGAACCACATTAGGCTTGATGAAAACAACTACGAAACATGTTTATTTCAATAGTATGCAGTGCTTGGTTGTTTCTTCGTTTTCCTTTTCTATAGCCCTTTCAGTATTACAGTAACAAAGTTACTGGTGAGCTGGGGCCTATGAAAGCAGGTTTCTTGTTTCACTGATTCAGACTTATAACATAAAAGAGAAAGGTTTTTAACTGCTTTTGATAGGAACTTTAAAAAAACACAGAACAGATAGGCTTCTCCCTTTTTAACTATTTTGATATGAGCAGCACCCAAACCCCAACTATCTTCTAAATACAAGAAGTCCCTAATAGACTCCCTGCCTAATCAGCAGACCTACTAACTCCCCCCCCCCGCCAAAATCCAACAACCCCAACTCTGTCAGTTGTCCAGCAGTTAAACTGCCGAAGTGGCCTGTTCTCCTTTTCAGCATTCCAGTTGCTTGTTTGAAAGTGATTCTCTGAAGCTGTTCGAGGGCAGAATTTGAAACCATCTGTCACACCAAGTCAAGGGAAGGAAAGATAGCAGGAGTGGTTGGTGGGAGGGCAAGAGGATGAAAGACAACACGGGGAGGGAGAAAGAAGCAGCATGAGGGCCTAGCCCAGATGGGATTTACCCTCTCCCATGAGTTTTGCCAAGTCTGTTGCCTCTGTCAGATTGCTGATTGGTGGTGGGGGGAGTGGAGAGGAAAGCATATCCCAACCCTACCTCCCATATCAGCATCTGATGGCGGTGACAAGAGAGTAGGAGCATGAAGAGCACAGGACAGGTTTTCTATTCCAATTCTGTCTCTCCCTAACCAACCAGATAATTGGTGATCTGGGCAGCAGGGAGGTTGGGGGGATGAGGCAGAGATGGTGCTGAGAAAGGTTGGGTTGGGAGAGAAAGTGGTATTTGGACTGGGGATAGAGAATGGGGTAGAAAGTGATAGAAAGTGGGGGCCAGTGAGGGATTTCCATCTTCCACTAACCTTATGTCTAACTTCAAAAGGCACTTGTCCAGATAGCTGGATCTGCTAATGGGGCTAGCCAAAACTACAGTGCTGGATTCTGCAAACTCCAGATTTGCAGGGGGAAACAATCTTAGTTTTTAAAAACTAAGTTGTGAGTAAACCCCCCCCCCACAAAAAAAAATCGTACCAGATATCTCAAGAAGCAACCCACCACAGTTCAGGCACACTTGTAGAGGCCACTGTAATAATCCCAGGTGGTACAAAGTGGCAGTGGTGGGGCATGGCAACAGAGATAGAGGTAAAGATAGAGGTGGGGCATGGCAACAGAGAGAGAGCAGAGATAGAGGTAACGTTTAGGG
Source organism: Euleptes europaea (assembly GCF_029931775.1). Classification (NCBI taxonomy): domain Eukaryota; kingdom Metazoa; phylum Chordata; class Lepidosauria; order Squamata; family Sphaerodactylidae; genus Euleptes; species Euleptes europaea. The sequence goes on from NC_079321.1 coordinate 58,372,184, forward strand.
ATGCTTGAACACTCACCAGTTTGGCTTGTGTCCTGTTCATTGGTTATGAACTGACACCTGCTTTTTTGATGATTGCCTAAATTGTCACTCTGCTTAAGGGCATTCAGCACGTTGTTTCACAGTATTCCTTACTAACCATCCAATACAGTGTTCTCATAGGGCCCAATTGAATTCTAGTACCCTTCCATCCTTGCTGCATAGCTGCTCCACTCAGCAGGCAAGTGTTTAAAATCCTACCTGGCACTGTTTATTCTAAGTAATCCTTAGTGACACTAACAGCTTGTGATCAGTTTTGATCAGTAACATCTTTGCGCATGTGCAGTTTGGGGAAAACCTGATGAAGATTGGAACAGCAGGCATTTGCAGCTGCTTGGCACAAACCAAACAGACCATGTGGCGGGCTTACAGCTGATCGCCACCTTTGAACACAGAACATGCAACAATGCAATGTGTTCATGGTGAAATTTGCAGCATCCCTAATCAAGTTGGAACCAGCAAGAGTGAGAGCTGGAAGTAGCAGCGAGGAAAAGGGGAGGAGAAATGGGATTACTTCCCTGCACAATTCCTCATGAAGCTGTATGACCATAATAAACATTTATATTTTTGTATATTCTTTGATGCATTTGATATTTTCTGAGGATTGACAAGCATGCTGCTTCATTCAAACATGCCTTTTATGAAAGGCAGCAATTTCTTGTCTGCAAAAACAGGCTTAAAAAGTATTGCAGCAGCCAAAAGTATATGTTTGCAGATTAAAACTAAATAAATTTCCTACTAATTCCTTGTGCTGTTATCTAAATCTTTTGTGATGATTTTATCATACAGATATGGATCTTTTACCTGCGTTCCTGTGGTGTCCTGTGTCTGGCACCAGATTCTGAAGATATCTAAAGCTGTGACCGAATGGCTTGCATCAACATAGCTGCAGTAATTATGAAACAAGAGGCACACATGGATCCTGCTGTGTGTCAACTGGCCCTGACCAGGCTAGCCCAGGCTAGCCTGATCTTGTCAGATCTTAGAAGCTAAGCAGAGTCGGCCCGGTTAGTATTTGGATGGGAGACCACCAAGGCATACCAGGGTCACTCTGCAGAGGGAGGCAATGGCAAACCACCTCTGAAGTCTCTTGCCTTGAAAACCCCACCAGGGTTGCCATAAGTGGCTGGGACTTGATGGAAAAAAATAAGTGTCAAGTGAAATCCCATTATAATGGGCTTCTACTACATCAAAATCATGAAAGGATGCACCTTTGTTGGCTCAATGGGAGCCAAAATGCATTTAGTAAAATGCCTAGGTTACTTATTCCCAATCTTGTTGATCAACTCCTCGTTCTATGCATTTTGGTGCCACATAGCAGATTTACTTTATGCTACTCTGATGGTCTTACTTGTATCATCACACCTTGTTGCCATGTCATATCATGGAACTGGTTGGTAACGATGTGTAAAATTGTCTGATTTTATCAGCTTCATGGGTTGGCTCCAGTGCTTTCACAAATGGAACAGATTTGTGGAAGCAATGTTTATCAGCTTCCATTCCTGCATTCCCATATGTTCTCCTTTACTCATGAATGAGATTTTCCAGCGCTTTGATGTTGGGTGTCATCAATATGCAGATGACACCCAGCTCTATATTTCATTATCAAAGCTTCCAGAGGCGACCCACTCAGTTCTGAACTGGTGCTTTGAGTCTGTGGTCAGGGGGCTAAGGCAGAACAAACGGGACCAGAATCCATAAAAGTCAGAAATAATGCTGGTTGGGAAGGCAGATATTCTAGAGGGACTGAATCCACTTGTTCCAGATTGAAGGATGTTGGCTTTTTCAAAGCAGGGTAAGAGCTTTGGGGTGCTCATGGACCCTGCCTTTTCTATCTGCTGCATCTGATTCACCAACTCTCTCAGTTCCTAGACTCAGGCAATGTGGTCACACTTTTGTAATCACATGGTTGGATTGCTGTAACATGCTCTGTGTGGAGCTGCCCTTGAAGACAACCTGGAAAGTACAACTGGTCCAGAATGTGGCAGTTCAGCTATGGTCAGGGGCTAGCCAATGGGAACATATGTTGGCCACTTTGTAACAGCTATACTGCTTGCCAGTCTGTTTCTGGGTTCAATTCAAGGTGCTGGTTGTTTTAAGGCACTTCACAGTAGGGTTTTTTTTAAAAAAAAACTTCAGTAAAATTCAAATTCGGATCTAATAGAAATTAATTTTTTGGGGAAACCCAGATATTCCCGAATTCATATATCAGGAATATCCAAATTTCCAAAAAATTCAGCTCCATTAGACACGAATCTGAATTCTTCCCCCTCTCCGCTAACTTACCTTTACTGAACCAGCCTTGGTGGCCACTCCCAAACCCCATGTGGAGGCCAGAAGTGGCATCAGTGGCCCATGCAGAACTGCCTCCGAGCACCACGTGGAGGCCTCCGGCGGCAGCAGGAGCCAGAGGAGTAGAGGTTGGCAACCCTACTCCCTGGAGATCTTCAGAAGGTGCTAAAAGGCCTGCCTGTTTGCCGGAGCTTTCGCAGGAGTCTGAATTGGTGGGCATTTTTAAGGGGTGGGCAAGAGATTTGGGGTTTGTCATTTTATTTTTTTGCTTTTAAGCTGAAAATGTATTCAACTATTATTGTTAGCTGCCTTGAATAGCAAGGACAGGCAGGATATAAATGTTTTAATAAATAATAATAACAAAATAATAAAGGAAACAATGAGAAAGGGCAATTTTTGCCAGGTCCTCCATCTTGTTGTAGTGCCCAGTGCTGCATGGCCTACTATTCTTGAAACTCAGTAGCAGCTTGAAGGGTAGGGTTGCCAAATCCCAGGTTATAGCTGGGTATCTCCTGCTATTATAACACCTCTAGCCAATAGACATCAGTTCACCTGGAGAAAATGGCCACTTTGGCCATTGCACTCTATGGCATTGAAGTCCCTCCCCTCCTCAAACCCTGCCCTTCTCAGACTCCGCCCCAAAAACCTCCCGCCGGCTGCAGAAAGGGACCTGGCAACCCTATTGAAGCGGTGTGTGTGTGTGTGTGCATGTGAGGGGGCCAGTAGGGAAAGGAAAAAATTTCCCACTCATAGAAGCACTGGATCCAACCACTTTTTTTTAAAGAACCTGGCCTGCTACTCAGTACAGAATGGAAAAAAATAATTATCTTACTAGAGCAGAATTTTAATGAAACATTCTTTTAAAAGCTTAAAACACACAAACCAACTGCTGCCCACACTTTGAAAAATTGAACTCGCTTTTTAAAAGGGGCACATTGCTATAGGAAATGCTCCTATTAATATTCACTGGGCTTGTGCACTGACACTGCAAAGGGCTATTTATCCTGAAAGGTTAGTGGCTTTTTCACTGTCTGACTAATGGTGACTAAGGGACAATGTCGGATTTCAAATGTCCATTGGTGTGTATCTTGGAAAATGTATTGAAGTGCAGAAGCATATTTTTCTGGTTTGCATTGCTGTTAACCATTTCTGTGGAGTCTATAATCACAGTAAATAAAACCTGAATGCTTCTCCCATGTCCTTGTCATTTGTCTATCACAGATACAACTTAGAAGAGCAACTCATTAGTTTATGCTGTAATCCTAAATACACTTTCCCAGGAATAAGCCTCACTGAATAACATGGGGCTAACTTCTGAGTAGACTTGCATAGGCTTGTTCTCTTACTCTCACACGCATAGAGTATAGTTTAGAAGTGGGGCAAGCTGTGACCACAAACCCCAAGTGTTAAACCCCAAGACAACATATTCAATTTATTCAATTAAAAAAGAAAACTGGTTTTAAAATCAAGAAAACACTGCTAAAATGGCAAATCATATAATAATGCATCCTTTAGACAAATACCCTTCTGCCTTACCTAGTCATTTTTAATTTTATTTTATTTATAATCTGCCTTTCTTACAAGGACTCAAGGTGGATTACACATAGTGAGCCAGTACAATCACAAAAAATGGAACATTCAATAACCAATGCATTAGGATTTTAGAAGTCTGTAACCACCAGAAAGAACGGAAGCATCCCATAAGTATTCACATGACACATTAAGCGGTATAGAATCCTACTTACAATAAGATAAACACAACAGTGTAGACCACGGTCCTTAATCATTTATCCAAGCAAGTGCAACCCTATTACCTGTGCAGGAAAGCCCTCTTGGATAGTTCAGTTTTGCATAGTTTGCAGAAGGCCAGGAGAGTGGGACCTTTCCTTACCATCTTGGGCAGGCCATTCCACCAGGTGGGAGCCACAACAGAGAAAACACATGAACAAGCAGTTGTTGATTTTGCCCATTTGCAAGCTGACATTTGCAAAAGCCCCAGCTGATTTATATATGTCACGATCTACATGATTTCAAGGGCCCTATATTTTCAGGAATTCCTCAAGGGTCTCAAGTGTTAAATTGGCTTGCTGGCTCACTATTAAAGGAAAGAACTTGAGGAAAGCAGAAAGCTTACTCCACAGTAAGTTCCAACTGGAAATTTCCTGTGCATATCCCAGGTCTTGCCCTTCTATAGACATAAATGGTCTGATGGGAAGAAGAGATGGCCCAAAACCCCTTTTGGAATGGGACCAATCTATATTTATTCTTGCTTTGCATCAAAATTTGAAAGGAAAAAAAAACAGTCTGAGAATCTGACATGGAAGGGCTCATCTCTCAAAATAAAAGTGAATTTGAACTATGAACTGTTAAATTATGAGTCATTTGTCTGAATAAAGTGTGCTAAAGGTGGTCTTCAAAGTAATCTGTCAGGAATTAGGACATTCCTGTATAGCTATCTTAGGGTGTTCACCAAGCCAACCATGCACCTGCATGGTGCTGATCCATGCTTCTATGGTGGATCTTCCTTTGGGATATTATCAAGTATAGTGAAAACCGGTGTAATTTGAAAGTTCAAGTTTCTTTTACCACTTCCCTGGGCTCAGAGTGAAACTGCAATCGTCGTTTGCCCTGACCCTATTAATAAAATATTTGATCGAGATAGTGCCATTAAAATGGATACCTCAGAGGGAGGGCATGGAAGTGTTATAAAAAATGTGTAAACTCGATATAAACAAAAATGGAAATTTTGCTAATGATAATAAATACGAATATTAAAAGAAACAACAAGAAGAAAACCACCATATCTGTATATTTCTAACTCCTTTCCTCTAAGTCCCTGCTTAATGGCAATCTCTTTCTGCCTCTTAAATCTTAGCACACCACTTCACCGTCTACCACTGCTGTAAGCTTTTTCCTCTCCTTGCCTTTTTAGAAAATCTGCTCAGTTATGAAAAAGAAACAAACATGCTATTTTTATTGTTGCATTTTAAAATGAATGGAATTCAGTGCAGCATTTGTGTGTGTGTACAAAAATTCAAATGTGTATGTATGATTGAATTAATGCCTACTTTTATCACATTTTGTCAAGCCTTTTGCCATCCAGGAATGCAGCTGTAATTCTTGGAGAATATTAAAACGAAGCTGTATTCTTAAACCTGGGACAGTGTCATCCTGTGATCTCTGCTCACTATTTATTACATACAGAAGATTTGCTTTCAAGCATTAATTTAAGGAAGGGATATGAATCCTTTGCATGACCTTAGTAAAGGTGGTCCACTAAAAATCCATATTATATCAGAAATTAATTGGGAACAAACAGAAGTCCTAAACTCTAGAAAACTGGGGAGAAGGGATCTCTCTCTCTCTCACACACACACACACACACAACTACACTGTGTTATATGGTTCTTTTCTTAAAATTGATGGCTTCATGATTGTTAATTAATCACTGCCAACGAAAAGGTTGCAATTTCTCCCAATGTGCTATTCTTATGCCGTTTTGCTTGTATGTGTCAATTTTTTGCATGTATAAAAATCATTATTACTAAAAGGATCAAAAAAAGTCCCGACCCCTCCCCCCCCGCACACACACTATTTCCTAAATGAACTGGAAATAGTAACCCTGTCAAATATTATACCAAAAATAGTGTTATCAGGCCATAGCACCAATTTATTACTGGTGGGAACAAAAGCCTTCATCCATTTCCTTTAGAGAATGACATTTTTTTAATTCACTGCCCATTTCATTTGATCTAAAAAGGATGGCGTAGGTTGACAAATATCCTAGCGAAATGGCTTCTGATGTTTGATAGGATAATGTAGAGCCCCTTAGGACAAGGGCAAAGGCAGCAAACTTATCATCCTTTAGTTTAGCTTAGCATGGGTCAGTAACAGCGCCAGGGGTGACAGAGGATGTTAAAGTGTGGGAAGCAAGAACTAAGAGCTGTAGGAGGGTGGAGGTTTTTTTTTAAAAATAGTTCATCTTTCTTTTCACTACGAAGCTGCACAGACAGCCTGAATCACATTGTTGATCTGGTTCATTGCATGCCACACTAACTGCTCCTGTAGGAGGGAAAAAAGAAAAGAAAACACTTATGGGTCATTCTTGCCGATAGTTTGTGACTCTTCATCACTGCTTCTGTGGAAGGCAACATGCATGTTTCATACTTCAGCTCAAGTTTATATTTGTGGAGAACCATTTTCCCAACCAGAGTTCAGCTGTGAGAAATCTGTAGGTTATCACTCTCCTGTCAATACACAATACCTTGGGAGGCAGAAAAAACGGGAGTCTGAACACTTCTCTGCTGTGTTCTGAATGAGTGGGCAAAGAAGAGAAGAATGAGCATGGAGACTGTTAAGTCCGCGTGGCACAACAGAGACCAGTGCATTATATATATTTTTGTAAACATACAAGGTAGATTTTAAGCCAAAAAGAAGACTTTCATTCTTCAGTGGGTGGCAGAGAATTTTAGAAAAGTTCTTGTAGAAATGGGAAGGTCTTCCCAAGCTGAACAGTGTTGTTCTCAGAGGCAGCTCTTTCTAACTTTTAGGCGACTCTTTTGAACAGATTTATTTTCAGGGCCTCCTTTCTGATCTATTATTAATCATGGCAAAACATATAGGAGCAAGTCATTTGTGTGTGTGTGTTTTTTAAAGAAATTTAGAATTGCACTCAAACGGTCTCTGTCAGTTGTAAAATCAAATTATGTCTTCACAGAGTTTGGGCATCTTTCCAAATGCCCATTGCGAAAGCATTCCTATGGAAGCCAAATAAGAGGCTGTTTTGGGAGCCATTGGGGTTGTAGCCAGTCATAGTTTTCTGCTGGTTGAAGGGCAGTTACACAGATGGAGGAGGTGGTGGGACACAACCCATTGTGTGATACTGGATCAAGAACGGGATTTACAAGTCAGGGCCAGCAGGGGATGCTCTGGCCACTTGCTCATCTCTTCATATTTCACATGTAATATGCAATGCTGTTATTTGTGCACCACACTTAGAAAGAGATGCAAGAACACACACTTCCAAAACATTAAATACACTGTGTGTATGTTTCTACTTTACACATTACACTAGAAGTGTAAAAAGAGGAGGATTGAATTACTTGTAGAGGTATGGGTCTCTCTCTCTCTGTGTGTGTGTGTGTTTCAGGTCCTCATCAATACATTGGGAATAAAAATGAAATCCCTTACAAAATTGTTCTAGGAAAAAAGACTGCATTGGATTCGTCACATTAAAATACCTCAGAAATGAGTAACGGCAGTGTTTTAGCATAAGCCATGCGACTCAAGTATACAGGTTTGGGCTAATGTTTGATGTTTAAAGAAATTGGTCAAAATTCAGTGAGATAAGTCAGTCTTGTTTTTCAGTTTCCTGGAGCTGAGAGAATCAACACATGTTACACCGAAGTTATCATCTGAGCAGCTGGAAGTTCTTCAGGAGACAATGGTGATCATCTGGTCCATGTTTTTAATGTGTTCCAAAACAGCAGCAAATGCCAGATATCTTCAGGTCAGTAGAATCAGTTGCAGGAAGGTAATGAGAGCAATTTTTTTATGGGTAGTGGCAGTAAACAACTTTAATTCATAGTTACAAAAATCATGCAAGGATGGAACATGGCTGTGAAACACATGAGTCTTCAGGTCCCATAGTCTAACTCAGAGCAGTGGTGGACCTACATTTTTGGGGCCCTGAAGCTTGAACTGTTATGGGCGCCCCTTCACAACCAGCAACAATAAAGCAACATCCAACAAGGTCCAAAGGGCCCAGCTGCCCTTGCAAGGACCTCAAGGCCCAAATGGTAGAGAACATTGTGGTGTGGTGGAGTCCTGAAAAATGGGCCATACAGTGATGAAATAAAACTATAGAACTACTAAGCCGTGCACCAACAAAGGATTTAAGGATCCAGCTGCCAAAATGTAGGCTATGAATAGATTCTGGTGAGCTCAGAGAGCCCATACAGCTGGGGGTTCGGGCGCTGAAAGCCCCCGAGAAAATTTTGAAATTTGACCAATTACAGGGACATTTTGAGGCCATATGAAATGAGTATTAGAGCATATTTTAAGGTCAGTATTAAGTACTTCAACCCATTGGCTTATGATTCTATCACTAAAAAAAACATCGATTTAGTTGAGAAATTCACTCATTAAAAAAAAGTGGCTTCAGGGGGGCCCTCCAGGATTAGGGGCCCTGAAGTTTAAGCTTCATTAGTTTCACTGTAGATCCACCTCTGACTCAGAGCTAGGTACATTTCAGTTTGATTGACTGAAATGGAGAATTAAGTACATATATTAATGTCTCCCACATAACCCAACAGGACTTAGAAGTACATACAGTAACATTTATTTATTTATTAAGAACATTTCTATGCTCCCTTCCATCCTTAAATTGATCCCTGTTTCTTTGGACTGAATAATTATGCTCAATGTTTGTGAGTGCTCCTGCCGCTGTTTCACCAGGTTTTTTTGTGCCAAATATTTACTGGATAATGTATGGGAACATGCTTACAACATTCCAGCCCAATACCATTTATAGTTCAGAAGTTCAATGGGATTTACTCCCTAGCAGGATTGCAACTAAAGTTATAATATTGTTGAGAAATGCCTAGAGGATGCTTTAATAACTTGCTGGTGAAATGTTAATACTCTGAACAATCCCAGATTTTGCTGTTATGCAGCAAATAGTATGGCGATGTGGTAGTTAAAGTTAAAGCCAGTGGAAAAAAACAGTTTACTCCTTCACACAAACATACCCACTGTATGTTAATTACATGCACTTGACTCCACTGCGGTAATACTTTGGATAAAATGATAATACCATTTTGTGACAATTGCTTCTTTCTTTCTTTCTCTCATTTTTGGGGATATGTGTAACATATGATGTGAATTGATGTATTTTTAATGATCAGATTATACTGATGGGAGATCCCCTAAAGGGAATGATGCAGTGCGCTAGGATTGAAAGTTTTGACATGGTTTAATGAGCTGTATGCTAACTCCACCTGAGTAATTAACAGTCTTGACAGTCCTTGTGAACAATGCATCTTCCATAAGGACATTTAATGCTCTGAGGATCAGCAGCATCTGCAACAAAGGTAGGGACCATATCTGGTTAAGGATTTTTCCTCATTTTTCTCTGAAGAAGCAACAGCTCAGATTCTCAGGCTACTAATTGGTGTGAGCCCCATTCATGTAAATAAGCTTGGTCATAATCATACTATAGGACTGTCTCTTATTTCAGTTGTGTGTGTGTGTGATCTCAGGTCACGAGTAGAGCTTTAGACTGCAGTACTGCAGCTTACCACTCTGCGCCACGGGGCTCTTATGTATAGTCCTAAAAACTAGTTCCACACAATTTGGATTTAGGCATCAATACTTAGGAATGGTAATGAAGTGTAATAAGCTTGTGGGGAAAAAATCATAATTGCATTAACTGTTGAAGAAATGTTTTGTTTGCTTAATCTGCCCAAAATATTAAACACATGAATCTGCCATAGACTGAATCAGACAATTAGATTATCAGGGATGATATTGTCTACTCTAATGGGCAGGAACATTCTTAGATCCAAGTTGATGAAACAGATGGCTGCTTCATGTACTGGAGATCAATGGATGGAATGATGGATATATTCTGTATTCTCTACTTTTTATATGTAACCCAAATACTCACTTAGGCTTGATCTAAAGTTTCCTTGATATATCACTAGGGGTGTGCACCATTTTTGGGTATATTTCTGGTTTGATTTTAATAGACACGGAAATTTTAAAAAAAATCCGGAAAAAGCCAAATCTCCATATCAGTATGGGTTTTTTTCTGACTTTTTGGGGGGAATTTAATATTTTCCAGGTATATTAAAACTCAAACCCCAAAAATTGTAGCCACCTCTATACTCCACGTGGGTCTCAGAAGTGCAGGTGGTGAAGAGCTGAACACCTGACTCCGCCAAGCACAGTATTGAGCTCTGCACCTCCAGCCGCCTCCAAGACCCAGCCAGCCAGCTGGTAAGTGAGGGGAAAAGAGAGGGAGGGGGAGTCAGGATCCCCCCCAGTTTATTTTAATGGTGGCAGGGCTGAAGTGGCCCGAATAATTTCAGCATTATTTGGGATCCACTTTTGGGCTCTCTTAAATCATTGCCATTTTTTTTTCAGGTAAAAAAAAATCTGAAAACACCTGATGAGGTATTTTCCAGTGGTTTTTTTTTTTTTGCCAAATGCACACCCCTAAATATCACCCTTTTGCAATAGATGCAAGAGGGCTGAATTTTCTGTAGAAAGGCAAAGTAGGCATATGATAATTTTACCACTTTTTTTTAAAAAAAAGGAAAATTGGAGATATCTGTATTCTGATGGTGGGTAAAGGGAGCAGCTGCTCTTCAACGAACTTTTAAGTGTTTTTAAGCCTTCAAGTTAGGGCATTGTCACAGAGGGAGTTGTTTAGCTGCTGCATTTGCCACTTTTGAAAAACGGCCTGTATGAGTATTCGTGTGATTGACTGATGTAGGATATGAATGTTCAGTCTTCAAAGAAGTAAAAAAAAAAAAAAAACACAAACCAACCCACCAACCAACCGATAAACCTTTTTAAAGGTCACAAAATGGCAGAGAAAGATGTATCACTCATCATTAACAATGTCACAGGCACTATCCGGTAAGTGCCTCTTTTTTGCTGCACAAAATGTGGTTGGTGAACATACGATGAATATCTCTTATTTTCTACTCCCAAAGCAGAAGTCACATGCTAATGGTTGTGGATAAATGTTCCCAACCAGCAACAGCATTGGGAACAGGTTTTTTTCAGATTCAGGGAAAGGAGCTACGCTTGGTATCAATTGTCTGGAATAATGGGCTGTGGTTAGCTGGCTTTGTAGTTTGAATGGAAAGTTTGGGACAGTAGCTTGGAATGATGCAGGTTCGCTAACAGAACTGCTGTAAAAGTATTTATTATATGGGAACCTGATGAGCACTAGATAGGCAAAAACAATACACTATAGTTAGCTAGTCACTGCTATTGTCAGGTGAGTGTCCTGCCCCAGGGGAACCCGGCCCCTTCCTTATGAGTCAGCCTTCCAATTGCCTGTAGCCCGATCTTAATTTCTCTATTTTAATATCAAATATGGATTCTCTCTCACAATCTCAAGCAGTGTGAAGTCTGAGAAGATATGAAGGGGGCTCAAAAATTGGCTCCCAACCAGAGCTGCTTTTGGGGTTACACCTAGGGCTGTTGATTCGGTTCGGCCCGAACTGAAAAACAGCCGAATTTCCCCTGATTCGGTGATTTTTAGTACGGGACGAATCGAACTAAAAAAAGGCGGGCAACCGGGGAGCCGAATTCAGCGAGTTCGGGAGTTCACGAATAAATCCGGCCAATTCGGGGCCGTCAGTAAGCAGCATAACCGTCAGTAAGCAGCATTCTCCTCCCCCGGCCAATCGGTGGCCAAGCTGGGTCTTCTTCTGGCCAATCAGTCAGGATTGAGTACTGGAGGAATCAGCTGATGTGCGGCCCGGCCAGGGAGAGAGAGAGAGAGAGAGAGAGAGGGGGGGAATCCTCCTGTGTGTGTGTGTGTGGGGTGCTTGTGCACATTTGCTCCTTTCTGTGGCTGCAGGGGGCGTATTTTTGGGGTACAGACACAAAACGTTCAGCAGAGATTCAGACAAGCCTTCTTAAGAGACCACCCAAGTTTTGTAAACATTGGGTCAGGGGGTCCCGAGATATGGGCTCCCCCCTTTTTCTTTCCATGGCTGCAGGGGGCGCATTTTTGGGGGTACAGACCCCAAACTTTCAGGGGAGCTTCAGATGAACCTTCTTAAGATACCTCCCAAGTTTTGTAAACATTGGGTCAGGGTCTCGAGATATGGGTCTCGAGATATGGGCTCCACCCATTTTCCCTTTCCCCTTTTTCCATTTACGTGGCTGCAGGGGGCACTTTTTGGGGATACAGCCCCCAAACTTTCAGCATAGCTTCAGACAATCATTCTTAAGATACCACCCAGGTTTTGTAAAGATGGGTTCAGTGGGGGTAGAAATATCAGCTCCCCCCTTTTCTCTTTCTGTGGCTGCAGGGGGCGCATTTTTGAGGGTGCAGATACCAAACTTTGAGTGGAGCTTCAGACAAGCCTTCTTAAGAGACCACCCAAGTTTTGTAAACATTGGGTCAGGGGGTCCCGAGATATGGGCTTTCCCCTTTCCCCTTTCCCCTATTGGGATGAATGGATCAGCTGATCCTGTATGCTTCTCCAGAGCAAAACATCCATGCCTAATTGGAATAGTCTTGGATTACAAGTCCTCCCCAGCTCCTCCTGATGGAACAGAAGACAGCCACAGTAAGACCCCTTTGGGGGCTTTAATCTATAATTTTTCTCCTGTGTGTGTGTGTGTGGGGGGAAAGCAGAGTCTGTGTGTGTGTGGGAAGGGAGCAGTTTCTGTGGGTGGGGGGAATCCAAAGGGGGCTTTTGCCGGTTCTGCCTGGGGTGTGTGTTCCCCCTCGAGTCTCTCTCTCCCTGGTTTGAGGGGGAGGGTTTCAGTTGTGTGTCTTCAGGTTTTCCCTCATTCATAAGAGCGGTTAGGTCTATTTGGATGCTTGCTCAAAACTTCTCAGCTGTTTGTCGGGGCTGGGAGCTTTGTGCGTGGGCAGCAAGCTCTGCTCAGACATGCACCATTAAGGGTGGGGGTACCCCTTTCGGGGCCCATATCTCAGCCCCCCCTGACCCAATCTTTACAAAACTTGGGGGGTCTTTCAAGAAATGGCCTTTGAAGCTCCGCTGAAAGTTTGGGACCTCTACCCCCAAAAATGCCCCCCCAGAGCCGCGGAAAGGAGCGGTTGTGTTTTTAATGGCTTTATTCGGCCGAATGTTTTTCCCGAACTTTGAATTCCCGCCAAATTGCACGGACCCGAAGTGGGGGAGTTCGGACTTCGGCATATCCTGAATCTAAACGGGCTGAATTCAGCCGAATCGGAACTATACCGAATTTTTTTTAATTCAACAGCCCTAGTTACACCACGATGACCATGAAGATATTTTAATGCTACCAGAAAATGCATCAAGGACAGTATTAGGGGTCTGGGGAAAGGTCATCTTTTGGCAACAGTAGTAGATTGTTCCACCATTTCTAGGATGGTGTGAAGAATAATTATTTTGTTGCTGAAAAGAAATTCAAAGGAAATGCCTCATCTCTTCATTGTTTATTTTTTTAAAAAACCTTGTTACATTGTGTGAAGAAGAAATTGTGTTTTTATGGGAAAGGGGTTACTTATCAAAGACCACGTGTTAGCTGATAGAAGAAAATTAAACCAATAATGGAAAAAAATTAAAGGAGTAGAAGTAGGTAGGGTTGCCAATCTCCAGGTACTAGCTGGATATCTCCTGCTATTACAATCTCCCACTGGTGGTGAAAAGGGACCTGGCAACCCAAAAGTAAGGATAATGTGATGTTTCACATGGCCGCCTAAATGTCTCAGGGCTGTGTCTGCTTTCTGTGCCCTGGAAGGCAAGGATTTGTTTTCATTCCTGATAATACACAATTGGATTAAAAAAAAAAAAACCCTGAACATCAAAATTAGTAGTATCCAGCGGAGTTAGTGTGACATTATCTATTTTTCATTTTAATGCTTCTGACTGTTTAGGGTATTATGTTTCCAAAACTATGCACAGTTTGCAAATAATTTGTTTCCTGAACAAAAACAGTTGTGCCAATATTTTTTTAAAATGTTGGTATGGAACAGACCATGCAAGTGAAGCCTTTCTGCCATTGGTTCTCATAATACTTCCCATGGGAGTGGAGAAATGATCAGATACACCCAAACACTAGAACAAAAATCCAGAGCAAGTACTAAAGTCCTACTTGCCAAGGAGCCGATGAAAAGCTCTAGCAGTGCAGAACAGAATGGAGCTCTTTTTGTTCAGCTCTTTTTGTTGTGTGTGTGTGTGTGGGGGGGGGGGTTTACAAACACTTCTCTTAAAAATGGGCCAATATCTTACAATATATTTTTATGTGTAACAACAAAATTTTATTCTTCCGATAACTGGCACTACAACTATTGTGTTTGCAGTTTAATTTCTTATGATTCCTGTCTCCTGTATTTTGAATCTTAACTCATCTGATGTAGTTTGAATATGACTATTTCCATCATCAACAACATTAGGGGAAGGGGTTAGGTTTAGGCCAAATGTTTGTTTTCCCTGGTTCTTGTAGGTTATCCGGGCTGCGTAACCGTGGTCTTGGTATTTTCTTTCCTGACGTTTCGCCAGCAGCTGTGGCAGGCATCTTCAGAGGAGTAACACTGAAGGACAGTGTCTCTCAGTGTCAAGTGTTTAGGAAGAGTAATATATAGTCAGAAAGGGGTTGGGTTGACTATATATTACTTTTCCTACACACTTGACACTGAGAGACACTGTCCTTCAGTGTTACTCCTCTGAAGATGCCTGCCACAGCTGCTGGCGAAACGTCAGGAAAGAAAATACCAAGACCACGGTTACACAGCCCGGATAACCTACAAGAACCAATGAACTCTGACCGTGAAAGCCTTCGACAATATTTTGTTTCCCCTTTTGCTTGTGCTTCATAAATAAGGAAACAAGTAAGGGCCACTGGCCAGGTTGCAATGCTGGTCAATGTTGGAAGCCAAGAAATATGTTTTTATATTATTGTGAAACCTCTTGCTACTTTTGTAGGCAATTATTAGTTAGAATTTGAAAATTCTCATACCTTTGCTGGTCTGATCAGACAAGTCCTTAATAATCCAGGCAGTTTAATCTCCTGTAGGAATAAAATTTAATAATTAAGCATCTAGCTTAATATATACACTGGAAAAAATTGTGTTCAGGTAATTGTCATTTCCCCCCTCTTATCAAAAACAGTAAGTGTGATTCTTCTGATACTATCAGAGAGAAAATTTCAAACACTAGTGGTCTTATAAGTGGAACATAAGACAACTGGAATCCTTGTCCTATTCTCTTTTAAAACAAGAGTCAATCACCTGTTTTGCTACTTAATTTCAGCAGGTCTTTATGTAGAAGAAGAAGAGGTGGTTTTTTTTTTTTTAATAAGCTGACTTTCTCTACCACTTAAGGAAGAATCAAGCCAGCTTATAATCACCTTCCCTTCCACTCCCCACAACAGACACCCTGTGAGGTAGGTGGGGCTGAGTGTGACTAGCCCAAGGTCACCCAGTTGGCTTCATGTGGAGGAGTGGGGAAACCCATACAGTTCACCAGATTAACATCTGCCACTCATGTGGAGGAGTGGGGAATCAAACCCAAGTCTCAGACAGAGTCCACCGCTCCAAACCACCGCTCTTAACCACTACACCACGCTGGCTCTCGTAAACTGCTGATTCCCCTTTGACAAGACAGACTGGGGGGAAACGAGTGGTGGGGGAGATGGTTATGTTTGTTTGATTTCCCTTTTGTTAGCTCTCCGGCTTTCCATTTCTAGTGAAAACCATGGAGTGTGATATGGAGTCCCTTGATGAGGCCCCTTCCCAAGCACCAAACATCTCCATGCAACACAGCCCTCAAGAGAATTGTATTAACTGCCCTGCCAGCCATAGCAATTTAGCTTGCATCACCTAGAATTACTTAGTCGTTTTGGCATTGCATTTTGTTCGTAATTTTCATTCAAACCTCTGGCAGCTGTTGTTTCTGCTCTGAATGTTTGCCTGCCATCCTAAAGAAATCCCAAGTACTTCCTTCTCTGATTGCAGCTGCAGCCGTTCTAGTTGTTTGTATGCCTTTACTCGGCTTTTCATCCCCTCGATCCTGCTTTGGGTGTCTTGGGATGCTAATTTTCGCTGGAAGCCCCCCCAAAATGCAAGAGGAACAATTCAGCCCCAAATGAAGGATGTTTAGTCCCTCTGTTTCAATAGGAGATATTTAAACACATGCTTAATTCTCCACTGCAATCAAAGGGACTTAAAAGTGCTTAATTTTGCCGGGTCATGTCTATGCTTTGTCATGCGAAGAAAAATTAACTGGCTGAGTTTGTAATTGTTTCTCTCGTCATAATTGCAGCTCTTCCTTGATTGCCTGGTGCTTACTCACATGAACCTCCGAAGCACACTCCAAACACATTTTCTATTTCGTTTGCTTGATTTCTCCCTCCCCTAACCTTCACAGCGCTGTATTGTATCCAATTTGAGCATTATCTTGGGGCAGGGAGGAATGGATGCCTCACTGATATACATATGAATGTTCATTCATATATAATGTTGCCAATTTCACATTACTGTATTTAATGATTCCCTTAGTTGTTTTATTTATTTAATTTATTTATTTTATTTGCCAAAATTGTACTTTGCCTTTCTGCCCTCATCAGGGCCACTAACACAGCTAACAAATTAAAAGCATTCCTAATAAAAACACATCTTAAAAACGATTAAAACAAATAAAACAGCCTTTTGAAACAATTACATCCAAGCCAAAATACACAAACACATAAAACATAAGGCAGGAGGGATGGATCACTCAGGGAATGCCAGACGAAACAAAAAAAAAAACTTTACTCACGGAGGAAGACAGCAACAGAAGGGGACAGATGAGATCCTCTGGGGAGAGAGTTCCTGAGTTTTGGTGCCACGAGAATCCCCTCTCCTGGGTTGCAACCTGCTTAATAAGAGAAGTAGAGTTGCCAGGTCCCCCCTCCCGGTCAGCGGGAGGTTTTAGGGGGTGGGGCTGGGCAGCTGCAGGTGCGCGTGGGTGTGTGCATGTGATGACAGTACTTCCAGTTTTACTTCCAAAAGCGCTGTGACGCTGCAGCAGATTTAACACTCAAACCCCCAAAATCTAGCCGCCACTCCAAAGCTGCTAGGTGGATTGGCGGGCAATTGCCCGACAATACCACCCACCTGACAACCCTATACTGAAGGCAGGGGCACCCAAAGCAGAGGCTCAAAAGATGATTGTAGTGGTTGAGGAGGTTTAGAAAGGAGTAGGCGGTCCTTCAGATATGCTGTCCCAAACCATATAGAGCATTAAAGGTTGACACCAGCACCTTGAATTGTGCCTGGGAGGCAACATCACACATGAACACACATGCAGCTGCCTTATACTGAATCAGACCCTTGGCCCATCAAAGTCAGTATTGTCTACTCAGACCGGCAGCAGCTCTCCAGGGTCTCAGGCAGAGGTCTTTCCCATCACCTGCTCGCCTAGTCCCTTTAACTGGAGATGCCGGGGATTGAACCTGGGACCTTCTGCATGCCAAGCAGATGCTCTACCACTGAGCCACAACCCCTCCCCATCCTGGCTCTCTCATTCTGCATGAATTTATCAACACTTTTCAAGAGAAGCAGCACATAGAGTTTATTGCAATAATCTAATCTTGATGTAACCAGGACATGCACTACACTGGCCAGATCTGTTCTGTCTAGAAAAGACAGCAATTGGCTAACCAGCTGAAACTGGTAAATGGCACTCTTGGCTACAACTGCCACTGCTTATTCAGTAGTAGCCCTGGGTCCAGGAGCACCCTGAAACTATAGACCTGTTCCTTCACGGGGACTGCAACCCCATCCAGAATGCATGACTACTTAAATCCGAGGTCAGATCCTCCACTCACCAGTAGCACTTCCATCTTGTTGGGATTCAGCTTCAGTTTACTAGCCTGCATCTACTCCAAGCCTGCCTCCAGGCTCTGGTTCAGGGTTTCTACAGCCTCGCAGGCATCAACCAAAAGCATGAGATAGAGATGAGTGTCATCCACATATTGGTGATAACTCAGCTCACATCTCCAGATGACCTTGCCCAATGGTTTCATGTAGATGTTGAAAAGCATA
Organism: Euleptes europaea; assembly: GCF_029931775.1. Lineage (NCBI taxonomy): Eukaryota > Metazoa > Chordata > Lepidosauria > Squamata > Sphaerodactylidae > Euleptes > Euleptes europaea. Next base: position 58,390,278 of record NC_079321.1, read on the forward strand.
AGGGACAAGATACAGCCTTGCAGGACACCACAGGCCAGAGGCCAAGGGGTTGAGCAGCAGTGTCCAAGCCCCACTTTCTGAAACCTACCTTCCAGATAGGACCAGAACCACTGCAAAATGGTGCCCCCCCAGTCCCAGCTCAGATTACCATGATATCATAATCATGGTACCATGATAGATGGTATCAAAAACCACTGAGAGGTCCAAGAGTATCAACAGAGTTGTATTCCGTCTGTCCATGTCCCAGAGCAGGTAGTCCATCAGGTTGACCAGGGCTGCTTCAGTCCCTTAACTAGGACTAAACTAAATTGGAATGGATCCTAACATAATCATTCATTCATTCCTTCATTTGGGAGAGATCTGTGGTATGATCCTGGAGAACCTTTCACACAACTTTCAAAAATCAGTTTAAAAACAGGAGGAAACTAAAAGATTCATGGATATTAGGAGAAATTCTTCAGACAAGAGTCAGTTTGCTTGTGTTTGCTTTCTTAAAGAGCTGGGTAGAACATATTGCGTATAGATGACTGATGAATTTCTAAATTCTAAAGTTAGAGTGGAAGCAAAGTCCTATTCACTCATAGAACCACAGAACTGACAACCACCCACAAAGGAACAGTATATGCTAGGGAGCAATGTAGGTATGTGGTATCTGTTTCCAAAACAATAAAACACAGCAGATTTATTATGACATAAATTTTAAGAACTAGTCCCTTTGATCAGACAGGAAGTATAATATTGTCGAAGGCTTTCACTGTCAGAGTTCATCGGTTCTTGTAGGTTATCCGGGTTGTGTGACCTTGGTCTTGGTATTTTCTTTCCTGACGTTTTGCCCACAGCTGTGGCAGGCATCTTCAGAGGAGGAAGTATAATTTCCAGAAAATGCAGGTTCTACTTAAATACTCTGCTTTTCAAGTACCCTGCTCTCCAAATGCTAACTTTCTGGTGTTACTTTTCAGGAGATGATCATAAAAGGTCAGGCTCAGTCAAAAAGAGAACAGCTGAGTTCCTGCCATCAAGGCTTCCAGTGGCCACTCCTGGAATCCCCCCTTGTGGCTTGATGCTTTTCTGAAGCAACAGCCACTCCTTGGCCTTCCTTCGCAAACAGTGAAACCTAGGGGGTGAGATGCGGACTCAGCTTCCACTCCCTTCCCAGGTACTAGTAAGGTCCAGTGGAAAGAGGCATTTCTGAGTGATGGCTTACTGAAGGGAGGGGAGGGGAGGCACAGGAGGTTGGCTGCTTGGGAACTTTTCTTGGCTGCCGGTAGTCACCGGCTTACTGAAGGGAGGGGAGGGGAGGCACAGGAGGTTGGCTGCTTGGGAACTTTTCTTGGCTGCAGGTGCGCCTGCAGACCCTGGCTGCTGTGATAGCGCCTGCTCTACCCACTGCTCGGGGCAGCTGTTCCTCTCAGCTCCCCCTAGATCTGATCCTGAATATACATAACACTTTGATAGTGATGTACCTAGTCCCTGCTCAACAGGGTATTAGTGGAATAGTTTGCGAGCTCTTTATTAACAATGGGTTGTGTTGCCTGGGTCCTTCCAATAGCACAGCAGTAAACTGAGCAAGACACTTTTTGTAACAAATAGTGTTCGAAATGTAGATATATTGCAATAAGTGAGGCTTTATTGATTGGTTTTGGGAGAGGAAGCTAAATCTTGTTTCCTTAATATTGACCAACAAGATTTACAGACAACAGATTTTCAGAACTGTGGCATAAATTCCAAAATGCCTGATCATGGGATTTTGCTGAAAATTTAAAATAACTTAGCACCTCTGGTACAGTCCAAATATATTTTTAATAATGAGTTATGTGGCTCATTGCAGCAAAGGTGCCATTGCAGCTGGGGGAAAACTGACATTTTAAAACATGATTGCAATGTGCCATTCTTTTTTATGGCAAGTGGTTTTCTTTGGAATATACTTCTAGCCATTCACAAGGCAACTGGTGTTTGAGCCTACTATCTTCTTGACAAATGAATTCAGGTTTCTACTGTTGAACTGATAATGGGCTTTTATTATACTAACATGAGGACATTTTCACCAAATCTATCAAGAGTCAAATATGTAAGTACAGTGCAAACTGTTTTATTGGCACATTTCCCAGGAATCTGATTTATCCCTTACGATAATGAATAGCAACACTACTGCTTAATCGGACAACATTTGTAAAATGTTCTCTTAATGGGAATGCATTCAGCCAGTGCCAAGTGGTTAAGTGGTTCTAAGTGTGAAATTCTGAGCTAGGATAGATGAACGGGTGTTAAGTAGGTGAGACTTTTGGTTGTAATATCTGGAGTCAGCTCCCCTTGAAGACTGTCAAAAGATTCCCATTGATTTGGAAAAGAGCTGGGTCAGGACCTTAATTACAACCACCATGTTCTTGGAATTATATTTATTTTGCCAGATGGAGGGTGGAATTCTACATGTGCTGATTTCTATAATAATAGTGAACAAAAAACCCACAGTAAGTATAGGATTTATCCGTGGTTCAGTTCTATAGTTCTGATTGAATCAAAAGCCTAACACCACTATAAAATATTCTCTGCCATAGCTGAACTGTTTAAGACTCAGTTGGGAAAGACCAAATATCATTATTGTGCAAGAAGAATCTTTTTTGTTCATTTGTCTGCTTACTGTAATGCATTTAATTGCTTCCTTGCCCTGTCCAATGCCAGAAGCTCACTTACTTTTAACTGTTAAAAGACACAATGCAAGTTAAAGGAGAAGACAAAAAACACATTGCTAACACAAAAGAGGATTGGCAGAGGAGCAGGAGATGTCAATTAAAAGAAAGATGTAGTAGTTGTAGTCTTGGGAAGGGGGCAGGTATTGTGATCTCTTTTGATTGGGGTTGGGCATTTTACCAAAGAAGAACTGATCATTCAAATTTTATTAGAACAATAAAAAAAGACAATAATACGTATGCATCACAATTTATAAATAATCAAATATGTGGTTTCCATAAGATACATGCTCTGGTTTAGCAAGACTTCTGAAGGCAAGACGTTCTGAAACTGGGAACAGCTATCAAGAATGCCTCTTTAGGAATGCCATTTACCAAGTGGCATCTTACACGACTAGGCATAAAGCCACGTGAGAAACTGGTCATCCACTTGCTTGTGAATACAGGAAGCCGTTTCCATTCATCCACACCTGAGCAGAAGTCTCGGGAAGCAAGGGAAAGATGTTTTCTTTTACCACATGGGTGGATGCCATAGATTCATATGGTGAATTAATTTGTAATTCCCAATCTGTCAAGGGACAGAATTAAGGCCACTATTGAATTCTATGTGCCTTTCTTTCACAAACTTTTCACGCTTCATGCTATATTTATGTAGGCCACCAAGCAAAGCTCTCTCTGTGTAATCTGTATGCATTTCAGTGGAATTTACATGTTAGGAATTAAGTTGTATCAAGATGGCTGTAGCAGACAGTCTGCCCCCGTGTTTGGCAGCATCTGGAAGGGGCAGGAGGGCTGGGAGAGTAAGGTTGCCATGTCCCTCTTCACCACCGGTGGGAGGTTTTTGGGGTGGAGCCAGGGGATGGTGAGGTTTGGGGAGGGGAGGAACTTCAATGCCATAGAGTCCAATTGCCAAAGTGGCCATTTTCTCCTGGAGATTAGTTGTAATAGCAGGAGATCTCCAGCAAGTTCTTGGAGGTTGGCAACCCTAGGGGAAAGGCAGATTAGCATGTGTGCTAAAAGGCGGCTGGGAGCAACAGAGAGGAGGCTGGTGGAGAAGGGGTGTGGTAGCAGCCAGGGAAATGGTGTCAGGAGAGTGGAGCCAGGAGGCAGCTGAAGTCATCCACATGGGCGCAGGATAGGAGCAGCTGGAGGCATCAGAGGCAGCTGCTAAGAGAAGGACTGAGAGAGCCATGGCTAACTCAAAGGCAAGAAGGGACTCATAGCTGGGGGAAGTGGCAGATGAGGCTACGAGGCCAGGGAGATCACAGCATAGGATTGCCAACTGCCAGGTAGTAGCAGGAGATCTCCTGCTAATTCAACTGATCTCCAGCCGATAGAGATCAGATCACCTGGAGAAAAATGGCCGCTTTGGCAATTGAACTCCGTGGCATTGAAGTCCCTCCCCTCCCCAAACTGCACCCTCCTCAGGCCCCACACCCAAAATCTCCCGCCGGTGGTGAAGAGGGACCTGGCAACCCTATCACAGCGAGAGAGCTTGTGCAATGGACCTGAGAAGATCAAACTGCTACAGCAGCTGGGGAGAGCTAGACCAGCTCCAGGAGGCCTTACAGCCAAGGGAAGTCCGCAGTATGGCAAGGGACTAAAGGCATAGAGGACTAAGGACCATACAGGGTGGACTTGAAACAAAACAAAACATTGTAAGCTTTGGCCGATGAGGAATATGGGAGGGAGACTCCTACAGGCTAGCCCATAGAGGGCACCCCCAGTCTGAGTCCAGTTGGACTATAACAATGGCTTTTCATTGATATTCTGCCTTTATTCAGTGTTTTCATTCTTCCAACATTAGCATTCCATAATCATTGAATTTTTGAATCAGGAAACTTTATCTCACACACATGCACACACACACACATTTTTATTACAGGAGATACATTTTCCCTTATACAGAAAGTTGATTGCTTTTGTGGAAAAAAATGCCCATTTGTTTATTTCAAAAGTGGATATTAAAGGCAGGAAATTGATATAGCTTTGTGATGCTCACTCCAAATAGCTATAAGTAATCTTTTTATCCAAAGTATACTACACACAATTAAAATCTTCTCGCTTTTTACAATTCCTTTTAAAGTAGAAATTCCCCATAAAAGTGCCATCAGCAAAAGCAGAACTGACACTAAATCATTCTGTAAAATAGAGTAAAAAAATGGATTATTTCACTAGAATATTTCTCTGTGCGATGTCTTTTGGTTCTTATGACTACTAAGATGAATAGGGACCAATTTTGAAGCATGTGGGCTAATACCAGTAGTGATGATTGTGTTATTATTGGTATGAACAACCAATTAAAAATTAAACAAGATTATATATCAGGCCTGAAGCTTGATCTGCTGCAGTCTGATAGAGATAGCCAATGCAATATTTGTACATGTCACAGTAACAAAATTCATCTTGAATTCACTTGTTCACAAGTTACTAACCAGGGTCAGTGAATGACTATAAGGCAGAGCAGGACTGAATGTAAGAAGAGCCCTGCTGGATCAGACCAGTGGTCCAACTAGTCCAGCATCCTTTTTCATGCAGTGACCAACAATTTGCCCTGGAGGGACAACAAACAGGGTGTAGAGGCCTTCCCCTGATGCTGTCTCCTAGCACTGGTATTCAGAGGTTTTCTGCCTCTGTATATTGAGGTTCCCTCTGTTCACCGTGAGTAGTAGTCATTAAACATGTTTGGCATAACCTATGAACAAGAGCCTATCTATGTTCAAGTGTATGCATGTATGCTGCTGGGGCCATGAGGCTCTGATTCTGTGAACGAGACACATCTGTATTAGATATGTTCAAACACTTGGTAGTTCAGCTCACATTATATGCCCTGTTGTGATCAGGGAGCCTACTTTTTCAACAGGCTGTTCAGCTATTTGTGAGCAGTTTGAACTTTTTCACTGGACTACTTTTTGCATATTCAGACAAGTACTGCGCGGAGCAATCAGCAGTTTTCCAAGAATTCTAGTTTCCTTCCTCCTCACGGATCTGTCCTCACCACTCGCCACTCGGCAGCAAACAGTGTGCAAATTGTTTTGTCAGCCCAAATTGTATTGTTTTTAAGTCTTACTGTTTTGTGTTGGTTACATCTACTTTCTTGTCAAGGTTGTTTCATGCACATGCATATACATTTTCATGCACACGCATTTTCACACTGCTTTATGAGGGTCTTAGTATCTCCCTGTGTCATTGACAGCACAATCAAGGGGAGGGGTTGGATCACAGGGAGCTGTTGAGGTACTATGCTGGCATATCTCCAAGATACACTGGTGTTTCTCTGAGGTATGCCAACAGAGCACCATGGTGGCATTGTGCATCAGCATGGCACAGGCACAGAGCAATGTTGGTGCAAGCTGCTGTGCCAGTGGGGAAAGGGGTGGACCCAGGGGTGTTGCAGAGGTTAGTTGGCTCCCTAAGCCGCCCCAGTCCCAGAATGCCCCCCAGAACTAGCATAAAGTTACACCTGCAAAAGCCATGGCATAGCCCATAGGCACCCATACAATGGTATAGGCAAATTGCCGCACCCTAGCATGTCCCCATCCACAAGCCCGGCATAGCGCATGATGTTTATTACAGCTGGAGCCAATCACCCCCTCCCCAGATGCAGCCAAACCATCTCCCCTGCACCCATCCCAGCAAAGCCATCCCAGCACTACATAAACCCCAGCCAGGATGCCCCATGGTTCAGTAGATAGGATGGGACTTCGTCTCAAAGGTCTCTGATATGCACACTTAGAGCATTCAGAATTGCACTTTGGTGGTGGGAGCGGCACAAAGAGGGCACTTAGCATCACTGAGTAGGCATGTAGCACTAACACCCAAGGGGGAGATCAAGGTCCGTGCTGTGTGGCTAAAGTCTTGTTTCAGAACCCTTACAGATACCCCATCTCCAGGGACACAAACTGAAGGGACAAACACATGCTGACAGGTGAGCAGGGGTGAGAATCCTGGGCTGGTAGTCTGTCCTCATCTCCCTGTCCCCCTCTCACAAGCCTGGCACCATCTCAACAAAGCTGGCTCCCACACCCAAGGCTAGCACTGTGTGTATGGGGGGGGGGGCTGAACCAGGCCCACCTGAAGTATGCCCCATGTCATACAATAGGGCATACGCAGGTTCAAGGTGCTGGTTTTGACTTCTAAAGCCTTACACGGTCTGGGACCTTTGTACCTGCGGGACTGCCTCTCCTGGTATGTCCCCCAGAGAGCTCTCCGCTCTATGAACAATAATCTACTGGTGATTCCCGGCCCAAGGAGTGTGTGGCTGTCCTCGACGAGGGCCAGGGCTTTTTTGGCCCTGGCTCTGGCCTGGTGGAACAGTCTCCCTAGTAACATCAGGAGCTAAATGAGTTCCGCAGGGCCTATAAAATGGAACTGTTCCGCCAGGCTTACAACTGAGGGCAGCCATACGTTTATCCCCCTTGTCATCGTTTGCTGGCCTCCCCATCCTTCCTCCAACTGGCTCATGGAGGATCACTGCCTGACCAGGTTTTTCTAGTGATAGGGTTGCCAGGTCCCTCTTCGCCATTGGTGGGAGATTTTTGGGGTGGAGCCTGAGGAGGGCGGGGTTTGGGGAGGGGCTTCAGTGCCATAGAGTTCAATTGCCAACGCTGCCATTTTTCTCCAGGTGATCTGATCTCTATCGGCTAGAGATCAGTTGAATTAGCAGGAGATCTCCTGCTACTACCTGGCAGTTGTGCAATCCTAAGAAAAAAATCTCAGTACACTGCCACAACTTTCCTTTCAAATATATTTCTCTCTCTTTTTCTTTCCTTTCCAAAGTTTCTTAACTTGTCTTAACAATTTATACAACAACAAGGTTATAAGTTCCAATACAGTTTAACTTCACTATACAATTACTTCATTACACTTAATACCTTCTCAGAATCTTTAACATAAATGAGTACTCCTCGGGAACATTACTATTTATTAGTATTGGATGCTGTGACGGACGAGGGGTTAATCTGCAGCAAAAGCTCAGAGACCAAGTGTGGGTGAAGCCAAAAAAGCGGACACTCTGAGCTCCGAGGGAGTGAAAGATTTGAAGCTTTGTAACCAGCCTGGGAGGAGGCTGTGAAACATTCAGAGCTTGGTAACCAGACTGAGAAGAAGCTGTGAATGATTCTAAGCTTGTGAACCTGTGTGACAGGAAGCTGTGAACAACTCTGGGTCACTGCCTGGCTGTTGGGTGCTGCTGGAGTTGCTATGGACTCCCACATGCTTGTTATTCTGTCTGTGCCTCCTGAAGGTAACCATGTTATTCCCCTGTGGAATGTCCACAGGGAACAGACCAGCAGTGCCTTGGGTGCACCATGGCCAGCTGCCTCTGGGATGGCAGCCCTCAGGATTACTCTGCCTATTCCCCTACCCAACTATCCATGACCCTGGGGAAGAACTGACTTCATCTGCTGTGCAGGTGCAAAAGTATCTTGCAAGACAGAAGGAAACCAAATGGAGGTACTACAGCTACTGCACCTCTGCAAAGCTATTTGACAGCTGTTTGAGACGAAAGGCAGCAAGGTGAGAACAATAACGGCTTGGCCCATGAATAATCACAGTTCCCAAACACAGCCTGCCCTTGGGGATTGCTGCTGCCTTATCTACTCACTCAGCTATTTTATGGGCCAGCCCCACCTGCCTATCTTCATAGTCTCAGTTCATTTACCAAACTCCAGCCTTCAGATCTTGGCCATGTTGGGTGCATCTCCTGATGATCTGGCACTACCCATGATGACTTTTAGGCCTATTGAGCCATTTGGGCAGATTCTTTCCTTATGGTTTTGTTCACGTAGAGTGGATGCAGCAGTTGCAGTTCCCTTTCTTACCACATGTTCCAAAACAGAGTTCAAGACTTTCATTACAGATCTTGAGGGCAGATATTGCCCCGTTTGGCATTTCCTTTTGTTTAAGTTTTGAAATTATCCTAAGCTTTGAAGTTAATAAGTATATGTTTTGCCCTGAAACACATGGAGTCTGAAAGAGTGTTTCCTTTATTCTGAATTCCTTTGTTACTCCTTCTGATGGTTCTCGTCATCAATCTAATTAGCAATCCTTCAAACATCAATGGAATTGTAGTCTCATTTATTATTAGTCAATGGACACATACAATGACTAATAAAAAAAACTGGCCATATGATTCACAGCAGTCAAGTTCAGGAATCAAGAGCTGTTTGAAAAAGCTGTGTATGGCTGGTTCTCATTTAGTTTCTTCTCTCTTCTCCCCATGCACAGAACACCTCCTTGAACTAGGGCTGTTGAAAAAAAATTCGGTAAAATTCGGATTCGGCAAAATTTAGCCTGTTTTATTTTGGGAAATGCCGAAGTCTGAACTTTCCCAATTCGGATCCGTGGAATTCGGTGCCAAGTTCCGAGTTCGGGGAAAAATTCGGCCGAATAAAGCCATTAAAACGTATTCGAGCCTTCCCGTGGCTCCGGGGGGGGCATTTTTGGGGGTAGAGGTCCCAAACTTTCAGGGTAGATTGAGGGGATGCTTCTTGCAAGAACCCCCAAGTTTTGTAAAGATTGGGTCAGGGGGTCCCGAGATATGGGGCCCAGAAGGGGTCTCCCCCCAAAAAAATTGCCCACAGGAATAAAGCCACTTAAAGCACATTGGCGATTTTCCGTGGCTCCGGGGGGCATTTTTGGGGTTAGAGGTCTCAAACTTTCAGGGTAGCTTGAGGGGACGCTATTTGCAAGAACCCTCAAATTTTGTAAAGATTGGGTCAGGGGGTCCCGAGATATGGGCTCCGAAAGGGGTCCCCTCTAATGTGCATTTTTATTCCAGTTACAGCACACATTCGAGCCATTCCATGGCTGCAGGGGGTGCATTTTTGGGGGTACAGCCCCCAAAATTTCAGTGTAGCTTCAGAGGAGTGTTTTTGTAAGAACCCCCAAGTTTTGTAAAGATGGGATCGGGGGGGCGAAATATGGGGTCCCCCCTTTTCCCTATTGGGATGAATGGGATCAGGCAATCCTATGCATCTAGAGAGCAGCAAATCCAAGGCAAAACCTCCCATGCTAACCATTGCAATGCAAAGCAACACGCGAGCAAATGTATTGTGAGAGTCAGATTTTGCAAAAACATTTTTGAGTGAGCAGCAAAACAGACCGTGCAAAAAAACCCCCCAGAGTTTGTATTTTCTGCCCTGCTCCTTCTTCTCATGGTGGAGGGACGCTCCCCCCTTATGCAAACGACCCCACCAAACTCAAGCAAGTCTCACCAGAACCACCCCCACCTCTCTAACCAATATGGCGCCGCGGTGCACCCCCCAAACGGGGGAAAATCCAAGACGTAGGGGATCTCACGCAAGCTGCCCCGTTGCACTCAACCCCAGGCTAGGGGCAAAAACTGGGAAAAACACCAAGAAGGAGGCGCGGCCTAGGTGCCGAGCGGAGAGAGACTTGCTAGCCACCGCACAGACTCAACTTTAAACTTTAAAACTTTAAAAGCAGTACACACACTCCTGCAGAGGTGAGCGGTCACACACCCCTCGGCAGAATGAGCAAAAGCCTCCTTTGGCTCCCCCCCACAGAAACTGCCTCCCAGACTCTGCTTCCCCCCCCACATACATATGGGAAAAATTATAGATTAAAGCCCCAAAAGGGGTCTTACTGTGGATGTCTTCTGTTCCATCAGGAGGGGCTGGGAGGAGTGGGTAATCCAATACGATTCTATTTAAGCACGGGAGGTTTTGCCTTGTATTTGCCGCTCTCAAGATGCACACAGGATCGGCTGATCCCATTCATCCCAATAGGGAAAAGGGGGGACCCCATATTTCTCCCCCCTGATCCCATCTTTACAAAACTTGGTGGTTCTTGCAAGAAAGCTCCTCTGAAGCTACCCTGAAAGTTTGGGGGCTGTACCCTCAAAAACGCTCCCCCTGCAGCCACGGAATGGCTCAAATGTGTGCTGTAAATGGAATAAAAATGCACATTAAGGGAGGGGACCCCTTTCAGGGCCCATATCTCAGGATCCCCTGACCCAATCTTTACAAAACTTGAAGGTTCTTGCAAGAAGTATCCCCTCAAGCTACCTTGAAAGTTTGAGACCTCTAACCCCCAAAATGCACCCCCTGCAGCCACAGAAAGGAGTGAATGTGCACACGCACCACCCATGGGGATTTCTCTCTCACACAAACAGATACTCTCTCTTTCTCTTTCCGGGCCGCACAGCAGCTGGGCTCACGTGCTCAATCGCGACTGGCCAGAAGAAGACCCTGCTTGGCCACCGATTGGCCGCGGGGGAATGCTGCTTACTAACTGACGGTTATGCTGCTACGCCGAACCCCGAATTTGCCAAATTTATTTGCTGAATACCCCGAACCCACCGAATTCAGCTCCCCGTTTTCCTGCCTTTTTTGAGTTCGGTTCCATCCGAACTAAAAAGCGCCGAATAGGGGGAAATTCGGCTGTTTTTAGGTTCAGGACAAACCAAATCAACAGCCCTACCTTGAACTAACCGCAGATTAAGGTCTTCTGTTACATAGAAAGACAACAGAACCCAGTTGCATTTTTATGAACATCCTTGACGAACCCTCCAAAATGCTTAATAGGCATTGTGAGTTTTCAAGGAAAACACTGGTAAAATGAGTGCATGTTCAATGCAAATACACAGGTACTTCTCTTGCCAGCCCCTCCCTCTCTAAGTCACGAGCATTACTTTCAGAAGAGGCGAGAAACATACTAGCCATGGGGATGGTTCTTTAAACATAGGATAGACCCCAAACCAAGTCCCATCATTCTTGAAAATGACTCTTCCCAAATTCTCTCAGCAGCATGCCTCTTTTAAAAATGGGACAAATTTTTATGTGGAGGAAATTCATTTGTTAAGCTTCTTCCTTTCAAATTTCATCAAAGTTTTCATCATTTATCACTAAGTTCCATGTCTAACAGGCATCAAAGGTATAAGGAGCTGCCAAAGAAACTGTGCTTGAGAACTATTAAAATGTATGGATTCAAACCCTGTTGACTGCTCTGATAGAAAAGTGGTCTGCATCTGTCATCTACTGATTATAGTCAGAACTTCCATAAATCATAAATTATGATTATCTGAATTACTACTTTAAGGTTGTTCATACCTGATATAATATTTATTGTTCATACTTGAAACACTATTTAGTTTCTTAAGTTCTCAAAGTACTTTGCATGCATTATAACGGTAATTATTAAAACCCTGTAAGGTAGAATTTTGCTATTATCTCAAGATTGCAAATGAATGGGGAAAGGTGGCTGAAAGGGAGTGGCTAGCCTAAAACCATCAAATGATTCAATGGTTTTGATAGTACTTCAACATTCAAGTGCATAACTCATTCTGTTGAACACAGCAGTACTCTCGCTCTTTTTGAAGTCAGGAGGATTGGATTTCGATATGGTCGAGACTAGCTCAATTCCTTGCTCAACACTTTGTGTGGCCCAACGGCAAGTCACTCTCACTATATAAGCTGAATCTGTCTGGCAGGGCTTTGTGAGACTAAAACAAGATAATATGTGTAGATGATGCTGAAAAGTTCAGTAACAGTAAGAAGACATTTGTACACAATTGCAAATATCTGATAATCAATTGATTCTTTGTCAGTGGTGACTGTGGATCCTTATAAGACAGAGCTAATGATATTACTAATTCATTGGAACAATATTTACTGGCTTGCAAAGCATTTATTAAAAATGAAACCAAGTGATGGGAATCTCTCACAATTCAACCACCACCACCCTTCATGTATGCCAATGTTTTGTAGCCTGTTTTGAAATGAATTACGTACGTTCTGAGCAAAAGCAGCTAAGCTTTTATGCCACTAAGGAAAAGCGAAAATATAACCCTAGTAGCAGTAATTGTTGTTATTTACTGGCTATTTCTCTAAGCTTTTTTAAGGCAGGCAAAAAGGCACATTATTTATATAAGATTAGTGGCTTTACATCTGCTTAGACTTTGAAAACTCCTGGTGCTTGTTGTTAGGCATGAGGAGTCAGTGACACACCTCATTTCCTTTGCTGAGCTCTCTTGGCTGCCTTGTACAGCACTTATTTCAAAGCAAGCTGCAGCTGAGAATGGTAGTGATCCCCATTAATATAAAATCATTGACCTCTGCTCCCGCTGGTGCAGTTAAATTACATTGTGCAGCTCAACAGCCTCTGCGCATGGGGCCAGCTTTCTTAGTCATGCCCAGGTGCCTTGATGTCACTTCAGTCCCTCCCACGCTCAAGGTTTGTGTTTCAATGAGGATTATGAACCTTCACAAGTCTCCGAGAAACCCCTCCCAAGGATAGGAGCCTTTTTAACAGCAACTGTGTGTTACTATATGACAGAAATCTTTCAGGGTCATTGATGACTTCTTTAAGTTGTTGTTTTGTAAGCTCTTCCATCTTGCCCCAGTTCTTTCTTCTCTCCTTTTTTTTTGCTAGTACAAATCAAAGAACCATGTGCTTGCTAATATCATATTTTTAAGATGCTTCATAGCCTAGCATGTGATGTATCTTTTGACATGTCAGCCACCAAGTTTAAACACTCTCCATTCATGCCATGTGATGCATGCAGGAGTGAAGTAAGACACACCTAGTGTAGATTTGTAGCCTGCAGCATGATTTAATTTGCCTCAACGTTCATGTATTATTTTATAGAACTGATACAGTTTCCTTTGGTGTGGCCAAGTAGTTCTCCCTGTGTGGTCTCTGAGGTAGGCTTTCCTTGGCCTTGCCAGCACCTTCTGCGATCCATCTCTTTTCTCCTCAAATAGCAGAGTGGAAGAACTCGCTGTAGCTGAAATTCCGTGCAGTTCTACTATTTTAAAAAAGCAGTCGGGGAGGGGGGACAAACTACACGCTATACACAAATACACATTATACAGAAACTTTATAAAATGCTCAGGAAAAGACAGAGGGATAGATTGGGATGAGAAGAAGGGAGTATTCCACCCTTTCCCTTCCAACTGTTTTTTACTCAGTTTCCTGATGTGTGTTTACCGTCACATCTGTAACCTAAAAGGAGGAGATAAACAATTAAGACGGGCACTATGTTCAACAGAAAGCAGTCAATAAGGAAAGGGTTAAGCACCCTTTCCCCCATAACTTCAAAATAATCCTCTTATTAAAAAAAAAAAAAAAAAAAACTTCTGAGGTTTCACTCATGTTTTTACATTTAACTTGTAACTTAATTGTAAATACTCCCTCAGGTTTCTGCACACTGTTCATAGGTGCATAAAAATGTAGAATGACTGCAAAATCTATGTGGCATTTTTCCCATGGAAGAAAGGTGATATTTTTTTCCCAATTTCCTCTCTTCCATGGAAGATTTACCCCCTCCCCTGAGTTATTCCTAGGGGCCTTGCAGGCTGTTGTGGGAGGGAGTGATAAAATCACGCTCTGTGGATGGAAAACCTTCCACCTATGGAATTTTAGACAGGATTCATGGCCATGTGTGTGCATACATATTGTTATGCAAGCACTGTTACTTGTGTCTTATATCTGTTTTAGATTCATTTTATTCTTGCTTTAAACATGGCACAGAGTACACAAACATTTTGTAAATAAATAAATAAATGGCACTATAATGCATTTCTCATTTCTTTTCCCTTATCATGAACAACTGGACTGGGGGACAATGTTCAAAGAGATTATCAGGTTTCATTGTGGTGTCTTAATGGTCAGGTGATGTAGCAAATGACAATGGCCTATGTTCTACCACACTCATCAGCTCAGTGTAGATCCTTACTCCAGCATAAAGAACCTTCTTCTAGAGGTAGTCCACCAGGGAAAGGCTCCTATGAAGAGATGAAGGCTCCATACTTATCTGAATGGAGTGACAGTACATTCCAGCGTGGTTTATTCTTTCTTAGTCTTGCTGAAATGGCTGTAGCGGAGGTTGGACGTTCAGAATTGAAATTGAGGACAGTATTGTGAAAGAGTTCACATCAGCTTTCAGTCTGTTTATGTTACATTGTGTTTCATCCTCTGCTTGGAACACCTGCTCAGCCCCCTCAACTGTTTTCAAGAAAAAAAACCATGTTGTGAATGTAGATACCAACCTTAATTGTAACCTCTCAGAATTCTTGGGAGGTAGCACAGTACTGTGTTACTGCATCTTTCCTGGTCCTCGTGCTCTAACTGTTCTAGAGACAGATCATGTAACTGTGTCTTCTGCATGCTTCCTGGACACTTTCAGAAAGGATGTCAGGATTGAGCTGATTGAACCTAAAATGTAACAGCAGCTCTTTCCCTGTGTTATCGCAAGTTTAAAGGGAATTATTGTGTTGCAATGTATAATGTATCTTTTCTTGACTCTCAAAAATGGGCGCAGAATTCAAGCTAGAGTGTTTGTTTACTTTACTATATGTTGTATCAATATTTTATTTACAATATTCCATGTTTAAACTTCAAACAAACAAAAAATCTGTTATGAACAGACACACCAGTCTCAGAAATTGGGAGAGAAAGCTCATTCCAGTGCATTTTACATCTTTCCTGGCTCACTTGAAAACAAGTTTGGATGTGGAGATGGTGTTCAGGATTGAAAAGCAGAATTAATTTGTCCCTTGAACACAAACATTATTGTCCACTCTCAGTCCAAGACAGTTATGATATACATTTAAATAGGAGTCAAGCTGGTGTTTGAACTGCCATCAAGGAACTGTGTCCTGGAAAAGTATAATAGGTTTCATTCTGAGTGCTTAGAGTGATACAAACAAGATCCTAAATTAAAATAACAGCTTCAATGTGCTTGTCTAATTAAAAGGGTGACCTCAATAGATGCCAGGGATCCTAATGAGGTATGAAAAGGGGATGCAGTCCAGCTCTAGTTTCTTTTGGAGGAGTGGCTCGGGAAAATGCCTTCAGTGCATCTCTTTCTTTGAGTGGGCTTACTGCCTTGACAGGGTCCACTTATTTGCCTTCTGTCTATGAGCCCTCCTTATACTGCTGCCTAGTGGAAGAGGTGGCCCAGGCTAGCCTTATCTCATCAGATCTCAGAAGCTAAGAGGTCAGCCCTGGTTAGTATTTGGATGGGAGACCACCAAGGAATACCAGGGTTGCTGTGCAGAGGAAGGCATTGGCAAACCACCTCTGTTAGTCTCTTGCCATGAAAACCCCCCAAAAGGGGTCGCCATAAGTCGGCTGCGACTTGACGGCACTTCACACACACACAGTGGAAGAGATGCCGCTCAAAATCTATTCTGGCCTTAATGCTCCCTCTTTCAAAGAGGCAGGAAGGAGGCTGCGACAACATAAAAGAGTAGCAGCAGGATAAGGAGACAGGAGATGATAGGAGACCTCCTTCTGGGTGTGTGTCTTAGGTGCCAAGCCAACCCCTCACAGAAACCCTAACAAGATGTAGTATATGGGCCTAAACCAAATATACATTCCAACAGCACATTACATTGAAAGACGGATGTTTGATACTGACTTAATGTGCTTCTGGTGGTCTGATCTTTTCTTCACCAATGGAAGTTGCCAGGTTTTAACTGTAACAAATGTGACAAGGGGGTAGGGTTAGGGTTGCCAATCTGGGTTGGGAAATTACAGGAGATTTGGGGGTGGAGCCTGGGGAGGGCAGGGTATGCTGAGGAGAGGGACCTTAGTGGGGTAAAATGCTCTAGAGTCTGCTCTCCAAGCCGCCATTTTCTCCAAGGGGGCTGATCTCTGTCATGTGGAGTTTAGTTACAATTCCAGGAGAACTCTAGGCCCTACCTGGAGTAGGGTTGCCAACCTCCAGGTAATAGCTGGGGATCTCCGGCTTTTACAACTAATCTCCAGATGACAGAGAGCAGTTCCCCTGGAGAAAAAGGCTGCTTTCGCAATTGGACTTTATGGCACTGAAGCCCCTCCCCTCCCCAAACCCCGCCCTCCTCAGGTTCCACCCCAAAAACCTCCCACCGGTGGCAAAGAGGGGCCTGGCAACCCCAATGTGGAGGTTGGCATTCCTAAGTAAGGTGGACCTGGATTCCCACATTCTTCCAGCATTTGATAGGTCTACATTGGGAGAGAGCTATGGGTGAAAATGCCTGCTACTTAATTGAAAATGCCTGTGATATATTTTGAACAGCACACATTCTACAATTTTAGGGTAAGTATTATATAGGGGCCCTGTGGCACAGAGTGGTAAGCTTCAGTAATGCAGTCAAAAGCTCTGCTCACAACCGGAGTTCGATCCCAACGGAAGTCGGTTTCCATCCTTCTGAGTTGGTAAAATGAGTACCCAGCTTGCTGGGGGTAAAGTGTAGATGACTGGGGAAGGCAATGGCAAACCACCCAGTAAACATAGTCTGCCTAGTAAATGTCGGGATGTGACATCACCCATTGGGTCAGGAATGATCACAGGGGACTACCTTTACCTTTTAAGTATTGTATGCATTTTTTCATATATATATATTTTTCCTGGAGCCCCCCCCCCCATTTGCAGTTTTTGTATTTGTTGCTTTTTTGTGATTCTATGGAAAAGGTGCAATTCGACATGGTTGTTGAAGGCCTCTGGAAGAGGAGGGAAACATGTACACTAATGAAATGTTTTGTGGATGACCAAAAAGGGATCAAACGGTGCATGTAACATATTGCAGTCTACTCTGTTCCGTCTGTCAAAGATAATGTTTAGTAAAAAGAAAGTCTGGAAAACAGGGGACTGTTATGTCCTACTATTTAATACATTTAACAAAATAAAACACTTTAATAAGAAAGAGAAATGGTTGCATCACCCCCTTCATATGCTTTCCTTCCTATTGCTGAGCGTTGGAGAGAAAGGAGGACAGTTTTAATTGTGTTTTGTGAAATCTAACTTCAGGATTAGCAACTCACTTCTGAAAGCTGGCACCAAACGGAGGGGCTCCTTTTACACAAAGGTGTCCTAACCCTAGTCACACGACTGCTAATTTGGCTGTTCTCTTAATCTCTGCAAAACGCGTAGAACAGAAGCGAAGCTGTGCGCATGCTAATGGCTCACTTTCTCCGTGCTTCCTCTCGCTCTCCGAGAGTGTGCAGTGTGTGTTGAGCTGAGCTGGAACAAAGATACACTAATTATTCTCCATTAATTTGTCTGCTTGAATGGTCCTAAATACCAGAGTGATTAATTAGCGCAAGGCAGCGAGGGCAGGATGTCACACCCTTCTCTGCGCTTAAGTGTCGGCAAGGTTATGCTCAAGTGTTGACAACAGCATATCTTTAATTTTCTTCAAGAAGAAAAGTTTAGTCAGTACAATTAATTTGAGCTTGGCTGCCTTTCAGGAATAAATGGAACATACGGAATAATATTACTGCCGCTCACATACATTTCTCCCCACATCCCTAGGGTACAGTAAAACTTTTTTTGGGGTGGGGCAACTCTTATTGAGTCGCTTATTGAGTATTGTTTTTCTATAATTGTTTCAAATTGGCTTAATTACCTATGTGATTTCGACTGTTAAAAGAAATCGCATCATAAAACAGTTAGGAATTATTATCCGTAATAACTTCTAGATGGGGGAGGGGGTTATGCATAGCTAGACACACACAATGAAATGAGAGACACAGACAGACAATGTCAGTACAGTTTTGTATCCTTTTATTTTTAAGCTCACACACTGGGACTTGCTGATAAATGTGTGCCAATGTCATTTCATAAAATTATGGACTCCTTAAAACTACAACCCCCACCCTCACTCCAATAAGGCAAGCAAATTACATCAAAGTAACCTGAAATTAACATAGAGCTATTCATGTCATATTTCACCTGAGATCATGATTCATTCATCTTCATTGTTCCAGCACTTGCTTTACACATACACCACGCTTAACAGACAGTTGTTAAAGGAATAGATAGCAGTAATGCAGTGCAGTTCCCTGCAATTACTTTAATAATAATGGTAAAGCTTTTGTATAAATTTGCGGACTGAATTTGGTTTTCTTTCCTGTATCGTCAGTACAAAAGAGCTTCTGTTCTTCCCAGTGTTACTCTGCTTCGGAAATGGAATGTTTGTACTTGGAAAGCAGCTAACTAATGCTTTTATGCGGCTCACAGAATTTTTGCCCTAACTTTCCTCTTGGTTTTGTGTTTTGTAGTTCATAACGTAGGCATTGAAAGGCAGGGGTGGGGAAGGATTAATGGGGTTCCAAGGCAGCACCGTTGGAAGGCCTGGGATAACCGTGCTGAATAAATCTTTAAGTAATACCAAAAGGGGCTTTTCCCACTAGGTTGGAAATCTATCAGCTGACTGCGCCATTGACTGACAACCATGGGGCCCCACCCAGTTTTGCCAAAATAATTAACAAAGCTGCTGAACAGATGGCCTTATGACAACAGTCTAGTGATATTGCTCCTACAGCTCTTCCACTGTTATTTTCAGGATCTTTTGACAAGAAGAAGCAATGATGACAAAGGTGATACTTGTTTTCTTTATATAATATCACTAAGCTGGCATTTAGGACAGTTCCTTGAAAACATGACTAAATTTTGTGAGAACTTTGGTTTAATTCAGAAGATCAGGTTTCTTTTATGGGTTTCCTTGCCATATTAAAGACATTTGGTAGAAATGTTGCTATTGAAATTGGCGTTTATTTTTGCATCAGCTGCATTTAATGACATAAAATGACATTGGGTCAGATTCAGCAATCCGTTCAAGCAAAGTTGATGTATCTTTTCTACTTTCCCCTCTCCCCTATATCCATGCCTGACCCCAGGAAAGTTGATTCCTGATGCTGCAGGGCCCACATGGAGTAACAGCCAAATGGGCTGGTGTGCTGCACGGAGAAGGGAGAAGTGGGTGAAATTGCTTCCTTTTCTGTCTCCCATCAGTGAACCTCCACGAATAAAAGAGACATGCAGGGTGGTATTATCCCCTTCTCCCTGCAGCCCACTGACCCCCATGAGGGTTCCTGGGGTCAGAAATAGCTGGCGGGGGGGGGGGGAAGGAACTATCCCCAATCTTCAGCACCTTCCACTGACTAATCTTTGGATTCAACCCATTTAATGTAAAATGCCATAGAAATGATTTAAAAAAATTGAAATGGGAAATTTGTCAAAACATATAGAACAATGGTCTTCCTGACTATCCATTACATGAAAACCCTGGTTACTATAAAATACCTTAAAAACTCCAAATTTATCCTTGCACCGGCAGCCTATCTCCATTACTTAGAGATAAACAAATATAGGAGGGCTTTTACCTTGGCTAGGTGCGCAGCCTTACCCTCTGCTATGTTAGAGGGGAAATTCAAGAAGATACCCAGGTCAGAGAGACTATGCCCCTGCAAATCCGGGGATTTAGAAACCACTGAACATGTTCTCCTGAACTGTAACATTATACCCCGTTCTAAGTTTATTGAGACTCTCATACTGAGAATGGGACCTGACAGGGAAAGAGAAAAGATAGAAAAGCTCCTACAAGGAGATAATCCCTCAATCACATCTCAGGTAGCAAAATTTTGTATGGCTGCAATGAAAATTCGTTGCCACAGAGTAGTCTCTTTGTCCAAATGGCAGATGTAACTTGGATGTTATTTTTTTTAATTTTATTTTTTTAAGTGACTTAAGACTCGGACTGCAAACCTCTGTCGGTAAGACCATTTTAGTCCATGTATCTTGTTTTATCTGGCCAAGGGCCGCAAATAAACACTCTATCTGTCTGTCTGTCTGTCTGTCTGTCTACTTTAAAAACATATTCCATGTAAAATCAATTTATTTTGAAAAGGGGAATTTGAGAGTGTGGAAAAAATAGGATAAGGCGAACCAGCTATGGATCATCTATAACCATCTGGAGAATTACAAAGCCAATTATCTGGAGGGAAAAAGAGACCTTCACTGCAGATCTAGCAAAGGCCCTATTGCTTGTCTTCTTAATCAACAAGAGCAAAATCTCCAGAGGGCATATTTTGATGTCTGAACATAGCCAGCCACTAGGATAATATCTCAAGGCGTATTCAAATTACACAAAGCAGTTGAAGGAAGCTGCTGAAAATTCAAGAAGGATTTGTTGTTCTCAGCCTTGGGGACCCTAAGTTGGGTGGAAAAGCAGCTTAAAAATGTTTTACTTAAAGATGTAAATAAAATACCATTTTAACATGTTGTTCCCCCTTACAGACAGCCTCCATTTTAGATGGGAGAATTCGCTTTGTGGAGACTACGCTTAGCGAGGGGAAGGGGTACGGAATCTTTTCTCCATATTTTTATGGGGATGAGCACACCAGCAGAATAACCCTTACATGAGGAAATGTATAATTTTAAGGGATTTTATTGAAAAATAAATTTAAACATACACATACAATCACAAAACCGCACACCTGAATCATACAAGAGCCTAAGAAATAAAAGAGAAGAGGGGTGGACACAAGAATATGAGGGTGTTGAGGGTGATATTTACCAGTTAGAAGAATGTGGCATCCGAGTGATAGCAGTGCCAAGTAGCAGAGAAACGGCCCACATCTCTCAGAAGGAAAGAGCCTTACAGACGTAAGGGGTGCACCAACTGGATCAGAGAAAAACATGCACACATTTGAATGGTGAAGGGGCTAATACTTATACCCAGAAATGAGTCCTGGGGCAGTACGCTAACTGGCAACCCAATGGGTTTTGCCAGGGACAAAAAGTTTAATTACCCCTTGAGTAGTTGAAATATTAAAATATGAAAGAACATGAGGCAATGGCAACAGAGAAGAATACCTTAGTTTACCTGTATAATTAAATACTGTCAATGTCTGTAGTATAGAGTTTTAGATGTTTGGAAGATTTTCCCTGGAAGGGAGAAGTGGACAAGAGATGTCATAGTTTAATCTACTCTGCAAGTTAGATCGAGGCTTTCCCCCTTTCTTCTTTTCTAGTACCGCCATCACTGTAGTTTAGAGATTCCCAAAATGAGCTCCATAAAAAAAAAAATGTGTACATTTTGCACAGAACCTTGGTGTGTTAGAATATCAGATCACTGTCTGGGAGACCCAGGTTCAAATTGCCACCCTTCCATGAAGCTTGCTGGGTGACCCTGGGTCAGTATCTCTCAGCCTTACCTTCCTCACAGAGTTGTTGTAAAGATAAAATGAAGAAGAAGATACCAGTGTTGTAAGCTGCTTTAGGTCCCCATCAGGGTGGAAAGCATAGTATAAATATCTAAATAAATAAATAGCTGCACACAAAAATCTGATATCTTTTTTATAGCATGTAACATCAGCAAGTTGATATGCTTACTTCTGGGTTTTTCATGGATGAAGCAGGAACCCAACAGTAAATACCAGATGCATTTCCAACCCACTTGCTAATACTTATTATTGAACTAGAGCTTAAACTGGCATAAATCCACCACCTCTAATGAACGGTACGCCTATTCAGATTCAGTGGATATATGATAATATGGAGCTTGGGCAGTATCAATACAGTCCAGAGGTTAAAATCCTGCCTGTTCAACAGTCTTCTCTTTGTGGAGTATTTTTTTTTCCTTTTGAAAGGTTGGGGCCCAGTCCTCTAACATGCTAAATTATTTGAGAGAATTCCCACTGAGTAGAAACCCTGAGTATTTTTCATTCCCTTCTTGAAGAATACTTTTGAAGCCTAAGTAAAGCAATTACATTTCTGCTCCCTCTCCCGTCTGTGCAATTCACATTTTCTCATTTTGTACCTACATTAATTACCCAACATGTTATAGAATTTAAACAGATATTTTCTCCACTGCCATTTACCTGCTACCTGCTGTTTACTAATATTTGTTTTCTGATAACGCCTGAAAGATGGAAATTACTTAAAAATCCTATTTGTGGAAAAGAGCCTGGAGTATTCTAAGCTTTATCAGAGAAGAATGTGAATTGCTTATTATTTCAGAGGTCTAATCCTGAGCAATTAGACTAAGCACAACACAGATGTTGTGCTATGCAACTGGCAGGTCATTACAGGGTGAAGCAGTTCTGCATTTTGGAGGCTGCGATTCCCAGAACTCCCACATTGAGCAAGACAGCAGCCTTCAGGAAGGCATTTGGAGGAGGAAAATACTACAAAATCCATCAGATCTTTGATAACTATTTATTCACCATGTATTCCACTGTTGATGCACAGACAACCCTGAGTAAATTACTCTCTGTACTTGTTTGCCCCACTTATAAAATGAATGAATGCCTAACCACTAAAATACTTTTAGCATATTCGTTAAGATGATGACAGCTTTAAAAAAATTCCCGTGTGCAATGTATTGGGTTGTCAACCTCCAGGTACAAGCTGGAGATCTCCTGCTATTACAACTGATCTCCAGCTGATAGAGATCAGTTCACCAGGATAAAATGGCCACTTTGGCAATTGGACCCTATGGTATTGAAGTCCCTCCCCTCCCCAAACCCTACCCACTTTAGGCTCCACCCCCAAAACCTCCCGCTGGTGGCGAAGAGGGACCTGGTAACCATAGCAGTGTGGCTTGGCTTGTTTGTGTGGTTCATGTGCAAGTATCTGTCAATAACACTGCTTGGGGCTAGGCTTCTCCGGATCTCACTCGGATGACCACACAACAACAGAAGTCTCGCAATAAGTCAAGGGATGCAGTCCAGTGGATACTTGTGGCAGTCACACAACATACAGTGTCACAATAAGTCTGTTTGTTGGGGGAAGAATTCTGTGTTGTTAGCAAGTACGTTTTGGGCCATGCCAGATGCAGTGCTAGGAGTTCAGTAAGTGTCCCACCCAACATTTTTAATAGCAGGTGTGCAGAGCCCAATAGGGGACCATAGCACAAGGGAAGTCTTCCTCCTAGACTTGCCAGCCTACAGGTGGGCCTTGAAGATCTTCTGTAATCTCCAGATTACAGAGGTCAGTTCCTCTGGAGAAAATGGCTGCTTTGGAGGGTGAATTCTATGGCAATTTAACCTTCTAAAATAACTCTGCTCTCCAAATGCCGTCCTCCCCAAGCTCCACTCCCAAATCTCCAGGAATCTGGAGTTGGCAACCTTACTTCCTCCTTGTACCATCTGTCTGCCCTAGAAGAACAGGCCTGCAGAGCTGCAAATTGCTCCATTTGAGAAAACAGGCTGCTGCTGATATATGTACCTGAATTTTTCCACTAGTCTGTTCAGGGCAGGAAATGGCATTGGGGGGTGCTTAAATCCTCCTTCCCCTTATGACATACTGTCTAGACAAATTGGGCACCTGCATTCCTCCTCTTTAAATAATACAATGCAAAGAGCATCATTCCCAGAATTCTCAGCATCACATCTGGTTTGGCCCTTAGTGATATGTGTGCTGGGAAACTGGAATTTCTCACCCCAATAAATGCATGTTGTGGGATCATCTAATTGTGGACATTGGACAGCAAACTAATAGCCCCTTTGTATTTCCTGGAAAGCCACCTTCTGTGGAAAGGCCCAGAGCCCTCCCTTACCCAAGCCTTTTTTGAATCATTATAAAAGAAACTACAAGAAACATTATATGAACTTGATAATCACTTTAGGATGTGAATTATTAAAAAGGAAGGCAAAATAAGTTCAGTTTTGACAATCAGACATCACTGGGGAGGTGGGGGCCAGTAGAAACGTCAAATAAAATAGGTGTGAGGTCTGCACAATGGAGTCGTCCATGTCTTTTGCACCACTATATCAGGGTCACAGAAGGTGTTTTATTAGCACAGTCAACAATAATATCGTGATTTTTATTAGTAGGAAAAGAGTGAGAGACTACTAATTATTTTTCAGCCTGAGGGGCATTTTTCCCCCTGAAATGACTGTTAATTTGATCATTGTCGTGCAGTTCACAGATTTACATGAACTTATTTCAGTGTGACACATGGTTAAGAACCAGACTATGACTGTTGCTTTATTAATGGCTTTCAGCGAATGTATTAAAAAGTGCTAACCGTGTGGGTGTAAGGGTTGATATTGATAGTATACCGAAGGTCGAATTCTTTTGGAAGGAGCTTGCCTGGAGCCCTTTCTGTCTAAGATTTTCTTTGTTCATGCAATGGGATGTTAAGCCTGCAAGAATGAAATAAGATCCTAGAGAAATAAGAAAGGTTGCAATAGACTCCAATCTAATTACAGTAGCTAGTATATAATTTTAAACATGGCCTCATCTGTGGATACTTACATTCAGAGTTTACCGGCAGGAACAGACAAGGCTGATCTTTCTATAAACCTGTGAAAAGCCCCAGGTTTGCAAAAAAAATCTGAAATCTTTAAAAAATACATTGAGGGGTTAAAACACCCCAAAATACTAGCAGCAGAGCCTGCACCTTTAAGAAACAAATGCTTTCAGCTGCCATTGTATTGGTTGCTAGGCAACCATTACAATACTGCCAGCTTTCAACCCTTGGTTTCTGTCAGTAAAGGTCAAGGGGAGGGCCTTTTCCAGGGATAATTTGTCTACGCAATCTAGCCCTGCTCTCCTCCCTCTGGAGGGAGGACTCATGAGGGCCGGACCTGGCAGCAACCAACAGGTAACTCACAACCACATGACTGGTATAACTCACCCAGGTTTAGTGGCAATCATTTGGTGACTCACTACTTTTTGACAGCAGCTAGCACATGAAAGTCAGTGTGACGTAGGGGTAAGAGTTTCAGACTAGGACCTGGGAGACCCAGATTTAAATCCCTACTTTGTCAAGAATGAGTGACCTTGGGTCAATCACTTAATTTCAACATTCTCCTTACCTCACAGGGTTGTTATGATGATAAAATGGAGGCAAGGAGAAGAATGTAAGACTCCATTTAGGTCATTTATGAAGCAAATAAATAGAAAATATAACTGAAGATGGGGGGCAGATAGAAGGTCAGTGGGCGGGAGGGAGAGAAGAAAGTAGAGAAAGGTGAGGATGTGAGAGTTGCTAGGAAGAGGAAAAAAGGAAATAGTGTGAGGAGGGAGAAACAGGGGAAAGCGAGGTGCCTCCTGCAAGTTCTTGTGGTTCCCCACTGTACAACTGGTCCCGGCCCAGCAGGTGGCAATGCACAATTTAGGGCTGCCAGGTCCCTTTTCATAACCGGCGGGAGGTTTTTGGGGCAGAGCCTGAGGAGGGAGGGGTTTGAGGAGGGGAGGGACTTCAATGCCATAAAGTCCAATTGCCAAAGCAGTCATTTTCTCCAGGTAAACTGATCTCTATTGGCTGGAGATCAGTTGTAATAGCAGGAGATCTCCAGCTATTACCTGGTAGTTGCCAACTCTAGCACAACTGTGTCTGGCTCAAGGGGCAGCACCATGCAATTGGGTCATAGTTTTATTGGGTAGAGGCTACTGGGGGAGGGGAGCAGTGAAAGCTGAAAATGGGGGTAGATGAAAGTAGGTTGACTGGTGGGTGGGAAGGAAAGAAGGAAGCCATGAGCGCTTTCAGAAAATGGAAAGTGGTAATAGTGGAGGAGGGAAAAATGAGGTGCACCCCACAAATTCTATCAGGTCCCCCACTTGTATACACACAGAGAAAGAATTTTCTCTGCAAAAGTTTAGGCGTTTCTAATCCTTAGATCAAGCCTTAATCAAAAAACATTTCTGAAATCAGTTGGTAGATACATTGCAAAACAAATAACATCTTAAGAGATTAACTGTCAGTTGGAACAAAATTCTTCAGAATGTTCCTCAGCTGTCCATATCATTTAAATGTGTTCTTTTCTCTGAGTATCCTCTCTGTGAGTTAATGTATTATACCTTATTTCTATACTTTAATTTTATCAGTGCAGAATCTTCATGATTTTATGAGTGAGAGTGAAAGAAAGTGCAAATTTATCTTTCACCTGGTTCTGCTATCTCATCTTTCCTTAATTTTTTCTTTGTTCCCCCCACCTTCCATTTTTATACCTAATAAATGGAACCTGATAGGTCCATGAATAATTAACAAGGGTGGCTATCTGAAAAAAAGGTGAAAATAGTAAGGAAACCGTCTTAAAAGACCAAAAAAGACAAATTAAGAGGTCCATAAGGACCACAGGGTAAGTTCAGGTTTTAAATGTGAGAGTTGGAGCAGTCACCATCAACTAGCAGGGGGAAAAAACTGAGGCAGGGTTTGCTGATCTGAATCAGATTGTGTTGACTTGCTATTGACTGTAACATTCAAGGCTTTTAAAAAGCATTCACTGAAGTACCACAAAAGAGACAGGCTTTCTGGTTTCCTAGCATGGGGCCATGAAATACTATTACCATTCATGTAAGTAACCTGGGCCATATATCTCCATTTTTGAATCATATTATTTAGTTGGTGGAATAGTTCAGTAGAAGTGCATGTTCTTTGCATACAGAAGGTCTACACTGAATCCCCATTTACGCCATT
Source organism: Euleptes europaea (assembly GCF_029931775.1). Classification (NCBI taxonomy): domain Eukaryota; kingdom Metazoa; phylum Chordata; class Lepidosauria; order Squamata; family Sphaerodactylidae; genus Euleptes; species Euleptes europaea. The sequence goes on from NC_079321.1 coordinate 58,417,126, forward strand.
CAGAAGAATCTCACATAGCTGGGGAAAACAATTTTTGCCAAGTGGTACTGGGCTAAATGGACTACATGTTTGACATACAACGCACATGTTCATATCCACTTTTCCCTTTGTAACACCCTCACCCACATTACTACGGTGTTTCCTAACTGTACCAAAAACATTTATTTTCCTCCCCTCCTGGTCTCTAGCTAACCTGTTTTCCCTCTCCTATATCCTATTTCTAAAATCCTCCAAAATTGCATTGAAAAACCACACCATCCTCCCCACCCACATTCCCCTAGGAAAAGGCAGTGGGGTGGGGGAATAAAAATCTATATATCTAATTCCAAATATGGACCCCATCTGCAGATACCAAGATCTATGGATTGGGCCCACACTTACCACAAACTGAAGTTTCTGCAGACTTGGGGAAACCCCTAGATCTGCAGAAAAATCTGAAAAGTAAAAAGACAACAACATGGGGGTTAAATTCCACCATTTTTTTAAAAAAAAACATTGTCTGCTCATATTTATGAAGCTAGAGAGGGTCCCAGTGGTGGTGGCTACGTCTAAGCTGGTGGCAAAGGAGCATCTAAACTCTGAGGACACTACAGGCCTGGCCACAGTGGTGGCGGTCACTGGGAGCTTCTCCAGGCCCTACTACAGCTCCCAGACACCACCACCACTGTGGCTGGGGTCCAAGGTGAGTCACACTGGGTGTTGGGGAGGGAGATGGGATGTGGTGGGAGGAAGCTGAGATAGGGGAAGATAGGATGAGATGGGGGAGCAGCAGAGGCCAGACAGAGAGACAAAGAGAGAGTGGTGGGGTGGTATATGGAAGTGTGTGTGTGTGTTAAGTGCCGTCAAGTCGCTTCCGACTCATGGCGACCCTATGAATGAAAGTCCTCCAAAATGTCCTGTCTTTGACAGCCTTGCTCAGATCTTGCAAACTGAAGGCTGTGGCTTCCTTTATTGAGACAATCCATCTCTTGTTGGGTCTTCCTCTTTTCCTGCTGCCCTCAGCTTTTCCTAGCAAGACTGACTTTTCCAGTAACTCTTGTCATCTCATGACATGGAAGTACCATGCATTTACTTACTCAAGCTTGTTTTGGCTTTAAGATTGTAAGTTGTTTCACAGTGAACGCCTCCTAATGGAATCTATGCAAGCGGTGCTAATCTTGTGTGACCATGATTTGTGGGGGAGGTTATAAGGCATTAGCTTCACCCTGGTTGGGAGATCCCCACCCCCATGGCTGTTTTTACTAGGAAGTTTGCTTGTTGTAAATTGAGAGAATTTAGGCGTTTTTTTGTTTTGTTTAACTCTCTTTAAAATAAACCTTGATATTTTGTAAAGCTAGGGTTGCCAGATCCCTCTTCACCACCGTCAGGAGGTTTTGGGGGGCAGAGCCTGAGGAGGACGTGGTTTGGGGAGGGGAAGGACTTCAATGCCATAGGGTCCAATTGCCAAAGCGGCCATTTTCTCCAGGGGAACTGATCTCTATCGGCTGGAGATCAGTAGTAATAGCTGGAGATCTCCAGCTAGCCCCTGGAGGTTGGCAACCCTATGTAAAGCTGATGAGTGCGGCTGTGCTTACTAGTGAGCACAATTTACCCCAGAAACAAACTAGAGGCTGGAGAGATAACCCTTGAGGAAAGAGAAGCTCTCAGTCTTATTATCAAATGAACTGCACCTTGCTCACCTGGAGTCTGAAGGGGCTGTGATCAGCATTCGAGGCCAGGGTGTGAGGTAGCAGATTCATACTGGTGGGGAGATAGAAAGAGAGAGAAAGAGAGCTCTGGGGTAGAGGGGAGAAAGAAAGAGAAAGATTGATGGGGTAGGTGGAGAAAAAGAGGAATTACCTAAAAGTAGGATACACCCCTCAAGGCCATTTCTCACTAGGGCTGTCAATTCGGTTCGGTCCGAACTGAAAATCAACCGAATTTCCCCTGATTCGGTGCTTTTCTGTTCGGACGGATCCGAACTCAAAACTGGCAGGCAACCGGGGGGGGGGCGAATTCAGCGAGTTCGGGAGTTCGCGAATAAATTCGGCCAATTCGGCCGTCAGTAAGCAGCATAACCGTCAGTAAGCAGCATTCTCCTCCCCCGGCCAATCGGTGGGCAAGTTGGGTCTTCTTCTGGCCAATCAGTCAGGATTGAGTACTGGAGGAATCAGCTGATGTGCGGCCCGGCCAGGGAGAGAGAGAGAGAGAGCGAAATCCTCGTGTGTGTGTGTGGGGTACTTGTGCACATTCGCTCCTTTCTGTGGCTGCAGGGGGCACATTTTTTGGGGTGCACACACAAAACTTTCACTGGAACTTCAGATGAAGCTTCTTAAGGTACCCCCCAAGTTTTGTAAACATTGGGTCAGGGGGTCCCGAGATATGGGCTCCCCCCTTTTTCTTTCCATGGCTGCAGGGGGCGCATTTTTGGGGGTACAAATCCCAAACTTTGAGCGGAGTTTCAGACCAGTGTTCTTAAGATACCCCCAAGTTTTGTAAACATTGGGTCAGGGGTCTCGAGATATGGGCTCTCCCCCTTTTCCCTCCCCCCTTTTCCATTTATGTGGCTGCAGGGGGCGCTTTTTTGGGGATATAGCCCCCAAACCTTTAGCATAGCTTCAGTGAATTATTCTTAAGATACTACCCAAGTTTTGTAAAGATGGGTTCAGTGGGGGCAGAAATATCGCCTCCCCCCTTTTCTCTTTCCATGGCTGCAGGGGGCGCATTTTTGGGGGTGCAGACACAAAACTTTCACTGGAACTTTAGATTAAGCTTCTTAAGGAACCCCCCAAGTTTTGTGAACATTGGGTCAGGGGGTCCCGAGATATGGGCTTTCCCCTTTCCCCTTTTCCCTATTGGGATGAATGGATCAGCGAGCCGATCCTGTGTGCATCTTCTCCAGAGCAAAACGTTCCGTGCCTAATTGGAATCATCTTGGATTACTTTACAAGTCCTCTTCAGCCCCTCTTGATGGAACAGAAGACAGCCACAGTAAGACCCCTTTGGGGGCTTTAATCTATAACTTTTCTCCTGTGTATGTGTGTGTGTGTGGGGGGGAAAGCAGAGTCTGTGTGTGTGTGTGGGGAGGGAACAGTTTCTGTGGGTGGGGGGGAAGCCAAAGGGGGCTGTCGTCGGTTCTGCCTGGGGTGTGTGTTCCTCGCCTTCCTGGGAGTCCCGGGAAGACAGGCGAGGGGTCTTTAAACCCCTCTGCTTTGGCTGTCCAGGCAGAGCAGAGGAGCTTGCCAACCCCCCTCTCGCCTTCCTGGGAGTCCCGGGAAGACAGGCGAGGGGTCTTTAAACCCCTCTGCTTTGCCTGTCCAGGCAGAGCAGAGGAGCTTGCCAACCCCCCGCTCGCCTTCCTGGGAGTCCTGGGAAGACAGGCGAGGGGTCTTTAAACCCCTCTGCTTTGCCTGTCCAGGCAGAGCAGAGGAGCTTGCCAACCCCCCGCTCGCCTTCCTGGGAGTCCCGGGAAGACAGGCGAGGGATCTGCAGTGGATCGCCTGCCCTTCCCCCCCTCCAATCCCCCCCTCCAATCTCCCAAGTGATCCTGTCAGCTGGGGGCAGGAGGATCGCCTGCCCTTCCCCCTTCCAATCCCCCCTCCAATCTCCCGAGCAATCCTGCCGCCTGCGGGGCCACAGAAGCCACGGCCCTCCGTTTGCAAGATCTGAGCAGGGCTGTCAAAGATGGGACATTTTGGAGGACTTTCATTCATGGAAGGTTTTGCCTTGGATTTGCCACTCTCCAGATGCACATTTTCCCAGCCAGATTCTCCAAACTCTGCATGGGGGCTTATTGTTGAGTTTTGAGAATTTGGCTGGGGGGAATGTGCATCTAGAGAGTGGCAAATCCAAGGCAAAACCTCTCTGACCCTGGAGATTATAGATATGCATCATGACTAATATTCACTTTGACTAGTAGCCATGGATAGCCCTAAGCCCTAAGCCAAAAGTTTTGCATTGGTTTTTATGGAGAAGGGGGCAAGCCCCCTTCCAGCCCCCCCCCAACCCAATCCTCACCAAACATGGGGGTTCTTGCAAGGAGCGTCCCACCAAGCTAACCTAAAAGTTTGGGACCCCCACCTCAAAAAATGCCCCCCCAGAGCCGTGGGAAAAACCTCCCTATGCCTGCCTATGCTGGGAGATTTCTCATTAACCTACTTCCCATGAGGGGTTAACACTTTGGGCGTCTGTGGTTAACCGCAAAGGAAACAAGCTTAATGAGAAATCTCTCAGCACCAGCAGGCATAGGGAGGTTTTTCCCACGGCTCTGGAGGGGGCATTTTTTGAGGTGGGGGTCCCAAACTTTCAGGGTAGCTTGGGGGGACTCTTCTTGCAAGAACCCCCAAGTTTGGTGAGAATTGGGTCAGGGGGTCCGGAGTTATGGGGCCCGTAAGGGGTCCCCCCCGCCCATTGCATGAATAGCAGCCGGCTTCTGTTCTTTTTCCTATGGGTGGATGGGGGGGACCCCTTCCGGGCCCCATAACTCCGGACCCCCTGGTCCAATCTTAACCAAACTTGGGGGTTCTTGCAAGGAGAGTCCCTCCAAGCTACCCTGAAATTTTGGGACCTCCACCTTAAAAAATGCCCCCTCAGAGCCGCGGAAAGGCGCGATTGTGTTTTTAATGGCTTTATTCGGCCGAATTTTTTTCCGAACTTTGAATTCCCGCCGAATTGAACGGATCCGAAGTGGGGGAGTTCGGACTTCGGCACGTACCGAACCCACAAGGGCCAAATTCGGCCGAATCTGAACTGTACCGAATTTTTTTTTTTTTGACAGCCCTATTTCTCACATAGGATCCAACTTGGAAAAAGAGTCAAGCAGGGCTGTATGTTAGCCCCTTTACTTTTTAACTTCTATATTAACACCCTGGCGCAACAACTAAGGAACTCGAGCTACGATCCACCAAAGCTTGCTAACAGAATGATTCCTGCCTTACTATACGCGGATGATACAGTTATCTTGTCCCACTCACAAGTGGGCCTCAGAAGAGCCACCACACCTTTGTCTTATACTACCAAGAAGGAAACCTCACAATAAAAGACCAAAACCCAAAAGTCCTTGTCTTCACAAAAAACCCACCGAACTCATAAATGGCAAATTGAAGACCACAACATCCAACAAACCAAAGCCTTTAAATGCCTTGGTGTGGACAACCGGAATCTGGAGACCACAAGTAATTCATGTTACAGATGCTGCTTGTGACAGAAAATGACCTGCTTGAATTAGTAGCCAGTTATGAATTATCACATACTCAACAAGAGATTTATTTCTCCACTCAGTCCTGTACCCAGTTTGCATACACGTGTGCGGGTATGCATGTGTGTGTGAGAGAAAGAGGGAGATAGCATCACTTATATCATGTTTCCTCTTATTGAAACTACAATGGCACAACAGTCATAGGAATCAGTTTGGAGTGATTGTGTATGCTGGCAGTGTTTGCCGGGTATATAAGGATGGAGGATTTCTTTTTATTGGATTGTCTGGTTTAGAGAAACAAGCAGCTTTTAACCATGCAAACTTATCCTTGGGATGTGCCTTGCTGTTCCTTGGGATGTGCCATGGGATGTTACCTTGCTTGGTAAAGCCTAAATTCTGATGCAAGGATTACAAGGACTAAGGCCACGTTCCCCTCCTGTCTAACGACAAAGAAATGCATATTTGATGATAAAAGTTTTTACATATTTCACCTCACATTGTCCAAAATGTAGATATTTTATGATTAAACATAAAATATTTATTAATGTAGAGAAATAGCTGTGTCACATTAAAAAATAAATCATGAAGCCTGTGATGACTGTGGGAAAAAATACAGCTCTAGTTGTCACTATTTATTAGGAGATTCAGTGCCATGTACTTGGCCCTAGTCCACCCCATTTGCTGCACTCAGGTGCCGCATAGACAAACAATCCTTTCCTCAGTTCCTATGTGGTTCATCATTCAGGTACCTAAGGCAAACTGGTATTAGAAGAGAAAGCTTAATTATACAGTCCATGGACTAAAATGACCAACAAACCTGCTTGCTTCAGCTCCAGAGTTGTATTGTTCTGAGTGCTAAAGTAGAACAACATGCTAAGAAAAATTCTAGTGGAGTGTACTGTTAAAACTCTGTGACAGGACAGTAATTATCTGTGGTGGAACAGGTTCTTTATGGGTTCTTTAGGTGATGTTTAACCACCCTGATCTACTGATTGATGCTGTTTCTAAGTTAACATACTATGCAATCCTAAACAAAATTACATCCTTCTAAGTCCATTGGTCAAGTGTAAGTAGAGTATAAATCTATTCAGGATTGCAGTGCTCATTTCTTCGTTTCCCCATATTTGCCTAAAGAGTGAGAGAGGAAATGATTATGGTTGTGATTATGGTTGATTATGGTTGAAGAGCCTTGTCAGGTGGCCAGCAGGGCCTCCATCAGAAATATTGTGAGAATAATCCTCATTTAAAATGGTATAGTAAACTCTGTTGAATTAAAATGGAGGCAGTGTAACCATAAGATGATGGTCTCCAATGACCTGCTTGAAGTAGCTGTCCTTTAAGACAAACTTTCCTTCTGAAATTGACAGTTTGCTTTTCCAACTGCTTCCCCTCCAGAGAATCAGGAATATCAGTACGGCTAAATTTATATATAAGATCATTGGGAAATATTCATATAGCATAGCCTCTCTACTTTATTGTGTTTTCTGTTCCTAGCATGCATCAGGCACCAGTATTTGAAACTGGGGTGCTAATAATGGCAGACTTAAGAGTTTTCTTCTCTTGAAGCTGTTACAAACCAAGCCTGCAGCTTAAATGAAGTTGAGATCCTACTCATAATGGGCTTACCTGTGGCCAGTATCATGCCACCAGCCAATCTTTCCTATCACCATTTCTCACTTGCACTTACTGTTAAGGCTCAATCAGTAGACCAGTGGCAGACAAAGTATATGGCACCATTGAAGCCTGAACGCTCACACAGGGGGGGGAGGCATGGCTCAGTGGTAGAGCATCTGCTTGGCATGCAGAAGGTCCCAGGTTCAATCCCTGGCATCTCCAGTTAAAGGGCTTAGGCAGGTAGGTAATGTGAAAGACCCCTGCCTGAGACCCTGGAGAGCCGCTGCCAGTCTGAGTAGACAATGCTGACTTTGATGGACCAAGGGTCTGATTCAGTATAAGGCAGTTTGACGGTTCATGTGTTCATATCCATTGCTGCCAGGAAGCCAGAGAAATGGGCTTTCCCTCTTGGCCCACTATTGAATGTGAATGTTCTGAACAACTGCCCAGGCCTAAAGATAGTATTCAAGTTTTTCCAATTCATGTTTATTGCAATAAAACATGACAAAATACCTTGCTTATAGTAACACCAAGATTGCTCTCTTTTTTTTTGCAGTTGCTTATCAATGCTCACAAGCATATGTGCACCTCAGCAAAAAATTGTACACTAAGAATCTTGAGAAATTCATACATTTTAATCATGCCGAGTGTGATGGACAGGTTAGGATCTGCCTCTCCCTAAGAGTGATCAAGGGGAGCTGATGGAATGTTAGTGAGAGGGATATCTGAAAACAGTAGTTAAGGGAGTTGAAGACAGCAGTCAAGGAGTTGAGTCTAGCTGAGTAAAGCTGTGGAGAACAGCAGCTGACAGGTGACTAAAAAGGGTCAGTTTGCAACAAGGATCCCAAATGCTGGAACTGGGAAACAGTTCAAAAGTTCAATTGAAAAGAAACTTGATAACCTCTACATGATCTACTCCGATATTATGTTTACACCAGAAATAAAAGTTAACTCCTTGTTTATTTAACCCTGTGAGCTGGTTGTATCAGGCAAAGAAACACATATGCACACACACAAGCAAAGATCTTGGTCTATATATATATATTAGGATATGAATAAATGGTGGCAGCATGTGAATGAAACAAAGTGCAAGTGCTATGTAGTTTTGAATTTATCTTTTTTCAGGCTTATTTCACTTCCAGGTATGACTGATCTGTAGATTGAACATACACCCTATGCTTAGTCAGGCCATTAGTTAGGGTTTCCAGGTCCCTCTTCACCACTGGTGGGAAAATTTTGGGGTGGAGCCTGAGGAGGGCAGGGTTTGGGAGGGGAGAGCCTTCAATGCCATAGAGCCCAATTGCCAAAGTGGCTATTTTCTCCAGGCGAACTGTTCTCTATCGGCTGAAGATCAGTTGTAATAGCAGGAGATCTCCAGCTAGTACATGGAGGTTACAAATTAAATAAAAAAACAGCACACAGCTCAATGCAACCATAGTTCAATGCAAAAACAAGAACCAGAAAGAACAACAAAGTACAAGAAAGAACAAAGGCTGCATTTTGATTCAGCTGAGGTGAGGATTACAGGCAGGGGTGAGTTTAAACTGCTGCATGGAGTGTCACATGTATGATTATCTGCCTGCTGGACAGAAGTCGTGGGTGTGTGCTAGGTGCAGGGGGCTCCTGGCTCTCAGGAAGCGAGTTCACTTCCTTGAGGCAAGGTAGCGCAACTAGATGAGCTGAGGCAGGCAGAGAGAGAGGTGACTAAGTCACATCCCAGACCCAACGTGATGGCAACCTGCCAGTCACGGATAATGGAGCCCTTGGGGAAGGAGGCCATCTCACTGAGGTAGGGGTGTGTGGTACCTTAGAAGGGATCTCTTCCTTGGTGGATGAACAGATATCCTCTCGTACCGAGGATATGCCTCAGAGGGGAGGGGGGCTTCTTGTAGTGGGGAATTCAATCCTTAGGAATATAAATAGCTGGGTTTCTGGCGGGTGCATGGACCACATGGTGACTTGCCTGCCTGGTGCGAAGGTTGCGAACATTGCCCATCATATAAGTAGTCTGGTAGATAGTGCTGGGGAGGAGCCAGTGGTTGTGGTGCATGTTGGCACCAACGACGTGGGGAAATGTAGTCCGGAGGTCTTGGAATCCAAATTTAGGTTGCTAGGCAGGAAACTAAAAGCCAGGACCTCCAAGGTAGCTTTCTCAGAAGTGCTACCTGTTCCACGTGCAGGACCAGCTAGGCAGGCACAGTTGGTGAGTCTCAATGTGTAGATGAGATGGTGGTGCAGGGAAGAGGGCTTTAGATTTGTAAGGAACTGGGCAACATTTTGGGACAAGCCAGGCCTATACAAAAGGGATGGGCTCCACTTGAACCAGGATGGAACCAGACCGCTGGTGCGATATATACAAAAGGTGGCAGAGCAGCTTTTAAACTGAAACCTGGGGGGAAAGCCGACAGGAGCTGAGAAGCATCCGGTTCGGGCAAACTCAGTGCACACGGACAAAGGGAAAATTGCTTCAGATTGCCCACATAGGAATTACATAGTCATGAAAGGGAATGGGGAAAAAAATGATGGATAGCCACTTAAAGATGCCCAAAGGCACATGCCAGGCAAGTCGAAAGAGAGAGACTGTGTGGAGGTGTTTCTGTGCTAATGCTAGAAGCCTCCAAGCAAAAATGGGGGAATTAGAGTGCATGGTTTTAAGAGATAACATAGATATAGTGAGCATTACAGAAACCTGGTGGAGGGGAGAGAACCAGTGGGATATAGTCATCCCTGGTTACAAACTGAATAGAAATGACAGGGAAGGGCATATTGGAGGGGGTGTTGCTATGTATATCAAGGAAGGCATAGTGTCTAATAAGCTAGAGACCATAAAAAGGGCAGACTCGTCCACAGAATCCTTATGGGTGACAATTCCGGGCCCCAAAGGAGATTTAGTACTGGGGAAGTTTTACCGGGCCCCTGACCAAATGGCTCAGGGTGATCTTGAGATGGAGAATGAAATTAGGGAAGCATGTAAAGGTAATGAAGTAGTAATAATGGGAGACTTCAACTTCCTTCATATTGATTGGATAAATGTATGCTCCAGTCAAGCCAAAAAGATAAAAAAATTAGACATCCTAAATGACTGTGCCCTCGAACAGTTGGTCATAGACCCAACCAGAGGGGAGGCGATCCTGGATTTAATACTCTGTGGTGCTGCCAGTGACTTAGTGCGGGATGTGGATGTAATTGAGCCAGTTGGCAATAGTGATCACAATGGCATCAAATTTAATTTATATGTAAGTGGGAAAGTGGGAAATCTCACACAATTACCTTTGAATTTAAAAGAGGGAACTTCCCTAAACTGAGAAAACTGGTAAAGAGGAAGTTGAAAGGAACAGTTAAGAGGGTTAAATCTCTTGAAAAGGCTTGGGGGTTACTCAAGTCCACATTACTAGAGGCTCAGCTAGCTTGTATACCGCAGGTCAGCAAAGGTAATAATAAGTCCAAGAGGTCACCACCATGGCTAACGGGTAAGGTGAAGGAAGCAATTAGAGAAAAAAAAGTCTTTCTTCAGAGACTGGAAGGTTTGCCCAAACGAGGCGAACAGAAGCAAACACAAACTTGCACAAAGGAAATGCAAGCAGATAATTAGAGATGCAAAAAAAGATTTTGAGGGGCATATTTCTAAATACATCAAAACAAACAATAAGAAATTCTTTAAGTATATTAGGAGTAGGAAACCAGCTAGGGAAGCGGTTGGACCATTGGATGACAATGGGAGTAAAGGAACACTAAGGGAGGATAAAGCGATTGCTGAAAACCTAAATGAATTCTTCTCATCTGTCTTCACTGTTGAAGATACAGGGCAGATTCCTTCTCCTGAACAGAGATTTTGGAGAGGGGAAAATGAGGAACTGAGGCAAATAGTGGTAACAAGGCAGGAAGTCCTAGAACGTCTAGACAAACTGCAAACTAACAAGTCACAGGGACGAGACAGCATTCATCCTAGAATTCTTCAAGAACTCAAATGGGAAATTCTGAACTTCTGACAAAGATATGTAATATGTCCCTTCGATCAGCCTCTGTACCAGAGGACTGGAGAATGGCCAATGTAACACCCATTTATAAAAAAGGTTCCGGGGGGACCCAGGAAATTACAGGCCAGTTAGCTTAACGTCTGTTCCGGGTAAATTGGTGGAAAGCATTATTAAACATAGAATTGTCAAGCATATAGAAGGGCAAGGTCTGCTGGGCAAAACCGAACATGGCTTTTGTAAGGGTAGGTCCTGTCTCACGAACCTATTAGAGTTTTTTTGAAAGCGTCAATAAGCATGTGGACAGGAATGAGCCTGTGGATATTGTGTATTTGGATTTCCAAAAAGCTTTTGACAAAGTCCCCCACCAAAGACTGCTAAGCAAACTTCATAGTCATGGGATAAGAAAACAAGTCCTCTTATGGATTGAGAGCTGGCTGAAAAATAGGAAGCAGAGAGTAGGAATCAATGGTCAGTTCTCCCAATAGCGGGTTGTGAGCAGTGGGGTGCCTCAGGGATCTGTGTTGGGACCGGTGCTTTTCAACCTGTTCATCAATGACCTGGAGTTGGGGTTAAACAGTGTAGTAGCCAAGTTTGCAGATGACACCAAATTATTTAGGGTGGTTAAAACAAAATCGGACTGTGAAGAGCTCCAGAAGGATCTCTGCATACTGGAAGAATGGGCATTAAAATGGCAAATGAGATTCAATGTGAGTAAGTGTAAAGTGATGCATATTGGGGCAAAAAATCCCAACTTCACATATACACTGATGGGATCTGTGCTGGCAGTGACAGATCAAGAAAGGGATCTTGGGGTGGTAGTGGATAACTCAATGAAGATGTCAACCCAGTGTGTGGCTGCTGTAAAAAAGGCAAATTCCATGCTGGCCATAATTAGATGAGGAATAGAGAATAAAACTGCTGCTATCATACTGTCCTTGTACAAATCTATGGTGAGACCACACTTGGAATACTGTGTACAGTTCTGGTCAACTCACCTAAAAAAAGGATATTACAGAGCTTGAGAAGGTGCAGAAAAGAGCAACCAAAATGATTAAGGGACTAGAGCAACTGTCCTATGGAGAGGGGTTAGGACGCTTAGGGCTGTTTAGCTTGGAAAGAAGGTGGCTAAGGGGAGACATGATAGAGGTCTATGAAATTATGCATGGTTTGGAGAGAGTGGACAGGGAGAGGTTTTTCTCCCTCTCCCATAATACTAGAACACGGGGTCATCTGCTGAAGCTGGAGGGTGAGAGATTCAAAACAGATAAAAGGAAGTATTTCTTCACACAACACATAATTAAATTGTGGAACTCCCTGCCCCAGGATGTGGTGATGGCTGCCAGCTTGGAGGGCTTTAAGAGGGGAGTGGACATATTCATGGAGGAGAGGGGTATTCATGGCTGTTAGTTAGAATGGATATTAGTCATGCTGCATACCTATTCTCTCTAGTATCAGAGGAGCGTGCCTATTATATTGGGTGCAGTGGAACACAGGCAGGATGGTGCTGTTGCAGTCGTCTTGTTTGTGGGCTTCCTAGATGCACCTGGTTGGCCACTATGTGAACAGACTGCTGGACTTGATGGGCCTTGGTCTTATCCAGCAGGGCCTTTCTTATGTTCTTATGTGGAGTAAAGACCATATATACAATGAAGAATGGAGTAACAAGGAATATAGTTCAACAGAACTTAATACAATGTCTTAAAAGACTTCCACAAGTAACATACGGAGGGGGAGTAGAACAACCCTCAATTCCCTATTCTATAGCATTTTAGTTCTGCCCTTCTCCAAGGAGCTCAAAGCGGCATACATGGTTCTCCCTAACCTTGGCTAAGACAGTGTGGCTGGTGCAAGGCTATCTGGTGAGCTTCACGGCTAAATTTGAACCCAGGTCTGTCCTGTCCTAGTCTAACCACTATGCAACACTGATGTCAGGCAGAGATCTTTTGGCTGGGATCTTTTAACTGAGAATGCAAGGGAATGGTTTGATTGATTCTGGAGCTTTTTTTTCCTGAAAAGCACAAGTTATGGACCCTTTCATGAACACTTTAATTGCTGTAGGGAAGGGTTGGGGAACGTCAGGCCCGTGGGCCATTTAAGGTTCGTGAAATCATTTGGTCTGGCCCTTCGTGGGTCCTGGCAGATCTCTAGCTCATAAGGATATAAGACTGGTGATCCGCAGCCTCCTGCGGACAGGAATAGCCTCTATTCAAAGCAGATGTGAGTTTGTTTTGCCAAGAAAAGGAATCTTTTTCCCCCCTTGCAGAAGAGTAGTTAGCTATGGAGCTGCTAGGACTGCCCAAGAAACTATGTTAACCCTTTACCACCCAGGCCATGGAGAAACATATTGGTCGGCTAATTTTTAAGTTGATAATTTTGTATGGCCCGCGAATGATGTTATAAATATCCAAATGGCCCTTGGTGGAAAAAACGTTCCCCACTCCTGCTGTAGGGCTACATAGGTGTAGTGACAAATGCGGTGTACCAACCTTCCACAATGGCCCCTGTTTCTTCAGTTTACTATAACTTTTAAAGGACCATTTTCTCCTGCAAAGTACTGCCTGGGACTGCTACCATGATTCTACTCCCCCCCCCCCGAATCTTAGTAATAACTTTCATATTTGAAAATATTGCAGCAATTTTTAAATATATAAGGTTGTTCTCAATAAGGTTTTTCCTAGCCATTTTCATCTGCAAACCTTGACTATAGCTTTGTAGCTAATTTGTTCCCTATTTTAGGGAAACCAGCTCCCCCATCCCCAACTCAGCATTCCCTGAGGGCAACAAATTCACAAGAACTCCAGAGGAGCACCCTGATCACAGTGAGAATTACAGAAATTAAGGCAACTTCTTCCTCAAAGTGGACCTAGTAGAGATGGTGCTGTGCCTACCATTCCCCTTTAGAGGGTGCCCTGCTGCCTTAATGGTTTCAATAGCAGGAGAGTTTGAAAAAAAACAAAACCCTGGTGCAATTTTTAAAAGAATGGGAATCATAGAATGATAAATGGAATAGAGCTGGGAAGAATTAGTGAAACATCTGCATTTTTTATTTTGTTAAATGGATATTAGTAAAATCATAGTTGGAAATGCACCTTGTGCACAAGCCAGTCTCATATTGTCATGCAATTTTACTTCAGTGTGTGTGTGTGCGCGCGTGTGTGTGTAGAGAGGGGTGTTCACTTGTTACAGTTCAGCGTCTTTCCCAGCACTTACTATAAATAGGTTAAACAATCTTTGCACTTTCAGAATCCTCTACAAGTATGGTCATTTCATTATACTATATGACAGCACAATGTGCAAACCTCAGTTAGGCCACAGTTACACCCCCTGCAGAAAGAATTAGACAAACAGCATTGCTCCCTCAGAAAAGAAGAAGTAAAAGGACCTTTCTAACATTCCAGACCATGTACCAGCACCCTTTTATGTCTTCATAAAACTCCCAAAGCCCTTTAACTCCCAAAGAGGACTTTCCACAAGACGGGTTTTCAACAGGGCAATCTAGACTCCCTTGTCTCTAATAACTTTCTTCTTAGAGTCCATTTCGTGTGAACTAGCTGACTTGTATTACCAGCACCTTCAGTGCCACAAAATTCTCTTTTACCTCTTGCACGCTACTCATCCACTCGGTAACAGCACTGGATATTTTTATACCTGAAACAGAATGTCTAAAATACTTGTTCCCACTGTAGAGTGCTCTTTAAAAAAAAAAAAAAAATACACTGAGCTAGATAATGAACACAGTAAGATGGTATCCTTTTAGATATCTGCTATTTTTGATATCTGAAGTGACTATTACACATTGCTTCCTGTAAGGCTGGCCCCATAGCATGGCTCAATCTGTGATCTTTCTCCTCCCCCCCTCCCCAATTTTTTTTTATTCTTAGTATATTTTTGTTTGGAACTCATTCATGGCTGCTCTAGTAATAATGTAGCATTACTATGGGATTTTGAAGTGATTTTCAAAGCAGTGCCTAGCTTTCATCCTGCCTTGGAGGCACGGTGATTCTCAACCTCAAACTTTGTTTGATCATCAGCTCCTGGTAAATAAAGAGGGAATGCATGGCTCTGTTACAGGTCTGTATCCAAATTTTGCCATTGTTTCCCTGACAGAAATTAAAAGAAATGTCCTTTTTACAAGCTAAAAGCTGAGGATTGCCGACAACCGCCATTGAGAGCTATCGGTGCTTTGCCTTCTATGGCTTGGTTAAATGAAGAAATGATAGCATCTTGGCAAATGTTTAGGTAGAATGTAGGTAATAATTATTGGTTTGGTTTATGTCAACCTTTTTTGTTGGTGTTTAGGCAACATTAAGTCAATCCACCTGGAGCTTAATAATGGATGTTACTATAGTAACTTTGCAGCCCGTTTGACTGTGACAAAGGATCTCCATCTCGTCCATTTCATGCTCCTGTCTCGACCTATTCCCTCCCAGGGTTTTATTATACTGCCCTTTAAGAATATCTGCAGGAGCCACAGCTGCTGCGCTTTTGTAGCAGCAAACAGCTTTTGCTGCTGCATGAAAAGCTCTGCCCTGAGAAGACTTGTAGGTGCCTGGCTCTATTTTATGCCGAAATAACAGTAAACAGTATTTAATTGTATGAATTGTTTAATTGTTTGAAGCTAATATGTTGTTCCACGGTGCTCCATGTTATAAGTAACAGAACAGTTTATCGTCTCTGTCTGCTGGTATTTCAGAATGGGCAGCAGAAAAACAGCACCGTTACCATCCCAAACCTCGGCACGTTTCGGCAAACTTCATTTCAAGGACTGTTTTAAAAAATAGGAAGTAAAGAGGGAAAGTTTCGTTTTTAGTATGTGAAAAGTGAGCAGGATCCAATAAGCGCCTTTAGCAAAATCAAGTCTTGTCAGAAGCTATGTTTGGCTGGTGGGTTTTTTTGGGGGGAGGGGGGAATTAAATGCTTCCTGTTTGGCAACATTCATGCAAATGCAAAATTGAAAAATTCTTGTGGCGTTGTGATATTTAATGTACCACCAGGGCATCCTAAGCAAACATACCCTCGTCTAAGTCTATAAAAGTCAGTGGGCTTAGAAGGGTGCAACTGTGTTTAGGACTGCACGGTATATGTACCAGATATGCAAAACAAGATGGAAAGCAGCTGCTGCCCCAGAGTGCAGGTTTCAACTGACAGTGATTTTAGTCGATAAAAATCTAGATAAGAATTTATTTGAAACTGGTAAATAACAGCAGGGTGTGAGAGATGTTTACATTTTCAGAATCTTATCCGTTGTTTCCATCACTAGGACTGTTAGTAGCCACAGCTTAGAAGACCAACTGCCCTGCTTAATGATTCACCTTTGTAATGTCTCCAATTTTGCTTCTGCATAGGATCATTACTGACAGCAGTTTCTGTTGTTCCAAACCTCAGCAGTGCTGACCTGTGAAAACATTTTTGTTGCCCCCATTTTCTCGCTGTATCGGCCACATTCCAACTGCTCTTCTTTTTTGTAAAGCATAAAATTTAGATTTTCACTTAACCTGCTCAGCTATTGCCATCCTATCTTTTCCGTTTCCTTCCGCACTGCATCTATCTTCCTGTAAAAAAAACCCTTCTGTCTATAATAAGTAGAGAAGCTCGGCAAGGCTTATTCATAAGGATTTGAGCCGAGTCATTCTCCAGTTGTGTTAATTGTTGCACTGGGAAGCCAGTGAATGCTAGCTTGTTAACTTGCTAAGCAGCTGGTCAGCAGGGTAGTTTGATTCCAGCAAGGCTCTTGACACCTCTGCCAAGGGTTATTGATACCTCACACACCCCAGCTGAGACAGATTGTTTTAGTCCTGCTTCATATCCATAGCACAGTCTGTAGTTAGAGAAATAGTGATTGACAGCTCACACCTCCTGGGCCCTTCTTACTACCAGACACAACATCTGCTATGCCCTGTGGAGCAGTGAACCAACACACACTGAAGAACTGTTTCGACTATTGTCAGGGTTGATTTTCTTTAACCCTTTCGGGACGCTCTCTGGAGATGCATGTAAGGGTTTTTTTATTATTATTATTATTTCCAACTTCTCTTTCACAGTTTCCCCCCAAGCAATATTTCACCTAATACAAGATTGGGGGTGATGATACAAAATAAACTCTTTTGATGCTATTCATTGGTGACATTGCTCTGGTGCTTTAGTTAGCTCCACAGCTTTGTTTAGCTCTATTGTTGAGAGTTTCCTATCAGCACCAGAAAGCCAAGAGTTTTCCCATGGCACAAGAGTGAAGAAAACCATTTTGAGTGGATAAATCAAGGGGAATTTAGTTTAATTTGAGATGGTCAATATTATGTACTGTGGAGAGGTGATCAAGGGGGTTATGATAAAAGTTGTGCTTATAAATGCAAGATATGGGTCAGGATTTGTTAAAAATTATTAAGGGGTGACAAAATCATCATTTCTGAACATGGAAAATAGAAGTAAGCTTGGCATATGCCTGCCCACAATGTTGACTCATCTAAGAATATATATTTTATGTCTGATTATACTTCATTAGAAATACGTAAACTGTCTTTGATATGTGAAAAATTGTGGTACGGAATGTTTAAAAGGGTTCCCAAAAGCAGCTGGTGGTTTAAAAATACATTTGATGTTTTTTGAAAGACTGATTTGTTTTGCAGATGTTTATAAAGTGACTGACAACTGTTGTTGAAGCTTACTGTGGAATAGATCTGTACTGTGGTGTGGCACAGAATATTATGTAAGCCTCTAGGATCACATCGCTGTGTGTTGGGCCTTATGCCTTTGCGGCATACAAGACCGGCTGCTTACCACATTGTTATATGCCAGAAGATAAACTTGCTTGGTTGTTTGTGTGTTTACAGTGCCATGAGTATACACTATGCTAGAGAGGAACTAATTCTGTTATTTATTGTAGCAATATAATTTAAAATACTGTTATTGCTAAGCATCACTGTAACCCCTTGTCAACATCATGTAACTCCACTATAAGTCATGGGATATTTTATATCTCAAAGGGAGTTACTGGCTGGGTTTACATGATGCTGTGAAACTAGTACTTCAGCAGATTATACCACTACAGGAGTTTAGTAGTCTGGGTTCTATGGCTAGATATTTTCCTGCCATCTTGATAGGCAATCACAGGTCCCAGACTATTAAACCATTATATCTGTTGTCACTACAGGGAGTAATATTGGGAGTAATATTATACCCCATTTATGATATCTAACAGTTAAATGAGTGCCTTGTGTAATGACAAAAGGAGCAAATCCAGGTTACTCTTAGATCAGGTTAGGGACTCCACAAGTACAGACTTGATGAGGTCTTAATAAGTTACAGGAGGCATGGGATGTCAAGAGCAACCAAGAGTCAGTTAAGGGGAGGGGAATGGGAGCAAAATGAGGAAATTAGCCTTCTCAAGTGTCGGAGAGCTTATAGTACTGAGAAAGGGGGAGGGGTGTTGTGACGTTTCCAAATTGTTCCCTCTCCACAGCATTCCTTGCAGGCCCCAGTTTGTTACCTCTAATTGCAATCATGTGGTGTATATCAGTAGACAAGGTTAGGCTTTTGTGCGTATGTGTGCAAAATATTAATTTGTATTATAGTATAGCACCTTTTAGATGTACACCTTAACTAGCATGGTGTAGTTGTTAAGAGCGGTGGACTCTAATCTGGAGAACCGGCGGGTTGGATTCCCCACTCCTCCACATGTGTGGCGGACTCTAATCTGGTGAACCTGGATTGTTTCCTCGCTCCTCCACATGAAGGCTGCTGGGTGACCTTGGGCTAGTCACAGTTCTGTCAGAACGCTCTCAGCCCCACCAATCTCATAAGGGGTCTCTTGAGAGGAGAGGAAGAGAAGGCTGTTGTAAGCCAATCTGAGACTCCTTAAAGGCAGAGAAAATCAGGGTATAAAAACCAACTCTTCTTCTTCTCTTCTTAACGTAGTGAGGGGGGTTTGTGAGTGTCAGCAAAGCTGGAAGTAATACCATAAGGAGTCTAGACTGTGTCAAGAGGCTAAACTCCTAGCAGAGTCACTCAAGGTGGAATGGTCACAGCGGAGACACCAGACTAGCATGTGTCCACCCCCTTCAGGGATCAACTATCACATTAGCAGATGAGACTAGATGGTTCCAGTGGTGATGGAGCAGAGGAATCCTTGAAGGCTAGCTACTGGACAGCAACAATAGTGGAAGGTGACACTCATGAAAGATCTTTCATAGACCACGGTAGTGCCACTACAGCTAACCCTGGTTAGTACTGCGCAGAAGAAGGCAGTGGTAAACCTCTTCTGACCAACCCTTAGCTCAAAAACCCTATGATGAGTGGTCACGTACAGCTCACAACTCAAGCCAGTCCAATGTATTATTAACAATCTACAACCAATGCTGGATTGTGACACTTCCCTTGCTATGTCACTGGGGGGGGGGACTTTCTTGCTTATAGACAGCCTGCTAATCTAAAACAACTTCTCACTCGCAATGATAAACTACTTAACAGTAGCATGGACTCTGGTACCAAGGCTTGCAACAAACTAAGGTGCCAATTTTGCTCTCATATGGATCCTAGCAACACCATCACTGGGCCCTGCAACATCAGCCATACTATCTCAAGGTCATACTCCTGTTCGTCTTCTAACATGATTTATGCCATCACATGCCAGCAAATCCCCTTCCACCCTCTACATTGGACAAACAGGCCAGTCCCTGTGACAAAGATTAAATGGACTTAAGTCTGACAGTAGAAACCACAACTTTCAGAAACCAGTGGGGGACGGGACGTTTTAACCTTCCAGGACATTCAGTTGCTGATTTAAGATTAGCAAGAGAGACTGCTGAATTACAACTAATAATAAAGCTCAGGACTATGCATTCTCTTGGATTTAGGATTCCTGTCATATTACCAATACTAATTTCTACATGCCTACTACCCCTCTGCAGATCACACTTAATCCAATCATGCCTACTAATGTCATTTACATTTTGACATTTACATTGCCATTCTGTGATTCACTCATCTCTACTTAAGGATGGATGGAATCACATTCTAGCTGTATCTGAAGAAGTGAGCTGTGGCTCACAAAAGCTCATACCATGCCAGAAATTTCATTAGTCTTTAAGATGCTACTGGACTCTTGCTCTTTTCTATCACACATAGAGACAAAGAGAACTAATATAATAACCAGTGTGAAGAAATAGAAGAGAACAACAAAAAAGGAAGAACAAGACCCTTTCCAGACCCCATAACTCCAGACCCCCTAACCCAATCTTTACCAAACTTGGGGGTTCTAGCAAGGCGAGTCCCTTCTAGCTACCCTGAAAAATTTGGACCTCTACCTGCAAAAAGGCCCCTCCAGGAGCTGCAGAAAGCCCCATAAGCTTTATTAGACCCGGATTTTTTGGGAAACCCGGGAAAAAGCTGAATTCCCATATTTACCGGTATGGGAAAATTGGCTTTTTGAGTTTCCCCCCAAAAAATCAGGACTAATAAACCCAAACCCGAATTTTAACTATTTTTTTTTGTGTAGCCCTAATCAGTACATTAAAATAGCATTTAAAATTAAATGGAATAAAAACATAGAAACATATAACACACATAGATATATAGTATGGACATCTGGCAACCTCTGAGAACCTATTTACACATTCAAGGGAAACACAAAAGGAGGATGATTGCATGTGCAAATTGCTCCTCGTATAAAAACTCAACCTTTCTATGGAAAAATAGGGCATGGCTACCATGGGCAGAATTCTAACGTGATCTCTTGGCTGCATTGCAAGGCTCTCTTAAGGCTTTTTTTTCTGAATGTTTACGTTGTGTGTGTAAAGTGCCATCAATATCCCACCTCACATTTTTGGAACAGTTCTTTGGCCTCACACCAGTCTGTCGACTGGGCCTTTTTTCTTTCTTTTTTGATCATTATCCCTCTGCATTGGTTAACATTTCATGGACTTCTGAGAGAGGATTGTTAGTAGATGTCTACGTCTGACTCTTGATAAGTGCATGGCTGAGCAAAAGGCTTATTTAATTTACATAGCAGAATCTTCCTCTGAAGCAGGCTAGTTATCAGTTTAATCTAGTCTCTTTTGATGACCCAGCTGCTTTAGAGAAGAGTGCAAGAAACCCTGCCCGAGGCAATTACGCAGTAACCCACCCATAGCTAAGTTCCTTTTAAACTCACATTAAGTTAGGTTTTTGCTAGTGCCCTGAAGGTTAAAATGCTTAGATGCAAGGAAGGTGTCAGAAGTTTTTGATAAGCAAAATCATGTGTTTTCCCTTTCTCTGGGTTACAATTACTTTTTGGATCTCATTCCTAAAGACATTTCAGCTTTCGTCATGATTGTGATGTGTCTTGGTTTTGTAGTTACCATCAGCTGAACCAAGTGTTCTGAAGAGGCTGTTCATCACACAACAAATTTTACTTTGTGCGTATAGTGATTGACTTAAGCCATCATAAATCCTGTGAGAAAAATACATAATCAGAATAACACCATTAAAAGAATTACAAGCATTAAATCTAAACCTGGCTGAACAGCAAGAGCTCGACATTTCAATAGCAGCGTCTTAAAGGTACATAGCATGATTCCCCTCATACTAATCACTACTAGATGGGCAGAAACCATTGTTCCTTTTATGGGCATTCAGTGACAGGGACAGCACTGTCTGTAATCCTGTGGCTTGCCAGTGCAGGTCACAAAGGCACAGAGGCCTCACTGGAGAAAGACCATTGGCAACTCTATTCATCTAACCCACTTTCAGAACTCAGTTTCCAATACTATTCAATCAATGTATGGATTGTTAGCTCTGTCTCTATTTGACTGGGGTTTTCTAGACAGGGAATAGTTCTGGGATATTTCAGGGATATTTCCAGTCTGAATGTATATCTGAAAAATACCTTATTGGTATTTTCCAGATATAGTTGAATGTCCAGATGGTATCCAAGATTTTCTAGGATACTGGTAAATGGGTCCTGAAAAATTCTGGAAATATTCAGGAGTAACTGGGAATATCAGGGGCCAGTGTCTTAAGGTTCTCAGGACTGTTTTTACTTCCATTAATTTTACTGTGTGTTTGTGTCTTCTTGCCAGGGCTTGTTGTCAGCCTACCAGGTTAGTATAGCTGGGAGTCTGTGTTCTGAAATTGGTTTTGTTGGACTTACAAGCTGCAGCCTTGTGTTCTTTGCTCAAGTTGGTTTGTGTTGGATTCTCTGGCTTGATATCCACTGATTTGACATTTGTTGTGTTAGTCTTGCCACATTGCCCCATCATCTGCTGCAATTCCATGGTTCTGCATTGGTTCTTTGGGCTGGTTGGTTCTGTTTGCGTTGTGAAGTTTTTGGCCAGTGGCTGCTTTGCTTGCTCTTGTGTCTTTGGCTATTCTCTGCCCTGGATAAATAATGGAATTTTTCCTTGTGGGAAACAATGGAGGATGGCTGGGGGAACCTTGTTAGGGACCCATATAATTCACTTGAAACATGGGATTTAGTGGACAGGCACCACCAGCTCTGCTGAAATTTAGTGCCATTTACTTTAAAAAGTCCCTCCACCTGACTGGAAAGATTCCCCATAGGGAATAGTAAAGCTGACTACTATCAGAATCCCCCCCCCCAAAAAAAAAACCCAGATCCGAATTCTAAACCAGGATTTGGAACCTAAATAACTGGGAATATTGATACTTTTTGGTTCTCTGATGGGCTCCCGGATCCAAAAAATACTGATTTTTTCCCCCATGGTGCACATCCCTACAACAGATAACTTGCATATACTGGACAGTATGAAATTACCTCAACTTCAGTTTTGTTCTTTTCTTGCGAGATAAGCCTGGCACCAAGTTCTTCACATTAATATCAACACATTTTCAATACTATTTTTTTGTGTCAATTACATAGTATTGCAAGGTGTATAAATAGGCTAACAATGGTGTGCATTTGTGGAGAAAAAAGAGAGAAACAAGAGCACCAATGAAAATGAGGCAAATCAATTCACCCATGAAGATGGACATTTCAGCTCATCCCTAAATTTGGCCACCAAAGTCTATGAGATCTGTAGTACACACCAAAGCAAAATAGGGTGAACTCCTGGGTTGTTAGCCATACTTTTCTTGCATCCATGTTAGTTGAATGGGATAGATCTCTTTCCTTAATTGTGAAAATGAAATGCATTGTCCTTTGTGACAATGACAGCACATTCCTGAAAAGTCAGTGTGCGGAGTCGGTGGGGAAGAGGCACAGCAGCACCTCTTCCTAAGCTGATTCGCTCATGCCACAGGAACAAAAAAGCCTTTTCAAGGCTTTTTTTGTTTTCAACGGGGGCAAAAGCCCCATTGAAAACTGCGAGGCTGCGCCTGCTTAAAAGCAGGCACAGCACCGCTGTTCCCGGCGTCGGCATAGCCGGCGTAGCCGGGATAGGAAGCCGCCTAACCGGCGGCTCCTCCCCCCGGAACACCCCCGGAACACCCCCTTGCAGTGGCGCAGCCTCTCTACACCGTGGCCTGCGCCATGGAGAGGCCACACCAGCAGAAGGGGGAGGCGCGGTCCTGCGGCGCTCTGCCGCTGGTGGGCCTGGCCTCGCTGCCAGCATAAGTGCGTGTAATCACACGATTACACGCACTTTCGCTGGCGGCGAGGTCACGCTGCCTCCTATGGACTTTCAGCCCATTTTTCAGGAATGGACTGTGAGTTTCATACATTTCACTGCTGTTCTTTGGCTTTCCATGCTAGATGGTAGTATGCTCTGTATAGCAGTCCTGCGTAGTAGGGTATAATAGATGCTTCAAAATGTATAAATGGGCATGCTTTAAAGATCATGATATAATCGTCTATTGTGGTAAGGCACACTATATTTGAACTCAAAATAAGAAAAATCTTACTAGATCTACCTAATCCAGGATTGCATCTCCAAACAGAACCAGTTTCAGATTCTTTACAGGAGATATGCAAAAGAATATAGTGTGAACAGGCTAAACTATTCCCTATTCATTTCCTGCAGCTTTAATCAGTGTAATGTTTCAATAGCTTCCAGAAGTGCAGTGATGGTCAAGTTAAAGATGATATAAAAGTCTGTTCAGAAAATGAGAATTTGAATGGTTTTGACAATGGGCTGCATTATTATAGCCTTTAAATCAACCATTGTCCATTCTAAGCCAGACTTTAAAACTGTGTTACATCCGTTAGCTAAATTTTCTAATGCATCTTATAGCCTCGGTTCAGTCTTCCATAGCTCATTCCACCTAGAAGTAAGTGAGATGAGTATCTGGAAATGAGACTTAGTTCAGCACTGATCTCCAGTCCACTCCTTAACAGAGAGTACTAATAAGAGGCTATAACAACTTGGCTTCAAAATATTGCTTCCTTTTCTTCAAAACCAATATGTTACTGGTTCATCAAGAAGAAGAAGGTTAGTTTTTATATGCCAATCTTCTCTACCACTTAAGGCAGAATCAACCCAGCTTACAGTCACCCTCCCTTCCCCTCCCCACAACAGACACCCTGTGAGGTAGGTGAGGCTGAGAGCAATTGACTAGCCCAAGGTCACCCAGCTGGCTTTGTGTGTAGGAGTGGGGAAGCCAACCCGGTTCACCAAATTAGAGTCCGCCGCTTATGTGGAGGAGTGGGAAATCAAACCCAGTTCTCCAGATCACAGTCCACCAACCGAGTCCATCAACAGGCCCTTGACTAGCATAGTTCAGTATGTTTCATGTATTTTATTTCTTCTTTTTTCTCATTGAGACTCCAGGTGGAAAACAGTTAAAAACTGCATCATAAAACTATTATTTCCTTTGTAACTGTCAGGGTTGCCACATCCCAGTCCCCTAAATATTTCTCCTAAGGGCCATACCAAATGTGATAGAGATTTTAGAACTCCCCAATGTGTAAAAAGTAAACTGTACACCTGTGCAGCTGTAATTTGGATTGGGACTGCATGGAAAGGGAACATTTGAAGATCTGCTCAGTTTTGCTAATCAAAACTGGGTTTCCCACAATACTCTTTGGGCACTGTCACATTACTATGTTACCCTGATTTCCCTCATATTGCTCCCTTGTCTTTCTCTGAATGCAGTTGGAACAGAGATTTCAGGCAGGAGGAGAAGGGAAAGAGCGAGTCAGCCCTTAAAAGCAATGCACTGCAAAAGTCCCAGCGTAGCCTGCAGAGGCAAAGCAGAGGTCTGCAATGAGAGCTCAGGTTTGCAGAGGCAATGCCATATAAAGGAACATTTTGAGCATTCAGCCAACAGATATATTGCATCAAAGCGAAACATCACATCAAAGATGGTTTGGAAAACCATGGGGGGGGGGAGGAATGGAGAACACAGAGAAGGATTAGGCAAATTGTATGAGAGAGGTGCCATAAAACCTTGCTGTACTTAGCGAAACAAAGGCAAAAAGCCTGTTCCAAAGGGACCTTAGTATTTTAAAGGGAAAAAAAGATTTTTAAAGGACATGTCTGTAGTATTAGTACTCCCCCATGAATACAAGATAAAACAATATATGGATTAAACTAGGTTTTATTAAAATTATTCGTTCCGCTTTTAAGTGCTGTTTGCAACTAGAGCAGCCAGTAACTTTGACCTACCAGCATTTTGGGGCAGCATCACCCTGCCTCTAAACTTGGTCAGATTACTGCTGAGCGGTGGCAAGCCTAATCCTCCCCCTTTCCCCCTCCTACTACCTATGGTTAGAAGGCAAGATTCTGGCTTCACGTCTGCAAAAGTACAATTCAGGCTGCCATCTTTTGCACACCTTGTTTTTCGTCAATGGGATTTCACTGGTTTCAGTAGAACTCCAGATTAAATGCATACTGAATTCGTCCCCAGAGACATTTGCTTAGCATCTTCTCTCTAGTGCTAAGGTAAATCTGCTTTGTTTGCATGAGGTTTTGGTGGGAGGTATTTTAGAACTGTTTCTTTCTATTATCTTTGCTTCCTATTTAATTCTGCTGCTGCTTTATCTGTTTTTGCTTATTATGTTTTGTTTTTATATTTTATAGTTGCATTTTATTTTAAAGTCTGATGTTGGTTACCTTGAAAGACTGTGTTGTCAAAAGTGGGATAAAGGTATCTTAAATAAATGAATGAAAATATTCTAGTGCAGAGGCAGTTCGGTTATGTATTTCCAAATCACTCCAGGCTTAAAGTGCAATCCTAGACAGACCATTCTGTGTCCATTTCAGTCAACTCTACTTTGGACTGCACTTTTCAGCTTTTATATTATAGAATATTTTGACTAAGAGGTTCGTTTTGAGTGCAGGTAGAATCCATAGAAGCCAAACTGTCAGACTAGGATCTGGGTAACCCAGGCTGAAATCCCCACTGTGCAAAGGAAGCTTGCCTGGTGACCTTGGGTTAGTCACATGCAATCAGCCTGAAACACATCACAGGTTGATGTAATGTTAAAATGGAGGGGGGGATGTTGTAAGCAGCTTTGGGTCCCCATTGTGTATCAAAATGAAGCAACTAAATGAACACCTCAGGCTAAAACCAAGCAGTCGGTGTTATACCAAGCAGTTCTATCACAGTATTCATGAACAGTAGGGGTGTGCATATCGATAAGCCCAAATAGAAAATAAACACAAAATTAGCCATTTGGCAATATTTGGGTTTCAGTTTTAGCGAACACCAAAACCTGGGGATCTCCCTGAAGCTGAATGGGCTATTTGCCTTTGCACAGATGCACGGCTCTGTGCTTTCTCCAATTTTTCTATCTTTTTTGTGACTGGTTTTGTTAGGGCCCCATAGTTGGGGCTGTCTTGAAGTCAGGGTCATGCAATCGGAGCTGACTTGGTCTGACCAACCATTCAGTAGGTTGATATGGCATAAGTGTTTTTTTAAAAACATAAGGGTTTTTTAAAAGACGGAGCTCGCTAAGTCCCGTCTGGAGGGATATACCATCCAACACAAAAGAACCGTCTTCAACAGCTTGCTGACACCACCAGGCTTCTGAAAGACACTCCCTCACCCATGCAGGTGAACAATCTCCTTCAGACAGCTCCCGTGGTCGAGACTTTGGCTGACTCCGATATCACCCCCCCTTAAAACCTGCTGTTAAACTAAAGGTTGCCCCAAGTAGAGGCTTTGTTTCTCTGCACTGTGACTATCTCTTGAAATCAGATTTTTGATTACCGCAATAAAGGACTGTTCACAGGATGTCATTTGCATTTAAGCTGTTTTCCTGAGTTTGGGGGCTAATTTGCATGTGCCCCAGATATGAAGGCAGCCCCCAGACTTTGAGGTGCCAGCCTGCCAATCAGCTCTTTCTGCCAGTCCTTGGCAATGCTGAACTTCTGAACCTGAAAACCGATGGACGGCTTGGCTTACAAATGCATGGAGGATGGGGGTGACCCCTTTGCAGGCCGATAAAATTGGACCCCCTGTCCCAAAGTTCCCCAAACCTCAGTGACCATCTAAGGAAAGTCCCTTGCAGCCACGCTGCAAATTTGGTAACTCTACCTCCAAAAATGCCCCCACAGGAGCTTTGAAAAAAATCCCCATAGACTATAATGGTCCTGCATTTTTCAGTAAACCCGGAAATAAACTGAATACCAATATTTACTGGTATGAGTATTCGGCTTATTCCAGGTTTGCAGAAAAGAATTGGGCCCAATAAACCCGAACCAAAAATTTACCTTTATTTTATTTTTTTTGCACAACCCTAATGAACAGTTTTGGATTAGATGGGGCAAGACCAAGCAGGTTTGTTAACTCATCCTCATTTATAGCAAGGAAAGAGGCATTTACAACTTGCCTTTATCCATCCTTATAGGCAATGCTAGATCAAAAAGGGCAAAATGTCCCTCCACCCCAGCCACAGATTACCTTAGTCTTCAAATTTTTTGAAAAACAGCTCCATTATAAATACGTCATTTTCATATTCACAGTGTTTAAGAATGATTATTTTTTAAACTACATTTTTGTTTCCATGGTTATAAGAAATATAATTCCTTGGTTTAAAAGAAAACAAACCCTTTTTTGATGTTTTTGCAGTGATGGCAATTTCTAAAATGTAAACAGAATTTCATGTAGGTTTCCAAATGCACATTTTACATATTTTTTATGGCTAAACAGCTTGTTTACCTATGGTATAGAAATTACAGAGGTACACAACAACAGTTTGATGTCTATTGCATACACCGCTGGTTGTATCAAATATTTAATACCAGCTATTCTTTGGGATTTGTTAGCATCTCCTTTAAAACTTGCCTGCGGCAGTTACAAGATGGAATGTAAAAAGTGGTTTTGATTATCGTTTTGGATTGTCACCTTGACAGTTTGGGTTAGGTTTTATAGGCAGAAAGAGAGAATACACACACACACACACGCTTGTTTCCACTTTGCATCTTTCCCCCTACAGACAATGCTCTACAAAAGTGTCTCAGGAGCCGAACAGACATGAAAGGCTTACTGAGTGGAGTTATTTGAGGGGAACTGGTTTGTTATCGTTAGGATGCGGGAATACTAAAGTTTCCATCTCCTCCAAGCTATAGGAAAGCAGGCAAGATCTGGAGGTGATATCAGCTATAGTGCTGCTAAGCAAGTAGGACAGGAACAAAAAGTGGGGAGAAAGCCAAGAAAACAATATCTAGTTTTTACAAAATCAGAATAAATAAAACATTTAATTGAGCATAGTGGATCTAAGATGAAGAATATTCATTTTCCTCTTTCTCCTTTCCCTTGATCCCTTTTGCTTTGCAAATGAGTGTAATAACCTTCATTAGTAAGAAACTCATAATTACCAATAATGATAATAAAGTGTACATTATTAAATTATGGAACTCACTGGCAAAGGATACAGTAAGCCCTTTCAGGGACTCTGGTTTGCCACTGGGGGATACAGAATGCAGTACCAAGATCCTAATATATTACATACACAAATATACTATCTGGAAGAGTCTGGTAACTTGGGATCACTTGTTAAGGTATCAGTTGACTAGCTGTGCATAACTTACAGACTTCTAGATTTCAGTGCCTTAGGCAGTAAATCAGTATTCCAATAAAGTAAGGAAATCCTGGAGTGTGAAAAAAGTAGTACAAGGACAGAAGCCACATTAAAGCGTAATTACTGGGATTTTTGGTTTGTTTATGGCGCTAGTGCTTACATTAACAAAATTATTATCATTAATAATGAATAAGCAGTAAACATTCATTGTTTGAGGTGGCAATTCAATGCACTGTAGGTACAATCTCAACTAAAGTTATGTATTGTTGTCCTATTGATTTCAATGGAAGAGTTGAATACATTCTGTTTTTAAAAAAATCCGTTCAGATCAATGAGACTTAAAAATGTTTTACTTTGGCTAGATTGCATCCTCTGTATTCCCCCTTTAAATACATTTTCACTAGTCTGAAACATTTCGCTTCTAAAAATTTTTGTAACTGCCACCCACTGCATCATAATAACTCAGATACATTATCATCATGTATCTTTCCCTTGATTTTGCATATAGCTTTACCCTGAAATCCACATGCTTTTGTGAAGCACACTTTCTTTTCACATAAGACCTTTTATTACAGGAATGCCTGCCTATTTCTGTCTTCGTTACATGTCTGTCAGCATTTCTTTTCGAAACCTTATTTTCAGGGGATTTATTTCCTAGACAATCTAAGTCAAGTCCTTGATTTGATAGAAATTCACAATATAAAGTAGATGTCAATTTTATTTTACTCTCTCTGCCAATGCTCAGTCTGCCCTAGTATGTCCACACAAAACCATAAGGCAGCAATCATAGAGTTTAATCTTTTTTTCTTTTGTCCCTGGAGTTTTTGGTAGGTACATCCTACACACAGGATAATTATAAATGTGTATCACAGGGAAAAAAACTTGAAAGGGATGCTCATGAATTATAATTCAACATTTAACTATTTAACTGATTTTTTTTAATGATTTATACTATTTGAGAACATTCTGAGACAAGACAAAAAAACCCTGTGAGTTTCTTCCTGGTCAGTGTGTTTAGGCGGCAGCTTTAATTTTCAGTAAGGTGACTTGGATTGTACCACTAGATGGGTCCCTCCCTAATCACCCAAGACCTCAAAGGGAAGAGAAGGAGTTGAGAAGGAGTCATATTCCTCCTTCCCCTTGCCTCCAAAGCTGCATCTGAGGTTGTCTTGTTCTGCCTCTGACAGGCAGCTCTTCAAGCCATAGCTATCTACTGTTACCCCCGTTCCCTACTTGTTTGCAGCTTTGTTGCCCTGGAACAACTGACAGAACTGGAGAAAAACTTCCCCTTCTTAAACAGTCTTCCCTCTTCCAGAAAATATCATTGAGCAGCTCACAAAACATCTGAGGAGTTTACTCCATTCATAGTTGGTCTTCCAACAGCCACTTTCCTGGTAGACTTTTCCCTCAGAAGGTTCTACTTTCAATGATGGACAGATTCAGAGCAACTAGATTTTCTCCCTTTTAATAAGGGGGAGGGGAGGACTTGAAACTAATACATCCAGGAAGAAGTTAGGCTAAAAAATCTTTGCTCTGACAAGAGCTGCTTTGCATTTTTAGATAATACATCACTAAAACCATAGTGCAGCACAGAACTTGAATAATTTCATATTGTGTTCTGTCTCCTGGCAACCTGAAGTGGTACAGTTCAGGAACTCTTACTACATTATCTAATGTTTGTTTGGTCTGGAGGGTTGGTCAATTAAGTTTAAAATTATTTTTAGTGAGCAGAAGACTGGCTTAGAGTTGGGATTCAAGGAAGAGGGAACAGGGAAGACTGTTTAAGATGGGGAAGTTTTTCTCCAGTTCTGTCAGTTGTTCCATATAGTGAATAAATGACCTAAAGTGCCATAAAAGGAGGAAACAAATGGGAAACACAGCAAGGAAAGGAGTGAACAGAAAAGGATGAAAATGACATGTGATCACAAAAAGAAACAAATGGGGCATATTCATACATTACTGAGAGAATCAGGTACACTCAGCCCTGTACAGAGAAAATTAGAATGCCAGGGAAAAGGGTGAGTTTAGATTTCTCCATGCTTTACTAGTTTTCTATGTCCAAGCAGATTTGTAAACAATTAAATGTAAATCCCCTACTTGCATTGTGAGATGGTTGATCACAGAGAAAAGTCATTTCAAAGTTGATTTTACTTTGTATAAACTCAAATGGGAGGGAAGGCAGCATGATATAGCCCATTCTCATCAGATGTTGGAAGCTAAGCAGGATCTGTACTTGGAATGGAGACCACCAAGGAAGATGCTGCAGTGGAAGGTAATGGCATACCACCTCTGCTTCTCACTTGCTTTGAAAGCACCTTCCTGGGATCATCATAAGTCGGCCATGACTTGATGGCACTTTACACACAAATATAAACTCAAACAACAGTCTTTGGGGAGGCAAACTAGATGTGATCTTCCCTGCATTTTCTAAATGGAAATTTAGGATCTTCCCTGCATTTTCTAAATGGAAATTGCAGCAACATGGGTCTTCAATTCTGATTAGAGATGGTAGTGCAGGGGAACAAGGGGGAAGGTAACTCTTGGCACCTGCACAGAGAAGATGTCAGTCTTTTTCCCCTTCTATGTCAGTTCAACAAAGGAATGTATATTAATGTTGGTGGGGAAAAACATATAGGAAGAATTCACTCTCTACCTTCCATTACCATGGCCCCAATCAGAATAAGCCATATGATTGATTTTCTCATTTATATAGAAGTCTGATCTCTAAAAGTTCCATCTACTTTGGCTCTGACAGCTGCCACCAGTGGTGAAGGAAGAAGGCAAAGACTTGCTCTTTCACCTTGTCCTTTGGTCACTTCACTACTTTCTGTTAGAGTAGTAGCCAACTTCTAGGACACAATGGTGGCCTTAGGTCACTGGGCCTTTTAAAATATGTTCAAAGTGCCATTTTTGCCTCTGACTTGACATCAGTTTTATGACAAATGAAAGACAAGCCTTACTGAAGCAATCCCCTTATCAGACAATTAAAACAACCCCCTCCCTCCTTAAGATGTTGGTGGGAGGCTGAGATACTTAGCTTTGCTATGTACTATGTGTGAGGGGTCTGTCTCAAGACACTGGGTCAATGATTTGATCTATAAAAGTCAGTGGCCCAATGGCTGCTGATCTTGGGACACAACTGTAACTCAGCTGGATAATCCAACGGGTAAACCGCTCTTCAAAATTGATGAACGCTTTTTTCCTTTCTTTCCTTTTTTCAGTATAAATTAGTTATAACCAAGTCCCGACTCTTACATTCTGTCATAACAGAGTACACTGACTTTGCATATGTGGAACTTGATTTTCAATCCGATAAACCTGCCCATTTGTGGATTCAAAGTGATTAATTGACTGACTGGATTATGGAGAGTGTGTGAGACAAAGGAGAGAGAAGATAAAGATGATATCTTTTGTTAGAACAATTCAAACTGATTAAAATGTTCTGTGAGCCCTTGAAACATGCAGCATTCTTCTTTAGTCATAGATGTTAGAAGCCAAAACAAAATTACGTTGTATTAAATGTACAGAATTGATTATCACTTGCTCCATTGATCTGTGAGCAAAGGGATTCTCAGGGCAAGCTACGTTAATTACATAACTATTCTCTTGGACTTGTCTAGAAAATAAAGTTTGTGGCTAAGTTTTTAATTATTTTAGCAACTAATAACCAAAATAGCAAAAACAATTTTTATTATATAGGCTTTTTCTGGCAAAGAATCATACAACTGGTTGAAATGGTTGCTGATGTACTGCACTTCCTTCTGCCTCCACACAGGTTTTACTAGTTTTACTAGTTTGCTCAAAGAAGAAAACTTTGAGGCCAGTCAAGTTTTCCTTCCTGCCTCCTATCAAAGAACTGGGTGGTTTGAATTACCTTGGACAAAAGAGTGTTATTGATTGCTGTTGGATTTGTGAGTGCTAGTTGCTCCATCCAGACCTGGGGAGCATGAGCAGTGCTTCTGCTTTACTATAATGAAGCTTTCTTTTGCAAAGATTTAGGATATGTTCCAAGATGTCATGTTCTTTTCCCATTCAAAACCAGCATTGGATCAGAGCTCCTATGTAGAGAGCCTGTCAAAGCATGAGGCTGCATGCATGAATGATCTCCATATGCTCACCTTTAGAGCTGCTAAGGGGAGAAGACAGATTAAGCTCAGAAAGCGGGCAAGTTCAAAAAGTTTGAGAAACCGCATGTATGAGGGTGTGTTTCTGTGTTTGTGCTGTGAATAGTATCACCTAATCCTTTGACCTAAAAGACTTGTAAAACATATGCAGAAAAAGTGATATTTTGGTAATCACAGTTGACATTCATGTTACATTTCCAGATGTGCAGCTAATGAACTAGGAAGTCAGGAGAGGTGTGTGTGGTGATCATTGTGTGCAACAGCATTTAAAATACTGCTGTGGTTTGTAGAGATCTAAGGAAACAGCTAGCCTGATCTTGTCAGATCTCAGAAGCTAAGCAGGGTCGGCCCTGGTTAGTATTTGGATGGGAGACCACCAAGAAATACCAGGGTTGCTGTGCAGAGGAAGGCACTGGCAAACCACCTCTGTTAGTCTTTTGCCATGAAAACCCCAAAAGGGGTTGCCATAAGTGGGCAGCGACTTGATGGCACTTTACACACACACAAGGAAACGGGACATTAGGATGTGGTGCTTAATTTTCCAGAGGAAAGTACAGAACTGAAGCTTGACTCAAATCATTGACACTGGCCTGGCCTAGCAATCCTTTCACCTCATTCTCGGTGTATACACCTGGTTGGTATGTGTGCAACTACAATAGTGTATTCCTCCTCCTCTCCAGCTCCTAATACTACAATTGACAATGTTCCAGGTACAAGCACAGACTCAGGTGACCAAAAGTACTGTGGTCTGTGTTCCAGGGATGCTGCTGTTATACCACTAAGCGCAGAAGGAAGGGAAGGAGAGAAATCAAAGAGAGGGGCCTCCAGAGAAAGAGAGAGAGCCTGCCAGTATCACTATTCTGCTGCCACCATCACTTGAGGGAACAGAATGGGTGAATGTAATAGCTTTGGAAACTTTCGGGTTTTTTGGGGGGTGGGATAATCCAGATGTCTGCCAAAAAAACAAATCAGTGGGTTCTAGATCAAATCAAGCCTGAACTGACCCTAGAAGCTAAAATGACTAAACTGAGGCTATCGTATTTTGGTCACATCATGAGACGACAAGAGTCACTGGAAAAGACAGTCATGCTAGGAAAAGTGGAGGGCAGCAGGAAAAGAGGAAGACCCAACGAGAGATGGACAGACTCAATAAAGGAAGCCACAGCCTTCAATTTGCAAGATCTGAGCAAGGCTGTCAAAGATAGGACATTTTTGAGGACTTTCATTCATAGAGTCGCCATGATTCAGAAGCGACTTAACGGCACTTAACACACACAATCCAGATGTCGTGGTCCTGATGCAATCAGCAGAAATATGACGGGAACCATTTTGGAACCTTGCTTCAAATGAATGTCTTCATTGGCCTTGGGGCAAAGTGAGACTGAGGTATATTGAGCAAAGCGGGAAGCCTCATTTCCTATTCAAGGCTACTTCTCTGACCAGGAGGAGATGGGAAATACTGTTGTTTCGACTGACTCATTGCAAAAGGTAGGGTGAAAGGAAAGTATTGCCCTTCTCGCTGTTCTATCCAACCCTCCTGCACAAAGAATTGCACCAATTAAAAAAATTAATACCTTCAGGAACTTGAGTTACAATTATATTAAGGCAATATTGATTATTTAAATATGTTTTCCTCTGTGGGAAGATTTAGAATCCGCCACACAATCCTATTAAAATAAATTCTTGTTTCTTAATTATATCCATGCTAGTAAATTATGTAATTTCCTGTGGGGATACAATTAAGGAACTGGCTGTTGACACTTCAGTCCGCTACTCATTGGCTGAACCTTTCCAGTGCCCAGTACTGAATGCAATGTGCTGAAGTTAATTTCACTGAAATAAACAGGCCGTGCTTTCATGACATGTATTTAGGAGGGAAGGCATACATTTACTGGCAGCACATTTACGAACTGCCGGCGTATGTTCATGTGAGAACGTGCACAGTTCACTCAAGAATTGTTTGGTTAAACTGTATCTGGTCCTGGTGGGACAGAATATCTCAGATGTAAAGGAGTCACGGTGGCTGCATCAGTATAGATAACAGAGTGGCAAGGGTAAAGCTGAAGCAGCTGGAAGTGACACAACAGGGTTGGTCACATATTGGCATGGATGCAGCCCGCTAGCAAATAACAGCCCGGTACCAAATAACAGCCCCAAGCAGCCCGGTACCAAATAGCAGTCATAAGAACATAAGAAAAGCCTTGCTGGATCAGACCAAGGCCCATCAAGTCCAGCAGTCTGTTCACACAGTGGCCAACCAGGTGCCTCTAGGAAGCCCCCAAACAAGACGACTGCAGCAGCACCATCCTGCCTGTGTTCCACAGCACCTAAGATAATAGGCATGCTCCTCTGATCCTGGAGTCTTTCACAACTAGAGTAGTAATGTAGGACAGAAGGCAAAGAACTTCTTAACATGTCATTTCTTAATAAGAAGTAGAAAAAAGCAAGATTCCAGTAGCACCTTAAAGACTAACAAAATTTCTGGCAGGGAAGAGGCCATCTAACCTCTTCTTAAAAACCTCCAGGGAAGGAGAGTTTACCATCTCCCGAGGAAGCCTGTTTCACTGAGGAACTGCTCTAACTGTTAGAAAATTCTTCCTAATGTCTAGACGGAAACTCTTTTGATTTAATTTTAACCCATTGTTTCTGGTCCGACCTCTGGGGCAACAGAAAACATTTTAATTACAATAATGATATTAAAGAATAGAATTTTGATTGCTTTCTGTTCGAATGCACACTGCTAGTTATTGTCTTATTTTCTTCTCTATATCCAAAGCCAAGCTAAGCAAGCTGTGGATCTAATGCAAGGCAGGGTCTGCTTTGCATCTGTCCCGAACATCCCAGTCTCCTCCTTTTGTCCTGCCATTCTTATGTAGACCCCATGAAACTGTACTTACAGTACTGTACTGAAGATAAAACGCCAGAGGAGTGAATGCATCTTTCTGATCTTTGGTAGAGGACAGAACACTGGTACAATGAACAGTGATCTCAGCAGTGGAGGCATTACAGCTCATTGCAATCGTGGGGAGTTCAATTGGGGATCAAGCTGGAATTTAACAAGCTTCACATTGCTACTATTAGTATCCATTTTTGGCAGTAACTCGCAAGCTTTTATACAGTGTTCTGTTTTCACTCCCCTGCATATTTATCCATTTTCCCCATGAATCTGATATTGAAGAAGATTGTTTTTCCCCCCCTCCAGATATCACTTTCCCCTCATGAACTACCTTTCTTACACTTCTCCAAGTGGCACAAGCACCAATGCTATTCAGGTATTCTATATAACTGTCATGCAGGCAGTTTCAGGCTGAGTTCTGCATGAGAGTAGATTCAAAGTAAAGATTTGCAATCTTTGCTTGGATTACAGGGAGATGTGTGGCGTACATGCTTGCATCTTCACTTTATGGTTGTTTTGCCTATGATACAGTAAAATGTTGTTTAAAACACCAACCCATAAAGTATTTTTTTTCCTAATTTTACAACTCTAAACTAAGCTAACATGAGAATCTGAAAAGCAGCATAATCCCTCCATTAATTGTGTTTCTAAAATGTTTTCTCTTCCCAGTGCACACAGAAACACACCCAACAGTACTATGAGAGCATGATTGCTTATCTCTATTATTACATTTATCTTCACTTGTGAGAAGAGATATAATAATTCACTTGTGGCTGTGACACTTGTGAATTATCCCTCTTCACAAGAGGAGATATATGTCATAAGAGAGAATGGTTTCTATGTGTGTGTGTCCCCCCTCCGCATACAGGGGATTTATTACAGGGTTATTGGTATTTATTTTGATGAGATACAGATTACTTCCTCATGTGTAATGAGGGGATCCTGTTGTGGGCAGATAAATTCCATGTTGTTAGTACAGCTTGGAAATTTCTTATATATTTTCTCTGTAAAATCAGTTTTTGCATTTAAATCAAAACATAGGCTGTAAGTCCTATATTGTTCAGCAGGGCTTACTCAAAGGCAAGTGTCCTTAGAATGGGACAGGTAGTCTCCTAGACTCTGACATTTGGGCAATGGCCGTGGGCCACACAGAGCTGAAGCAAAGTACATGTTGCAAATGTCATGGACACACAATGCAAAGATTTTAGAAGACCTCACGGTGGCCCACTAACCTGCCCCCCATTTTGTTCCTGTGGGTCAGTGGACAGCATTAGGAGCAAGGGGAGGTCTGCTTTAGGAGTGGAAGTCAGTAGAGTTTGCTGCCCTTTCCCCAGACTTAAGTGCCCTTCAGAATTGTATGGTTGAATTCAATGACATGACAAGGCTTGTGTTACTGAATATTATGGAGGAGAAGCTGCCTAACACATTTACCATGGAATGTGGAGGTAAACTATATACTGGCTCAAAGTCCCCAGCTTTCAGGGTCAAACCTGGAGCCTAATGACCCGAGTCTGGGACAAGGCCAAATAAATGGGATTGCCTTCAGATATAGATTGGAACATGACATGTAACTTCAGCCTCTCTGATTGGCAAGCAGTATGAAGGCTCTGGGTTGTAAATACCAGGAGCCTGATCTTCTTTCTTTAATTGGTCAACTGAGCAGTGCATTCATTTTGCCTGATGCATTTCTGGCTCTGGCTCTTCTATCTTTAACTTCCCATGGCTTAAAACTCCTTGCTGAATAATTTAAGGAATGAGAGTTTGATTTAGTGGTTACAGAGCCTCAGACTCAGTGATGGCGAACCTTTTAGTGACCGAGTGCCCAAACTGCAACCCAAAACCCACTTATTTATCGCAAAGTGCCAACACGGCAATTTAACCTGAATACTGAGGTTTCCTCCCAGCTCGGCAAGGGGGGGGCCCGCGGGGAGTCCAGGGAAGGGGGCTTTGAAGGGCTCCGCGCTGCCTGCAGGCAGTGCAGAGCCCTTTAAAGCCCCCGCCGCCCAGCTGGGCGGCGGGGAGTCCAGGGAAAGGGAGGCGGCTTTGAAGGGCTCAAGCCCTGCAAAGTGGGCGGCGGGGAGTCCAGGGAAGGGGGGGTGGCTTTGAAGGGCTCGAGCCCTTCAAAGTGGGCGGCGGGGAGTCCAGGGAAGGGGGGGCGGCTTTGAAGGGCTCGAGCCCTTCAAAGTGGGCGGCGGGGAGTCCAGGGAAGGGGGGGCGGCTTTGAAGGGCTCGAGCCCTTCAAAGTGGGCGGCGGGGAGTCCAGGGAAGGGGCGGCGGCTTTGAAGGGATCGAGCGCTTCAAAGTGGGCGGCGGGGAGTCCAGGGAAGGGGCGGAGGCTTTGAAGGGATCGAGCCCTTCAAAGTGGGCGGCGGGGAGTCCAGGGAAGGGGGGGCTTTGAATGGCTCCGCTCTCCCTTCAAAGCCCCCGCCGCACCCACGCATGCCCACAGAGAGGGCTCGATGTGCCGGACTTGGAACGTGTGCCATAGGTTCGCCAACACGGGACTAGGATCTGGGACACTCAGGCTTGAATCCTTACTCTGCCATGGAAGCTCGTGAGTGTCCTTGGACCAATATATATATATATATGGTCAGCCTAACTTACCCCACGGAGGATAAAATGGAGGAGGGGAAAGCTATAAGGCACTTTGACTTCTGATTGGGGAGTAAAGTGGGATATAAATTATCTAAACAAATAAATAGGGATCCTGTGCTGGAAAATAACTATAGTTTGGGTAATTTTTCTTCATCACTACCAGCTCCTTTTTTGTCCCAGCAGAAGCCCAAAACATTTCTATTCATCCTTTTTCAACAGGAAATAATGTAAAGTAACTGACTCTCTGATGAGCTATTGTGTGTTTATATGTTTGTGGTTATAGAAATTAACTCTGAACTGGGCCACAGATAGTGTCAGGAATATATTCTAGGAGGGATTTAGCATGAATGAAAGGAAAGTAGAGAGTAGGAATCAATAGGAAGCAGAGAGTAAGAATCAATGGTCAGTTCTCACAGTGGAGGGATGTGAGTAGTGGGGTCCCTCAGGGATCTGTATTGGAACCAGTGCTTTTCAACCTGTTCATCAATGATTTGGAGTTGTAGATGACACCAAATTATTTAGGGTGGTTATAACAAAATTGGACTGTGAAGGGCTCCAAAAGGATCTCTTCAAACTGGAGGAATGGGTATTAAAATGCAAATGAGATTCAATGTGAGCAAGTGTAAGGTGATACATACTGGGGCAAAATTTCCCAACTTCACATATACACTGATGGGATCTGTGCTGGCAGCGACAGAAAAGAATCTTGGGGTGGTAGTGGATGGCTCAATGAAGATGTCAACCCAGTGTGCGGC
This sequence comes from Euleptes europaea, assembly GCF_029931775.1. NCBI lineage: Eukaryota > Metazoa > Chordata > Lepidosauria > Squamata > Sphaerodactylidae > Euleptes > Euleptes europaea. The sequence goes on from NC_079321.1 coordinate 58,456,156, forward strand.
TGATGTGGAAAAGCCAAATTCCATGCCGGCCATAATTAGTCAAGGAATTGAGAATAAAACTGCTGCTATCATACTGCCTTTGTACAAATCTATGGTGAGACCACACTTGGAATACTGTGTACAGTTCTGGTCACCACACTTAAAACAGGATATTGCAGAGCTTGAGAAGGTGCAGAAAAGAGCAACCAAAATGATCAGGGGGCTAGAGCAACTGCCTTATGAGGAGTGGTTAAAATGCTTAGGGCTGTTTAGCTTAGAAAAAAAGGTGGTTAAGGGGAGACATGATAGAGGACAGGGAGAAGCTTTTCTCCCCCTCTCTTAATACTACAACATGGGATCATCTGCTGAAGCTGGAGGATGACAGATTCAAAACAGATAAAAGGAAGTATTTTTTCACACAATGCATAGTTAAATTGTGGAACCCCCTGCCCCAGGATGTGGTGATGGTTGCCAACTTGGAAGGCTTTAAGAGGGGAGAAGGCATGTTCATGGAAGAGAGGGGTATTTATGGCTACTTATCAAAATGGACACTAGTCATGATGCATACCTATTCTCTCCAGGATCAGAGGAGCATGCCTATTATATTAGGTGCTGTGGAACACAGGCAGGATAATGCTCCTGCAGTGGTCTTGTTTGTGGGCTTCCTAGAGACACCCGGTTGGCCACTGTGTGAACATACTGCTGGACTTGATGGATCTTGGTCTGATCCAGCATGGCCTTTCTTATGTTCTAAAGCTAATTGTAGACCAAGTTTTAAAAGTAGTTTCTAATGGGCTGGCGGTGCTCTGCTAAGGAAAGTAAAACATTAGCTTTGCAAGTATGAACTTGTGTACCATCATATAAAGAAATGTACTAATGGTAGCCATGGCAGGTGGAGCATCCTTTCCCTTGGCATCTAAATTTGCAAACTGTGTGACATCAAGGGATGCATGGATTTTCATGTCCTTTTGATCCCATATGCTATCATTATCATAGGTGCTGGAATGCCTCATTTTTGTTGCTATTGTTGATGATTCTTTGGGGGTTTTTTAACTCCATTTTTACGCCATTTATATACATTTTATGTGCAATTTGTACACAGATGACACACATTAAAACTTCTGCAAGGAAAACAGAAAGCAGTATGAAAATAAAGATTCTCAGGTTCATTTCTCGCAAGGGAGAAGCCAAATAAAGATGGAGGTATTCAAATGGAAACAGCATACACGTAAAATGTGGTCTCCTTCCTAGTATTCACAATTCAGTGGCATACCAGGAGAAGAAGTTCTCAGTTTTTCAAGGTTAAAAACGGACAGCTCAAATGGCTTTCCACCTTCTGCTACTTTGGCATTGTCTTCAGTTATAATCTATCTTAGTCTTCCCACCTGGATCATGTGAAGAAGACATCAAGATCCACTACTGTAATGGTGGAGAAGTTTTTTTGAACCAAGGGGGCCAAGCACATTCCGTCCGCCATTGAAGTGTTTAATGCGAAGGTGGTCTCCCAAATTCTGTACGGAACAGACATTTGGATTTCCGGTGTTGATGAGAAATTAGATTCCCACTTGAACAACTTTCTCAGGAGAATTACTGGAACTCCCAGGTGTGTTGCTGGGACAGCCCTCCGCATGGAATTGGCCCAACCCTCACTTGAGATACGTGCGTGGAGGAGAGCAATTAAGCTTAGGTTCAAGTTGTCCGACGCTAACCTTCTGTCCCAGGCGGTGTTTCTCCATCTTATTCTCAAGGATCCGGCCCCCAACCCTTGGCTGACTCTTCTAGCGCAAAAATTAAAAGTATTGGGACTTCCAATTTCTACTCCCTCTGATAATCTTGTGCCATCTCAATCAGCGGCAATTTTGAAGAGGCTGAAGAAGTTAGATTGGGCCAGCACAGTTGCGAGGGCCAGACGTACTTGTTCCGGTTTGGTGTTGGGGCTCCCTCCACCAGAGAAGCTTCCAGATTTCCTTACTACGGTTCCAATTTCTTCACATTGTCGGGCTTTTCTTTTAGCTCATCTAAATGCCTTTCCATCTATGGTCGTATTGGGCAGATTTAGTGGGATACCTTACCCAGATCGTCTCTGCTTATGCAATACGGGCAAAATTGAAACTTTTTTTAAAAATAAAATTTTTATTATTTTTTCATGTATTACAACTAAATCATTTTCCATCATATAAATCTTATAAGTATAAACAAAGTAAAAACAAAAACAAATATCTATTACAAAAAAAGACTTCCCCTTCACTCTATTTTGTCTAGCCTTTAATTTGTATATACTTTTGCCAACTTGTAATCCTCATTTGTAAATTTACATTATATTTATCTTATTTTATCAAATCCAGTTCATATAACATTCTAAAATATCTATAATAAGAAATTCAAATCTGGGATTATATCAAGGAATATCCTTTAAATTCACCTATTAAAAAATAATATTCACAGTAAATTCTCCACGCCTCCCACTCCCCCCAAAATTGTTCATTATCACTTTCATTTATAAAAGCTGTAAGTTTAGCCATCTCCACCATTTCCAACATTTTGCTTATCCATTCTTTTTTCTCTGGTATCTCATCAGTCTTCCATTTAGCTGCGTATATCAGTCTAGCCGCTGTTGTAGCATGTATCAAAAATGTTCTATAAGTAAAGATAGAGTCTGGCACCATACTAAGAAGCATCATTTCAGGTGTTTTAGGTATATTCTGTTGTAAAATCACCCTTATTTCATTATATATCATTTCCCAAAATCTTTTAGCTTTTTCACAAGTCCACCAAGTATGATAAAAAGAACCAATTTCCTTTTTGCATTTCTAACAGTTTGGTGACATTGTGGGAGATGACATTGCTAATTTCTTGGGAGTTAGATACCAGCAAAATTGAAACTTTGGACCACTTGATGCTCCGTTGCCCTCGCTGGTCTCAGGACAGAGAGGTTTTTATTGCTTCAATTCTTACTATCTTGAACCTCCCTGGGTGTTGCCATTTTTGCTTGGCGATTTAAACAATGGTTTGGTAACATCGAATGTGGCTCGTTTTTTGGCCAGAGTGGTTGCACTTAAGAAGAAAGAACTTTCAATTACTACCTCTGGCAACTTTTAGTCAGTTCGCTCCACCCCTAGTTTATTTTCGCTAGGAATTTTATCTATTGGGCTGACGCCTGGTTTTTAGCACTGTTAATTTAATATTGTCTTATGTTTACTATGTTTACTACGTTTTATGTTTCCTATCCTTCTTTTGGGTTCCCCTCCCTCCTTCTTTCCTTGGTCCAAGACTGCGGTCATAGACCTAATAAATTATTATTATTATTTCAGTGGCATTCTGTAGGGGCATCTGTGATACAGGCTATGCTGGAACTCTGTGTTTCTATACCATCCTCCACCCTCGAGTATTACTAACATTTTCATAGTTCCTGCTGGTGAGCTTCAGCAGCAGAAACAAAGGAAGAAATGGATGTTCACATGGATGAAGCGTGCATAGATGGGCAGATCTGGAGTTTGTGGCCATTGACACTTTCTGAGTTTCCCTCGCTTAATCAGACACCAATGTCATGTTCTTTTTTGTTCTTTTTTTGGTCTGCATAAATTTTATACTGCAGATAGCTAGTTATATTATCAGATAGCTGTAGTGTATTGATGCTCTTGATTTTATCAATTTGCTTTCTCATTATTTCTGTTGTGTTCAACCAGGAGATCCCAACAGTCTAATGTAATAACACAGACAAGAGCAGGAAAGCTAATTAATTTGCATACAGAAATATTCAGTAGCACAGAATCCGCCATAACAGGACATAAGTGAAAAACGATAAACCATAATATTTTGCTCTTAGTGTTGGTAGAAGCATTCCTGTGGATTTTTAATCTAGCAGAAAAGAATCTGGGCTGATGTACAGCCAAAACAAGTAAAAAAAAAAATCCTATTATAGATTCTTTAGGTATCAGCATTGCATAATGCTGTAATGTATCATGCTTCATTGTGGCACATTCTCCCATTTGTCACTTTGCGTCACATTGCTATATCTCAAAAATCACAGCATCTCCTCTTTTCTCTCCCCCCCCCCTCTTTAGGAAGGCAAATGGACACAAAAGATCTGGCATTGAAAACAAGGATATTTCAAGGATCCGGATCTCAGAATAAGAAGTAATTTAATATTTCAAGGATCTGCTATCTGCGAGAGTGGATCATTATTTAAACTGATGTTCTCAACACTTATATATTTGGAATAATAAAGTATTTTGAATTTTTTGAACTTCAGGGTTTTCTCCTTTATTGGTATTTCTTTTTATTTTGTTTACTATAAATTTACTGGCTTCAGTGGAGTTATTCGAAAACATTTGTTTTCAATCCTAACAGGATTTACTTTGGTAAAAATATTATTATGGTACTTCGTTCCGAATAAAAGTCTCTATGTAAGTATACCTAACTTTCTTGGAAACAAATTGTCACTTAAGTGAATGGGACTAATTTCTAATTTCCAAATTCATGCAGTAAGGATTGAAATTTTATTAGGGGTTATGGAGGAGTTGGTTTTGAAGAAGCCAGCTGGTAGGGCATGTGTGTGTCAATGAACAAGTATGTCCTTCAGGGAAGGCGCGTGGGGGAGTAGCCTTTTCAGATCACTTAGGATTAATCCTTAGGACCTTCTTTCTTTCTTACTTAAGCAATGATTTTGACTGTTGTAATAAAAAATTCAATGGACATATTTAAAAGGTATGAATGATAAAGGCACAACAAAAAAGAATGATTGTTTTACTTCTGTTAACATTTGTACAGTTACCACAAGACTTAAGAAGTGTAATCTTAACAATAGTGCATTTCTGCCCATCCTGGGCATCCCAGGACATGATCCCAAGAGTAATTTTTTTTCACTATCTAATTGAGCCCAGATATTTGAAACTGAAATGTACATGGCTTTACTTTATGCATGGCAAATTGTAATTGCTTTTAGTCATTCTCAGTGCATGTTGTGCACTTTTGTTATCAGAAGCCTTTTTATTAAGTCCCGATGGGTAATGTATATAAGCACATCAACATCTTTATCTACATAAACACTTTTCTTATACTTTCAAGTTCGCATTTGGGTTCAGACTAATAAACTGCAACCTTGAGCACAGTGGGAGGGACAAGATTTGAGGGAGTCATCAACCATCCTGATTAGACTGCCCACTGAGTATGAGCGATATCAAAACAAGCTGGCTCGGGCCAGCATGGAGGTGTGGGGAGGGGAGAAGCCGCTACGTGCTACAGAATGAGTTGTTTGGTGGCACTTATAAAATAACAGGTTGGTGCAGAAATGGACCAGTCTCCCTGGTACACAGTCCTGGATGATCAGTGGGCCTCCTGAGAACAGAAGGGAGAGAAGGACTGTACAGCCCATGGAATTGAACGCTTATATCAAAGCCTTTATTGTACACAAATTTATGGAGACATATATCCATCTATAATCCGTTCCATAACCCCAGGGACCCTTGTTGAGAAGACTGCAGCATGTAAAGAAATGTTTGTGGTTTTGGAATGACATCCAGTTCCAAATCTGAAATTGCAAGGACAATATTCAAAAGCATTAGAAGAGTTTCTTTAGCAAGATGATATACAACCAATGTCTGACATGATTATTTTGTAAAGAAAAAATATATGAAAAGTGAATCCAATTTTGCAATACTGTCTCCATTAGTAAGTTGCCCTGTCTAGTCATATTACGTGAACGCAGATTGCAGCAAACATGCTGGATTACCCAGTCCAGTCTTTTTTTATTTTTATATTTATTATTCTGGATCTGGTTAACATCACCGTATTCATTTATTAAATTTCCAGGCCAGGTCAGGGTGGGTAACAACAGTAAAATTATAAATATAACGTAATACATATTAATTATAAACATCCGACACCATAAAAACAAAATCCAGTAATCTTACCTACAATTAAAAAAAAAATAGATGGCATTTAATGAAAAGTCTAATAGCTGCTGAACATTTGGTAGTCAGACAGAGCCCCCCTCCATAATGTATACCCCAGCCAAGCCAGAAAAGAGGGGGTAAGAGAGGCCAGAAGGCGACACCCACGGCTGCCCTCAATTATAGGCCTGGTGGGAAAGCTCCATTTTACAGGCCCTGCGGAACTCTTTAATATTGATAAGTGAGCCATGTTCCCTTGCTGAGGCTAATATTTTCCTGGTGTTACATCATGATTGGAGACTGATTTAGTTGGAAGCATATCCTCTAACACAGTATATCCATGTGGCCAAGCAAGGGCCAGGGGGCAGTCATCTCAGACTCTCAGTGGATTCCACTGGGAATGTTTTAACTTCTTCTACCTCTTTTATTGGTATAATGTTATTTTGTCGTTTGGGGCAGGACTCACTTGTGACCAAGCACTGATTATGATAAAGCTCTACTCCTCCAATGCCCCAACCAGTTCAAATAGTTTTAAAAAATATTATTCATAATTTCATTTTTTATTATTCACTTTCCACTGTTAAAAACTGACACATGATGTTGATTAATCAATATGATGTTACAAGTTCTCCCCCTGCATTTCTAAAATGGTTATCTCATTTTCCCCACATAAATGTTGGTTCTTATAAAAGTTCAATAATGTTTGTATATGTGGCTAGATATGACTTTTGATATTCTGAAAAATAAACCTGCTGTGATGGGTACAGGTACATTTTATGGAACCAAAATGCCAGCGTCCTTTGGTCTGAGTAATAAAATCAGTTCGTACGTAGAAACAAGCTGTGCTGTTAAGGCTTTAAACATCATCATAAACTATCATGACTCACTCAGTACATCATCTTCAGGTACAAGATCTTGCAGTCCTTTTCCCCGGCAACCATCAATCAAACTTTATAGTCTCACAAATGGCTTGGCCAACACTCCATAGTAATATTTTTATCTGTATTTACACAACAAATAAAGTCTATGTGGAAGTTATAAGGTAAACACACATGCCCCAGCCCATCAAGGGTAATCCATACACAGCAACACATTTCTGCACATGCAAATTACCTTTCTGGATTGAGTCAGCCCATGCAAAATTCCATAATGTTTAATTTTGCTTTGGTTCATTAATTTATGGAGAATAACATTGTTACTTTAGTGTTTAACTGACATGCTAATATTTACATCAGCATCAGGATTTTCCCTCTGGAGTTTATCTGACCATGGAAATGAGAGTTTATATGGAAGGGATCTGCATTGTCATACACAAGATCTCGGTGAGCAGAATCCTGCCATGTTCCTTTTGTCTAGCAAAAAAGAACAGCACAGTGGCCAAAGAATAGAATAACAATGACAATGCAACAAATCATACATATATACACCAACATGTATTGAATAAGCACAACCCTGCACCAGCTGTGCCAATATGTAAGTCCTAAACTGAGAAATGAAACAAGCTAGCAAGCATGTCAAAGGACAAACAGTAGAAGGTAATATACATATCTTCAACCAGTGATGGATAAGCAAACTTCGATAGTGCGAAGAAACAAAGGAACAATGCAGGAGGGACACAAAGGAACGAATGTCCAATAATAGACGCAAAAGGGTAAGGCCAGCTTCTCAATCCCTTTTGAGACGCAAGCTTTCTTCATCAGTTGCTTTAAGAGGTGAAATTGACACGCATAGTGTCTACGTGTTCTGATGGTGAGGTAACTTCTCATATACGATATTTAGCCTTAATGCCACAAACTGAAAAAAATAAATTACAAAAAATAACTGTGCCTAAATGTACATATCATATAAATACCATTACAATTATACATAAATTGAATACATACCCATTTTAACAGAAGTATTTCTAGTAACCCTTCTGCCAGTCACTGACTAGAGTGTATACTATACAGCCAAATTCTCCTATAAGTCTATTTCCAAGACAAATCTCCCCATCATACAGTTGTTTTGATTTTTCCTAGCTAGATGCAGAACTTCACATATATCTCTGCTGAAATTCATTTTGTTAGTTTTAGCCCAATTTTAGCCTGTCAAGATCATCCTGAATCTTGGTTCTGTCTTTACTGTATTTGCTACCCAATTTAGTATCACTTGCAAATTTAATGAGCATCCCCTCTATTCCTTCATCCAAGTAATTTATAAAGATGTTGAACAACACAGGGTCCAGGACATACCCATAGGCACTCCACTTGTCACTACTCTTCAAGAGGATGAAGTACCATTAACAAGCGCTCTTGGGGTGCGATCTGTCAACCAGTTACAAATCCACCTAACAGTAGTAGGATCCAAACAACACTTTACCAACTCATCTACAAGAATATCATATGGAACCTTATCAAAAGCCTTACTGAAATCAAAGTAAACCATATCCGCAGCTTTCCCCTGAACCAACCAAGTAGCAACTCTCTCAAAAACTGAGATAAGGTTAATCCGACAAGCCTTGTTCTTGAGGAACCTGTGCTGGCTCTTAGTAATCACAGCTTCCTTTCTAAATTCTCAAGGACTGACTGTTTTAATGATTTGTTCTAAAACCTTACCAGGTATGGACATCCAGTTGATGGGTCGGTAGTTACCTGGATCCTCCTTTTCCCCCTTCTTGAGGATGGAGATATTTGCCCACCTCCAGTCTTCTGGTACCTCACCAGTTCTCCAAGAATTCCCAAAAATGATAGATGCAGATCATCTGGCCCTGAGGACCTGGTTTTATTTAAGAAAGCTAGGAACCCCTAACTCTTTAGCTCCTCCCCCCACAGTGGACTCAGGATTACATTTACATACCACCCCTATGCCTACCCTAGGCTGCAACTCCCTTCCTTCATAAATTGTTCTCTTTTAGACAGGTTGAACACCATTTCTCCTGCAAGAAAAGACCAAGGCAAAGTAGATATTGAGTTCTTCCCTCTGTTTATCACCTGTTTAAATCCCACTTTCCTCTCCCTGCAGTGGCCTACCACTTTCTTGTTCTTTTTCTCACTCCAAACATAACCAAAGAACCCTTTTCTGTTTTATTTAGCATCTCTCACTAGCCTGAGCGCATACTGAACTTTAGCTTTTCTAATACTTTCCCGATAAGCACTGTCTATTTGTTCATATTCATCCTTGGTGATATGGTCCTCCTTCCATTTCCTGATTGTGTCTTTTTAAATTCTCAGTTCTTTGGAAAGTTTTTATGGAGCCACTGTGGCTTCTTTAGTTTCCTTCCATTTTCCCTTCTCGTTGGAATTGTTTGTGACTGTGCCTTCAATATATCACTTTTAAGAAACTCTCACCCTTCTTGAACACCCTTCTTCTTGAGTACTTCTGACCATGGGATTCTACCCAGCACAATACTGAGTTTGTTAAAATTAGCTTTTATAAATTCCAACATACATGTCTGACTACGTACAGCTTTACCCTTCCCCAAGATTTTAAATTTCAAACTTACATGGTTACTACTACCCAGGGTGCCCTCTGTTTTCACCTCATCAACCAGTTCTTCCCTAACAGACCCTCATGTTTCCTTCTCCATGTTCTGGAAAATGAAGTTGTCAGCAAGGCAAGTCAGGAATTTATTACAGCTTTCATTTTAGCTGAGTTTGACTTACAACAGATATCAGAGTAATTGAAATCTCCCGTGACCACCATGTCTCATCTCTTTGAAATGTTGTAATCTGGTCTAGGAATGTATCATCCAAGTCCTCAACCAGGTTAGGTGGTCTATAACAGACCCCCACCATAATGTCACTATAATTTCTTACTCCTTTAATTTTTACGCATTGACTCTCAATTGACTCCCCATGCTCAGATTCATGTATTTTCTCTCAAGTATATACATCCTTGACATATAATGCTACTCCCCTCCCCCTTCCTTATTGGTTTATTCCTTTTAAACAAGCTGTATCCCTCAATCCTAATATTCCAGTTGTGAGTCTCATCCCACCAAGTTTCAGGAATATCATAGTCCCATTCTGTATTAAGACTTCAAGTTCTTCCTGTCTGTTTCCTTTACTCTGCACATTAGTGAAGAGATATTGGAATCCATGATTTATGTGCCTTGAGTGCTTCATTTCTGTTCTTACCTGCAAATTAATAATAATAACGGAGCAGCAGCAAACTAAGCTGGCAAAAATAGCCACACCTTTATTCCTAACAAAAACTTTGTTGCCAGGAAGGGACTTAAACGGGGACTGTTAAAATTTTGGGGCAAAACTGCCAAGTGATGATGCCTCATTCTACCACAGGGGATGTGGAATTTTTACTGAGCTGGCTCAGCTCTCAGGCTGCTAGACCTTAATAAGAAGTTCACCTCTCCCAATTTATTCCATTAACACCACTCAGGCTTTACTCCACTCCCGCCAATAGTTGAGAGTTAGCCTCATGCTTGTCTGACTTGTAGCCCAGATGCTCTGTTTCTGTCACTTAGGACTTTTCTTCAAATTAAGAATCCCCCTCCTACTCAAAACTGCCATGGGCACAGGAGATCTTAGAAAACTCACTTATTTAAGTCATTCAGATCCAGATTGGAAAATCTTCTCTCCGTATCTTGGTAAGCATTCTATACATGTTTGCCCCTTATCCCACACTTTTGTTGGTCTCCTGCCTCCCTGAGGTCTGAATCACCTCTCTCCTCCAAAAGAATTCTAAAATAATCTTCTGTCTTTCTCCAGCCAGCTAGACACTTTCCAATGTACTTTTACAAAAAATTACCAGCTAGCTCACAAAAAGAGTGTATATTGTTTATGTGCTGCTCCTGAGCTCTTCAGGCAAGGAATGTTTCTTCTTCTGGCTAACTCCATCAACACATGAATTAATATCCTGCTATTTTGAAGATTGGGATTCAAAAGGAGAAACTTACTCTGCAAAAATAGTTTTAGTTTACCCTCTGCATACTGTTAGAGGGCAAATTCATTATTTATTTATTTATTTATTTATAATATTTCTATGCTGCATCTTCAGAGAGCTGCTCAAGATGGCTTACATTGAAAAACCACAGTGTTTACCTTTTTAATATATATTTGTGGAGAATTGTCACTTTCTCACACTCTCTCCTTAGATGTCTCAGGGTACTTACCAAAGCCACTTTAAATTGTTCAGCAGACCCCAGAACCTGGTCTGTTTAAATGCCCACTCAACAATAACAATGTGAAGCAGACCAAAAGGGTCACTCCACTGGCGAATTTGGGAGAGGCTCTCCCAAAATTACTGCTTAGCCCATAGCAACCAGCTAATCATATACTGCATACTGAAAAGTGGGTAGGCAGATAGTTCCAAAGGGAAAACCCAGCATTGGAGGATTGTGCAGCTCAAATAACTGTCTATCCAGATTGTCCATTGGACACACAGCTGCCTTTCAGCCCTGTGCACTATCTCCATTCTCTTTGAAGGATGTGAGGGCAAACCCCCTTCACGCACCACGGTTCGTGTGTGGGAAGTAGCATTGCTGCTCTTCACTACTCCCTTCCCAGTTAGAAGATCACTTAAGAGTGGCCAAATACTAAGAAGCTGGTGTCCAAACTATTTACCTTTTCCATGAGATTAGACTAGAACCCAGACTTCCTGCTGAACAGCCACTAATACCAACAGTTCTTATTAATACTACTTGGCTTGATATTCATGCCCAAGTACCTTTGTGAATCCTTATTCTCTATTGCTCTGTATCTACAGTTTTACTTTGCTTCGTGGTTAATATTTCTCTGTTGCCTCCCCTCCTGCCGCGCCCAACGTTGCCTCATAAATATAGTCAACTTTCAGAGAAATGTCAAAAGGACATTTTAAACTTCTATTCTTTCAACAGCCACCACAGCACCCTGCATAAAACCTCTGGCTCAGTTCTAAGGGACAGTTAAGACACTAAAGTCATACTGGAATTTAACTTTCTCAGCCAAAGCTTAGAGTGGGATTTTTATTCTGCTGGAGTCAATACATCTTAAATGCTGCAGCTTCTCAAAGTTAAGAAGTAAAATTGCTACGTTAAGATTGCAGGTTCATTTTGAACACTCTTCTTCTCTGCATTATAACTAAATATCATTTTCTTATTGGCGATTCTTTCTTCTTATCTTACAATAGCTTTGAACATGAATATATGCTATGCCATATATTACATTTTATTCCACTCCTTACTATGGGAATGGTTTTTCCATTGTGCACATTAATATTTGACAAATCCTGCAGATGTGGGAACAGTTTCCTAATAGGTGCTGCTTCATAATGAGATGGTAATGAGATCTGGAAACAGGTATTTTCTTAACGATCTTTAATGGTTGGGGAAACAGATGATAGTACAGAGAGTATTCATGTTGGTCACAAAGACTGAAGAAGGAGGAAAAATGGCAGCACAATGAGTGTCTTCTCCTCTCATTTGCAGTCCCTCAATTATTTCACAGAAGGCTTAATATCACTCGCTGTCTGTACTGTTGTCTTTGTAACGCCAGGAATGCGATGGAAACACTTACTGTGAGAGAGTTTGAAATAAAAAAAAAGTTATGGAAAGCAAAGTGACCCTTTCATCATACTGCTGATATCATTTACAGGATAGATGGACTGAACTAGCTCCTGAAGTTAGAAGCTGGATTATTCCTTTGCTTCTCATTCACTTTTTGTTATATCAGAGACAGATAATATTTGTACATGACCCAATGTACTGTTTCCTGTTTCATGCCTCATGCACGACTCCCCATACCAATTATTTCTGAACTTTAATGTCTAAAATTTATCTGTACCCCATTTTCCCCCAATGGACACCCAATGTGGCGTATGACATTGCTCTTCCCTCCTCTACTTTATCCTCACAACAATAACCCTGTGGTGTAGGTTAGACTAAGAGTAACTGGCCCAAAGACATCTAGTGACTTTCCATAGCAGAGCATGAATTCAAACCTGGTTCTCCCAGATCCTAGACATGCTAACCACTACATAACATTGCCTCTTCAAAAGGTTCTTACCTAAGATAGTCTGTAAAACTATGTTTGGACTGAAAAAGTACAAGCACTTTTGTGTGTTACCTTACTATGCACTGTTTCCCCTTTCATTTTTAAAAAAGTAAAATCTTTTTTAAAAAGGTAAAGGTCCCCTGTGCAAGCTCCGTGTCATTCCTGACCCATGGGGTGACGTCACATACCGACATTTTCTAGGCAGACTTTGTTTACGGGGTGGTTTGCCAGTGCCTTCCCCAGTCATCTTCCCTTTACCCCCAGCAAGCTGGGTACTCATTTGACCGACCTCGGAAGGATGGAAGGCTGAGTCAACCTTGAGCCGGCTACTTGAAACCAACTTCCGTTGAGATCGAACTCAGGTCGTGGGCAGAGCTTGGACTGCAGTACTGCAGCTGAGCTTACCACTCTGTGCCACTGGGCTCTTTACAGGGGTATATCTTAATGTTAGCATTCATACTGATTGTATGGGGCTTCAATACACATGATTAATTGCCTACATGGACACTGCTTCTGTGCAGAAAATTGCATGTAAACTCTGTGTACACTATCATGTTGGCTTTCTGCCCAGTATATATGCAGTAAAATAGACTTGTGTGGCAGTGTATATGTGAGGTACATAGATCGTTCTATATGGAAATGATTGTGTATAAAATTAATCAGGTAATAAACAGTGCTAAATCATAGTGGCCAAAAAGTTATTGTTACAGAGTTGATTTATGCTGGTTCACTATTGCGCTCTTTGTATTCTCATAAAAGTCTATGTTTGTGATAAGTCCTGTTTGTTGAAACAATTTGGCATCTTAAAACTTTGATGAGTTCATATTTCTTACTAAAATCAGCAGTTTGTGATTAACTGGGTATATTTGGCTTGCTTGTATGCTATACTAAGCCAAAATATATTTAGGTGGAAAGAAGTTCCATACTGCACTGGAATTTACTTCCAGATAAAAAGTGCTGAGATTTGTAATTTTAGCAAATCAGTATACTACCAATGACAGGTACTTTTAGGAGAGCCATCATTAAAAATAACACATTGTGAAAACAATTTCATGTATGTGTGTCTTCGAGTTTGGCTCATTGAATTAAATGTTTTACTGAAAATTGCTGAGTGCTTATTTTAATTTTTAATTTTTTTTGCCACAGTGAAACTGAAAAAAGTCAAAAACCTAGAAGTACTCGCACTTATAATACTGTATTGATTTTTTTAAAAATATTTAAACTATGAGGAATACAGAGATCACTCCTCTGTTCAGACTGCAAATGACCATCAATACCCTCAAACGCTCAAAAAAAAAACCCTTTGTCTTTTGAACATTCAAAATCGTTCAGAATTGGACTGAATTTTTATGTGTATGAGTTTTTATAAAGCTTTCCCTATTCTCCTATTCCTGGTTCATCATTTTTGTTTGACAAAAATATCTTTTAATGCTGCTGGGGTTGCAGGAAAGGTGGGTGGTTTGTCTCTCTGTCCTAGCCTTTTGCCTGCATGAATCTATGTCAATTAATGTGAGTGTTCAGATCTGGATCACAAATGCGCTGTACATGTGCATTCTTGCATTGCTCGGTCACAGCATTCACTGTCTTGTACAGCCAAAGCACTTGACACCGAGGGTAAAATTTACTTGGTTTGTATCTCTTATATTACAGCATTACCTACTTTGCCTGGCCAACTGCTACCAATGTTGAATGTGTTCAATTGCATAATATTGACTCATTCTCATACTGCCACCTGGGGACTGTTGTTCGATCCTGTAAGTTATAAGCGTGCACAAGCATGAATCATGTCACCAACTGATTATGCTGTCAACTGCACAGGTGTAAAAGCAGCACATGAATTCTAATATCATTTATTTTTAGATGATGCACGGCCTGATAACCTGGGGCATCCGCAACCCAGTCAGATTGTGAGTAGGTGTCGACAATGACTACATAGCCAGCCACCATGCTGAATGCCACCCCTGTGCAAGTTCAGAACTTTTCAAAATGATGCTCATTTTGATATTGCAAGTAAATCACTGAAGCGAACATATACGGGACTCAAATTTACAGCCAACAGACATTGTCAGCCAGGTAACTTCAATTTTCAAACAGCTGCTATTTTTTAAAAAATGAATTATCCTTGCAAAATTCTATAATTTTCTATTTTTAAACAAAAGAGCAGCCATTTTACAGCTTTTCTACTAGCCAAGCACCTGGTCAGAAATCTGATTTGTAAAAGTTTCTAGTTTAAGACTGTATGAATATTTAGGTTTTCTCACAGCAAGATGCATTAATTATTCACACCAATCCAGAAAGGATGATTTGTTTAATGGCTGCATCCAAAATTTTCTGTTAGCTCAGGACACAGCCACCCCCAGCCTTACTGCCTGCCAGCATGGTGTAGTGGTTAAGAGCGGTGGTTTGGAGCGGTGGACTCTGATCTGGAGAACCGGGTTTGATTCACCACTCCTCCACATGAGCGGCAGACTCTAATCTGGTGAACTGGATTTGTTTCCTCATACCTTCACATGAAGCCAGCTGGGTGACATTGGGCTAGTCACACTCTCTCAGCCTCAACTACCTCACAGGGTGTCTGTTGTGGAGAGGGGAAGGGAAGGTGATTGAAAGCCAGTTTGATTCTTCCTTAAGTGGTAGAGAAAGTCGGCATATAAAAACCAACTCTTGTCCTCCTCCTCCTCCCCCTTCTTCTTCTTCTTGTCACCAGAATCTCAGGGCTGGATCTCTGCAACCAGCATCTGAGTAACTGTGTGTGGTTCTCAGCACTGGATCAGAAACCAGAGATGCAGAACTAAACAGGGAGTAGAAGCTGCCAGCTTTGATCACCTATTGCTGGAGATAAAATCTGAACTTTCCCCTTCAAGGAGAAGAGGGCCTGCATTTAGGCCTCCGATCCCTCCGACAAATTATTGGCATTTGCAACACTGGCTACAGTCCATCCCGTATATTTTTTGCTGAAGATTTCTTTGTATTGCTTTGAGGATGTTGTTGTTGTTGTTGTTGTTGTTTTTTTTTTTAAATAACTTTTCATAATGAGATATTTCCCAGTTACTGAAACAATATTCAAAAATATTTTAAGAAGCTGTGCTGTTGCAAACGGACTTGCCGGATCATATGCACATCATCCCCATGGACTGTGTTTCTGCACCGTGGCCTTCGAAACAGAAGTCAGTGGCTGGAGTGTGAGCTGCACGCTGGCTAAGAAAAACAGTAGGGGACTTTGTGATTGATGATCTCTGCTCTCTCCAGGAGCTATCACTGCGTTAATGGAAATGATTGCATAGGATTTGAGAGATAAAAGGATAATCTTGGTAGCACAAACAAAAATAAGGCAGAAAAGAGAATCAGGAATAACTTTACAGGTTGTTTTTAACCATACTAAAAAAACACCCTGCTTTTTTCCCTTTCCTTTCCTCTTTTTGTTGTTGTTGCAAACAGAACAAGTTCCTTTATGATTTGGCTGTGGATACTGGATGGAGTTAAACCAGTTATTGTGAAGCATTGTTGATTTGTCTGTAGGTATTATGTATCCATAGCTGATTTTACTTTAAAAAGGTAAAGGTCCCCTGTCCAAGCACCGGGTCATTCCTGACCCATTGGGTGACGTCACATCCCAACATTTCCAAGGCAGACTTTGTTTACGGGGTGGTTTGCCAGTGCCTTCCCCAGTCATCTTTCCTTTACCCCCAGCAAGCTGAGTACTCATTTCACCAACCTTGGAAGGATGGAAGGCTGAGTCAGCCTTGAGCCGGCTACCTGAAACCGACTTCCGTCGGGATCGAATTCATGAGCAGAGTTTTTGACTGCAGTACTGCAGCTTAACATTCTGCGCCACGGGTTTAGCCGCTCTTAAATGGTGAGTAATAATGGCTCATTATGTGGCTGTCTTAGGCTGCTGTAATATATGGATGTTACTGCAGTAAATATAAAAGGCACGAGTCACTTGTGACTTCCAAGTGAGACAAAACAAACTACAAATGTATTCAGATACATTATTTGGATCAAAGAATCAATAATCACAGTGGTAGGTAAAGATTCTTGAGATCCCCCAGAGGCTGTCTAGGTGTCTGTAGATTAGGTTGTCCAGAGATCAGGTAATTCTGTCTAATCAGAGGGCCAATCTCATCTTCCAAGATTTTTGCAAAGGAAACAGATGGTACTGTTGTGAATCAGAAGAACTCACATAATAGCTTTAAAAACAATTTTTGTTCCAGCTAACTGAATGGGTGAAGGGAAGAGACCTAGATGCTAGTCCATAGATCTTACCCTTGTTATGCAAATAGCTGGTAAACACTATTCAGGGATGTCATCAACTGGAATATATTACACAAGAAGCAGTCATATGCAATACTGACAGATGGTTGTGGGCTGTTTGAGGACTACTGGATGAATCTCTTCAGTTATGTTAACACTGAGGGGCTAACTACACATAGGGTTTACTTATGTGTAAATATCAGTGCACGGCTTTCTTCCATTTTTCTTTTGACTGGTTTTGTTAGGGCCGCATAGATGGGACCCTTTTGAGGTAGCGGTCATGTAATCAGAGCCAACTTGGTCTGACAACTACTCAGTGGATTAATCTGCAATTCTGCACCAAGCATAAGGGTTATTTAAAAGACGGGGCTCACCCTCTAACTAAAAAGCACCTGCTTCTACAGCTACTTATTGGGCTTTTGAAGAAGACCTCACCCAGGCAGATGAGCAATCTCCTTCACAAGAGCTGCCTTGGTCATTGTCGTGAGTCAGCCTGAACTCTCCTCGGAAGAAGAAGGGGAAGGTGTGGCAAAGCAGCGTTCTGCACCTGTGGAAGTCTTACCAGGGTGACTGGACCTTAGCTCTGAGCCAGCGAAGATAGCGGATGCAGAAGAAGGTGGTGCATATTGGCAGGGAGCCAGAGGAACAGAGAAGGTTATTGCCTCCAGACCCGCCCAGCCCAGTTAGCCAGCAAAGATCAAAGGTTCGGCTCAGTTTACAAGAGAGGCGTTGAAGCGCAAGATTATAAGGATTGGTCGTGTTTACAAGAACTGACACCAGCAAGTGATGCAGAACAGCTGGCCCTGGAAGGGAGTGCTGAGGAAGAGCCATAAAACTTGGGCTGTCAAGTCATTCAGTGTGGGAACAACTTTGCTGATTAGTACAGGCTCTGCGGCTGCTGCTGAGATCTCTGTGCACAGTATTGTCCTGCTCAGGTGGCAGCTACCAGCTCCTGCTCCCCCCACCCAGCATCCCCGCAGAACCTGGGAGGCCCTAGCCTAGACCTTGAAGAAAAGGAACTCGTGCTGGTGAGTGACCTTGTTCCTTGTTGAGAGTGCTGCCTTGGTTACGCACTCAGTCCGCCCACACTGCCGGGAAGAGTAAACCGCGACAGGCTCTGCTCCCCCCAGTACCCTCCATTGCTGGGAGTGGGGTCAGACGCCAAGCACCTCAGCCTGGTCCCTGCCTGTATGCAACAGTCATGACTTCAGCTGGCTCTGATATCATCCCCCCCCCTGAAAACTTGCTCTCAAACTGAAGGTTGCCCCAAGTAGAGGCTTCATTTCCCCACATTGTGCCATCTCTTGCAATCAGATTTTTGATGACTATAATAAAAGACTGTCGAAGGCTTTCATGGTCAGAGTTCATTGGTTCTTGTGGGTTATCCGGGCTTTGTAAAAAAATACCATGACCACGGTTACACAGCCCGGATAACCCACAAGAACCAATAATAAAAGACTGTTCACAGAATGTCATTTGCCACCAAAAGAACTGTTTTTCATGCTTTATTTTTCTTGCATTTAAGCCATATTCCTCAGTTTGGAAGCTAATTTGCACAGATTTCATGCTCCAGATATGAAGGGAGCCCCCAGACTTTGAGGTGGCAGCCTGCCAATCGGCTCTTTCTGTTAGTCCTTGGCAACGCTGAACTTCTGAACTAGAAAACCGATGGACAGCTCAGCTCATGAATGCCTGGTGGATGGGGGCAACCCCTTTGCTGGCCCATAAAATTCTGCTTATTCCAGGTTTACCGAAAAAAAATCAAGCCCAATAAAACCCCAAAATTTACTGATTTTTTTTTGCATGACCCTAATGGCTTCCCTTCATATGGCCAATCTAGACTTGTAACTTATTTGAACAGAGACTGAGTCAAGTTAATCCAGAGCTGAACAGCCATGAATATTTTCTTAGATTTCATATTTTTCTGTAAACCTGGGGCATTTTTTCAGTTTAAAAATCTGTCTTATCTGTCCAGGACCCAATTTCTGGATGTAAGTATCCACAGATGGGGCCACATTGAGAATGAGATATATTGATACCTGTTGGTTTGGTGGTGTTTGAGGGAGATGGCGAGAGATTATTATGGCATGATGTTTCTCTGCTGTAAGATGCAAGCAAGAAGTGAGAAAGAGATTTTATGACTGCTTGAATGTGGAGAAGCTGGAATAGGGGAGTAGTTATGGGGAGACTACTGTGGCCTTTCCCAGAGGGTGGAAATAAACTTGGAAAGAAATCTGGAGACAGGGAAGGGACTCTCCCAGGTGTAATGGAAATGGGTGGGTGGGAGGAGATAGGAAGGAGCAGAAAGGGGAGACAGAGATATGTTTGTGCATGTTTAAACATTTTGTGTTTCTGTTTAATTTTTTTTCTTTAGGTTTTGAAATGTGTGTATTGTTGTTCACCAGAGCCTTTAGGGCTGGGCACTGGGCAGTCTTCATATCAAAATAAAGAAAATGGCATAGACACAAAGTACCCCATTTTCAAAGGTGGCCAGTATAATGTGATGAAGAAACTTATTACGAAATGTAAAATAATGTCAAACAGAGGAAAATGCAGCAGCTTCATGACTTCATAAATCAGAGAGAATACACAAGGCAATAAATCCCATTCAGCTTCCTAGCTGTGTGAGCAAAGGGGGATTAAACAAGGCAGGAACTTAAATTTATAGTGCCATCGTATTTATGAGTGAGGCCTCAATCACGTATCAGAGACACTAGGCCTGTAATAATGGCACAGGCAAAACAGAGTCGATTCTCAGAGGGCAGGTGCCTTTAGGACATGATGGTATTTTACAATGCAGTGAAGAATATGAAATGTCGGATAACACAAAATCAGAACAGCTCCCTCGTTGTACAACATGTTATGCGTCTCTGCAACAGGAAACCAAAAGAAACCCCTTAGATTCTTTGCTCAGTTGACCCAGTTCTATATTTCTGTCATTGCTACTTGTCTCTTTTCTTTCTGTCCTTTTTCAAACTAAAAGCAAACAAACCCTTAGCAACAACTTTTAAGCAAATCATGTCGTCTGCATATTTTATGTGGTTTCTAAATATTCACAAGTTCCAGAATGGTGGTCTTAGCATTCTGTTGAGTCAGTAACCCCCTATTTCCTTTTATGCTGTGGAATATTGTTTCTACCTGTGATTGCACTGCATACTCTGCTGGTTCTCAAAGTCATTCCATTCACAAGATTTGTGAGGCCTGAGACATTCCCTGGTAGACTAAGTCCAAACCAACAGCTATGAATATAACCATAGCAAAACAAAGGATAAATTTGACTCCAGTGACTTACGTTGTAACTCCCATTTGTTCTACTCTGAAGTGTTCCCTATTGTAAAATTCTGTGCCTATCTGTTATAAGAAGCTCAAATACAATGTCTAATTAAAATGTATTCCTATTTACAGGCTATTTGTATATTTTCAGAGAAGCATTGAAAGAGAAAATAGGTTTTTCCAGAGTGCTCACAGACTACCTTACAATGCAATCCTAAGAAGGATTACATCCTTCTAAAGCCATTGACTCCAATGAATTCAGAAAGGTGTAACACTGTGAGCATTGTACCATTAAGCTCCACTTACCTTCCAGGGAATTGACATATTCATCGATATACTTAAACAAGCCTCACTTTCCTTAACATTCAAAATGGCTTTAAAACATCATAAAAACTTAAAAACACTAACAGTTTAAATACATCAGTACAACACAGAACAGAAATTCAGTCATAGAAACTGGTATTATGGAATGAAATAATCCAGAGATAACACAGCAAGATCACACTGGGGACGGACGGACAATAATTCCATCAAAAAAAACCCAACAAAGGAGCTTTTCTGGCATCTGAATACAGACAAGGGGGAGAGAACTACAGATGTGAAATCACTCCTGAGAAATTGTACTCTCCATTACCATCTGTTTCTTCTCAGAAGGTAGAGGCATCTCAAGAAGATCTCAATGGACTGTCTTGTTTGCACAGGACAATACAGATATCCAGATTCCCTCCTCCCAGTTCATATAGAGCTTTAAAACACAGGAGCTCCATTTTTAATTGTGCTTGGCTTGGAAACAAACTAGGAACAAAATTACTTCCCTTACACTCTATAACTGAACTGCACAGTATCACAAATGCTAGGGCTCAGTCTCTCTCAGTGTGTGTATGTGCCATTGGGTTGCTTCCAATTTATGGCGTGGTGACCCATATTTAAATGACACAGAGGTATATTCCAAATTTCTAATCCAAACGTCAGAAAATTGGGTTACCAAACCATACCTCAGCCCCAAAACATGTTTTCACAGATGCAGCCAAGCAAGACAAAGGCTTACTATATGTTCTGTAGTTGGGTGATCCCATTTTGATCAAATGGCCATCAATGGAGCTGAATCAGCCTCTGCCTGTTTAAAATTAAAAGTTCCCCCTTCAGTTTCCCCACAACCTTGACAATGTTTCAAAGATCTAAATGTGATGTCTTATTGAGGCAAGAAGTGAATTAGTGACCCGTTATGGTTCCTTATTAAGAGCTCTGTGGCACAGAGTGGTAAGCTACAGTACTGCAGTCAAAAGCTCTGCTCACGACCTGAGTACGATCTCAACGGAAGTTGGTTTCAGGTAGCCGGCTCAAGGTTGACTCAGCCTTTCATCATCCCCATTTAAGAGCGTCTATCCCCATGGCGCAGAGTGTTAAGCTGCAGTACTGCAGTCAAAAGCTCTGCTCACAACCTAAGTTTGATCCCGATGGAAGTCGGTTTCAGGTAGCCGGCTCAAGGTTGACTCAGCCTTCCATCCTTCCGAGGTCGGTGAAATGAGTACCCAGCTTGCTGGGGGTAAAGGGAAGATGACTGGGGAAGGCACTGGCAAACCACCCCGTAAACTAAGTCTGCCTAGTAAACGTCGGGATGTGACGTCACCCCATGGGTCAGGAATGACCTGGTGCTTGCACAGGGGACCTTTACCTTTACCTTTTTATGGTTCCTTATAATCTTACAGCTCCTATGACCTAAAGAGAGTTATACACTGGGGCATTTTTCATGGTAGATTTTGCTTCTCTTTTGCCATGGACCAAAAAACAAAAACAAAAAACGATTTAAATGTTTTTTTCATGGCCGCAATTTATCCCCGTCAATCTCGATGTAGTTTTGGTTTTTCATGGGAACAAAGCACGCTGTATTTGACGACGGTTTGGTCTGTCCCTTTTGCAGGAGGCCTCCCCTTCCAACAAGCTCATTGTTTATGCCTGCCCCCAACTCCGCCCAGCAGATTACCTCGTGCGGTTCACCAGCCCCAGTGCAAAAAACAAGCACCAGTCCCTCTAGTCTCTTCCATTTTTCTTCTATCCTCGCTCTGTTCTGCTTTTGGAACAGTCAGATTCCAAATTGGGGGGGGGGGGGCAAGGCAGCGCTTTCCTCAAAGCTTCCCTCTATTTTCTATAGGTGTGGAACCCATTGCCCTTTAATGACAGACAGGATTGGGGGGGCAGGAATTGCATCCATGTGCCCAGAGAAGTGTTTAGCTGAAAGTGGGAATGGAGCAGCTCCAACCTGTGCCGCTTCAAGAGGTGTGCCTTGGATTTGCCGCTCTCTAGATTTACATTTTCCCCATCCTAATTCTCAAAACTCTTCTTGGGGGCTGATGGTTGAGTTTTTAGAATTTGGATGGGAAAAGGGTGCATCTAGAGAGCAGCAAATCCAAGAAAAAACCTCCCGTGCATAAATGGCCACTGTAAATCTCTTGCATTAAAGCAATTTCCGAGTGTATGTTCCCCCCAGAAGGCCCCTGGCTTGCTCGCTGGCCCTGATCTGACCCCAGTGAATCGGGTGAGAGAGGAGGGCTCCTGGCTTGCGTGGCGGCCCTGATCCAGCCAGTGTGCATGGCGGGGGGGAGAGGAAGGAAGGCCCCTGGCTTGCACACCGTCCCTGATCCAGGCCCAGTGCATCGTGAGAGAGAGGAGGGCTCCTGGCTTGCGTGCTGGCCCCGATCCAGCCAGTGTGCATGGTGGGGGGGTGGAAGAGGAAAGAAGGCCCCTGGCTTGCGCACCGTCCCTGATCCGGCCACAGTGCATCGTGAGAGAGAAGAGGGCTCCTGGCTTGCGCGCCGGCCCCTATCCAACCAGTGTGCATGGTGGGGGGGAAGAGGAAAAAAGGCTCCTGGCTTGTGCGCCAGCCCTGATCCGGCCCCAGTGCATCGAGAGAGAGAAGGGAGACCCAGAGCAGACTGGCCGCCCCTCTTCAGAAGAGTGATGGGAGGGAGTTTTGCCTTGGGTTTTCCGCTCTCAGGATGCACATTTCTCCCATCCGAATTCTCAAAAATCCCCCCTCCCCGCTGGGGTAGAGGAGCCAACAGCTCCTTCCCTTGAACATCCCCCCCACGGGTCCAGTTGCCCTAGACTGAGCTGCCACCCCCCCGGCGCATGAGGTGCACATGGCGTGGCCCCGCCGGTCTCCCCCTGGAGCCATCCATCCAATGTCCCCCTGGGCTTGGAGGTGTGGGCCCAGCTCCAAGGCCCATCCCGGGCAAGGGGCGGGGAAGGCGTGCCACCTGCCCACCTGCCAGCCTCCGGGACGGAGGGAGAGAAGTGCCAGGACTCTAGGCAGGCAGGCAGCAAAAGGGGCGGTATTCTTGTCTGAGTGTGAAACTCCCCCAGCCAATCGCCGTTCTTGGGGGAGGAGAAATTAGCCGGCATGGGCAGGGACAATTGTTCCAAACCAAGGAACAAAGGCAGTTTTTTTCATGGAGCTCCGAGCCAAAAACTGCACAGCAACAGGAAAGAATGGCACAAAAGTGGTTTGACTTGCCCCGGTTATAACGCGGCTTTTATTGCTCAATCCGAAAAAAAATGGAGCAGCCATGAATAACCAAAAATTTGCAGCGATGCAAACCGGCTGTGAAACCGCTGCAAAGCTCCGCGAAAAATCCCCCACTCTGTTCTTTCCGGTGCTTAGTCTATTAGGAAAGGGATGATTGTCACAGAGCCCCTGTAAGCCAGTTCCTAGAATTGTCATCTTCAACCCCAGAGAGATAAGTAATTGAAAGGGATGTGTGTGTGTGTGCATGTACATGTTGTTACCCAAATAGGTGTCCATGCAGGGGCTGTAACATGCAAAGTGTCTTTTACACATTTAAGACACAATATTCATCTCCTGGCCAATTAAATTTGGGATCTTCTGCCTATGTATACCAGGGTCCCATTTTGGGGCCGCACTCCCAAAGAATGAGAGAGAATTTAGGTCTTAAATACGAAATATCTTTATTCCTCTAACAAGACACAGAAAGGACAAATTGAATGGCAAGGACAGCAAGAAGAGATAATACAATAAATAAATGCAAAACCTTTACCTAAGCCTACCTGCATATGAGCTGTTGTTTATTGGGGTGGAAACCTGGAAAAGGTGGTCTGGCTACCACTAAGGCTTAGAGGTGCTTTGGAGGAGTAAAAGACAGAAAGACAATGTTCAAGCCTTATCCTGAAGAGAAATGATGTTTGAGAGTCCAGTCCAGGAGCAGGTGATGAAAAGCAGTTCTGGGGATGTAGTTTCAGGGTTCAAAGGATGGGAAAGGTTGGGAGAACAGGCTTGGGTCGAAAAACCAGCTGTGATGCTGGAGGTCCAAGGTGTGTGTGTGGGGGGGTGGGTCAGTGATTTCATTGAAAGTATAGCAACCCTGAAGCTGGGGAAGCAGGCTTGGATTCAGAAAACCAGCTACAAGGGTAAGAAGTCTGGAGGGTGATTTTCATACACCTTTAATCATATCAACGTGAGAGCCAGCATGGTGTAGTGCTTAAGAGCAGTGGACTCTAATCTGGAGAACCGAGTCCAATTTCCCCACTTCTCCACATGAAGCCTGCTAGGTGACCTTAGGCCAGTCACAGTTCTCTCAGAACTCTCTCAGCCCATGCGGAGGCAGGCAATGGCAAACCTTGCTGAATTTCTCTTGCCTTGAAAACCCTATGGGTTCACCATAAGTCAGCTGTGACTTAACAGCACACACACAATTATGTCAACAGGGAGGCTGTCACTTTGCTGAGATGGGATTGGACTTATGGTTGATCGTTGAACTTGAAATCTATTTGGATAGTTTGAAAATAACTGCCATGGCAGTCCCATGAGAGGAGCTTGGTTGATGAAACTGGTGACTGAGTTATGAAATGAATTTGGGATGTCAGTGAGATGCACTCAGGCCGACGATGACCGGGGCAGAGCTGGAAGTTCTGCCGTGGAGCTTGATTTAATCAAGTTTGGGAGTAGAGGGATTTTGACAAAGCCTGGAGCCTCAGTTATTGTCCAGCAAGTTTGAGTCAATTATTCAGAGCTGTAGAGGTTTGAGACAAAAGGCGTTTCAATAATATTCCATAGGGCATTCCAGCTGGTGAGCTACTCCCTTCTTTGAGTGGCCTGGAGAATTTCAGCCCATTTCAGGAGCCTCCAATTTAATATCAAGCTGTATATTTTATCCAGGCCTCTGGCAGTCTAGCCAAAGGATCTTTAAAGGCTAAGTACAATGGGGGACCCCATGTGGGAGGAGTCTCGCTAGGGTTGCCAGCTCTGGGTTGGGAAATACCTGGAGATTTGGGGGATGAAGTCTGAGGAGGGTGGGGTTTGGTGAGGGGAGGGACTTCAATGCATTAAAAAATCTTATAGTCTTTGGTATCTCATGCCCTCTCGCCTTCATCATATCATACCAGGGCACTCAGGTCTATGCTGGAAAGGCTGTGGCAACCCAGCTAATTTTCTGCACTGCTGGTGGACATGCCCAAAAGTTAGTTTATTTTGGGACAAGATCTTGCGAGAGATAGAATTAATCATGCAATACAAAGTCCCTCATGATGCCTTAATTGTCCTACCAGAAAAAACTGATATTCAACAACTCTACCCAAAAACAGGAACTGATTTCAATACTGCTACTGGCAGCAAAATTTCTGATTGCCTCGTACTGGAAAAAAGCAAAGATGCCTTTTACTGGGCAGTAGTATGAGAAGGTGTGGAACCTTTTAATTTCAGATAAGATATCTACACAACACAAAGTAGTGAATAACTTATTCTACAAACTTTTTAAATAGATGGCTTTCTTTTCTAGAATATGTAGAGAGGGGGGCATCATGACGTAAACGGTGTCCACAAAACTATCGTATGATTTGGATTTATTAAGTTCTGCTAAGTGGTATTTTTTTCTGTTAAAAGCACTGATGTATAATGTTGGAACAAAGTATAATATTGGAACATATTTTGGAACCAAGTGTTGAAACATATCTTGACTGTAGTATGAAGCTTAACGTATTGCTGTTGTATTTTTATTTTTGTTGTTGTTGTTGTCATAAACTAAACTGAAAATAGAGATTTTTTAAAAACAAAATCTCATAGAGTCCACCTTCCAAAGTGGCCATTTTCTCCAGGTGAACTGATTTCTGTCACCTGGAGATCCATTGTAATCGCAGGAGATCTCTCCAAGCATGTTTGCATTCAAGTAGACAAGAGAATGCATTGCCACATCCCTACAGTAAAGAAAATGTAGAATAGTAGGAATCTTGGCAATATAAAAAGGAGAATAAACTTAGGAGAGCATTTCCAGTTTCCTGAGTTAGGGAAAGTAGAGTGAATAGCAACAAAGATGATTCATATGGAAGGTTGCCTTTTGTGACTGCCTCAGGCTCAACAAAACAGTAATTGTGATCCAGTTTGGATCAGGGGGTCCCCCAACCCAACTTGTAGTACATGTAACATAAGGGAACTCTTGTTCTCAAGTGCTGTGGGGTTGGTTTCTGTTAGCGCGTGCAGTGTGCTGGGGGAAGAAGGGAAGAGAGATTTGGCCCAAGAAAAGGGTATAAGAGGGAAGGCTGAAGGCCCTCCCAATGTATCATGCTTGCAAGTCGAAACCATCCCTAGCCTGAAGCCTTTGGGAATGAGAGATCTCTGATGCTACATATGCTGTGAGACAGATCAGGGGTCCCCTGTCTCAAATATAGGGCTGCCAGGTCCCCTCTCTCCTCTGACGGGAGGCTATGGGGCTGCTATTGGGGTTGTGTTCACGTGTGCACACGTGCGTCACTTCCGGTTTACAACTGGAAGTGCGGTCTTGCGAGAGGCCTTTTCCTCTTAGTTTGAGTGGTAAAGCAGCCCTTTACCACTCAAACTAAGAGAAAAAGGCCCCTCGCAAGGCGGCAATTCTGGTTGTAAACCTGAAGTGCTGTGCTCGCAGTGTGTGTGCGTGTGTACATGTTTGCCCGCTGACCCTCAGGAAGTCAGTGGGCAGAGGGGTGAATTGCCAGGGGTTTGCCTGCCACCACCGGGCACCTGGCAACCCTACTCAAATTGGGTTGTTTACTTGAGCACATTGATGGTATGTGGGAAGGAACTTCCTGCCTGCTGCCTGCTGCCAGAGAGGTTATGGAAAATGTACTTTTAGAGGAGGGGCCATGGCTCAGTAGTAGGGCAACTATTTTGTATGCAGAAGGTTCAGTCTCTGTTAAATGAATCAGGCAGTAGCTGATGTAGAAGACTTCTGTCTGAGAGCCTGGAGAACTGCTGCCAGTCAGACCTTGATAGATTAATGGTCTGATTCAGTATAAGGCAGCTTCATGTGTGACTGTCTTTACCTGTGAACAATGGCGAGGAAGGAAATGTGATTTATAGATTAGAGACATTTAAGTTTCAGAATATAGTAAAGCTGCACATAGTGCAGTACCCTCTGTCCCCCCCATGTATACTTGTGTGTGTGTGTGTGTGTGTCAAGTGCTGTCAAGTTGTAGCTGAGTTACAACAACCCCAGCAAGTGGCCTTCAAGGCTAGTGACAAGCAGAGGTGGTTTGTTAGTGCCTTCCTCTGCCGAGAC
Source organism: Euleptes europaea (assembly GCF_029931775.1). Lineage (NCBI taxonomy): Eukaryota > Metazoa > Chordata > Lepidosauria > Squamata > Sphaerodactylidae > Euleptes > Euleptes europaea. The sequence goes on from NC_079321.1 coordinate 58,484,062, forward strand.
TTCCTTGGTGGTCTCCCTTCCAAATACTGACCCTGCTTAGCTTCCATGATCAGATGAGATCGGGCTATCCCATGCTGCCTTCCCTCGCCATGTATCCTTAGTGATTGGGTTGCCAGCCCTAGGTTGGGAAATACCTGGAGATTTTGGAGGTGGACCCTGAGGAGGGCGGGGGTTTGGGAAGGGCTTCAATGCCATAGAGTCCAATTACCAAAGTGGTCATTTTCTCCAGAGGAACTGATCTCTGTTGCCTGGAGATCAGTTATAATAGGGGGAGATCTCTAGACATCGCCTGGATGTTGGCAACCCTACTTAGTTAGCTGAAATTCTGACTTTGCTTTGATCTTCAACTCATGAAATCAGGTTGGATTCCCATTCTTCTCCTGTGGTGTCAAGAGCATCATTTATACAGAGAAAAGTTCCTGCACTCCGTTTCAAGGTTACATTTCTAGCTTCACTGCACCACACAGTGCTGAGAGGAAGGCAAGTAAATAGCTTTCTCTTTAGCTATATTTATTTTACATTGTTGGCTTCCTCTGCCTGCAGCACTTACTCAAGCTCCCAGTGCTCATGGACCTATTTACTTTCCATCCACTGCTTAGACCCACCAGGCTTTGTTCCTGTCTTTCACAATGTGAAGAATGCTCAAGGCCATTCTGGATTCTTCTGCCTTGGCTGTTGCAGGCTCCAGAACTCTGGAGACACATACAGAAGATCTGCTATTGACAGTAGGAAATGTCCAGCACTTAAGTCAGTTTCCTTTCAAAGCATGATCAATTTTTAGAAACATACAGAGGAAGAACAGGAGCAGGATCACACTTTCAGATCTGAAAATGTCAGGTATATAGCTAACTATTGGCTAACCTTGCCCCATTCCCTCCTCACTTAGAACATTAAAAAACCCTGTTGGATCAAAAAGTCCATTAGCCCAGAATTCTGATCCAAATAGTGGACAGCCAGTTGCCCTTGAGCAGCTTCAAAAAAGACTCTTTAAAATTTCCCACAGAATACAGGCAGCTGTTTTTCTAATCTGAGATAAATTTGAAAGGCCCCACTCATGGGAGACAGCAGTAAGAATTTCGGGGGGAAAAAATAGGAGAGGTGGAAAGTATTACTAGTTTCTATCTGCCTTGTCATCTCTCACTGTTCCATGTCTAGGGTTGCCAACCCCCAGGTAATAGCTGGAGATCTCCTGCTATTACAGCTGATCTCCAGCCGATAGAGAACAGTTCACCTGGAGAAAATGGCCACCTTGGCACTTGAACTCTATGGCATTGATGTCGCTCCCCTCCCCAAACCCAGCCCTCCTCAGGCTCTGCCCCAAAAACCTCCCACTGGTGGAGAGGGGGGACCTGGCAACCCTATCCATGTCTCATAAACTGGCCTTTATAAAATTGAACTCTTTTTTACCAGTTTAACCCCTCCCAAAAAGCCATTTTGTGGGTAGTGCTAGTTGTTCCCAGTAGTGCTGAACTTGCTTTTCCTCTCTATAAACCTGTATACAAACAACTATCAGTGCTGTTGCATCTGAAAATAGGGTTGCCAACCTCCAGGTACTAGCTGGAGATCTCCTGCTATTACAACTGCTATCTCCACCTGGAGAAAATGGCCACTTTGGCAATTGGACTCCATGGCATCCCTCCCCTCCCCAAACCCCGTCCTCCTTGGGCTCCACCCCCAAAACCTCCCACCGGTGGCAAAGAGGGACCTGCCAACCCTATCTGCAAATAAGAACATAAGAAAGGCCATGCTGGATCAGACCCTTGTCCTTGCTATACAAATACCCCTTGCCTTGCTGTATAAAGTAATATGAAAAAAGTAGACAAGAGCAAAACATTTCAAGTTCCCTTGTGAGATCTTTGCAGTAAGGATGTTCTTAAGGGGTTGCCTGGTCATTGTAGCTAGGCCAATCAACTCTGTCTCACTAGCCAAACATGGAATCCCACCTTGACAACACACACCAACAGTTCAATTAGCACCTTCTTAGCTACCAGATGAATAGGATCAAGCAGTCCAACATCTTTATGATGAGTACTTAAGCCTCTGATTCTGTTTTGTTGTTGGTGGTTGAAGCTGCAGCCAAGTCGCAGCCCACTTATGGTGACCCCTTGGTTTTTCAAGGCAAGCGATGTTCAGAGGTGGTTTGCCACTGCCTTCCTCTGTGTCATGATCCTGGATTTAAGAACATAAGAAAGGCCCTACTGGATCAGACCAAGGCCCATCAAGTCCAGCAGTCTGTTCACACAGTGGCCAACCAGGTGCCTCTAGGAAGCCACAAACAAGACGACTGGAGCAGCACCATCCTGCCTGTGTTCCACCGCACCCAAAATAATAGGCATGCTCCTCTGATACTAGAGAGAATAGGTATGCAGCATGACTAGTATCCATTCTAACTAATAGCCATGAATACCCCTCTCCTCCATGAATATGTCCACTCCCCTCCTTGGTGATCTCCCATTCAAATACTAACCCTGCTTAGCTTCTGAGACCTTATGAAATCAGGCTAGCCTGAGCCTCAAGGATGCATATTTCAGTTAGGAAAAAAGCATGAATGATCTTTCAAGAGCTCTTTATATGCTGATTTTTCTTGTAGTGTTTAGGGTAGAGTACCAGTATCTGCAATATGCACCCCAAACTAATGACTCCAATGGACGTACTATTAAAACCCTTTAAATTACAATATTAAAACACCAGTAAGTTCTATTCATGAAATTTTATCCCAAGGAAATGTGTTTGGTACCAGGGTGCCATGTCCTTTGAAATAATGAAAGGCACAACCCGTGTGGTACAGCATCCACATGGGCAGCTGTCTCAACAGGACACAAGGGAGCCACCCTGTTCCTTCTTTTACTCTAGGGTTGCCAACTAGCTGGAGATCTCCTGCTATCACAGCTGATCTCCAGCCGATAGAATCAGTTCACCTGGAGAAAATAGCTGCTTTGGCAATTGGACTTTATGGCATCAAAGTCCCTCCCCTCCCCAACCCTTGCCCTCCTCTGGCTCTGCCCCAAAAACCTCCCACCGGTGATGAAGAGGGACATGGCAACCCTATTTTACCCTTTTGACATGCATTCCTTGACTGGGATGAAGCAGGCCACATGTGAAAATCCATGTGTTTAGAGCCTAGACATGTGCATTACAATTGTACTGTGTGTGTGTGGGGGGGGGTCATTTCGTTCTTTCTTTTCTTTATTATAATGATTAACCTATTTGTAATCTTTTATCCTATTTGTTTCAGTGGGAAAGGCATGTTTGGCTGTAACTTAGCCCTCTGTTTCTGTTTTGCTGGAGGATGCATATTCCAGCTCAGAAAAAGGCACGGACTAGCTTTCAAGAGCTATTTGTATGCTGCTTTTTCTTCATTCCAAACTAGTGTGGCAGCTCCTGTGATTCACAGGTTGACAGGAGCACATCACTCTGGTGTTCAGATGGATGTAGTGACTGCCCATCAAATATCAGATCAAGTTTAAAGTCCCAAGGGCAAGTGCTGCTGTCAATTTACACAGGTGAACATGTAACTGAGAGCAGAATTTGGACCCTAGGCTTGATCTTCAAATCTATTGGTGAGGGGGGGAAAAAAAACCTCAACTATTGGTTGAGGACACACTGCAAGGACACTTCTGAAAATGTTTGATATACAGCCAGTATCAGCAAAGATCAGTTATTTCTAAGACTGTCATCGTGCACTGTTCCAGCGTTATTGAATAATTACTTTTCCACATGCATAATCAAGCAAGACAGCACAATCCTAACTTTAGCTACCGGTATATGTTCTTAAATGCTGTTTATTTCAATGGCACACAGGCATATACCTGGGTATGGGACTACATCCAAAAGTTACATGATAACTTTGATAAATTTATATTTATATATATATATATATATATAAACTTGGATTGCAGCAGTCTTTGTACAGTCATTCATACTGCAAGAATGACCCCAGGTCCTTTTTTTGGGGGGGGGGGGGGAATCAACCTGAGCACATTTTCCTTGCATGAACATATGCAACAATAAACAATGTAATAAGTGCAATAGCATTTGGGCTGGAAAGTGTTAGTTAAAGAGGTTAAATGTTATGCATCCATATTCTTTTGGGTCTTCTCTAGGAATTTAATATGTAAGAAGTTCCATTTTTTGTCCTGTTAGAGAATGAGAACAAAACAGGAATACTTTGAGAATGCCAGCATTTCTGAATAAAGTGTATTGAATGTTGTAACAATGAAGATTAGTCTGGAAGTGTCTAGCCCAAAAACTATTATAATGTGGTCTAGTTCAAGAGTTAAAAGGGTCCTTATAGTCATTGAGTCCAACCCCCTGCCAAGTGCAGAAAATCCAGCAGTGAGGCATCAGTGGGTGAGGACAGTGAGGACAGATGGATGTCCAAACCCTGGAGTGGTCAATTCCATTTCTACGTTGGCGCTATGATACCAGTTCTATGGTACAAGGGTGGAGCAGCTGCACCTGATAACTAGCAAATAGAACAAACATTCCCCTCCTACACATAGAAAGTTCCTTCTTCATTATGTTTATCAAGTTTATACCTGATTAGCCACACTAATGCTATGGGGGGAAATTGCATCCATTGCCCCAAGAGAAGAATTTTGCCAAGATTAGGGCTTCAAAGGAGGTTTTAGAATAAGATGGGGGGGGAAGCGAAGGTTAGAGGAAAGGTGAAAGAAGTACTCATCTGGAAAAGATCAGCAGGAGCCTGTTTTTTTCAGTATAATTGTCAACATTCTTATAGTAGCTTGTCATAAATAGTTTTTTTAAAATTTAAAATAGCTTCTTCATTCCAAATGGGAAAAAAAGTTTGAGAAGTTACTCACAACAATAATTAACCTGCAAACAAATATCCTGAGTATTTTTAAGGAATTTCCTACAGCTAATTTATAATGGAAATAGTAAAAGAACCATATGTACTCTTCAACTGATCTTGCCATAAAGAAAATAATTCAAACGGCTACTCATTTTTGTGTTTCCCCCCTCTAGTAATTAATAAATAATACCCAGTCCTCAATAAATTTTGCTAGTTGAGGTTGTCTATTTTTAACTTTAATGTCATTGCCTAACTTTTAATGTAGTTTTAAATCTGTTACGTACTTTCAAGGCAGTCGGTGACAGTGGGAGTCTCTTTCGCCTCAAGTCTTGGTGCAGCTTTGGCTTGGGCCCAAATATGTTGGCAGCAGTTCATGGTGATAATGGAAGGCAGCTGAAACTCCTCTGGAGGATTTCAGTACAGCTCTAGTACCAAGCACCTCTGCAATCATGGCCACTTTTATAGATGCATTTACAGCGATGTGAAGGAGGGAAGAACGTGGTACATAAGAGGAGAAGGAAAGCTGGGGCCCTTCTTATGAGGCATTTGAGCCAGTCCACTGTCTCTTTCTTTATTGCCATAATCAATTAAGATTAGCACAGCATTATGCATGGATGCAAGTTTTAATCTGTGCTAATGAAGCTGTTGATTTCATTGCTTTTCAAATTGTTGTTAGATTTAGGGCTAAATGAGAAGTGATGATGGTAGACCCGTTTGTTAAAGGTTGTAGGGGTGTGTGACTATACCCCTTTTGTTTCTTTTTAATTTCACCTATGATTCTTGTAAAGCTTTTTTTATCGCTGGTGATTGTTCCTTTTATGGCCTTTTGTATAATTTTAATGATGTGTCAATTTATGCCACTTGTAGGTTGTCAGCCATTGATATACAATTTATGCAAAAATAACCCTTCAAAACTGCATAAATCTAAGTAGTAAAAAGGGTGTGAGGAAAGAAATGATGCAAAAGGGGAAAACAAAGGAAGATTTTTTTGTTTGTTTTCTTCAACTGCAGCAGTGGTCCGGCAAAGTTTGGTAGCATTCCTGTTTAGCTGTTGACAAATTCATGTATATAAAGAAGGTTATGAGACTTACCCAGTGCAGGTTATGAGACTTACCAGAGCCCTGTTTTGCTTACCCGGGCGGGGAAGCCGAGGGAGCGTGGGTGGCCTCTGTGGAGTGGTGGGGCTCATGGCGTGGCTTCACGTGTCACTTTTCCCCGGTGCTCTGCTCCTGGCTCAGCAGGCTCGTTGGAGGGAGAGTTGCCCCTCCAGTCCGTCCTCCAGGAATAAATTAGGCACTGCCTTGCTGTAGCCTGCCGTTCGCCTTTGGCTTTGTCCCAGCCCGCCCTCCCTCTTTCAAGTTGTTGTTGCTATTATTTCTGTCACAGCTTGGGCAGTGCAAGCATGGGGGGGAAAGCGGCCTGTGTGCCCCTTTTCCCACACCTTGGGGATCCCAGTAAGGGATTTGGGGGGAGGCTCGTGTTGGGTCACACCCGGCTCAGGGGCTGTGCAGGAAGCCTCCTCACGAATGGCAGGGGAACCACCAAGTGGCTCATAAATATCCAAATACTGCCATCCCATGCTACTCCCAGCAGGCTTGCAGGAGTGGGATGTTAATATCGGTCCTCATTGGGGTCGGACATTGTTCCTGGTTCCAGCCCACATGCTGCACCAATGCAATGTTCAGCTGTTGCCAATAAAAGTTGTGGCCATTTACCTCCAAAAGGTATGTTGTTGTGTATTATTGGGTATTATTGTGTATGTGTACAATATCGGGGTTCTGGGTGATGCCTCTGCCTCCTTCACCATTTTGCCCTGGGGCAGCAACTGAATGCCCTTGAATATTTCTGCTGATTGAACCATTTAATCAGTGGAGTAGACCTTCTTTGCCCCACACACAGCTGCAGCCCCAAATGACCCCCAAATGCTGCTCCTGGGGAATTTCCCCAGGAACCTGCTTTTCCCCAGCTATTTTTCAGCCATTTTCTTCTTTTCCGAGGCTAGATATAACCTCCACTATCATAAAAATTGATGAGAAGAAGTGATTTGGAGAAAAAGACTGGGAAGAAGTGATTATCAGCTCTTGGGTGGGAATCTGTCTCCACTGGAATTTTAATCATTCTTATTTTATAGGGATTTTGCAGTGACCTGAATTAATTCTGTCTCAGCCTACCCAGTTTGACCCTTAGCAAGGAAGGGAATCCTTTAATATACAGGACTGTTCTTTCTCCTTCACTTTGTGGAGACAAGTTACACTCAAATATCCTTGATATGTCAATATATTATAATAGATATTTTCCCTGTTTCTGAACTAAATGGAAGAAGCACGAAGAACTTGGAATAGGGACTGGCCAAAAAAGTTGTGAATAGTAAAAACTGCAAAAGAAAATTGCTTCTAGATATAACTCTGCAAAAAAAAAAATCAAAATTCCTTCTCGATTGCAATACAAATCTGTTATGAGAACAGACAGCGTAATTGTGAGAACAGAAGAAAAAAAATGATATTTCTTTTATAGCAAGATTGAATGATAGGTATGAAAAACTATGAAAGTGATCATTTTTATTGGAAACATTGATTCATAGTTGCATAACTAATTGTGACAACTTTATTAATTGCTTATTACCAAGGGTTTTCTCTTTTATTAGAGAACAAGTGACTTCCTTCCCTTATAGTGGTGTATATTTCTCTGTGTGATAGAGATTAATGCATAAAGCTTTGCAGGAAACTGCCTCATTGATTTTGTTGCCTTTATATTTGTCTTCCTTAGGTGACTTCCAGTAACATAGATGGAGGGTGCATAATGCATTTCCCCAGGACAGCAAATGCTGCATCCACAGAAACAGAAATTCTTGTTTTTAATTTGGGAAGGCAAGGAAGTAATTGGTTCGGTCTTTACATATGTGTAGCTGAAGCTTAATATAGCCTCAAACAAACTTGCAAATAATATACATATTTATTATCAGACACTTGCTAGGATTTTTCAACCTTACTTTCTCTAGGTTTTTGGATAATAAGATTGTGCTTTGTTCACTTAATGAGTCTGGGACATGGCCAGGGTTCTGCATGCTACCTAGTCATTAGGATTGCCAGGGCCCTCTTCGCCAATGGCAGGAGGTTTTTGGGGTGGAGCCTGAGGAGGACGAGGTTTGGGGAGGGGAGGGACTTCAATGCCATAGAGTCCAATTGCCAAAGCAGCCATTTTCTCCAGGTGCACTGATCTCTATCAGCTGGAGATCGGTTTTAATAGCAGGAGATCTCCAGCTACTACCTGGAGGTAGGCAACCCTACTAGTCATGCATGCTACCTCCAGGATTTTGGGGGTCTTTGGGAAATGTGACAACTGTGGGCCCCTCTTATCTGGATGAGACAAAATATATACATTGAGAATCTTCTCATGATGTTACAGATCTAGTTGGGTGTTCAGACCTTGGCAGTAGGTCTCCGGTAGGTTTACGAAAACTATACTTTGATTTTTAGAAATGTAAAAGCTTTCTGCTTCTATAGCATTTACTTGTATGTTGAAATCCCCTTGAGGTGTGATGAACATGGATTCAGATTGTTCTGTTAGGAGGAAAGCAATTCAGGGCCAGTATTTGGAAGAAGAAAGAGAGGGAAAGGGAAAGACAGGGTCAGGGCTCCACTTTATCAAAATATAAGGGATTTGCAATTCCAAAGGACTTGGTGAATAAGGAAAGTAAGGTACAGTTCTGAGTTAAGGGCCAGAAAAGGACAGGTGTCTAGGTCAGACAAAGTAGGTAGAAAAACAGTGAAATAAATAAAGCTGGCAGAAGTCTGAGCAAAATCAGATGATACAGGGTACACACAATAATCTGCCATGGGTTGCTTACAAAGTTCTTGACTTTTCAGTGGTTTCTTTTCACCTTTAAAAAGGCTGGATGTTGTATCAAGCCTGGGTTCAAATCCACCCTTTGGAGCTTTGCAATGCAAGGAATAAGGCTGTACTTTGAATGTTTGGACTGATGCTCTGGCTTCTAAGGCCAACAGAGGACTATTTTAGTTTAACGTGATTCTTAATATTGTGGTTACCTCATTTTATATTGCCTTTACACATCATTTTTGCAAATGCCACCAGAACGGGCAGGATAACAGACAATCAAACAATAAATCTCAGTATCCTATCACATATAATTTAAACATGTTTCCTTTGTGGTATCAGGGTATCTAGTATATTTATTGGATTAATATCTGTTTTTATTCTAGGCAGCTAACAAATAAATATGTCATAACAGCATCAGAGAACACCCATAAGTCATTAAAATACAATTTAAAGTACAATAGCGCTATATTTTGTATTTGAATTCTACTTTCATTTTATAATAATGTTTAATGTTTTCTACCTTTAAAATGATTTCATCCCCTTCCCCAAATTAGAGGCCCAGTCAGTCATGACTGTCCAGCAACCTTTCAACTCTGCTTTGTGCGGGATCTGCTTGAGAGACAATCAAATAAACCTTTCATCATCATTAGAGAAAGTCTACTTATGTACCGAATGGCATAGAATCAGCTTGCAAATACAAGAAACTTGGCCCTGGAATTTTAAAAAAGCCTTATATTAAAAGGAAGTCACTCATCAGCCCCCAAGGAAGCATTTAGCTTGGGGATAGTGTACAAGTAAGAATGCAAGAGAGCTGATGGGGTAGTTTTAAAAAATGTCCTGACACAGTCAAGGTGATGGCCATTTTTAGCTGCCCTGCTATCCATCACCTCTTTCAGCCAGGCGTACTCCATCATATGCAACAGCCTCATGAATTTATGCATCAAGCTGTGCAGCCAGTCGTGCCGAGGGCTCTGGTGACAAGTGAAATTGCTGTGCGCCTCATTTAGCTGTTTATTGCGCCTGAGTACGTGTTGCAGCTGTCATCCGACGATGGGATGATAGTGCTCGTTAATAGACAAGACAGGCAAATAATGATGGAGACTACAGCGAGAGATGCTCATCTGCCAATAGGCTTTCAGCAGTATCACAAACATCCACAGAGTTTTCGATCAAAAACAACGCCGCAAGCCGCAAGAAAATACTGAGGCCAGCAGATGTTATATATATATATATATATATATATATATATATATATATATATATATATATATATATATATATATATATACACACACACACACACACACATGCATACACCGTACATAGAGTTCCTCATTTTGTTAATCATGGGAAAAGGATAAAATCAACACCCTCGACATAGTAGGAAGAAGCAACATCATTGATTTCAATGTGGCCTGAATGTTACTGCTGGAGTTCAGAGCTCTATTGTAACAGATTGTTGTACAAAGCCATGAGATTGAAGCATAAAACCTTTATGCTCACTGACTCTGTCATTAAATTGTGCCTAGCTTTATGATGAATATCCTTTATTATTTAAATGCTTAGTGCACTTGTAAGGATTAAGAGGTGCTGGTTTTGCAGTATTTGCTCTCTCTTTTTAATTACTCTGAAAATGATTGCGTTTATTTTTATGGGTATTTGACAGCTATTTGCATACAACTTTACAAAAAGGAAGCACAAGCTACCTTTCAATGCCATTATATTTGTCTGTTTTTAAGAATGTGGCATTATTTTTGCCTGTCATGGCGCTTTAATTTGGACTGAGAGGAAATTCTATTACAACCCATACATTTCTTGAGATAAATCTGGCCAATGTGTATTCCAAAATTTACCTGTTTGAATGAGCCCATCTGTGTTATTCTTCATTCTGAATATACACTTTTAAATGCCTTTCTCAACATTTACCTTGGTCTCATTTGTAGAAGTGTAACCACTTTATAGACTGCAGTGTGAATTTTCTAATTTACTTATGGGGAAATCAATTTGGTTTACTAATTAAATCCACTAATTAAAATGGAAGATAACGGGTTAATGTGTTTGATGCAATTAGAGGATGTACCCAAGTTTGTCAGGTGGAAAAAACTTTATGTAAATACTGTTTGAATTTCCTGTAGACAAAGGATTTGATCCAGAGAAAGTTAGCTGCTTTTCAGGCTCACTGAAATCAGTGGCACTTAAGGTAGTTGTGGTGTCAAAGTTCAAGAACTATTTTTTTCTCTCTCATCAACTTCAGTTACAGTGATTCTGGGGGGGGGGAGGGTCGTGGGCCCTGAGATTCACAATTTCCTCAGAGGAGGGCATGGTTGGGCATCTGCTGAGGCTTACAGCGTGGCGAAGGACCCAGCAGTCTTATGTGGAGATGCCAAGTCAGTCTCCTATTTCCCATAGGAGAAAGGCCCAGAGAAAGCAGAACACAGGTGAATTAACCTCTGCTGCCTCCTGCAGGGACCTCCAGCCCCCCCCCCCCAAGCATCTCAGAGGCCTCTGCAACATTGCAGTGACCCTTCCGTTTTTGAGTTCCACCAGCACCAATCAGTAAAATTGCATGCCAGTCCCTGTAGCATCGTGGGAGAAGGTGAGAAGAAAGAAGCCTCCAGGTAACTGGAAGAAGGGAGATTCTATGTGAGGTCTAATGGATAACGCATGCCTGAAACCCCAAAGAAACCTGTACTTTGACCTGTAGATTCAACTCCTGTGCAAGTTCTCTGTTGTTCCCTTTTGTAAGTCCACCTCATCCAGCCTCCTAAAAAGGGATGGGAAAATAGCAGAGAGCTATCTCCATTCATTAAATGTATAAACAGAAATATCATATCTTTCTGTCTGGACTGAAACCAGGAATAAATCTATAAAAGGTATTTTAATTTTTTGTTTGGTTTTGTACGTTGCAGATATTTAAACGTCATGTAAAGTTTTTTTGGTGTTTTGTGGACGATTTGATTATGTTGTTTGATAATGAACAAAATTGTAATATGTTTCTTGATAGATTGAATCAATTTGATAATCATGTTCAATTTGATTTTAAGGTTAGTCATAGTAGTCTTTCATTTCTAGATACCATAGTCAATGTGAACACCCAAGGTAAACTATGGGTCGCTCCCTACAAAAAACCAACTGATAAAGGAGCTCTATTGCATTATAATTCCCATCACCCTCTTTTTTTAAAGAACAACTTACCTTATGGGCAGTTCTTAAGGTTAAAAAGGAACGCTACCAAAGCTGATGATTATGAGAAAGTGGAATAGATTTAAGTGGGACTTTGATTCGAAGAGGTTATCTGCAACATGTTGTTAATACAGCATGCAAACGGGCGGACATGGTGGAAAGATCTACTCTCTTCATACCCAAAGAACGTTTAAAATATAAATTAATAGCTTCTTTGAGTTACACACCGCTTGCCAATAAGATAAAAAGAATAATTTTCAAACATTGGCATTTGGTCAAAGGCATTGTGGGATGCTCAGAGCCACCCTTAATAGGATTAAAATAAGGGACTCATTAATACATACGGACTTTCAAATAACTCCACCCATAACAGGGGCGGTCTGCCATCACAGTTGTGGGTCATGCGCATTTTGCCGATTCTCTCTTCCTGTAAAAAGCTTTACTCGAGAGGATACCGGCTTTAAATTTGAACTGCGACATTTCACTAATTGCAACTTTTCAAATGTAATTTACCTTATTATTTGCCCGTGCAAATTAATTTACGTCGGCAAAACTTCACACCCCTTGAAGTTAAGAATTGGCGAGCACAGCTCTAGAATTAAAAATCACTTGATGGACGCGCCCATGGTAGAACATTGGATAAAGCATAAACATACTGAAAATGATTTAAAGTTCTTTGCGGTCTGGCAAATAACACCAAAAAAAATACCGAAGGATGAATATTGATAGAGTTTTATGTCAGCAGGAGGCACGTTTTGTGCAACTCTTTGACTGTGTTACACCTAAAGGGTTAAATATGTCAAATGACCTCACCTCTTTTCTGTAGACTTGCTCATTGTACCTGGGATTGTTTCTCTCATGCATTTAAGTGAGATGATTATTTTGTATTAGTTGACTGAGAACAAGAAAGAATCCTTGTCAAGTCCACACCTCACAAGTTACTGTGCTTGAATGTTTATATAACTATGTAAGTAGAATGCCTTATTTCTTTAATCAAATTGTAGAATTAGAAATGTTGGTTGAATGTTGAAAGCATTCTGAGAGTATATAAAAATATCCAGATGCAGAATCAGGCTCTATGTCCCTTTGGGTGGCTGAAGAAGATTTGAAACAGGCTATTTACCGGCATCCTGTTCTACCCTACAATTTACAAGGACATAACCAAGTTTCAGGAAGAACAACAACAAAAAAATAACAAACAAAGGAACCACAACAAAAAAAAAATTTCTGTTGACTTTATTTCCAGAGACTTTATTTGGACATATCCAACTTTATTATACTTGTGCCTTGTTGCATTATGATAAAATAGTGTAACATAACATTGTATAACAATTGGGTTATTATGTATGATATGTTATAATACAGAAATTGACTGTGTTAATATTGGCCTACAACTGTAATTTTTTGACTACTATTATAATTCACAGTTGAGTTTACTATATTGAATAGTACCTGAAGGTTGGCAACCCTACCATCAAGTGAATCTCAAGGGGGAGGGCAGTCCAAAGGTGTGATGTGACCACTGAAAATTCCCTTACTTATGCCAGCACTGGACCACTTACACCACCACTGGGGAACGGCATGGTAGCACCACACATAAGCACTGGTGCAGCAGCGGTGCACCTCTGGCACAGGGGCTCACGCTGGCACCAAGGAGGGTGTTCCCAGAGGCGGTGCTGACATTAGTCAGCTCCCTAAATGCTTTTGCCCAGGAAATGCCCCCTTTTGCCAGCGTGAAAAATGGTGGTGAAACCTGTGGAACTGCATACAGCAGTTTAGTGGATGTTCAGGGAATTTTCCTGTGCGGCTTGCTGGCTGCGGCACAACAAACTGCTCAGGAGGTGGCACGGCTGTGCCGTCACCAGCGCAACTTCCCCCACCTTCAGGGGGGTCCTTCAGATACCCTGGCCCCAAACTGTTTATGTTGATATTATTGATTTTAAACTGGGGAGACCCTGAGGATGAGACATTGTGGGATAAAACCTCAATATGTTAGGAATATAGAAGGAAAACAAACTTGAGCAGTAGGTTTAATTAATTGATTATTAATTAATTAATATTAATTAAAAATATATGCTGCCTCTCAAAAGGCTTGCACAAGTCAGGTCAAAAAGTTAAAAAATACAAAAAATCATTAAAACTAACAAAAATATATTATTAATAATAAAATAAGCTATGAAAACATAAAGCATTCAGCAACCTAAAATATGAATAATAAAAATAAAATATTAATCCTTTGAATACAAAGACTTTTCCTCACTATTAATTAGCTTAGTATATTTGGTATATTGATTTCCTCTGATTCACGCAATTACTTGGGCATGGGTGACTCCTTCACCTAGCACTTAAGATAACAAGGTGACAAACCAGGTAGAGAAAAAATTCACAAAATTTTCTCTCCAAAAATGGTCAGGTAGAGTGACGGTGTCATGAAACATGCTTCTCCATGTAGACACCTGAATTTTCCTCCAGGCCAGTTTAGCCCAGGGTTCTTGGAGGTGTTTTCCTTCCTCTGGGCATAGAGCAAAGGTCACTGGGGTAGTATGGGGGAAGTAGCTGTGAATTTCCTGCATTGTGAAGGGGGCTAGGCTAGATGACCCTTGCGGCCCCTTCCAACTCTATGTTCCTATGTTTCTTTGTATAACATATTGACTTTCCTGAGTAGCGCAAGCCTAGCATGCACATACCACTGCAATGCATGAAGGATCATTGGCTGGATGGACCTTAAGTCTTACCCCTTTGAGAGCTGCGTTAAGTGCCAGTACTGCCTGTTCAGTTTGGGGCGTTAATAGCTATAAGTAACAAACCCAGATAACGTTGGGTCTCAAAGCAGAGCTAGATGCTGAGCCTGGATAATGCTCTCATCTTCTGAAGACCGCTCTGAAAAGTCCTGAGGAACCCATATCTTTCATCTTTTTTGGCAGTGCTGAAAATCTGTTACAAAGTTCCCTTGATGCTGGCATCAGCTACTCTGGAGAGCTTCCTGTTACATCTAAGTCTCTGCTATTTTTTATTTTATTTTAAGCTTCCATCTAATCAGGAAGCATGGAGAGTTACAAAAGTATCCCTTCTGCCCTATAAAAAAACACAACCATGTTTAAAATCACCAGAACAGTGCATATATATATATAAAAAAATAAGAACTGGTATAAATGAAGTAAAAAAATAAAATTACAGAATGACGTATTACTTTCTTGTATGTGATATTTTATAATTATATTTTTTTTCAATTTGGATGAAGACTCGTATAGCTTACTCCATTATAATGCTTCTGTGTGAAAAACAAGAAGGCTTTGTCATTTACAGAACAAATGGTCAGCAAATTTGTAAATGTTGATATTTTCCCTTAATGAAATGGAAAAGGAAAGTGTGTTACATAAAAATATTAATGTTTCATAAAATGGTTGTTACAATCAAAGGAATCACCAGGAAAATTAAATTACTGGGCTGGCTCTGAAAATCAACATAATATGCTCTGTTTAATTCAGACATGCTAAAATATTAGCTTTCCCCTTCATTCTCTCAGCTTTCTCTCTCCTTCACCTGGGGGCATCTGCTGATGAGTCTCTTCTAGAGGTTGTTTAATGACTATTTTACGGCAACTGTCAGCTTTCTGAAGCCCAGTGGCATTGGACGCCACTGTATTACCAGCCTTTTTACACCATTTGCCCGACTGCAAAGCCAAGCTTTAAAAGTACAAGGCTTGCCTCTTATTTGATTTAATGACTGGCTAGTGTGTGTGTGTGTGTGTGGGGGGGGGGGGTTGTTTAATCTTTTTTTTCCTAGATGTTGTACTCCTGCACAAAAGGCCAGCTTCTTTGTGTTTGTTCTTCCTCCCATGCTTGTCAATACAACAGTAGTAATAATTAGGATAATATTAATAGCAGCAATAATTTAAAGGCTATGAATAAAGTAGCGGCATCACCTGAGAGATGAAAGACCCAAGTGGAGAAATCCTGGATGGTAAACTGCTATGGAGATGCCTGACAAGATGATGGGGAGGGATGTACGCTGAGTGAAGCTTCTTTATTGCAAGGAACCCTGCACTACATTACAGGCTTCTTGTCACTGAGGGATGAGCCATCCCTTGACAGGGTGAAGGAGAGGCTTTGTCCTCACTGCAGCAAAATACCTAAGAGCAGCCTTTTGCCTTTACCCAGAGCCAGCAGGGTGTAGTGGTTAAGAGCGGTGGTTTGGAGCGGTGGACTCGGATCTGGAGAAGCGGGTTTGATTCTCCACTCCTCCACATGAGTGGCGGACGTTAATCTGGTGAACTGGATTTGTTTCCCTGCTTCTACACATGAAGCCAGCTGGGTGACCTTGGGCTAGTCACACACTCTCAGTCCCACCTACCTCACAGGGTGTCTGTTTTGGGGAGGGGGAGGGAAAGGTGACCGTAAGCTGGTTTGATTCTTCCTTAAACTGTTGAGAAAGTCAGTATATAAAAACCAACTCTTCTTCTTCATAGCTGCAAATGAGATCTATTCCTGTCTACAGGTGCACTCAGGAACACAGCTGAAAGTCTGACACTCTCCTGGGAGTAAACCACACTGAGTAGAACTGAGTAGTATTTTGAGTAGACCTACTTCGGATTGCTCCCTAAACCTGCCCCATGCCACTGATGGCCCCAGTCTTTTGGAGCCAAGCCCTTCATCTGTAGCATCATTCTTGTTTGTGATTTTGGTTACATTCCTGTATTGATGGGATGTGAGGAGAGTGAAAAAGAAAGTTGCAAAATATTAGCAATGCAACTGAGACTACTTTTGAATACTTCATGAAAAGCAAACTTTTTCGAGTGCTTCAGGGCTACAATCAAGTTGCAATTTGAGTAGAGGAATCATCACACATCACTAACCTTATGAACATTATCCCAGCTAAAGACTTGAGCCTATGCAGGAAAGTCTATAGAGACTGAAGTTAACTAAATTAAAAATGCCATATATTCTCTGCATACACAGACGTTTCTGTATGGACCTTCTCCAATGTAGGTATGGCCTACACCAAAGTTCTGTTGATGACAAGTCAATTAATATAAAAACAGTGGGAAGTGTTCTGCTTGTGTATCAGAACTTCACTGCCAATGAGAAATCACCGGGTTGGGGCAATTTCTAAACTAAAACAAAATTCAGCAAGATATAGAAAAAAACCAAAAGAAGTGAATGAGGCATAGAAATAAAGGAGTACCAGTGAAAAGATTTATTCACTGAGCTTTAATTTTTTTCATGCCAATAATAATAAATATCATACATCATCACTGACATTAATGGGACTGTATTCCTCCACTAAACTTGAATGCATTTTCCTTCTAACAAAACTGTTGAATTGTAATATTGTTTTAAACTTTCCACTTTCCAAAGGAATGCAAGCTTCCAGGGCAATGTAATGGGGTCAGTTTCAATTGGTAAACTATATACTGGAAACTTACGGTGTTTTGAAATAGTGGATTCTTTACAAATATATTGTTTTACCTAAGAAACAGGCACAATATCCAGCAAAAAATAATAATCTGGAGTAATTCCTATCACTACAGCAGGTGCCTGGAACAGTTCGCCTTCCTTTAATGGAATGAATAGTAATATTCTATCACATGTGGGATATCCATGTATGCACTGGTGCTCTGTGTGGTAGGATAGTGATAGGACAGAAGGATGCTGATATGGGAACATCTTGTTGAGTTCAGTGATTCCATTGTTTAGGGTGGAGTATCATTGCCTACAGTGTGCATCCCAAACTAAACTACCCCAAAGGATGTAATATTAAAACCCTTTATTACAATATTAAAAAAACCAGTAATTGTATTCATGGAATATTATCCCAAGGAAATGTGTTTGGGACCAGGGTGCCATGTCCACTGAAATAATCTACGGCGCAAACCATGCGGTACAGAATCCATACGTGCATTTGTCTCAACAGGACACAGGGGAGCCCCATTCTTCCGTCTACCCTCTCGACATGCATTCCTTTACTGGGAGGAAGCAGGTCACATGCGAAAATGCATGTGTTTACAGCCTAGGCATGTGCACTCAATCATATTGGCTTTTTGGGGGGTGGGGGGGTAATTTTGTTCTTTCTTTTCTTTATTGTATTTTCTTTATTGTAATGATTACCCTATTTGTACTCTTTTATGGGAAAGACATGTTTGGTAGTAACAGTTTTGTTTCCCACTCAGTGGGAATGAAATTGTTAAGGGTTGGGTCCCTTAGCCAAGGTAGCCTCCCTACTAAATTTCAGGCAGATAGGAGAAAATTTTTCCGTTTCAGAGGTAATTAAAATTCTTCATGCACAGTTGGCATGGTGGTAAGTGCTAAGTGAGGTTTTTGCTCATCAGCAGGATCCTGAAATGGGAAGGGGGGGATCTATAGATATACAAAAATGGAAAGTGCCAGACAGTTAAACCCTGCTTCCTGGTTCTAACTTTGCTGCATGGATTTCAGCATCTTTTCCTCAGCCTGGCTGACTACTGGTGCCTACCCAGGAAAACTGCTTCAAGCACCAGAAGAAGGTGTGGCAAGGGGCAGGATAGCTCTCCCCTTCACCTGCATACTCTGGTTTTAAGATAATCCTCATCCTACTTTCTTCAGTCGTGAACAGGAAATTGGTCTCATACTCCAAACGAAAGATGGCAGACACCAAGAATGGGTCAGTATGGGTATTGGGTAATTTAATTTTTTTTAACCAGCTGAACAGCAACTAATTAAATCACTTCCTTCCTTCAAGTAAGGGTTTGCTAAGAGGCTGCCTGAAGGGTTTGCTAGCATTTGGGCAACCCCACCCAGTATCCAGCCGAAAAAAACACACACATTATTGCTTGGCCCCAAAGTGAACAGTTAATCTCATACTGCTATACAAAAGGGAGGGTGGGAAAACTTTGCCACAAAAACACTAGCCAGGACATGCAGGAAGGTTTGAAATAGCCTTCCCCTTAGTCAAGGGAAACTTGCATCTCTCAAAGCTACCCAATAGTATCTCCTGTTTTAAAAAAGAGATAGGAGCAAAATAATGATGCCCATCTGAAAAACAGGAACTACTCCTTTCCCATCTGTTTCCTACCAAGGCTAATAACTAGGTAAGATATTTGTATAGAAAACGGCACTGAGACACACAGAGATCTGTGATGCTGAAGAGCATATAGTCTATTTGATCATTCCTAATCACTGATTACCCTATTCATGCCATCGTATTCCCTATTACTATGTATGGGTGTGAAAGCTGGACAGTGAAGAAAGCTGATAGGAAGAAAATAGATTCCTTTGAAATGTGGTGTTGGAGGAGAGGGTTATGGATTCTGTGGACTGCCAAAAAAACAAATCAGTGGGTTCTAGATCAAATCAAGCCTGAACTGACCCTAGAAGCTAAAATGACTAAACTGAAGCTATCGTATTTTGGTCACGTCATGAGACAATAAGAGTCACTGGAAAAGACAGTCATGCTAGGAAAAGTTGAGGGCAGCAGGAAAAGAGGAAGACCCAACAAGAGATGGATTGACTCAATAAAGGAAGCCACAGCCTTCAATTTGCAAGATCTGAGCAAGGCTGTCAAAGATAGGACATTTTGGGGGACTTTCATTCATAGGGTCGCCATGAGTCGGAAGTGACTTGACGGCACTTAACACACACACAATCATTGATATTTCATACCTTGGCTGATTTGAGGGTGCATCGCTAGCGATCTTGTTCCATTCACAACTTCTTAGACTAACCTCAGGAGTGTTGTCAGCATTAGATGGAAGAGAGGAGAACCATGCATGCCACCTTCAGCTCCTTGGAGGGAGGGAGGTATAAAGATTGGGTTGATACTAGATAATCTGTTTTGCCTTAAAGGAAGCCTTCTGTGCATGGACACTTTGCCTGCATGGGAATGGATTTAAACTTTGCTAAAATGTAAATACATCTTATCTGGTTGGTTGACTAATAGTAGTAGACCAACTTAGAAGGCTTAGAAGGGTGTAACGCGGCTTAAGACAGCATTGCCGATGCTCTGCTGTGACGTGGTGTAATATTTTTTCACAAGCAAAAGAGACCTGAAAAAGATGCTGCAGTCAGCAGGGTTGCTGCAGAAAATGGCAGCTGTGCTTTGAGTTCACCCTTTGCCCTATAACCCATTGTAATACCAAACAGAATTTAACCTTGTTGATCCATCATGATGTTTTGTGTGCGTTTGCCTCTCTGCACCCACTGAGCCAGTGAAAGTTGATTGTTGCACCACAACACGAGGTCAGTCCTACTACCTGTTAAGAAGCCAAACATACAGCTACAGTTTTTAGAGAGAACCACATATTTCATCTGCTGTCTAGGCGAGCTCTAGGTCAGTGGCTTTGTATTTCATGTTTTAAGCCGTGAAAATGTTTTTTCCCCCAGGCATGTATTCTGAAGAAATATATCCTTGACTTGTTAGCTATAGCGATTGCACTTACAAATTTTCACACTGCCATCAAAGCTCAGGTTAAATATTCCAATCGATCTCCCATTCCAAATTCTCACCATTGTTTAAACAGTTTAAAAGGGATCATGCCAGAGCTTCATACCTGGTCAGTATTCCCTTCCATAACCTCAGAGTAGCTTTTACCTCCCTCCGGTTTCAAACCATGCCAACGGCTTGGATAGCTGGAAGTTACTCTTGAACACCATGGGCCTCTCGCCTATGTATTTGTGGGGCCGCTCAAAGGACCTAACTCATTACACCTTATTCTGTCCTCTTTATACAGAGCCCAGACTTAAATTCCTCGGAGCGATTCTAAAGGGCCAAAATCTTTCTCCAGATCCAGAGAAGCTGCACATTCTCCTATCAGACACCAATCCTGATGTTTCCTACAAAGTGTCGCTCTTTGCTTTAGCAGCTAAGAAAATCCAAGCTAAAGCTGTTTTTAATCAGGGAACTTAACATATTTAAATACTAGTTCCTTGTGGGTCAGACTGTTTTAAAGTTATTTTAATGTTATTTAATGTTATTTTAATGTTTTGTATGGTGGATTGTGATGGCCTTCGGCCACAGACAATAAACTTTATCACTGTAACACTGATTTGTTCTCTTTTGAAATGGACTTGAACAAGTCTCCTGTCAATGGCAAACCTGAGACGTCTCAGGATCCTATTGCTCGTAAGCTTTGGCTTTCATTTTTCTTTAGTGCTCTCTGGGTTCCATAGTCTGATTTCTCCATTCTTTTTGCTGATAAGGATTCTCAGGGATAGTAGACAGCGCCAGATCCCTGTCTTTCATGTATAGCACGATTCCAGCAAACTTTGGCAGGTTTATGTCAGTTTGATCAATAATGATGTCTGGATTAGACAGTCCATGTGGCAAAAAGGGTCTCTTCTTAGGATGTTTGCCAGATTTTGAAAACCACAATAATGACATTCTGCTAAGAAAGCAAGATTGGAATGCTGATTGATTCCCCCCCTTCTTAAAAAAGTGCAGACTAATGGGTGCTAATGCATGAATAATAATTAGCACAAATAAGCGGCTGCTGTTCTGCTTGTGAAATGTTCTGTTTTAAAGCATTTTCTTATGCTGAAATATAAATATAATTATGAAAGGAGAAAACAAAAAAGAATTACAGCTGACAGAGATGTGCCGAAAAACATCAAAATTAGGATTAACAAATAAACTAGACTATTATTCTTAATTTATTTACATGTATACATTTCCTAAATAAAATAGAAATTGCACACACTAATGTTCATGTGTGATGAAAATCTTCAAGAAAATACATTATTTCAGCCTTACAAAACCATAAAATTAACCCATATTTTAAATGGGTGTGTTTCAACCACTGATATTCATCAGAAGGATGTAGAAAATAACAGTTCCATTCAAATCTGAAATTTTACCTCATACAAAGGAATCAACTTGATTCAAAGGTTTCCAGTATGAGTTTTCCAGTGGTGATAAATTCATTTATCCTCTTTCACTTCCCATAGGTTGAACATAGAAATAGTTGTACATTAAGTGTAAACTGGTGCATGATATGGTTGCAGTAATTTTTTAAATGTTTCCTTGAAAAATTGGGGATTTGGAGGAGTATTGAAAAAAAAACTCCTTTGAAATATTTTCTCTTTTTGAATGAGTGAAATGCTTTCAAAGATGAGGTGGGCATGCTGTAGACATATACAGCTCTTAAATCCAAGATGCATTTCTGCACCTAGAAGGAAACTTAATCTTCATGAGGGGAGCATGCAGGGCTTTTATTGCTTCTCAACAGTTGCATGCCTTGTGTTGTCCTTTTGACTTGACATGGTTGACCTTTTCATGGGTGTGAAAAAGCTCTGAGTGCAGTATAAGGTTTTGGTCTTCAGTTTTGTTTTGTGTTCAGTAATGCATGGCCCACAGGTGAACCAGGAAATTGCATGCTTTCCAATCAAATGTCCCTGACAGCAGAAAAGGATGAAAAACACTTGGTGTTCCTCTTCTTTCCCCACATTCTCAACATGGAGCTAGCCTCCACCATGATCATACACTCAGAGAGCAATCCTAAGCAGGTATACTCAGAGGCAAGTCCCACTTTATTAAGTGAGACTTTATTAAGTGGGACTTAAATGTAAAGGTAAAGGTCCCCTGTGCAAGCACCGGGTCATTCCTGACCCATGGGGTGATGTCACATCCTGATGTTTCCTAGGCAGACTTTGTTTACGGGGTGGTTTGCCAGTGCCTTCACCAGTCATCTTCCCTTTACCCCCAGCAAGCTGGGTACTCATTTTACCGACCTCGGAAGGATGGAAGGCTGAGTCAACCTTGAGCCGGCTACCTGAAACCAACTTCCGTTGGGATCGAACTCAGGTCGTGAGCAGAGCTTAGACAGCAGTACTGCAGCTTACCACTCTGCACCACAGGGCTCTTAGAAGTGGGACTTACTTCCAGGAAAATGCTATCGGGATTGCACCCTCACAGAGCAATCCTGAAAGGGGGATGCAAAGGGGATCGGAGCCAGCGTGACTCCTGCACTGGTGTTAGTGCTACTTGCGCCAAGGAAACTGGCACTAACGCCAGCGCAAGGCCACTTATGCTGGTGTTTGGGAGCCACGTGGAAGCACCATACATGGGCGCTAGTGCAGCCGCTGGGCAGCATTTCCCCAGTGCAAAGGCTTGCACTGGCACCAAAGGGGGCATTCCCAGGGGCAGGGCTGACTTTCGTCAGCTCCCTGAGGCCTTTAGCCCTGGGAAGGCCCCTTTTTGCCAGGGTGCATACTTGCACCTGCAAAGAAGGGAGGCATAACAAAGAAGAATTGGCTTTTATGTGCTGACTTTCTCTACCACTTAAGGCAGAATCAAACCGGCTTACAATCACCTTCCCTTTCCCTCCCCACAACAGCCACCCTGTGAGGTAGGTAGGACTGAGAGTGTGACCGGCCTAAGGTCACCCAGCTGGCATCATGTGTAGGAGTGGGAAAACGAACCCAGTTCAAAAGATTACCCTCTGCCGCTCATGTGGAGGAGTGGGGAATCAAAACCGGTTCTCCACTACTCCAAACCACTGCTCTTAATCACTATACCACACTGGCTCTCTCAATGGAGGCGTTTCATGGGGTCTTCTTAAAACTGCATTTTCGGCTTGCTGCCCCAAGTCAGCAAGCCACTCAGGAGGTAACACAGCTGCGCTGCCCCTGGGCTCATCCCAACTACCCCCCCCCCTTAGGATTGCTCTGATAGTCACAGAAAAAGCAGGCCTTGATGTGAAGGGAAAGGTCTCTCTGGCAGGATTCCCCGGTTACAACCTGTTCCTTTAGCAGTAGTAGATGGACCATCAGTCTAGTCCAGCAAACTTCTTCTTATATTCCTATGACCATGGGCATCTTGGACCTACAATCCAGGATGGATTCTGCTGACTCCTCTGTTTAAGTGATAAGCATTAAATGAGGACAACTAGACCCTTCAGGTTGCAGAGATCTATTTTTTTACCTCTGGAAAATACCACTGATGGTAAGCTCATTTTTAAGTTTAACCCATAAAGCAGCCAGCTTTATATGCAACACTCATGCTTGATCGTTAGCTGTAACCTACACTTGTAAATAGCTCACCTGAATCATTTTCACCTCTCCTTCCTGCATCACTTGGCTGTGTCAATGAGAAGATGCGCAAAGCTTCCTCTACCCCTCATTTCAAATGATGCCCCTGGGTTTTTTTTTTTTTTTTTTTTTTTTTTGCTTTGGAGCAGGGATTAGCAGTAAGGTAGCATTACTCATCTCTCCACTTTATTTCTTTGAGAGCAAACATACAGGGATAACTCTGTTCAAATGTTACTGTATAAAATAAGTGAGCATGGCTTGCATATATTACCCCATCACAGGAAAGAGGAATAATTTGTTTGAGTGCCATGAGAATGTAAATGAAATGCAAAATAATAATAATAATAAAAAAACCAGGCTTCTTGTTATAATTTATTCTCAATAATTTTAAATAAATTGCAGTTAGGTTTTTGCTGTGATGCCCTTACCTCCGTATTTTTGTTTTTTATATGATAGCTAAAGTTTTTTTTTTTTTTAGGATCATCAGAAATATTACATTAAAGTCACCTTTTAAGAAGCAGTGGTTTGGTGTTATTAGTAGACAATGGTACTCATTTTATTGAAATTTTATGTTGTTCTTTGACGCCAATATAACTCATCTGAGGAAGATGTTTATTACTTTAGCTGTCCCAGGCAAATCATGAGATTTTCCAGGGTGGAAATTTCTCCTAGAGAGCTGAAAAGAAAGGAGGAGGGGCAAGCCGATTAAGTCAGAAGAGGTGTTATAAACCCCAGGGAAAAACAACATGCCTTACTTTTGAAGTATTCCCAGCAGAAGTCTGGGAAATCTTACATGTCCTCTCCCCACGATCCATCATTATAACTTAGCAGTTTGCAAATCCTCAGCAGGTCATCATATTTTACACTTGCTAACCATGTAAACACAACCAGGGACTTCTAATTACTGGAGATAATCTCCCAGAAACCTTCCTCTTTTGTAAAGCATACACAAAAGCTCTGTGGAATAAAATTTTCCATGCCACTGTGTTTTATAGCCATATAGCTTGTCACTTTTCAGGATGTTTTGACTCCAGTGTAAAGATTTCTGTTCCAAGCCGTACCTAAGCCTTGTAATGACAGTCATAGAGACTGCTAAATTGTTCTCACACATAGGGTTGCCAGGTTCCTCTTTGCAACTGACAGGAGGTTTTTGGGGTGGAGCCTGAGGAGGGTGGGGTTTGGGGAGAGAGGAGAGACTTCAATGCCATAGAGTCCAATTGCCAAAGCAGCTGTTTTCTCCAGGGGAACTGATCTCTATCGGCTAGAGATCAGTTGTAATAGCAGGAGATCTCCAGCTAGTACCTGGAGGTTGGAACACTACTCTCACAATAGTCGGGCTTGATATATTTTCCTTTATTAATGTGTTTAACCAAACTTCCAAGAACCTCTTTTGTTGCTAGTCATAATGACTTGAATTAGTGATAAATCATAGGTTAGGTTACAGCTGGTTAAGCATATTAATATGTAACACATAAATACAAATGGATGATCTTTATTCCAATTGCTTGGTGATCTTTGTGGTGGAAGCATGCCATACTATGTGAAATAAGACTTGAGAAGTTCTACTAGGCTTCTGACAAATGGCCAAAATCTTGCAGCTGTTAGCCTGGTGGCATCATGTGATGGATCTCGTTCAGGCATCCATTCTCTATGGATCTCATTTCACAGTGAATACAAAAGTCAACAGGCAATAGCAGAAGCAGCTCTGTCTCAATCCTAAAATCTCAAGTGGATATTTGCTCTTTACAAGGGAAGGACTAGGAAAACAAAAGAGGTAAGGGTTAGGAGAACGGGAAAGGGATAGGGACCTCTGGAGCTGGACAAATAATGTAATCTACTTTAATATGATGTTTGGGTTGATCTTGGCAGCATGAGGGGCCCCCAGAAGAGTCTTTATCTTGGGGCTTATGGGAGCTCTTGACAGCCCTTGTAGATGGACATGAAATAAAGAGAGCTGACAATTTTTGATGGTATATAAAATGCAGCTTTTTGACTGCAAGGGATGAACCTGCTGACCCTCACAACTTTTTGAATACAAGGGATGAACTTGGTGGGCCTTGTTTCTTTTATTTGTTGATGTTGGGAGTTTTTAAAAAAACTATTCTTAAAAATCTATTCTCTTGAAAGGCTACTTAGTACACTACTAACAGCCCATTCCTGAAAATGGGGCCAAAACGCCATAGGAGGCGGCGAGGTCACACAATTACACACATCACGCAATTACACACATTCACGCCGGCGGTGAGGCCAGTCCCGTCGGCAGCCGAGCACCACGGGACTGCGCCTCCCCCCTCCACTGGTGCGGCCTCTCAGTGGCACCGGCAACAGCATGGAGAGGCCGCGCTGGGCCAGGGGGGCATTCTGAGGACGGGCCAGGTAGAGGAGCTGGCGGCTAGTCGGCTCCCTATCCCCTTTTAGCCACTTACGCTAGTGGCCGGAACAGCGTTGCTGCGCCTGCTATTAGCAGGCGCAGCCTTGCTGTTTCCAATGGGGCGAAAAGCCCCGGTTAAACCAAAAAAAGCCACGAAACTGCTTTTTTTTCTTTGACGGCATCGGGGAAACTGCTTAGGAAGAGGCGCCGCTGCACTTCTTCCCCGCTGTCCCCGTACGCCTCAGCTCAGGAATGGGCTGTTAGTGATTGTAGCAATTTACGCATTTGACACCCCCTTTAAAGACACGGCCAGGAGAGTTTCAGGTGCCAGCTGGGCTCTCAGATTGCATGGATGTTATTTCTATGAAACCTCATAGCTACTTTTATCCCAATGATGCTTAATTTAAAAGTTGTATGCTGAGCAAGTCTGATTTTCCAGCCAGACTGCCACATCCATGTCTCAAATTATGTCATAACATTGTCACATGTCTTACTTTAGTATTTACAGATACTTTTTCTTTACTGTAGGTGTGGGTTCCTGCCATGCAGAAGCAATTCCTATAGTACTGAAGCAGCACAAGACTAATATCTTTACTAGTTCAACCATTCTTATGGTTGAGTGTTATCTGTATTAAATTGATTTGGGTGGCTACTTGAAGAACTGAGTAGGGCTGTCTGGGATTGCTATCATTCAGAGTTTTGCAAAAGAAAAATCAGAAGACAAGTGTTCTCCTCCACTCTCACCTCCAAGCTCCTCAAAAGACTTCTATGCCCAGAGCAAATGTGCTGGGATAATTAGCTGGCCATTTCTTCTCGCCTTCAACTGTCGGTGGAAATGAGTGTGAGCTATGCCCCTGTCCACAGAGTCTATGAAAATGCAAACCACCATGCTAGTCTAAGCTTTCCATGTTGCTTCTTGGATTTCAGTCTCTGATATTCGGCAGTTGCACCCAGCTTCTCCGCAGCAAGGATCAGCCATAATTTCATGGCATGTGAAACGAATCCTATTTGCAGAAGTAGCTCTCCTATGTTTTTCTTTTTTCCAAATATTTATTAAATATTTTACAGGATCGTAGATTTAAATTTCAAACATGTCCCGCTGTTTCCGTTTATGGGTCGCTTTTTGATATTTGAAGAAGGTAGTTTTCTGTTCTTTTTTTCTGTTTGAAAGATCAATCGGATTAAGGTATATAAAAGATCCTAGCACGCTTTCCGTAATAGCAGGTTAGTTTACACAGCTTGATATTTTATTTGAGATATTTCTTTGTAATAGTATTCAAATGGGTATGCATTTTCAGAGGATAAGTGTTATTTGGCAGTTTTGTTTTACAGTCCTGCTGCTTGACCCTGTGTCTTTAAATTGCACTGCTAGAGTAGGAAATAGAAGTCTGAGTACTCAATTTGCTTCAGACCCTCTCAGTAAAAGAAGACTATGAACTGTTCAGACATATTGGTTAAAAGTTACCATTCTAATAATGGCAAGTGAGTAACACTTATTCACTAAGGTAACTTGATTGTGAGTTGCTTTCTTCTCTTTGGGGGCCCATCTTTTCTGAAAATTGGACTTCACAAAGTCCGTAGCATGACTTCCTGCTGGTTTGATGGGGCTTTTGTTTTATTTAGCCAATTTATTACCCCACTTTCTTCCTCAATGGGGATCCAGATTGGCATAGAAAAACACCTAACTAAAATTTAAATAAACAGCAATTAGAAAGAAAGAAAGAAAGAAAGAAAGAAAGAAAGAAAGAAAGAAAGAAAGAAAGAAAGAAAGAAAGAAAGAAAGAAAGAAAGAAAGAAAGAAGAGTATTTTGAGCAAGTTCTGAATCCTGTGGGTAGGTCACCCAATGGCTATAAGCTGTGATCCAAGAGCTTTTAAGCTTGCACCTCTTGCCATGCCCAGTCTTTTCTACCTGCAGATTTGACACGGACAGAAGCTCAGCTAGATGTTATGGCAAGATGTCCCTAAATGGAAGTTTCTTCAGCCATCTGATTGTTGTTGGGAGGGGGGCAAGAACATTGTAATTCTCATCAATTTATTATTTATTTATTTGCTTCAAATATGCCCCACCTATCTCCCCACTGAGGACCCAACAAGGTTTATATGGTTTCCAGTTCTGGGTTGGGAAATACCAACAAATTTGGGGGGTGGAGCCTGAGGAGGCCAAGGTTTGGGGAGGGGAGGGACTTAAATTGGGTATAATGCAATAGAGTTCACCTTCCAAAGTGGCTATTTTCTCCAGGTGAGATGATCTCTGTCGCCTGGAGATCAGTTGTAATCGTGGGAGATCTCCAGTTACCACCTGGAGTTTGGCAATCCTAGTGGTTTATGTTCTCTTCTCTGCTATTTTATCCTCATGACAACCATATGAAGTAGGGGAGCCTGAGTGTATGTGGCTGGCACAAGGTCAGCAGGCAAACTTCCATGGCAGAGTTGAGGTTCAAACGTGGGTCTCCCAGGTCCTATTATGACAACTGCTACTGCTATACCATACTGACTGTATAACAGGAAGTTATACTGAGGAAGTTTGGGAAGAGTCATTTCCCACTTGGGGTCTATTGAAAGAACCATTCCCCATCGCTTATTATTCCTGTCTTTTCAGAAAGGTAAGAATTGTGGCCTGGAAAGGAAGAGGTAACTGGTAGAGAGTGGGGGTGAGGTCAATAACACTTGGGTGTGCATGTATGTGTTTGTTTTGCATGCATCCCCTTTGAGCCCTTACAAATGTCCACTGAGCATTTTCAGGTGTTCAGAGATGCTTGCCAAAATGCAGTAAGTTTTGAATTGAACATGAGGGCATTTGCCCATCTCTAGTTCCAACCAAAGTGGCTGGTATGTGGGGAGGGGAAGCTATAGGGTCCCCTTGCCAGCTTAGTTGTTTGACATGACTTAAGAAACATAGCGAGAAACCATGCTGCAGTAGCTCCCATTCTATAAAGGTAACACATGAAGAAGTCCAAAGTAAAACTACTTTGTGTGACTGATAGAGTTGCCAGGTCCCTCTTCGCAACCGGCGGGAGATTTTGGAGGTGGAGCCTATAGAGGGCGGGGTTTGGGGGAGGGGAGGGACTTCAATGCCACAGAGTTCAATTGCCAAAGCAGCCATTTTTCTCCAGGTGATCTGATCTCTATTGGCTGGAGATCAGTTGAATTAGCAGGAGATCTCCTGCTACTACCTGGCAGTTGGCAACCCCTAGTGACTGAGCAATTATTTACTGTTCAATAGAATGGCTTTTACACTCACCAATTGTTCATCAGTATAATTAAAAATGAAAAAAAAAGAATGTATCAAGAAGGGTATATGTGGTGGCACTGCAAAGATCCACGTGGAGTATGCACATAACACCTATTCTGCAGGGTATAATATTGAAGGTTTTTGTTGTTGTTGGTCGAACCCAATGTGAATAAAATGATGTCATAGCCTAGAATGAACAAGAAAGGTGTATCCTTCAGTTCTGGCTGGTTTCCCAGGCTTTCCTCACAGTCATGTTCACTGGAATCTGCGAGAGGGCTTTTTGTCACTGTTCTAAAATACTTTCAGAGAAACATAAAGTTTTTATGAGAAGAATGAGAACAGAGCCTATTCTAAGGCTAAGGGTTAATATTTGCAGTTTGGGATTGGCTCTAAGGATTAAATATAACATTTGAGTCCTCTGTTCTCCATGGAATTGTGCTGCAAAAATGCATCATGCATTCAAGTAACCTCTTTAATGCAAAATGTCATCACACAGATTCAGGTGTAAGTTCCATAGATCATGTTGAACAGATATCTGGAAGGCTTGTTGAAGTGTTCATGTTTGGTGCTGGTTATTAATTAACTTCTTATGTAATTTAAAACATTACCACCAGAGAAATGGGTTAAAGAAGTAGAATTAAAAGTATCTTGGAACACTGAGTGTAGCCTTTCCAGATAATTATTTCATCCTAAATATTAACTTAGTTGTCGCATAGAATTCGACTGTATTAGTTCCCTCTACTAAATTAGTTGTAGAAAATTGCATTTCCCAAACTTTGAAATTGCAATTTGCCAGAGCAATTAAGCATTAAATTTTTTGGTTGATTCATTATCTACCTGTTAACTAATGAATCAATTGAAGAGTTTAATTTAAAGAAATCTGCATGTCTATACACACACTCACACAAGCAGATCTAAGTATCCACATGTGTGTGTATGAGACACACTGAAGAATGTGTAAGAAACAATTTAATAAAGACTGCCACTCAGTGACAGAAGAAAGGCCATCTTAAGTCTTTGTAATTTTCATTACAATAGCAAAACAAAATCAAAATGGACTCAAGAATAAACAAGCGTATCCTTAATTTGTCTCCCCTATTGACCTGTAAAGCTCTAGTTGATTTGTTTCTACTGGGAAAAGGCAGTTCCCTTCCCACATACATCTAGCCAGTGATACTGTTCAGGCCACATTGTATGGTTGCTCATTATTGATTGCATCTGTACTTCTATAGGCATCTATACTTCTACCCCCTCCCCTGCCCATGCTATTTTGTAAATCTTTTAAAACATTTACATACAAATGGAATTATTTTGTCCGATGCTCTGAGCTGTTCCACTCCAGCAAAAGATTTTTTGAAATCACTAGAGAAAAGCCCAGAGAACAGTACTATGTCACCTCCTTCCACAAAGTCACTGCATGACTATCTTTTTTTAAAAAGATGTTATTCTATGTGCACTATCCTTTTTTTACCAATATGGAGCACACATGTATCTAAGGTAGGGTTGCCAGGTCCCTCTTCACCACCACCGGGAGGTTTTTGGGGCAGAGCCTGAGGAAGGTAGGGTTTGGGGCGGGGAGGGACTTCAATGCTTTAGAGTCCAATTGCCAAAGCAGCCATTTTCTCCAGGTGAACTGATCTCTATTGGCTGGGGAGCAGTTGTAATAGCAGGAGATCTCCAGCTAGTACCTGGAGGTTGGCAACCGCAATCGAAGGAATCACATCCTCCCTTACAAAACATCTTTTCCTCCAAAGGAAATCTGACCCAACATAAAGACTAAACACTGTAGTTATCACCCTGATTGGGCTCCTTTGCACCTATAAGAGAACCTACCCCCATGGTTTCTTTTTCCATTTTGAAACCTTATCATCCTAAGTCTCTGAGTGTAAAGTCCATTGGCTTTTGGTTTACTATGGACTTCTGTTGACACAGCATGATGGCTATGGATTTGTTTACAGCAAGAATAGCCATCTCAGGCAGCTTCCTCCATGTGTTTGCCCTTTTCATATAGTATTTGCTTAGAGCTGCCTTAATGTGAAATGTCACTGTGGTTGTGAGCACTTCTTGAAGAAGGAGATTGCTACAGTACTAATACCTGCATTCTGTACCAGAAGCCATCCTCATGTAGCATACTTCTTCGGTAACAAAAGTGAGTGGAATGCAGTTTACTGAACCTTTTTTCTGCCCTTATGATTAATATAGAAAAGCTGTAATACCTTTGATACCATTTTCTTTTCCTTTTTTCCTTTTTTTTTTTTAAAGAAAGAGGGGAGGCTTCCCATTTGTGAGGTTTATTAAAGCTTTAAGCTGTCAGGTTATTACTGTCAGTTTCCAGAAAGGAAAAAGCTACTGATGTAAAATTAATTTATTGAATAGAATTGTTTTTCCCCAGGGGAATAACATCACCATTTAATTTAATTTCCCCATCATATTGTCTCATTTACAGAAGGAAAAAAATAACTTTCCTTTTTAACAGAATAAGGTACATTATGCTGAATAGTGTCCTTAGATCGTCAGTTGTCAGTGTTTTCTATATTATCCCTATGAATATTGCTTTCTGCTTTTCTGGAAAATACAGAGAAGGACATGTTGATTGACAAAATCTCATTCTTCTTCTCATGTTAAGGGTTTTGAATGGAACACAGAAGATTGTGGCTAGCACATCACACTATTTCCAAAGTAACATTAATTTATTTTTTTTACTTTGCAGGGAACTCTGATGAAGGAATATATGTGAAAACGTTGCTTGAGAATGAAGGAAAGATCTGTGAACTAGACTGCACAGGAAATGTATCTGGTTACCATATATTTCCAATAAAATATATGTGGATTTTGTATTGGAAGGCTACATGGGCCTTTTTCTTACCAAGAATATTCCCAATGCTAGAGATGCTTTTTTGGGTCAGATACTTTTCAGTGGCAATGCTACAGGTTCTCAACCAGTTTGACTAGCATCCTGTTTGCCAGTTGCAAACAAAGACCTAATTGGTTCTTGTAGGTTATCCGGGCTGTGTAACCGTGGTCTTGGAATTTTCTTTCCTGACGTTTCGCCAGCAACTGTGGCCGGCATCTTCAGAGGAGTAACACTGAAGGACAGTGTTCAGTAACACTGTGTTCAGTAACACAGTGTTCAGTAACACTGAAGGACAGGACAGTGTCCTTCAGTGTTACTACTCTGAAGATGCCGGCCACAGTTGCTGGCGAAACGTCAGGAAAGAAAATTCCAAGACCACGGTTACACAGCCCGGATAACCTACAAGAACCAATGAACTCTGACCGTGAAAGCCTTCGACAAAGACCTAATTTTTTGATGATCAGTTCAATAATTCATCAGTCTGTTTACTGTGGTCAACAGGTTGCTTCACTATATTATTTTGCTGTCTGTAAGCTCTAGCCCTGCGGCAAACCCATAAACAGATTTCAGCAGACGGCAAATCCACTAAAGCAGTTTTATTGGTTAGAATCGACAGGTTTCAGAAGCCATATTCAAAAGGACGCTAGTAAGGGGCAAAGGCAAGGTACGCAGCATATATGGAAGAGCAAAAGGAGATAACTGGTAACCTAGGCAACTCCCCTCCCAGAGGCAGGAAGGAGTACTTGGCGATTCCCACAGTATGGGAATCTATGAAGACTAAACACGGGGCATAGACTGGCCTTGGACAGAATAGCACAACAGCACCTGGAAGCAGCACAATCGCACTACCGCATACCATCCTCATGGCCTGCTCCTGACACTGACCATTCAATACGGTGTGATTGGCTTCTCACACATGCACACTGTCACACAGCCCAATCAAGTTCTCAACCTCTTTTCTGTATAACTGCTCTGCTCGGCAGGCAAGTGTTTAAGAGCCCATTCCCAAGGGGAGGGGCTGCACTGGTGGCTGGAGGCAGCGCAGCAGTGCCGCCTCCAAAAAAGGATTCAGCCCCACCCCCAAAGGCAGAAAGCTGCCCTTACATGCAAGCCCCAGGGAACCACTCCATAGTGTTCCATGGGGCTACGCCACCTAAAAAGGTGGCGTAAATGCAAGTAAGGGCAAAGAGGGTGTTCCCAGCCTGAAGGGGGAGTTAGGAAGCCGCCTAAAGGTGGCTCCACCTCCGGGAATGCCCTCTGGGATGATGGTGCATGGAGGAGCACAGGCAGGAGGCCAAGCCAACGTCCGAGGCCCGCGCTGCCACGGCAGCACAATCAGTCTGGCATGCATGGCCCAACGCCAGCGTCCGTGCTGGTCATAGTAGTGCGAGTGGCCCATGCACCGGTGCACATGGCACGGATGCCGATGCGGGCCCCTGCATGCCTCCAAAGAACTTTCGCCCACACAGCTCAGGAATAGGCTGTAAATGGACAATTAGATCACCCAGAAATCATATAAATCATAAATAAATGCTCTGTTTCAGCAAAACTCTACCCTTTGGTTTTTCATCTTAGCAGTCTTCAGTGACGCTAGTGGCCTCCAGTCAGATTGAATCAGCAGTACCTTTAAACTATCTTTCAGCTTTTCCCCAAACCCAATGCAAACCAGTTCAGCAGCCATTTTTGGCTGCTTGGCATGACCAAACGGATCAGGTGATTTATTTGCATCTGATGGACACCGAACATGATAAGTTTGACAGTCAAATGGATTCATAGTAAAACCCACAGCATCTCTAGGCAGCACGAACTGGTCTGAAACTTATGCCCAACACTGCTGGCTGATTTGCCCATTCTGGTGCTGCTCAGCTTGGCTTGCTCCTGGGTCATTTTAATGGCTCAATTTTCCCTGCCTCTTTCTAAAATAATCTTTTCATGTATGTTTTTTCTACAGGTGAAGGAATTTCCCTGGTTATGTTCCTATGTTTCTCATTAATTATGGTTTAACTAAGAAAACAATTAATTCCTTGCATGAAGCATGTGCAGTTAGTCTCCGGTTCTGGCTCCTTCAGATAACTTACATCTTTACATCTTTTTTTCTTCCTTAACATTAATGGGGTATCCTAAAAAAGAAACTTTAATGTGAACATATATTCAAATGCACCAAGAGTCCTTTTTTTGGACTGGCTTATAAGTGTACAAATGTGGACCTGCACATTAGTAGAACAATGCACCAAAGACTCTTAGTACAGTCCTAAATTTGACCACACCAAGATTTATTTATTTTTACTAATGAACATGCTGCATTATTAGTACAGATTAAAGATCTGAATGAACTTGAAACCTCAGCAAACCATACATCTCCAATGCTCTGAACAAAAATGGGAAATGAAAAAATTAAGCAACAGACAATGCTTCAGTCGCACTTTGGAAGCATGATCAGGCAACTCATCAAACCAAAATAATAAATTTCAGACAAATTTTGGAAGCATCCAATTTATTTCCCTACGGGATATCAGAAGTGCAGAGGTAGGCTGAGGTTTCTTCTCCGCAATCAGTTCTGTGTGTGCATTTCAAGTGCATTTTAACAAATGCCATCCACAATCACATGTCTTCTGTCAATGAAGCATTATGTTACATTTGAAATCTGAGAGACTGTGGCTAGGATTCAATAGAATCTGTGAACATCTGGCTACTGCCAACTTCATTTCTAGATTGTTAATACATGCAGAATTTCTACCATGTTCTGAAACACTGTTGCATGCAGTTGGCACTTTTTAAACTACCCTCCCCCCACAACAATATACAAGTCCAACATTTTGTATCATTTCCTTACTTTGTTTCTGTTCTTATTTTATAGCTATACTGATTTCAATGGCTAAGAAATTAATTTGTTCCAATTCTTTTCTTCATTTGTATACTCTTGGTATATCTACTTTAATTATCTAATGGATTTTCTCTCATTCTGACTTCATTAAAAATTACATATGGATTTGTAAACACTCTCATCTTCTTCTCTTATGAAAAGATGCACTATACCTGTAGCTGAAATTAGTCAATTAAATTGTTGAATGAATAAAAACACAGACATAAAAATTGC
The DNA here is from genome assembly GCF_029931775.1 of Euleptes europaea. Taxonomy (NCBI): domain Eukaryota; kingdom Metazoa; phylum Chordata; class Lepidosauria; order Squamata; family Sphaerodactylidae; genus Euleptes; species Euleptes europaea. The sequence continues at coordinate 58,519,449 of NC_079321.1, forward strand.
CCTCTGATCAAAGATAAGCAAAAAGAAGGTTGAAGCACAGTACAGAGCAGGAGAAAGCAAGAGTTACAGCCCATTCCTGAGCTGAGGCGTACGGGGACGGCGGGGAAGAGGCACAGCGGTGCCTCTCCCTAAGCGGCTCCCCGTATGCCGTTAAACAACAAAAAAAAGCTGTTTCACGGCTTTTTTTTTGTTTAACCAGGGCTTTTTGCCCCATAGGGAATAGCGAGGCTGAGCCTGCTGAAAAGCAGGTGCAGCACCGCCATTCCCGGCGCCGGCGGAAGTGGCCGAAAGGGGATAGGGAGCCACCTACCCGGTGGCTCTTCCCCCCGCCCCGCCCCTGGAATTCCCCCCTGCGCCGGCATGGCCTCTCCAGAACGTTGCCGGCACCATGGAGAGGCTGCGCCGGTGGAGGGGGGAGGTGAGGTCCGGCAGCACTCTGCCGCCGGCGGGACCAGCCTCGCCGCCAGCGTAAGTGCGTGTAAACAAGCATTTACACGCACTTATGCTGGCGGCGAGGTCACTCCGCCTCCACAAAACATTCGGCCCGATTCTCAGGAATGGGCTGTAAGTTCCTCAGATTGTCAAAGGTTTTGGTGCCAAGATGACAACATGCACTCATTGCAGTGTGTGATCTTGTGTAGAGAGATCTTCCGTAACACCACAAACAAAATATGCAGGGCTTGCATCTATGAAACCTCATGTCCTCCAAATATGTATAGCAAATTGCGGTGGAACTGAAGCAACATGACATACTTCTGCTACAAACATAGCTCAGTTTTACACCAGTTTTACTGTTATAGCTTCTCTCAGAAAATCGTTGGCATTTTAGCCTGACAAGGGTGCTAAGAATGCTATGTTAATATCCCCTAGTTCTGGAAGTTTCTATGAGGGAGAGAGCAACTCATCACTTAGTATAAACCTGTTGTGTAGCTTCAACTTCTACATGATACACAAAGCTCCCCAAGTGAACACTGTTATGTAAAATTGTCTTCAGTATGCAGATATTCAATTAAAAATAATAATTAAGGCATGGTTTAATAGTCTGAAAACATGTCCTCATAAGAACATAAGAAAAGCCCTGCTGGATCAGACCAAGGTCCATCAAGTCCAGTGGTCTGTTCACACAATGGCCAACCAGGTGCCTCTAGGAAGCCCCCAAACAAGATGACTGCAGCAGCACCATCCTGCCTGGGTTCCACAGCACCTAATACAATAGGCATGCTCCTCTGATCCTGGAGAGAATAGGTATGCATCATGACTAGTATCCATTTTCTCCCAGCCACATTTTCTCTGACTTGCCTCTACAGATTGACTGTATGGTTACACTGTTGATATCACAGTTGAATAGTTTCAGGTGAGTCTTTAAGCAGTTTTATTGCTTTTGTTTATATAGGTAAACCCAATCTGTGCATTTGGAATGATTGATGAAGTGCAGTCCCACTTGGAGTGTTTGTCATCACTCATGCGCTGAAGTGACATTTCTTTATGTATTTTGGCATAAACATATGCAACGACTGGCAAAGCATTTGACCCCAGAGTCTGACTATTTGTCATTCTAATCTCTGTTCTTTCCCCCACCCCCACCCCAAAGTCAGGCAAGTTACTGTACATTGGAAGGCACGTCACTAATTATTCGACAGCAAAGGAGCCCAGAAGCTGAGATTGCATAAATTGCTGAATGTATCATTTCACCAACTGGGCCCTGTGCGGTCATATAAATAAAGTTGAGGTGGTGAAAATGTCAAGAGTGACATCCATATCGAACAACAATAGCTTTTTCAGCAAGCTCCTCCGGTGCTTACTCTATAAGGGTAGCAGCATGAACAAAACACTACACCGCTATGCCGTAGGATCCCACAAATCAAATATAAGCAGACTTTAAATAAAATGCATTAAACATAACAATCCTGAAGCATAATCTCCCAACACAGCACCACAATGACAAACAGGTAACCAATAATTCACATTGCATGGACAGAGATAAATGAGTGGTGCTTTAACCTCCAGGCTCAAGGTTCAGAGTGTGTGTTGTCTTGTTGGAAAGCAGATTATTTATGGGGGGAAGGGGAGATGTGGGGGGGAATTAAACTTAAATAATTTCCACTCAATAGCAATCACATGCCATTTATAGACAGGCAGCCGGTTCCAGTGGATCTTTACTCAGAAATAAGATCTGTGGGATTTAACGCGATCGCTCCCAGTGTGCATAGAACTCCAGTCTGACAGTGCAATCATGTGCAAAGTTACAGCCTTCTAAACCCATTGATTTCAACTCAGTAGATGGATCCCGGTTTCTTTAGCATTGACTCACAAGTGTGTTGAGGAATATGAATTTGGGTCAAATCCAAAGGTCATTTTATGCCGAGGAACTTGAGGCGATGTTTGCTAATTCTGTGTTCTCAGTACAGAAACCCACTTCAGCCTGCACACCCTTTCTCAGGTGCCCTGACCCCTAGGAGCTGCATTTTGGGGAGCTCAGTGGACTGCAGAGGGGGAGGACAACTGGTAACCCCCCCCTTCTGATGACAAAAGTAAGTTGCAATGGTAGAAAATGAACTTTGGATTTGACTCCATATCGCATAGCCAGTGTGTTGTTGTGGCTACAGTGTTAGACTAGGATCCGGAAGACCCAGGTTCAAATCCTTACTCTGCCATGGAAGCTCACTGGGTGACCTTGGGTTAGTCACATACTTTCATTCTAACCTAACTCACAGGGTTGCAATGAGGATAAACTGGAGGAGAGGAGAACAATGTACACTAAATTGGTTCCCTATTTGGGGGGAAAGTAGGGTATAATTGAAGTAAGTAAATAAATAAATATATGCTATCTATGCTAACTGGGGTGGGTGGGTGAGGAGAGCAGCTGCCACCCCTGTGTCATGCAGAGAGAGTGGCAGAACTGCCTTTCCTGTAGGCATCTCTGTGCTGGGTAGGAGGGCGGTTTAGTTATTCCCCCTTAGTTACAGCCCTGTTATTTGCTTGAATCAGTGCACTTGGTTGTTTTTATCAAGGAAAGATGCATTCACTGGACAAAGCAGGTACTAGCATGTTCAGTACTTAATTTATGTACCATGCGATGCCATTTCTTAAGTCTGTATCAGATCTGTAGGAAGAAAGAGACATGCTCAGAGAAGAAAAAGAGAAAAGGCAAATAATACATGGGTATACAGGGGGGCATGAAGGTAGGGGAGAGAGAGAGAGAGAGAGAGAGAGAGAGAGAGAGAGAGAGAGAGAGAGAGAGAGAGAGAGAATGATAGCTATAGCTATCAAAGTAATTGTTTTGGGGAACTCAACTTGCCAGGACCCTACCACACAGGGCTTACTTCTTGACTAACACCCAGTGGAGCTAGATACGTGGGCCCTCGGTCTCTCAGCTGAAGGGTGAGCCGGAGGGGCTGGTGGTGGCTCATTACCCTGGGCAGTGAGGATTCATGCTCTAGTTTGTGTGTTTTGTTTTGCCCTGTCCTGTCGCTACCCATTGCCAGTCACAGAAAGGGAGAAAAAAGAGGTACAAAAGAACGGGTTGACAGTGATTTAAAACTGAAATGAAAATTAAGCACCACAGATAATGTAGCAATGCAACCTTCGGATACTAAAATGGTCATGGGAGGTCTGTGATGCTCACTGGGTGCCCTTGAATAAGTCACTCTAAGTTTAACTTACCTTAGAGGTGCCAGGATGAAAAGCCACCAAAGCCCCTGTAGTTCGATGAGCCCAAGAAGGACTCTTCAGTTTCTTAAACAGCAATTCCTTTTGCTGCCTATAACCACGTTTCTTTTGAAGATAAAAGGATTTTCAAAACATTTTGTGATATAGGATGGGGGACTTTTGCTATTTATTAAATCCCCTGGGCTGCCTATGATCTAAAAGATTTTTTTTGCCAGACTCAGCATGTAATCTACCAGTTATACCCTTGGTCCTCACTCCAGCCTTCCCAGAGGCTCCAGTTTAAATCAAAAGTTGGCAACCATACGATGCATGGTTGTATTTTCACATTTTTGCTTTCACAAGAACTCTAGTGCAAGTGAAAATTTTGCACTAGAGCCAACCACAAATGTCCTTTGTGGTATTCACGAGGCGATTCTGGTTCTGGTCTGAAGCTGTATGTCTGTGTAAAAAATTGAAATGTTGAGGTTTTGCAGTTAACAGGTAAAAAGAGATAAAATTATGCCTCTTCCTTCGAAAGCTTCAACTGATGTCTAGGCATAACTGTATAATTCTTAACAGCATTGTGGGGTTCATGATCTAGTGTTTCAATGTTTTGTTCCTCAACAAAAGAGGATTCAAGAACTGAGATTGTTTTCAGTTTGAAGAATAGCAGTAGAATGACTTCAAGTGTCACGTACCCGTAGAATGGTGGTCTGACTGACCAGCGGTGACCAGCGGTGACTGGAAAGCTTATTGTGTCCTGCTCTTCATCAGAAGAAAAACTGCAGTTTTTGACCTGGAAATCTATCTGTGTTCACAAATACAGCACTCCTGGAGAGTGTATTTTTTCCCCTTTGCGTGCATACATAAGCCCAACAACTGTATCATTCAAGGAGCATGATGTGAATGATTTAATACATGATTGGAGTTTCAGAAAAGAAAGAGAAGCTGTGATTGTATTGGAAGGCCTATTTGAATATGTGTTACTGTTTTTATGGGAGCCAAAAAGAAGAGGCTGAATATAAAATTGACCTTTTATAACTCTGAGCTATGGTCAGCAACAAAAAATTGTTTCTCTTTGAGACCTTGTCACCAGCTGTAACTTTCAGTCCTTGCCCTTAAAAAAGGGACCACCGCTGTAACTGAGAGCTATATGACAGCCGGTGTGGTGTCATGATTAGAATGTTGAAGGAGAAAGAGGTGAGTTCAAATCTCTGCCTGTCATGAAAAACTCATTGGATACCATAGGCCAGTCTCTCTCTGTCTCTGTCTCTGCGCCATTAGCTTGCATCACTGTTGTGATGATAAAAAGTGGGGGACCATTTATGTTATCCTGAGATTTAATATTTTGTTTACTAATTTTCAAGCATTTCTGGATTAATTTTGAAATGGATTTGGGGCAGTCTCTATTAGAAACAGCATTCCCTGTTTTAGATCCAAGATAGATTAGATCAGGGGTGGGGAACCTTTTTTCTGCCAAGGGCCATTTGGATATTTATAACATCATTCATGAGCCATACAAAATTATCAGCTTAAAAATTAGCCTACTATATTTGGTCAAACATTTAGCCAAGAGGCATGGCGAGAGACAGCTCGGAGTGTCTGCCACATAGAGCGACTGGCTTTTGAGCTCTTCCCTCCTCAGCTGGGCCCGAGAGATTCAGGCAGGGCAACAGACACATGACAGAGTGGGCAACAAGCCGCTCATGGCTTGTAGGCAAAGGAGCTCGGTCCAGTAACGCCATGATCTGGCACTTTCCCACCCTACACGTCTTTTGCAGGACCTAGAGGGGAAAGAATCAGAAGGGAGAGGAGGTACTGAACAAGCCCCAAGCAAGCAACTACCCCAGATGACCCACACACACGGGCAAGCAGGCAGGCATCCAACCGGTGGCACACCCACCCACCTAGTGGCACAGAATGGTCTGTTGCACCAGCCAGGCATAGCCATCCAGTCGCATGCCGGAGTTGCTACTGCTTTGCATGGTCGGGGCCGGTTTCTACAGCCGGCTCCTGCTACCTCTGCCTGCAGGGATGAAATGAGGACACCGGCTAAGAACTCCCCCTCCCCCGCGCACTCTGTCCCTTTCCCCTTTAACCCCTCCATTGTCACCACTTCCGCCCCCAGCCCTCTTGTTGTACAGAGGGAATACGTTTCTCCACAGTCCGGGTGGGAAAGGGTTAACACAGCTCCATAGCCAAAGACTCTTCTGCAAGGGGGAAAAAAGGTTCCCTTTCTCAGCAACACAAACTCACATCCGCCTTGAATAGAGGCTATTCCTGTCCGCAGGAGGGGGCGGATCGCCAGTCTTAGATCCTTCTGAGCTAGAAATCTGCCAGGACCCACAAAGAGCCAGACCAAATGATTTCGTGGGCCTTATATGGCCCCCGAGCCTGACGTTCCCCACCCCTGGATTAGATAGTCTTGTTGTGAATATGATTTTCTGTGCATTCAAATTGATGTCTAGAGCCTAGATACTATATTTAGTTTAGCAATGCACAAAGTAAGACTGAAGTTGGCCAACTTTTAAACTTGGGCGGGGGGATGAATTAGTGGCCAGCTGCTTGAGGCTTAGGGTTGCCAGGTCCCTCTTTACCACCGGCGGGAGATTTTTGGGGCAGAGCCTGAAGAGGGCAGGGTTTGGGGAGGGGACTTCAATGCCATAGAGGTCAATTGCCAAAGTGGCCATTTTTCTTCAGGTGATCTGAACTCTATCGGCTGGAGATCAGTTGAATTAGCAGGAGATCTCCTGCAACTACCTGGCAGTTGGCAACCCTATTGAGGCTAGTTAGTACATTCCAGAAAGGAAGCCTGTTGTACCTAGGAGGGATAGGATTGTGTTTCTTTGTGAGACAAGGTTACTACAGGGTAGTAACATCCCAATATGGGGAAATGATGGACCTCAGGATTAAGGCCCCAAATCTCTAGAGGGACACAGCAAAATCATCCAAGAGGCTAGATGAACCATAAACCACTATTCGCCTTCAATGTATCAGGTGATCAGACAGAAAATTAAACCACTGCAGTTGCAAAAAAAAAGGGGGGGGGGCTAAAAGGGAAGATTCTTCATGCATACTGTTCTCACACACAGTGGTTTATTGCTAAATTGTTTGTTTTTTTTTCTGCTCATAGTCCAATGCCAACAAATGTTCAATTTGTGGTAAATGGAACCTCTATGGAAAACAAATTTTGAAGGTCTGTGTATTATGAGCATAGAGTCAGTGCTTGCATGATTGATTAATTCCTTCCATCTCCCCCCATCCCCCTGTTAATAAATAATGCAGCGCAGAAGTGAGCCCTCCAGTAAAATCCCTTGGAATGCATGATACATTGGGTATGTGTGGATAATACTGCTGTTTCAGCATGCTCAACACAAAGTGGTAAGGGAAGGGCATCACAAGACAATTTGGTATGAATGAAAAGCAAACAAGGAAAGAGGTGATCTTACAACCATTTTTAATTTATTTATCTTAAGGTTTATACAGCATTCTTCTGTAAAGGTACTGAAAGTAGCTTACACCAATCAGTGGTTTACGGTCAGTTTTAACAGTTTAATAGTTTGGAATGCGATAGGGAGAATGCAAAAATCTGTACATTATAGTGACTTCTGTCCATCTCCAAGCTTTTAAATTAGATAGAAATGTCGTTATCTTAATGGGGTTTTACAGCTATGATACACGCCTGCTCCTCAGGTATTTGCCAACATAGATTATTCCAGTAGTAGGTCTCACCATATCAGTTCTTAGTTTCTTATCATCTGCTGTCTTTTTAGATGCTTAATGAGCATGTGGTAAGGAAAATGGAGATTGTCTATTTGCCCATCCTCCTCCTTCATGCACTCATCTGAGGTTCTTAACAGTGACAGAAGTGACCTAGGTCTGTGCACATATCAACTCTGTCATGTGATCAGGCATCTTGTGTTTTCCAGGATCCCAATTTCTTGGGCAGATTCAATGTGCAAACATAGGTCATAAGAACTATTTGAAACTTCTGATGAAAGGGGAGGGGCCAGGGCTCAGTGGTAGAACATCTGCTTGGCATGCAGAAGGTCCCAGGTTTAATCCCTGGCATCTCCAGTTAAAGGGACCAGGCAAGTAGGTGATGTGAAAGACCGCTGCCTGAGACCCTGGAGAGCCGCTGCCAGTCAGAGTAGACAATGCTGACTTTCATGGACCAAGGGTCTGATTCAGTATAAGGCAGCTTCATGTGCTCAAAGCATGAAGACCAGGACAGCGGGAGCCATCTCAGCTTCTCATCCTCCATGCATTCGCTGAACATGAAGCATCTTAGAACACAGGAAACAAGGACACAAGACCCTCTAGACATGCCTCCCAATAGACTCCTCTATAATTTGGAGATGAAGTAAACTAATTCTGTAGAGACAGACATGACCAGCCCGTTTCAACCAACATGCCACAAATTCAATCATTTTAGTACAAGTGTGCACTTAACACAGACCTCACTCACTCACACTATATATGAAGTCTACTGTACTGGGCAACATGAAGCACTGAGATGCATGCTATAGAAAGAGGATCTCCCATGCATACCAGCTCTTGGCCAAGAATAACTGGAACCTCAAATGCTTGGACCTCTTATGTTGCCTTTACTGCAGGTAGTAGTTGAAAATCACTCCCTCCTTCTACTCAATCTACTTTGAAGAAAGAACCAAAGGATCTTGCCTTACCCACTCTTTGGAGCTCTTGTTATATATATAAAAAAAAAAAGCCCACAGGAAATAAATTATTATTATTAGTTCTTGTGATTATTGAGGTGAAGATTATTTTATCATCAATGCATATTTAGCCTCAGGCCTAAAAAATTTTGTGCCATACCTGTATGACACAAGTATCATTCTGTGATACTCATACAGCTGACAGCTCTCTCTCTCTTTATGTTTGTGTGCCTTTTAAGGGATGTGATTGGCTATGAAATGGCATCAGCTGGCTGTGCTTATAAATTAGTAATGATTTGGAATTTCCCAGCTTTGCTCTTTACCTCCCCAACCCCCTTTTGATTTCTTTTCTCCTTTGTTCAGATTGTACCGGTGATTCTTAAACTGTACACTCTTTTGCTTCCTCACACCAAAACCTTTTCCATAACATGTGCATTTTTCCAGGTATGTGTTTATTTATAAATGGGCATTATACATTATATATAACGTATAATGCCCATTTATAGATAAACACATACCTGGAAAAGTGCACATCAACATATAAGTGATAGGAATTGTACAATGCTGTATAAATTGAACATAAAACCATACAATGTACATCCACCCTACAATCAAATTTACAAAACCAACAGCAACAAAGAGGTGAACCCAAAACCACTGACAAATATTGAAGTTAATATTTTTAAAAAACCAAAAAACCAAAATGGCAGGCCTTCTCTCAGCCCTCTTACAGCTACTGCTTTTGTTTTTCAACAACATGTCTTTGTGTCAGAAAGATACAGCTTTAATCCAGATGCAATCTTTCCTTTGGGTCAACTTTGCTATTTCCTTCCCTACTTACATATCATACTTTAACAAAGGTCTCTGACCTGTGCATGAAAATTCAAATTATTTTTATTACTTGATTCTTAATCTTACGTTTCCATTAAGCACAGGGGGCTTCTAATAACAAGTCTTTCCCCTTCTCCAGTTTGTATATATACAGGATATATATATATTGCTTCATAATAGCAAAGGAACACTTCAGGCAGTGTTTATTTTCTTATAAAATTGTTTTCTTTTTAAGTACTTAAAGTCACTTACCCTTTGGTCTCCTGGCTGATATCAGTGTCTGCCCAAGGCTTTATATAATCATTTAAATCCAATGGTTTCTTGTATAAGTGCTACTGAAATACTCAAGGCTGCTAAACCACAGGACATAATACTGTGTATTATCACATCATATATAAATGCAGCACTTTGTCAGGGTTAGTAGGTGTACTCCACCCCATTGTTGCCTCCAAGTTCCTCACTTATGTATAAGGAAGGAGGGCAATGCCCTCCAGTAAACCTTGAAATGGGTTTGAAACTTTCCTCTCGTCTCCCAGTCTCCCCATCTCAACCAAACTGCCTTGCAGGATTGTTGTGAGGTTCAAATGGGAGAGGGCAGAACCATCTGTTTTGCCAGAGGCCCCTGGGACAGGGTGGGATAAAAATGTGACAGATAAATAACCATTTTGTTATATTTCTTCTCCTCTGTTCATTTAAAAAAAAATAGACCCTCAGTGAGTTCCAACATAACTTGCACTGTGCTGGTTAAATGCGGGTTTATGATCGACAGAGATTCTTCCTGTTAATATTTTCACAGGTGTCTTGAATTACAGCACTTGTATTGTTGTAAGAATTAGACATAAGTGGAAAACAGATGGCAAAGATGATCATTTCTTTCAGTATGTAGTCATTCTTTTCACATTTTTTCCCCAAAATGCTCTCTTCTAAACTATTGTTAATGGAAGAATAAAAGCCTCTCTCTCTCTTTTAATCTCTTTGATTGGTCATCTTTTAGCATTTAAATTCTTAGGTAGTTTCCTGATATTTTTATCCCTTATTCAAGCCTCAAGGTTACATGGGCAATTATGATACATTATTGGGGTAATTCAAAACAAAACAGACTCTTTAGCATTTCTTTTCTATAGATGGCTTCTTTGACCTTTTGGCTTCCCCACCCCCAGTGATAAAAGAAGTCTATGTTTATTGAATTTTGTTCATGTTCTTTTGAATGTGTTTGAGCTGTGCATTACTAAACTATCTATAAAGGCATATTAGTGCATAAAAATATGGCATACTGTTACTGTATGGCCAGCATTCTGCCTTGACTTTGAATCACTTGCAGTGCCTTCCTGGCAACACTCCTTACCCACAATAGGAGAGATAGCTTTTATAGCATTGCTACCTTTTAATCGCCTGCAAAAATATTTATTTGTTCATTTATATTTGCAAGTGGGGACCCACAAAATTCACAGGTGTGTGTGTGTTAAATGCCATCAAGTTGCTTCCTACTCCTGGCGACCCCATGAATCAATGTCCTCCAAGACGTCCTATCTTTAACAGCCTTGTTCAGGTCTTGCAAATTGAGGGCTGTGGCTTCCTTTATAGAGTCAATCCATCTCTTGTTGGCTCTTCCTCTTTTCCTGCTGCCTTCAACTTTTCCTAGCATGATGGTCTTTTCCAATGGCTCTTGTCTTCTAATAATGTGACCAAAGTACTATAGCCTCAGTTTAGTCATTTTAGCTTCTAGAGTCAGTTCAGGCTTGAGTTGGTCTATAACCCACTGATCTGTTGTTGTTTTTTGCCCATCCACGGTATCCATAACACTCTCCTCCAACACCCCATTTCAAAGGAATCTACTTTCCTCCTATCAGCTTTCTTCATTGTCCAGCTTTCACACCCATACATAGTAATAGGGAATATGATAGCATGAATTAACTTGGTCTTGGTTGCCAGTGACACATCCTTACACTTAAGAATCTTTTCTAGGTCCTTCATGGCTGCCCTTCCCAGACTCAATCTCCTTCTGATTTCTTGGTTGCAGTTTGCCAAGATTCAAAGGAGGGATCCTTAAACACCAAGGACCCAATTTGCATCCACTCCACTTTATTGACGGGCTTGCACAGGAGATCTTCCCATTGCATGGGTCCCTGGGTTTGAGTTGCCAATGGGCAACTAGCACCCGCCCAGCCCTGCCACCTTATATTCAATTGACTTCCACCTGTGTGGGTCAGGAGGCTGCCACTTGAACTGCCATCCATGGCTTAGGTCCGCACAGTACATGGTGGGGAGAGACTCAGCCTGGCCAGAACCCTTTATTCAGCCCTGCTTGGTCCCCAGCAGTTTGGATTGGCAGCAGTTGCTGACAATTGTGAAGCCTGAGTCATAGGGTTGCCAACCTCCAGGTACTAGGTGATCTCCTGCTATTACAACTGATCTCCAGCCAATAGAGATCTGTACACCTGGAGAAAAGGGCCACTTTGACAATTGGACTCTACGGCATTGAAGTCCCTCTCCTCCCCAAACCCCACCCTCCTCAGGCTGCACCCCAAAAACCTCCTGCCAGTGGTGAAGAGGGACCTGGCAACCCTACTGAGTGGAGCTGAGCAGCCTCCAGCAGGATGCACTGCCAGCTGAAGTATGGAGGAGCCAGCCAGTGGGACTCAGCAGAGGAGGACAGCCGCTGCCACCATGCCAGAAAAGCAGCCCTAAGGCCAAGGTAACAGGCAGAGGGCACAGTGAGGGTCTCCAGGGAGCACACAGCCTGCTGATTGGGCTGCTGCCTCTAGCTGTGACTCTCTTCTTGCTCAGAACTTTGTCCTCAGAAGAAGCCCCTTCTCTCCATCCCAAATTTTAGCGGCGGGGGAGGATGGGTCCTGCTTACCCACCCGCCCACCGCTAATGCTGCAGCCTCAGTGGATGTTTCAACAGCCCAGGGGACAATAGAGTTTCCCCTGCCAATCCATTTTCTTGAAGCAGTCTTTAGCGGGCAGGAAAAAATGCCCACGTGAGATCCCAGGAACCCTGTGCAGCCTTCCCCTACCTGCCCCCAGTCTCAGTCATGCTGATGAAAGGGGGGGCTGCAATTTCCTTTACCATTGGCCATGCTGCCAGTCCCTCCGTGGCTCCTGGCCAGTCCCACACACACACTAACAGCAACCCTGCTGGGCCCTCCATGGCTCCCCAACCCCCTCCCCTAAAAGCAATGTAGCCAGCCCCACCAGGGCTCCTGGACACCCCCCCCCCTTGTATAAGAACATAAGAAAGGCTCTGCTGGGTCAGACCAAGGCCCATCAAGTCCAGCAGTCTGTTCGCACAGTGGCCAACCAGGTGATGCAGCTGGGCCTGCCATGGCTCTTAGCCACTCCCCACCAACAGTGATGCAGCTGGGCCCACTGAAGCTCCCTGCCAGCTCCCCACACCAAAAGCAACCCCACAGGCCATACTGTGGCTCCCGGCCATCATCTGTATGACACTTAGGGTTGCCAGGTCCCTCTTCTCAACCGGCGGAAGCTTTTGGGGGCAGAGCCTGAAGAGGGGAGGGTTTGGGGAGGGGAGGGGCTTCAATGCCATAGAGTTCAATTGCCAAAGCGGCCATTTTTCTCCAGGTGATCTGATCTCTGTCAGCTGGAGATCAGTTGAATTAGCAGGAGATCTCCTGCTACTACCTGGCAGTTGGCAACCCTAGTGACACTGCTGGCCTGCTGAAAGAGGAGGAGGTAAGTTCATTGTCTGCCCATGAGCAGATAACTGTGTTTTTTTTTTTTAGGGGGGATTTAAACCCCCAATGTATTTTTTTAAAAAAAAATGATTTCAGTCTTTTTCTGCAAACCTGGGGATTCCCCAAATATGGAGAAAAATCTCCTTTCTCTCAGTGTTGGCCCAATCTGCAGATTTAGATATTTGCAGATCTGCCCACACTGCCCACTGAAATAGCTATATAGATACACATTCTCTCTTTTTCAAACATAAGTCCAAGGTGGCTAACACAGAAATATAATTTCATTCATTTACCTCATTGGCAGCCTGCTTTTCTCCCCATAGTGGCTTACAACATTCTCCCCTTCTCCATTTAATCCTTACAACAATCCAGTGAGGTAGGTCTGGCTGAGAGTATGTGACTGGCCCCAGATCACACAGCACACTTCCATGGCAGAGTGGAGATCTGAACCTGGGACTCCCACATGCTCATCTAACACTGTACCCACTATACCATGCTGGCTTACTAATGACTGAATGCAGACCAACGGAGGGGCCCTTTCTCTAACTTACTGCTACGTCTGAGTGTGGCCAGCTTTTGATAGATGGATATCTAGCAGTTGGGCCAGGCAAGCCTTCAGAATAGGCATTTTCTCTCATTCATTAAAATGATTGGATAATCTTTGTCTTCCTGACCCGCATAGCCCAGCTAGCTTGATCTCATCAAGTCTTGGAAGCTAAGCAGCGTTGGCCCTGGTTAATATTGGGACGGGAGACCAAATATTAAGGAATACCAGGGTCACGATGCAGAGACAGGCAATGGCAAATCACCTCTAAACATCTCTTACCTTGCAAACCTCACGGGATTGTCATAAGTGAGCTGTGTCTTGACAGCAAAAAAACAAAACTCTTTCTACAATGTCTTTTTTTATTATGGAAAGAGTTTCTGAAATGATCCATTAAAATATGAATGGTTGCCAATTCTACTCTTTCAACCTGGGTGCTTGGAGACAAAGCTAACTATCCCTTGAAGATGTATGTAATGAAGAAGAAAAAAATATGAAGACTTATTGGTTGCTCTAGCCATCCACCTTTACTCATGGCTGAGAACCAGCAAATAATATACATCAGGGGGGAAAAACATTCTTCCATATAATTCTGTACAAAATCTATTGGCTGTAGTATGCATGTGGGGCCCCAACAGATGTATGAAACTTTGTATTAGCAGGTGATAACCTCATTCTCCTCCATGCCAGAAAATGCTCTGACTTGTTTGTCTTATTTAGTAGCAGGTACTTTTGGCAGGTGATGTCATATATCATGTTGAGGATGAGCAGATGAATGGGACCCAGATGGTGTGGCTGATGTTATTAGGTCCTGTAATTAATAAAATTAGCTCCGTGGATAAAGTGACAGAGGGTGAAGGCAGGTATGTATTCTAAGCGTGCTGGAGGCCATGTTAGTCAATGCATATTTTCTGTGTCCCATTTCCAGTTGAGCAGGTTCAGCAAGGAGCTGTTCAGGCTATCACGAGGCATGAGCAGAAAGTGAAGCAGAGCTGCAAAGGAGCTGTCCAGGCAATCAGTAGGCAAGTACTAGACTCTCGGAAGACTCTGTATTGGCAAAGGTCAAACTTCAACTGTAGAGTGCTCTAGTGCAGTGGATCCCAACATTTTGGGGATGGTGACCCACAAGTCCAAATTTACTTTGTACAGTGACCCTTCCAGGGCTGGCCCAAGATTTTTGGTGCCCTAGGCAAACTACGACTTTGGCACCCATCTATTCCAGCATTCCATTTTCTATCATGCCAACCAGATGTTTTTGAGACACCAACAAACATCGCACAAGGTGTGCAGTTGCCCCCACCATGAACACCAAGCAAGTGGGAGTTTCGTCTCCTACTCCTCTTCCAGATGGGCTAGAGCCAGAGTTGAAGAGGTGCGCTTGGGGGCGCTGAGTTGAGGAGATACACAAAGATAACAGTGAAGAGGTTGGCAGCAAGGAGCTTTGTGCAGGACATCTCCGACAGAAGGGGGAGGGCAGTGAGACACTGTAGTGGGCTGGGCAAGAGGTTGGGCTACTGAAGGAGCAGCACCAAGATAGAGCCCACAGACGCACATGCCTCTTTCCTCTGGTTTTTCCACGGCACGCTGAAAAGCTCCCACCCACTCTCCAACCCTTCTCCCCTTTCTTTCAGCTACTATCATGAAGTTACTAGTTGCTGGATGGCTCCCCCCCCCTCGTTATTGTCAACTAGAAGGGAGGGGGAGATGAAAAAGTGAGAAGTTGGTGAGGAGGAAAGAAAGAGGAATGGAAAGGGCAGGAGCGGCCATTAGGGAGGGCTGGCCTGCAACCCACTTTCAAAATCATTGTGACCAGCTTTTGGGTCCTGACCCATAGTTTTGGGAAACACTGCTCTAGTGAACCTGTCTATATTCCTTCTGCCCTGAATTGGACACTGATCTGGACAGGACTCGTTAGTTCCCTCCTCCTGAGTAGGATTGTGTGATGGAACTTCTGCACAGATTCACTTTCTGCATTGTTCTTGGTGTCCTGCAGGTGAGATTCTGGAGGTGGACAGGTTCAGTCTCGGTAGCTTCTATTTCACCAAATTTCCTGATACCCTGGTTGGAACTTCTTCCTGACTGGTGGAGTTAGTGATTCTTTGTATGGATTCTGATCTTCCTCCATCCTTTGCTATTTTGGATTATACAGGGGGACTCTTCTCTCCTGCAGAAATCTTGTCTCAGACTAGGGCTGGTGTGGGAAAGATCCTGGTATTTGTAGAAACAATTTCCAACACACTTAAATATTCTTTCTTCATCAGGGCAAGCTCCTGATATAGAGGGGGAGGGATATCAGCAAGATGTCATCTGATGATGCATGGATATAAATTCCTGTTTGATGTTTCTTTACAGATGGGAGAACATACAGGGGATGGGACCATGGTTCAGAGGCAGAGTATATTTTTTGCATGCAGAAATTTCCCAGTTCAGTCTCTTCCATCTCCACTTAAAATGATCAGGGTGTAGGTGATGAGAAAGACCTCTGCCTAAGACCTTGGAGAAATGCTGCCAGTAAGAGTAAACAATATTGACATTGACAGACCAATTAACTGAATCAGGTTAGATATTGTATGAGGGCTTCCCAGTGTACCATTAGACTCCTTACCCACCAGAAATTTTCTGGCTGCTGATCAAGGGCAGACATGGTATAAGAAGGGAGTTGCAATGGGATTGGGAAGTGTGCATGAGCACAAATGTTTAGGACCGTGATCCTCCTATAAACAGTTTTGTGTTTGAATCTCTCTTCTTAAGATAAGTTTCTTCTAAAGGTGCAAAATTATCGAACATTTATCTGGTATTCTGTATGGTCTATGATGGGCTGAGTCTATCAAGTGCCTTTTTCATGCTCCTTGGCTTTGTGATTTAACCCCAGGTCTCTAGGCTGAGAGTGCAGTAATCGACTGTTTCTTCCATCTCCCTTCATGTTTAAATTTGCATAGCTTTCTTCCTGCGGCCTGGTCTTTGGAAAAATCTTTCAGTACTGTGTGTGACTTATCAGACTCCTGAATTATTTGGGATACATCCCATTAGCTACGTGTTGCAATGATGATGGCCTCTTAAGGCCTTTATTCCTTGTTGACCTTCAGAGGCTTTTATGGAGGAAAAAGGGAAAAAAGGACCTTGCATTTGTTGCAGGCCTTCTATTTCTCTGAATACAATGTCTGTATAATACCTCAGCTTTAGTAGTGTAAATTGTTGTTTTGGCTGTAAATCACCAGCAGAAACGCAAACTTAAAATTTTAATTGCATGGAAGCTGAGTACATATTTGCATATTGGCAAGTAAAGATGTATGGTAATGAAAGATATACGGTAATGTCATCTTAGAGAGCTAAATAAATGTGTATCCAAAAGTTAAAACGATACTCTCTTAATAGTGGTAGTTTTAGGGATACATGGCATTTTTATGTCTTTTTAATACCATATTTATGATAGGTGCCATTTTTACTCTAAAATAACAGAAAAATTATGGTTAAATGCACACATTTCATGCGGGGGGGAAGAAACACAAGGTTGCAGAAAATGGCAGAAAAATAAAAACTCAAAGGTTTAAGTCACACTAGGGACACACAAAATCGAAAGAAAATGTTCAACTTGAAGTGGTAGGGTTTCAAAATCCAGAAACATCACTTGTTGATTTCTCTGTATCATCCTTAGTGTAATGTTGACTACACTGGAAATAGGCAAATAGGGTAATCGCTTTTAACTTGTTGATGGATTCTGTCTTTGCGGCTTTTGCTGCTTTGTTAGCACCTTGAGTCTGAGAAGATGAATTGGAGTGTAAATATTTCACTTTGCAGAAGGTCTGTTATTCTCAAGAGTCAGCTCTGTTGGTAACTTAGGGTGCCAGCTTATTATTTGTGTTTTATGGGTTTTAATCTATTTTAATTGTTTCTGTTTTAAAATGTATTTTTTACTTGTTTTACCCTGGGCCCCACTGTAGTGGGAGTGGGTGGGATATAAATCTAAAATATTGATCAATAATTCAATCAATCAATCAAATAGTAATGCAAGCTGAAGACCCATGCTGTGGTCAATAAAGTTTGGGAATTATAGAATCAGGTCTTCCTTACTGGATTCTGGAGGCGCATTAACACTGGAAAAGTTGTGGGAGGAATATTAGTTACACATTGCTGTATGTCAAATTATTGTATGGGAAGTTATATGTACTGTAAAAGTTGAAGAAAAGTATAAAATGTAACAAAATTTTAAATCCATCTCTATAACTGAAGTACATCATTCTTGCAACATAAATGCACGCACATTTTATGGAATTTGGTGTCTATAAATGCTAGGTCTACTTATTATAAGAACACAGGCTTTTCAAACTAACTCTAAATGAATACTTTTATGACAAATATTTAAAATTCTCCAGAACATGCATTTGCCATGATCCAGCTAGGGGCTATTTGCAAATAGGAACAGGCTTCTACAGATGTTGGGTATAAGTAAATGTCCTTTATTTTGTTCATTTATATTCTTGTCAACAGTTTTGGGTCTCCAATTTTCACCATTGGTCTTATAGATTTGTTTGTATTGGGTGTGCATATTGTATGTTTTTTATCTGGCAAGTATATGATATTTATACATATAATGCATGTTATTTATATGTATAACATACACAAATGTATAATGATGATTTTATTAACTCTTAAATAATGTTTAAATATGCATTTGTTTTATGGAAAACAATTCAGAATTAGGAGCCAGCAAACTGAAGATTCATGAGTGCTATTTGTATAAGGAGAAACTGAAATAACAAAAAATTGGGGAGTCAAACAGCAGGGATGAGAAATTTGAAATCACCCTTATCATACATATCCTTATTTATATGGGGAGTCATGCATAGAGATAGGCAAATAGGTGCTGTGCTCATTGGCGTGGATACAATGGAGCAGTACCATGGATTTCCACCCATGCAGTATGACTTTTCCAACTCCCCTTGCCTCTGAAGCTTCAAATGCCCCATGTCCCCAAAATACAACTTCATGGGGACAAGGCAGAAGAAGAGTTGGTTTTTATAGCCCACTTTTCTCTACCGTTAAGGAGTCTCAGAGGGCTTACAATCACCTTCCCTTCCCCTCCTCACAATGGGCTGGGCACCTTGTGAGGTAGGTGGAGCTGAGAGAACTGTGACTAGCCCAAGGTCATCCTGCAGGCTTCATGTGGAGGAGTTCACCAGATTAGAGTCCGCCACTCTTAACCACCACACCACTCTGGGGACCCGTAGAAGGAGCATTTAGGGCTCCAAGAGGAGCGGGGAGGCAAGAAAGTTTTACACCACAAGTGGAAATTCACTTATTCATGGACATGCTCTGGTGGATTCTGTCTAACCCTTCATTCAGGACTGCACAAGCACACCCCTGTAAAGCTGCACTTTTCAAAAAGAAGGGACAATGTATTCAGTTAGGCCATTCTTCACCAAACCCTTGATCAGCATGATTTCAATTACAAAGCTCACAGATGTACCTCCTCATTACAGTGCATATTTGCTATTAGATCAGGGTCTTCTAGTGGAAATTTTATTAATTTGTACTTGAATCCCTTCTTCCTCTTCATTGGTTTCCCTTAAATATGGCTGACAAGATCTAGCAGATAATTCACAGTGGGTAGCCGTGTAGTCTGTTTGCAGTAGTCAAAAAGGGCAAGAGTCCAGTAGCACCTTAAAGACTAACAAAAATATTTTCTGGTAGGGTATGAGCTTTCGTGAGCCACAGCTCACTTCTTCAGATATAGCTAGAATGTGAATCCATCTGTCTTTAAGTAGAGGAACAGTATGTAAATGTGAATAGCAGGCTTGATTGGATTAGGTGTGATATGCAGAAGAGTCTGTGATGTCCAGGGGAGAGATGGGTGTGGAGAAATCAGCATTGGTAATGGGCCATGAATGCAAGGTCTTTATTCAGCCCAGGTAAATGCATTGACTTTAGTTTGAATATCAACTGTAATTCAGCAGTTTCTCTTTCCAATCTCCCTTTAAAATTCCTTTGTAAGAGAACTGCTACTCTTAAATCTGCAACAGAATGTCCTGGAAGGTTGAAATGTTCACCCACTGGTTTTTGAATATTGTGGTTTCTGATGTCAGACTTATGTCCATTTAATCTTTGTCTAAGAGACTGACCTGTTTGTCCAATGTAGATTGTGGAAGGGCATTGCTGGCATGTGATGGCATAAATCATATTAGAAGATGAGCAGGAATATGAACCTGAGATAGTATGGCTGACATTGGTGGGTCCAGAGATGGTGTTCCTAGAATCTATATGAGGGCAAAGTTGGCACCTTGGTTTGTTGCAGGCCTTGGTGCCAGAGTCCATGTTCTTGTTAAGTAGTTTATCATCATGGGTGAGAAGTTGTTTTAGGTTAGCCGGCTGTCTGTAAGCAAGAAAGGGACATCCCCCCAGTGCTTCAGCGAGGGAAGTGTCACAATCTAGCATTGGTTGTAGGTCCTTAATAATACGTTGGACTGGTTCTAGCAGGTCAGTTGTCAGAAGCCTGACCGTTTGTCTTTCCACTTCTGTATTCCTATCTGAGTATAAATGGCAGCGTAAATGAGGATGTTCTGGGATGGTAGAACATAATAATAAATCTTGTTTTAAAGGTGTCCCTCTGCTTCCACTAAAACACAAGAAACTGTCCATTATAATAATGCTAGACTCTATTTCAAAGGCTAATTCTATGGGTTCTTCTCACAAAATGTTGTAGTGACAACTTATCAAGGAGACCTTCAAGAGGACTTTGGTGGCAGAAACTTTTGAAAGGGGCTAGTGCCGATCCTATAGCTGATGGATAAATTTGAATAGGGGACCAAATAGTTTTCCACAGTTACAGGGGATTGATATGCTTCAGTGAAGTTGTAGAGATATTCAGACAACATAGTGAAAACCATTAATTCCACAGACATGGCTAATCATTAAACTGTAAACAGCTTATTTCCTAAGGCTGGAAGGGTTTATCAATTACAGGGAGATTTACAGCAGATGTCCACAGCTATTGAGCCCAGATGGTGTGCACTTACCTGATCCTCAGGCAGATATGCATTTATAGAATGTTCAGATTGGCCTTGAACAAATTCGTGTGTCCAATGATATGTGGGACGGACGTGGCAGAGCTGAGGTATTGGTGATGCCTGTAAAGATATACATTCCATCAGTTAAAGGTTCCAGGGCATGGAAAATGGTACAATAACGGGAAAACTATGGATCATTGAAACCACAAGGGCTCTTCTAGCAGGGAATGGCAAAGCACCTGAATTCACTTGCGGTAAAGCAACAGATGCCACAAGAAGCACTGAATTAGATCACCAGTTTGCTCTAAGGATGGTAGTCTGTTCACTTTCTCCTGCCCAAGATGAAACATTTGTTGGAATTAATCAGAATATTTCTTGTGGAAAATGCCGGTGAGATTTTGATTGTCGCTTGCACTGCTTTCATCGTCCTCGGCACCCAAACATATAAAGTTGAAACACTTCTACCTTTGGTTTCTTATGAACCTGTATTTTCTACTTCTGTGCTACTAACAATTTGAGAACACACACAATTTTTACAGTACACTCCTAAACAGAAGTCTATGGGCTTACAAGGGTGTAACTCGGTTTAGGATTGCATGTTAGTGACTTTATCCATACCTCCTGTAGTACTCCATACACACACACACACACACACACACACACACACACACACACACACAACTTTAATCAGAGTTCTTTTGCTCTCATCAAAATAAATGTATTCAGGCACATTTTTTTTCTGACTCTACGGTGATCTTCAGTTTTACAGAGAATTATTTATCTGGTAGGTAATAATTTAAGAACTACCAAAATCTTGACATGGTTCCAATAATATGTCAATTAAGGCAGGCTTTTCATCCAGATTACAAAGGTTGGTCCAAGGTAGCGGCTGCTTTGTTAAGGTTGTTTTGTGGATATCTTCATAATTAATGGAAAAATCATTAGGAATTCAGTCTTTATTAACCCCTGTAGCTGCAGGGGCCCATTTCATCTTAATTGCATTCATTTGGCAATGGCAGTATTATACAGCATAATCACTAATAAATGATCTTTTAATTTGTACCAATCAACAGGGTTCACTTTCATGCCTATAGCCCTGCTTCTTTGATGCTGACCTGCCTTGATTTTAGATCATTTGGATGTTAGGTGATTTACTGGGAAATCAATATCAACACCAGATCTGCTGTATTCATATAACTGTGGTTAGGTACAATCTGAGTATATTTTGATTGAAATAAGTGCTGCCTGATTATCCCTTCAGATTCTGTAGAATAATCAGGTTGTAAAATGCAGTCTCTGGTCTTACTCAGAAAGAAATAATCTTGGGGGGAAAAACTCAGGGAATGCAAAAGACATGGGACAACATTAGGGGTAACACTTCAGATCCCACTAATTAAGCAAATTTGTCTGTAATCTCCTCAAGGCCTGCACCAGTAGACTAATATTCTATTATCCATTAGCAAGGCCAATGAGGGCTTTGGCTAAACTTGTTAATAGGGAAATCTGAGACAGTTTCTCTCATTATCCACCTGTCATCCCTGTCTCTGCAGTGTAAAATGGCCATCATTGTTCTGTTGGTCAGCTAACTAGGAACCAAGCTACTGTAAAGAAATAATCTACTGCTAATTGAAAATGACTGAAACATCACCTTCTAAGCCAGTACTTCTTTCATTTTTTAGAGAAGTAGAATTGCTCCTGAAGGGGGGGAGAGCCAGAGATCAGTCTAATTAACACTCTACTTCTGGAGTCAAATCTCTGACTTGGTTAAATATTCAAGAAAACCTTGAGAAAAAAGGATGCAATATCTTACTGTTTCACCATAGACAACAAGAAAATAAAGGCGGCAGTAATGGGACAGTTTTAGATAGCCTTAGAAGAAACGGATTTTCGGGATCTATACTGTTACCCAAATGGCCCAAATGTGCATATGCCTTGACCAAAGGAGCATCGTCCCTCTAAGGGGTCCGAAGCCTATACACACCTGTGCTTAGTGCAAATATTATTGAGATCATATTACCTAATTTATACCAGAGTCCAGGATTTGATCTAACGTTTCATAAGGGTGTGCAGATTCACAGAATAAATGGACATTGGTTTAAAGTTAAGGATTTATTCAGAAAAAGAATAGCAAAGGGAATTAGCAAATTGAATACAGAGTATGAAACATGCACGCACTGAAGAGATGTACTACCGTACAAATCCTAATCTGCTAAATCCTAACCTAAGCAAAGAGTACGAATTTAAAGAGAATCTAAAGAGAAATGTGGCGGGGGGGGTGGTGGAGGAGGAGAGAGAGAAACATATACTAGAGATTGAAGTCCAGTGAGATTTGTCAGCAGCAGCAGCAGCAGCAGCAGCAGCAACAGAAGAAGAAGAAGAAGAAGAAGAAGAAGAAGAAGAAGAAGAAGAAGAAGAAGAAGAAGAAGAGGAGGAGGAGGAGGAGGAGGAGGAGGAGGAGGAGTTGGTTTTCATATGCCAATTTTCTCTGCCACTTAAGGGAGATTCAAACCGGCTTACAATCACCTTCCCTTTCCCTCCCCACAACAGACACCCTGTGAGGTAGGTGAGGCTGAGAGAGTGTGATTAGCCCAAGGTCACCCAGCTGGCTTCATGTGTAGGAGAGGGGAAACAAATCCAGTTCACCAGATTAGTGTCCGCCGCTCATGTGGAGGAGTGGGGAATCAAACCCGGTTCTCCAGATCAGAGTCCACCACTCCAAACCACCACTCTTAACCACTACACCACACTGGCTCTCAAAATATAGGGGAAAGCGGGGTGCAATCTTTACAGATGTTTGGATTCAGATGGCAGAGCAGATACAAAGACCTACACACCTTCCCCTAAGACACTTTGTCACCTAGGAGTTTGGAGCCAGGAGCTGGAGCCCATTATAGAGAGATTGGACCCAACAGCTGGAACATGAACCTGAGAATCTTGGGGCTAACTTTATACCCCAAAAGTGTAAAGACAGAAGGAGAAATAAGATGCTTCTCGAAGCAGATTGGGTTGGAGTTTCAAACCTCATTGGTTGATCAGTAAGATAACCAGGAGGAGGAAGCTGGGATATCGGTTTCTCCTTTGATGAATTTAATGGCCCAAATGGAATAACTAGTGTCACCATTTGTTTGGGTTTATTTGCAAGGGGGACATATAGTGAAATAAATACATCAAAATCACAGATTGATGGGTTGATGTATCCTTCCTGTTAGTGTTTGTGAAATGCTGAATGTAATTCACTGAGACACTGTTGTTACCTTGGGGGGTGGGGTGAGCAAACTGCCATCTGCCCAAGCAAGGAGGTCCTCTTTTTGAAGTGGTATGAGTTGCACTGCAATGTTTCCCTTCGGCCCCCAGATTAGAGAAATACATTCCAATTTACTATTCAAAACTTTGGTAAAGGCCAAATTCAGAAATAAAATTAAAGGGATACATAGCCCTTCTGGGGGGTTGGTGAAGGGATCCCAGCTATGTACTTAAGCACTGAACGGAAAGCCTGCTCTTGGGGGAGTAATACTTGTCAGAGTTTAGGGCAAATTCAAAACACAAACTGCACAGATTGCCAGGCACTCTTTATGGATTTTCACTAATCATCTTGATAGCATGAGAACTGATCTGAGGGCACCAGCTGTTCAGCTCACCATTGGTCCAGAAGACCATGGCTTTTAAATCTTATGACTTATATGTCATGTGGGCCTGGTGGGTCCTGGCTCACTTGCAGGGTGGAAGGCCTCAGTAGGCTTGGTGGGGCCACCCTCTGTGTCTCCCAATCAGGCTCCAGCCTACTTGGTCCCAAATGGTTGTTATTTTCCAACTCTGCGATGCAGTTAGAAATCCCTTGTCTCGGCTACAGCATATCCATTCCTATCCAGTGGCCACACCCCCAGGCATGTCTAATCATGGCTTCTAAAGCCAGTCCCAATAATTGGCCACACCCTGTGGTCTGACATGCATATGGTCAATATGCATGTCAGACCACACCCACCCTGCTGACCGGTTCTGGCCTGCTACTCCTTTGCGGCCCCATCCCTCTTTGATCACTACCTGGTTGCCCAGGTTATTATCTCCTCCATCCTCACCTTAACCCTGCTCTCTCTTCCTGCCCCCCAGAGGCCCTCCCATCACACAATAATGTTGGAAAGAAGCTGGAGAAAGAAGGAATAAGAGAAGAAAGATCTGGGTCCTACCAGAGAGAGACCTTCACTGATCATCTCAAACTTACAATAGATCACATTATTAGAATTCTGAAGTTTCTGACCAAGATGCACTTCAGGCCCTCTTCCTAGTGGTAATCAGTCTACCTCAACTGGTGGGGAAAATATGGGGAAAGTGCTCATAAAGCTGTTCTAGACCTCAGTCACTACTGCAATTCGGCTTCTTTTTGGAAACAGTTCTACGGCCACCATGCTACTGCCTCTGCCAATATATGTCCATATATAAGGTCATAATCTGATATTCCAAAGTAATTAACTCCACTCAGTTTCAAACAGTCATCAATGTGAGTTAGACACAATGTTTACAGCCCATTCCTGAGCCACACCGGCGGCCTGACCCAAAGGCCTTTGGAGGCCGACGAAGACCTCCGCCGGCGCAAGGGCCCGCAATGCCAGCGCTCAGAAGGTGCACGGTGGCGTTAGTGCCTGCAGTGCAGGTGTGCAAGCTGGACGCTGGTCCCCGGCCACTGCTGCAGCAGTGCTGGGCCCAGACGCCACCAGAGCCTCCCGCAAGCATCCTCCCACCGGCATCCGGCCGCTGGCACAGGCCGCAGTGGCGCCCCGGGAAGCGTTCTGGCACCCCGGAAGGCGATCCGACACCGGCCGGGGGGGCGTAGCCACTGTTACGCGGCCTCCTGAGCCCTTTCCCCCCCTGAGATATGCCACCTTTTAGGTGGCGTATCTCCCATGCAACCCTATGAGGGTTGCACGGTTTTTTTGCGCTGGGCGGAGATAACGCTGCTGGGTTGCCTCCTAAGCCCGGCACAGGCATTCCTCTCAGGAATGCGCTGTTAATGTGTAAGAATTCACTTGAAGGGTGCATTTTAATTGGTAAGCTGCTGGTAAACACGCTTCAGTGAGATCAGTGCTGAAAAAAAGAATCCTTCCCTGTCTTTTCCCCTCAGCTCTGCATAGGCTTGGACCATATGTTATTACTAATATATATAAAGTACTAGTCACTGCTGAATTCCTAGACATTTTTATGGGCCAGGTAATTTTAGCAACACAAGAAGTTACGGCAGAAATCAGAGCCATTTTGTCCATCCAAACATGTTCTTGTTCCATTACTCCAGCTCCCTCAGGAGAGTGTATATTGTAAATCATTCTGGAATGATCCCAGTGCTTCTGCCTCAACATCATTACTTGCCTGGACAGGTTTTTCTTAAAGAGACTTATTATTCCCATCATGGATGAATGCTTATGTCTGTTCCTACTTTGTTCTTTGTTCATTTCCATTTATTTTACTCTTGTCTTATATTCTTGTACCAATGTGAGGGCCAAAGTACATACATGCAGTTGTGTGTTTCTTTCCCTTTAGTTTGTTTGAAAACCCCAGAAAGCTGCCTTGAATGCTGCAGGTGACAGCGAGGAGGGAAGATGGTTAACCTTTTATCTGCTGAAAATCATACTTCCCACACCGATGAGGGGGAAAGATACTTAAAAGATCAAGACACTCTTTAAAGAGCGAAAACGCATGGTCGCTTTAGCCTCCTTTATTCCCTGTTTCATCCAGGATTCTGCCAGGATCGAACGCATGCGTTTCGACGAATGTGCGTTCGATCCTGGCTGAATCCTGGCTGAAACAGGGAATAAAGGAGGCTAAAGTGACCATGCGTTTTCGCCCTTTCTGTCACCAATCTGCTGCTTTCAGTTTCAGTCTCCAAGGCTGCATTTCAGTTTTAAAAAATGGGGAAAGAGTCATAACTGACTGTAATGTACAGTTTTGTCTAAGCAGCAGCTAATGCTGAAGTACTTAAATTTAGATATGAATGCTAAATATCCTATTTTTCCCCTCTACCTTCCTATGGTAAAGATCTTTTGAAGTTGTTGTCACACTTTCTGCATCCCTAAGATGTAGGTGCTCCAGCATCTGCAGTTAACCATTACCTTTACAAGAGAGATCAATAATATCTATCGAGGTTAAGTCTATATTTGATTAAAAGGAACAATCAATTCTATTTTTTCATGTGTGTGCGTGTGTGTATGGCTATATAATGGCAGCCTATCTGACAGTTTTAAATAATGTTCCCATTGAAAGAGCTTTTCATAGATCCTGGCCATTCACCTTTTTCCTATACAGAATTCAACTTTTAATCAGTTTAGAAATTGCATTGCTTTGTTCTCAGATATTATCCTTCAACTAATATCTGTGAATTATGGATTTCAACTATATCTGATGACTAATTCTTATTTTATCTTATTTTAAGTCATTCTCTCTGAAGTATGTTGGGCTGTCACCTTTGTATATTGCTCAGACAATCTGCAGCAGTACTTTATAAGCATCTCTTCTTGATTCTTCAAATTCAGTATTTCATGTCAAAGCCAGCATGGAAATAGAAAAATGTTCAGTATATATTAACACCTCTATATTATTAACATTCTGCATAAGGATACAAGATAATGATAAAACTTTTTTAAAACATGCATAGTAGTCACACTGGCTGACTTAGCTATATAAATTATTATCTATGGCTTTAGCATGGGGCAAACACACTTTCAGTGCAATCCAGACAACAACCAGACAACATGAGTCATGAGAGATCAGATCTCTTGACTGTTCTATTTTTACTTTTTAGGAGCCTGAGTGGGAATCTAAATTTGAAAAGAGCAGCAGCACCGGTGATTTACATCCTTCGCTTATATAATCTTACACAATCTAAACCACCAACACTCACCCCTAAACCTGTTTATTTTCTGCTGTATTGAGTATTTTTATATTTATTCTTAATCATTACATTTATTTATATGTCATTCAGGGGTCGCTGTTTCTTCCTTATAAAAGCCTCTCAGAGTGACTTAGAATTATTAAAAAAGCATCCCTAATAATCAGTAAATAGCACTAAGAGAACAAACCCAACAATGTTCCGATATTCATAAGTTATCAAAAGTCCTGGCGGGACAAATACTTTGACGAACTTTGAATAATGTAGCTGAGCTCTGACAGACCATGAAAAAACCATGTTTCTAATGAACAAGCGCTTCCTTGCTAACAGTGTGCCACCTGAAGCTATATACGTCTCTATTATCTTAATTTAATTGAGTAAGGCTATCTCAGACTCAAACAGATTAGGGCTTTAACAGTAAAAAAAAATCATTTGAATTTAGTTTGGAAATAATAAGTTAAGTTGATTAAATATCGGTATTCAAAGAACCCTATGGTCTTGAACACATAAAGCTGCCTTCTACTGAATCAGACCCTTGGTCCATCAAAGTCAGTATTCTCTACTCAGACCGGCAGTGGCTCTCCAGGGTCTCAGGCAGAGGTCTTTCACATCACCTACTTGCCTAGTCCCTTTAAATGGAGATGCCGGGGATTGAACCTGGGACCATCTGCATGCCAAGCAGATGCTCTACTACTGAGCCACGGCCCCTCCCCTTCTGTCTTCTCTAGACAGAAGCTATATTGCCAACATCTGGACCAGAAGAGGTTGTGAGGTTTCCACAGAATGAAAAATAGTGGACTGTTCCCTCTTCTTCTGAAGATAGCATAGCTAAAGCATCAGGATGCACAGCTAGTCATAGCCATCATAGCCCATATAATGCCAGGTCCAGGAGTACTTCCTAGTTATGTACCTGTCCTGTCCAGGAGATATTCAGATTGACAGATATTTATTTGTTTGTTTTATTACACTTCTACCCCGCCCTCCCCAGCCAGAAGGCTGGGCTCAGGGCGGCTGAGTATTATCCCAGTATCATCTATTATGTATCATCTGAATTAAAACCTCACACTGTTTATGACTGTTTGCAGTCTCTGTCCCCACTCACTGTTCATGGAGGACATCAGGAGAAATGATAAATATAATTATTATCTACATAATACTGAAAACAAAGCCCAAAACACACCAAGGAATTTCACCCAGCAAAGTCATATAGTTAAAGGGCATAGGTGATAAGGTGGAACTTTGAAGCACTTCAGGAGTACAATGATGGGACAGTACAACGGTCTTGCAGCATCAGTTGCTGGAACTGCACAGTGATCCATGGGAATCCACTAGGAATCCATGCAAGTGATTCATAAGAGTTCCACAGTCGATGGCATGGAAAGGCATTGGCAGAAAAAGCATCATCAGGGCTGCACATGCCCATCTCTTCTATGACCTGGGTCATCAATTAGGCCAGAAAATGTAGTTTTCATCCCAATCTGCCCCAAAGCCAGATTGAAATAGAACTAGACACATCCATTTCATTCAAAAGTGCCTGGAGCCACCACCCACTTAACCACATTTGCCACCTACTTGACTTTACTAGAGTGAACTCAAATTCACAGTGCAATAGGCAGGCTTTTCCTCAATGGGGATGGTTAAAAAACAATTATGCTGAGTGAATGCACGATGTTACATTTTGACTATAATCACAGGTGTAATTGTAAAGCACGTGATGGCCAAAACATGATTGCAAGTTGACATTCCTGCTTGGCCACCAATTGTTTCAGAAAACCAATGCAAGCACACTCATCAGTGCCTTTCTGTTTTTTCTCATCATAAATCAGATAGATGTGATTTTAAAGCTGCCTCTGTGTTTTTCACATGCAATCCAAAAGGGTGTCCTTTATATGACAAGTATACACATGGTCTCTACCTACAGCGTGTTTCAGTCTTAAGATGGCAAAGGAAGGAGCACTTGCTGACTTAATTAAATTGCAACTGTCCTTTGTGTTAAGGGCCAAGAAGAAGGAAGGGGGAAAAACTCATTGAAAGTATGAAGACCAATAATAAGGCATGCCCATCTCCAGCATCCATCAGAACTCACAGGTCCCTTATAATACAGAAAATGGAAGTCATATTATTAAAGCTGGTTCAAGCTATTTCATTCTCCCATTGCCTTCTCTTGCGCTAAGCCTAGCTGAATTCAAGCTGAGCAGCTTAAAGCCAGCAGGCAGTGGAGCAGGTCCCAGAGGTCTGTCAGCTCCCACAACACTGATATTTATTAGGAAGAAACTCTATGGCATAATGACCAAGCCATCCAAATCACTGCAGTCATTTGGATGGCTTGGTCATTATGTTAACCAAGCTATAGATTAATTTGTACAAAACACACTAGGAACAGACTCTGCAAAAGCCAAAGTCAGAGCATTGGATACTGTTCTGGGGTGGGAAGTAGTGTCATAAGGACACCATAGTAAAAAATAAAAAGTTACAATTAAATTTAAAAAAATCACAACTGCTCTGTCGAGGATAGCCTAGACTAGCCCGATCTCATCAGATCTTGTAAGCTAAGCAGGGTCAGCTCTGGTTAGTACTTGGATGGAAGACCACCAAGGAAGTCTCGGGTCGCTACACAAAGGCAGGCAATGGCAAACCACCTCTTGCCTTGAAAACTCCATAGGGTTGCTGTAAGTTGGCTGCCACGTGACAGCAAAATAAATAAATAAATAAATAATAAGTTGCAATTACATAGAAAATTGTAAATTCCAGTCCTGTAGCAACTTTGAGATCAACAAGAGTTTCAGGGTATAAGCTTTCAAGAGTCAAAGCTCCCTTTGTCAGACACAAGACATCGAAAGTGCTAAGTAGCTGTATTCTAGAGATATTGTCACCTGCGTATCTGTAAACAATATCCTAAGAGGAAAAAAATTCTAGAGTCACTTCTTTATACATTCTGCCAAAACAACTGTAACTGGGGTGGAAATTCATTCCCAGTGATGTTAGCAGGACTGTACATTATTTAACAAACAAAACAATTCACAGAGAAAAAATGATGTGTGACTAAAAGTATATTCCATTTCATGGTGACTTCTGGGTCCTCTTTTGTCTTTGCGCTGTCACTGCATTTGATTTGCTGTCTCTGTACTTGATGTTCTGTTCCATTTTCTTACATATTAGGAAGAAGCAGTAAATTGAAGTCAAGTTCTCACTGGAATGAAACTCCCATTTTAAGAAGGAAATCAGATCTATTCACTTGACCTTGGAACTTGAATGAAATCTTCAGAAACGCAACTTTCTCCAGGGAAGTGTGTAGTTTGCATGTGTGTTGGATATATTAAAAGAGTATAGAGCTCTTGAACAGGATATATGCCTGGAGGGTTAATTTTCAGTCTAAAGGACAATGGGAAACTGGAAAGGCTTCATTTGAACTAATTCATATTGACTTTACAGCTCCATCCTAAGTATGTCTAAAGTTCAATAGGGCTTATTCCCAAGAAGTGTACATAGGACTGCATCCTTAAATTTATTGTAATTCAAAGAGACTGATAACTTTTAATGCGTCTGAAAAGACTATCTCCCACTTTGTATTTGTAGACTTTAGTGATTTGTCTTATGGGTATAAGTCTGGACAACTTCATCTTAATTGGCTGGAAAACAAAGATGCTACATCTTGAAACCAGTGGAAACAACAGTGAATATAGTAAATATCAAATACCTTTAAGACGGCTCATAATAAAAACAAAGGAAGTTTTTCCAAATTAAAAATGCAAGAATTCAATGCACTTATGTACTGGGAAAGATTGCTGGTACAAATATTCACTTCTTTTATCCAGTTCAGTTTCCTTCACTGCTGTTGCTTTAATGCTAATTAGATTTGGCTGCAGGATGATATGTTGTCACTATGACAAGTGAAGACTGTTAAAGTGAGGGAAGTAATCTTTACTCTGAATGGTCTTTTTGTTACATGTTAGCAAAATATAACTAAAAATATCATACATATATTTAATACGTCGTGATTCTTGAATGTTGTTATTTACATAGAGACAAGTGGGGCCCTGCAAGAAGCCTGCGGGAGTAGCTATCTCATTCCCCCCACCTTTGCTTCCTTTCCTCTCCCCCTACTTCTTGCAGTCTCTCATTCCTTCTCCCTCCTGCCACCCCCTTTCTTACTCTCTCGCTCTCCTCCATGCCTGTCACTTTCTCTCTCTTTCTGCCTCCTCACCCGATCACTCTCCCAGCCACCCACCTGCTTCCCCCTCCCGCAGCAGCTCTCCTGGAATCATAACGTATCTCCCAACTACAGAGATCAGTTCCCCTTAAGGTTGCCAGCTCCAGGTTGGAAATTTCCTGGAGATTTTGGGGGTGAAACCTTGGGAGTGTGAGGTTTGG
Source organism: Euleptes europaea (assembly GCF_029931775.1). Taxonomy (NCBI): domain Eukaryota; kingdom Metazoa; phylum Chordata; class Lepidosauria; order Squamata; family Sphaerodactylidae; genus Euleptes; species Euleptes europaea. The sequence continues at coordinate 58,551,094 of NC_079321.1, forward strand.
GAAGGAAAGCAACCTCCGCATGGTATAATGCCATAGAGTCCACCCTCCAAAGCAGCCATTTGCTCCAGGGAAACTCATATCTGTCATCTGGAGATCAGTTGTAATTACAGGTGATCTCTAATCCTCACCTGGAGGTTGGCAATGCGAGTACACCTGGATGAAAAGGCTGCTTTGGGGGGTGGAGTCTATGGCATTGTATCCTTTTGAGGTCCCTCTCCTCCTCAAATCCCACACTCCCAGGGCTCCACCCCTCAAATCTCCAGGAATTTCCTAACCTGGAGTTGGCAACCCTAGTTGAGTCATGCAAGTTGAGTGGTATCAAGTTATCCAGAGGTCGCTGCCAGGCCTAGGGTTGCTAGACTCCACATGGAAATTACAACTGAACTCCAGATGACAGCGATCTGTCTCCCTGGAGGAAATAACTGCTTTGGAGGGTGGACTCTATGGCACTATACCCTGCTGAGGTCTCTTCCCTCTCCAAACCCTGTCCTCCTCAGACTCAACCACAAAATCTCCAGAATTTCCCAATCTGGACCTGGCAACCCTAGTCAGGCCAAGTCCCAATGAGTCCTCCCACAAAGGCCAAAATAGCCCTGGAAAGAGTCCTTACCCCTCCCCCTCCCCTGCCTTTTATTCCCAGAAACTGAAGCCTGGAATACTGTGGTTGCCTAGCAATAGCCACTGAAGGAATCGATTGCTTAAAGCTACAGGCACTCCTTTTATAATTTTTGGATTTTTAAACTCCCCAATCTTTTTCTTTCTTTCTGATTTTTCTGCAAACCTGGGGCACTTTTCATCCAGCCTGCTGCAGCTCCCAGCCACCCCCCACACATATTGTCAGCGAAACAGCCAGGTCCACCAGAGCCCCCGTCCATCCACCCATCAAAGCAGCAGCAGGGTCCACTGTTGCTCCTGTCCCTCCCCTTTCAGTGATGCAGCCAGGCCCATCATGGCTTCCCGCAGCTGCCACCACCCCATCAGCAAAGAACTCGGATTAGTTGCAGCTCCCGGCCACCGTACCTTCACCATAAGTGACACAGCCAGGCCTGCCACAACGTTTTGCCACTCCCCAGCAAAGCAAAGCAGCTGGTTTCGCTGTGGCTCCTGGCCACCCTACTATCAGCAATGCAGCCAGCAGGCTATGGCTCCTGGCCACCCACCCTCAGTAACGCTGCTGGCCCTCTGAAAGAGGCGGAGGTAGGTACATGTTCATGGAGGAGAGGAGAGTGGACATGTTAATGGAGGAGAGGGGTGTTCGTGGCTATTAGCTAAGGTGGATACTGGTCATGCTGCATACCTATTCTCTCTAGTGTCGGAGGAGCACGCCTATTATATTGCGGTGGAACACAGGCAGGACGGCGCTGCTGCAGTCGTCTTGTTTGTGGGCTTCCTAGAGGCACCTAGTTGGCCACTGTGTGAACAGACTGCTGGACTTGATGGGCCTTGGTCTGATCCAGCAGGGCCTTTCTTATGTACATTATGTACATTATCTGCCCACGCACAGACAACCCTTTTTTTTTTGGGGGGGGGGGAAATTTACCCCCCATGTAATTATATATACACACACACACACACTTATAAGTGGTTTGGGTTCTTCCCTAATTACTAACTAATTTGTTTACCATATGTCTTGGTGAAGGGAAGATGAGAATTTAATAAATGTACATAAGATGTGCAGTATTTTTTCACATATATGACTATTGTTCATGCAGGAAAAAAGGTTCCAGGGGGGACCCAGGAAATTACAGGCCAGTTAGCTTAACGTCTGTTCTGGGTAAATTAGTGGAAAGCATTATTAAAGATAGAATTGTCAAGCATATAGAAGGGCAAGGTCTGCTGGGCAAAACCCAACATGGCTTCTGTAAGGATAGGTCCTGTCTCACTAACCTATTAGAGTTTTTTGAAAGCGTCAATAAGCATGTGGACAGGAATGAGCCTGTGGATATTGTGAATTTGGATTTCCAAAAAGCTTTTGACAAAGTCCCCCACCAAAGACTGCTAAGCAAACTTCATAGTCATGGGATAAGAGGACAAGTCCTCTTATGGATTGAGAGCTGGCTGAAAAATAGGAAGCAGAGAGTAGGAATCAATGGTCAGTTCTCACAATGGCGGGATGTGAGCAGTGGGGTGCCTCAGGGATCTGTGTTGCGACCAGTGCTTTTCAACCTGTTCATCAATGACCTGGAGTTGGGGTTAAACAGTGAAGTAGCCAAGTTTGCAGATGACACCAAATTATTTAGGATGGTTAAAACAAAATCGGACTGTGAAGAGCTCCAGAAGGATTTCTGCATACTGGAAGAATGGGCATTAAAATGGCAAATGAGATTCAATGTGAGTAAGTGTAAAGTAATGGATATTGGGGCAAAAAATCCCAACTTCACATATACATGATGGGATCTGTGCTGGCAGTGACAGATCAAGAAAGGGATCTTGGGGTGGTAGTGGATAGCTCAATGAAGATGTCAACCCAGTGTGCGGCTGCTGTAAAAAAGGCAAATTCTATGCTGGCCATAATTAGACGAGGAATAGAGAATAAAACTGCTGATATCATACTGCCCTTGTACAAATCTATGTTGAGACCACACTTGGAATACTGTGTACAGTTCTGGTCACCACACCTAAAAAAGGATATTACAGAGCTTGAGAAGGTGCAGAAAAGAGCAACCAAAATGATTAGGGGACTAGAGCAACTGTCCTATGGGGAGCGGTTAAGATGCTTAGGGCTGTTTAGCTTGGAAAGAAGGCGGCTGAGGGGAGACATGATAGAGGTCTATAAAATTATGCACGGTTTGGAGAGAGTGGACAGGGAGAAGTTTTTCTCCCTCTCCCATAATACTAGAACACGGGGTCATCTGCTAAAGCTGGAGGGCGAGAGATTCAAAACAGATAAAAGGAAGTATTTTTTCACACAACGCATAGTTAAATTGTGGAACTCCCTGCCCCAGGATGTGGTGATGGCTGCCAGCTTGGAGGGCTTTAAGAGGGGAGGGGACATATTCATGGAGGAGAGGGGTATTCATGGTTATTAGTTAGAATGGATACTAGTCATGCTGCATACCTATTCTCTCTAGTATCAGAGGAGCATGCCTATAATTTTGGGTGCGGTGGAACACAGGAAGGATGGTGCTGCTGCAGTCATCTTGTTTGTGGCTTCCTAGAGGCACCTAGTTGGCCACTGTGTGAACAGACTGCTGGACTTGATGGGCTTTGGTCTGATCCAGCAGGGCCTTTCTTATGTTCTTATGGCTTACTTTGTAAAGCTTACTGTGAGAGAAAATCCCCCCAAACCCAATTGCTGCATAAAAAAGCATTTTAAGAAAAGAAAAGAAAAAAAAAAAAACAGCAATCTGAAGGGTGGGGGGAGAAATCCAAGCCTCGGTTTTAAAAAGCCTTTCTTCTGCTCAGAAAAAGCTCCAAGGAAGCAGGAAGCATTTGAATTCCCACCTCTTTATACACTGCTTTGTAATTGGCTGTGAGAGGTAATTGCATGTCCCACTCTTTGCCTTATGCACAGGGATTTCACATGGGCTGAGCTCAGGGGAGAGGGAAGAATCAGGTTAACAGAGGAACAGGAAGTCCTGGGATCTGAGGGCTGGCAGCGAGGTCATCTCTAATGGATGGAAAACTGCATAACTCCAAGGAACAACCGAGACAGACCTGGTGCAAATGTGAGTGGAAGTACCCATGCATAAATGACAATAGTGGTGCAAATTTTTAGGAACTAGTCATAGAAGTAAAATGGCACTGCCTGAGTAACAACGTGGAATCACTAATATTTCAAAATACCACCACCAACACAGAAGCCAACCTCCTGAACTAGAACTGGAATTCAGGATGGTGGGTTCAAAATCATCATCTTTTATTATCTTCCATAAGCATTACCTTTCTTATGGTCATCTGTGCTCAGCTGCTGGTCTTTAATATTTTCAACTGGAGGCTGCCATTCTCACTTCTTCTTTCCAGAAGGCCAAAGATGAAGCCTAATACCAGCACCATCTTGTATGTTCAAATCTGCCTGGTATTCTACAGAAGATATAGACAAGAGGCCTGCCCACATTCTTTTTAAAATGCTCCCAGACTGATGGACAACTTGCACATTGTTTTGTGTTATTTTGGTTAGTTCTAATGTATGATTTTTGTTTTTTATATCTTTGTTTAGGATCCTGGATGTTTACAAAGTTAGAATGCTACATCCTTTGTCCCATATCCACCTGATGGCTTCATACTAATTTATTTAATATCTATGTATATATTTTTATATTTTTTCCTCCACTGGCTTTCATGAAAAAGCTTGCATATAGCTCCCGGGTGGTCTCCCAGTCAGCCACTCCTTGCTGCCAGATCCTTTCAGCTTTAACAAACACTGCACTTCAGTCTATATTCAGGACCATATGAAACATTGTGTGGCTGCAGTAGTGCCTAGGATTTTTGGAGCTGAATTGTGGCATCAGGAAATAACTCATTTCCTTGTGGTTGGCACCAGGACCAATGACATTGCTTTGGGCACAGCGGGAAAGAGAAGACAGCACGATTGGTTTTGGCTCAAAGGGCTTGCAGTCACTCTCTGCAATGCTGCAGTTTAAGCTGATCCCAGAGGACCAGGATGCCAGTCTAGTAAAATTATATATTACCTTCATTAAATCCACAAGCAGGAAATCAATATGAAGCTGAGATGCTTGTTTGCAGAAGGAACCATTTTGATTTGATATTATGTGACTCATAACCAAATTTGCTGACTCATTTGAGACTGTGTACAGACAAGAGCTTTTCAAAGATGTGAAGACAATACTCTTGAGCTGTAATTGCCTATATAGTATATGATCATTTTTTGAGACCAGTCATAGACTCTGTTTTTGTAGGTTTGTGTTAAGATTTCATACTGTAACCCTAGGAAAACCAGTATATTTCCCCAGGAGCACAGCCAGCAATGCTGCAATGGTGTGACTATCGCAGGCATCTATTGGATAATGCCAGTGATAAACAACCCACTTCCCCCCCCCCAAACCATAGCCAGAGTTTCTGTTGGGGATTAGATAGTGAGCTTTGTTACATGTCAGACAGACAAGGGTTAATATTGATTGTATAAGATGCTGACCAGTTCAAGAAGGTGATGTAACCTCCAATGTGTCAATTAGCTATTGGTCAGAGAGGATCAGTTGCAAACATGTTGTTTGTCACGTAGGCATATTCTGCATATTACAGCTCTAAAGCGAAAAGAGCAGAGTTAGTTGCTTTTTGGATCTCAAACAGTAAAGATGGGGCAACTCTGCAATTTAGAGATGCCATGCATTTAAGCTTAGTAACTGCCAGAACTTTTCTGGCAAGTATAGGAAACTAGAAAATGTAGAGAGGATTTCTTATTTTAACCTCAAATGGACCTTACCCTATTTTATAGTGAGTAAAGTTTGTTTTTACTAAGACAAAAGGACTTTGTCTATTCATTGTGTGTGTGTATTAATTTGACTTTCACCAGCCATAATCATACGATCCAAACCTCTGATAAAAGAATTTCCCCAATAGTTTCACCAGGGATGAAAGGGAATAAGAACCCTTCTGGGCTACATCTGAGACACAGCCCACAAAAATCTTATTGATACATGAGATACTAATAGTGTAGATTTGAAAACACACTAATTTTTTTTTTTACCCCACTGGGACAGTGCCCATTATATATAGCACTAGATCTAAGGGATAGGGGAACATTACTTAAAGGTATTACTCATGTTAAAGTGAAACATTGATTGCCCCTGTGTTCAAGTCAGATGGAAGAAAGAAGCATTTCTATGTAAATTTTCAGGATGATACATTTTTGCAATGCACCTGATACAGCTCCTGTGCTAGTGGGTAAGGATCTTGGCATTTGCTGAAGACTAGATGGTTTTACACACACACAAACACCATTGTGGTACAGACGTTTCCAGAACATACTCTCATTTTGCATGTGGATTTTCCAGGTTATGCCTTCTTCCAATTTGGATGATGCCCATTTAAAGTAAAAAAAAAAAATGCTATAGAGTCCCATACATATCATAAGGAACTATGGCTAGAGGTAATGACACATTGTCTCCAGACTGGAAACGTGGCTGCAGATTTTTCTTTTCTTTTTGTGGGCCTGAATCCCACTCAGCTGAAAATCATGCTCAACATTTTCTATTGGGCTTTAAATTGCTGTGTTTCTTACATTTCGATTCCTGTGAAGCATGTTGAAAGTCAGTTTTTGCCTGAAAAACAGAAAGAAATGAAATAAATGGCAGTGACTGAGTATGTGTAAAGTTGCCTTTCCTCCACCCCTGTTCCATAAGCACAGCCTATTTACTCCCCAGCAACTGAGATTCAGGGAACAGCATTCCCAGTCAGACTTTAGCACTGTGAAGTGGTCAGTGTCACAGAGCCCACCCATTCTTTACATCTCCATCTCACTCAGTTAGTGAAGTTATGGCACTTTCCTGTACCCAAAGAAGGAGGCAAGAAAGCCTTTGAGTGGCATCAGACTCACCATGGCAGGGATGCTTATCATCCCCATCAGTCAGATTGGAATGGCTCTGCACAATAGCTTACTTTTCTACCCTGCTGGACCACATTTTAAGGAGCATTGTTGGCCACTTTCAAAAGCACAGGGAAATCATCTGATGACTGGAAAAGAAAGGGTGGAGTGAGTGTAGCTATATGGCTGAGCCTGGTTTAAATTTAACCACCCCCAGGCCAAAGAAGGAGCTGAGGCCAGTGCTCGGGAAAACTTTTTTTGCACAAAGTTGGTGAAGAGTCTCTTCTTCTGTGGCTGTTGTGACAATACTGACTGTCTGAAAGGCCTACTGATAGTTTCTTCTAAATGCTAAAAAGGCCACTATTTTCTTATAGTATGGTGACTATTGGCTAAACTAAGCACTACTAGGACAACAGAACTACTAGGACAACAGAGTCTCTGCATCTGCTGGAAAGTATTGTAGCTTTGTCTATATCTGCCTGCTAGGGTTGCCAATCTCCAGGTGAGGATTTAAAATTGGCTTTGTTGGTCTTACAAAATTGTGTTCTTTGCTCGTTACTTTGCATCAGGTTTGAGGTTTGCATTGGATTCTTTGGTTTTACATTGGCTTGGACTCAAGTTCTAAATTGGCTTGGATTCTCAGGTTTGACATTTGTTGAGTTTCCAACAAATGTCAAAAAACTGTTTAATCTGTTTGCTTTGGAGGATTCTCTAGTTTGATATTGGTTGAGATTCTCTGATTTGACATTTATTGGGTTAGGCTTGCCACATTGTCCCATGTTTCCACTGGGATTCTTTGGTTCTGCATTAGTTTTTGGGGCTTGTTGGTTCTGTTTCCATTGGGAGGCTTTTGGCCAGTAGTTGCTTTGCTTGCTCTTGAGTGTTTGCTTACTGTTTGCCCTGGAGACACCGTGTTCAGGAACCCATAGATTCTGACCTCTTGCTCCCATTCACTTGAAAATTGGGGATTGTTGAATGGAAACGTGCCAGCAACCCCCCTGTAATTTTGGTGCCATTAGCTTAAAAAAAAAACAGCCTTTCTGGCCCCCCAGAAATATTTTCCATAGCGAATAATGATGCTGAATAGTATCATCCTGAAAGAAACCATATCTGAATAATAAACTGGTATGTGGAACCCGGATAACTGGGAACCCTGATTTTTTCTTTATTCCCTTATATTCAGATCTGAAAATATGTTGATTTTTTTTGAGATGCACATCCCCACTTTTTTTAAAGATATTTTATTAACATTTTCAAAAGAGAAGATAACAAACAAACATATACATACACTTTCATTCATACATTTTGCGCTTACTTCAGGAATCAATTTACATAAACATTGTTCTATTGTTACGATATTTACTTAAACATTACTGAACTTGTCTATGTTTATGCTCTAAATTTATCTTTATCTATAACTTGTTCAAAATATATGACTATTATTTTCTATCTCTGTTAAATTTTTATTCTACACTCCAGTTAGCATATTCAAAATAGCATTCCCATTTGTTCTGTGAGTCATAAATCGTTCTTTCTTTCAGGATATTGGTTAGTCTGGCCATCACCGCAAATTCTTCCATTTTTTGTTGCCATTTTTCTAAGTCCGAAACAGTCTCTTGTTTCCACGATACTGCCAATACTATCCTTGCCACAGTCATGAGATATCCAGAAAGTTCTCTATGATTATTTTCCAGGTTCTCTGGTTCTATCCCCAGTAACATAATTTCTGGGTTCATTGGGAATTTGATCTTAAGAATCTTTTGCATTTCTTGGTGAATCTGTGTCCAATATTTTCTCCCCTTTTTACAAGTCCACCACAAATGAAAGTAGGTTCCGTCTTTATCTTTGCATTTCCAGCAGCAGCAATCATATGTTTTGTCTATCTTTTTAATATCCACTGGTGTGATTTACCACCTGAAAAATTGTTTGTACCAGTTTTCTTGCAGATTATTGCTGGCAGTAAATTTAATTGACTTAGTCCATAGTCTTTCCCATTGCTGCATTGTTATCTCTTTCTTGAAAATTTTCATCCATTTAATCATGCATACTTTAACTTGCTCTTGTTCTGTTTCAAATTTGAGCAGTAATTTGTAAATTTTTCCCAAAATACGTTCTGTCTCTTTACTGATTAGATTTTCAAATTCTGTATTTTTTTTAGTTTAGCCTGTTGATAACAGTCTTGTCATAATTTCATAATCATTTGATTGTAGGTTAGCTAATCTACTTTTTTGCTCTGCTTCATCACATCCCAAGATTTTATTTCCTCTTGTTCATTTAACATGTCGTGGTATCTTATAAAATCTGTACGTTTTCTCTCTCCCTTGCTTAGGTATGTATCTGTAGGAGACATCATTAGAGGTGGTAAAGAACTCAATCTATTTTTGTTCCTGGTCCATGTCTTCATCAGTCCATCTTTGATAATGTGCCTCTGTGCAAATATCTCTGATTTTTTTGTTTTCCACAGATAGTAATGAAGACCACAATCCCATGTTCCCTTTTTTATCCAACATTTTTTTATTTGGGCCTCTGATCCAGTCGGCAATCTAAGATAATCCTGCCGCTTGATGATACAACTTGATATTTGGTAGTGCCAGTCCTCCTCTTTTCTTCTCATCTTGCATGACTTTGAAATTAATCCTTGGTTTTTTTGCCTGCCCATACAAATTTATTAATTTGTCTTTGCCATTCAGCCAGTGTTTTTTCTTCTATTTGTATGGAAGCATTTGGAAGAGAAAAGTCAATCTCGGTAATAAATTCATCTTTATTACTGCTGTTCTGCCCGTCCATGACAGATTCAACTTAGTCCATCTTTCTAAGTTATTCTGTATTGTCAGCCACATTTTCTGATAGTTGTCTTTTAGCAATGTTTGATTTTTCCCAATAAGATAGATTCTCAAATACCTTACCGGTTCCTCTGTAACTTTGTATCCTGTCAGCTGCTGGATGTTTTGCTTCTCAGTGTTATCTATGTTTTCTAAGATAATCTTCATTTTATTTTTATTTATTTTATATCCAGAAAATTGACCATATTTTTCATTTTTTTTCATGAGATGTTCTATTGATTCTGCCGGATCTTCCAAAGTTAAGACCACATCATCAGCATAGCACTTTAATTTGTACTTCTTGCCAGAGGTTTTCAGACCAGCAATTTTTTCATCTTGTCTTAATCTGGTTGTTAGCACTTCCAAAGCCATGTTGAATAAAAGCGGAGATAACAGACATCCTTATCTAGTGCCTTTATTGATTTCAAATTTTTCAGATAACTTCCCATTAATCACTAATCTTGCTGATTGTCTTTGATATATACTCTGGATCCATTGTATATAATTATTGCCACAGTTCAAACTTTCGATAGTCTTTAATAGAAAGTCCCATTGGATGTTATCAAATGCTTTTTCTGCATCTAGAAAGATAAAAGCCGCTTTGCTTTTCTTCTGTTTTACATGTTCTATGGCATTAATAATGAAACGCACGTTGTCCCGCATAAGTCTTTTCGGAATAAAACCAGTTTGATCAAGGTGTATGATTTGACCTATTTTCAGCCAAGATAGAAGCAAATATTTTGTAATCCATGTTTAGTAAAGATATCGGTCTGTACGAAGCAGGCAATTGAGGATCATTTCCTTCTTTGTGAATTAATGTGATATGCTCTTCTTGCCACGATTCTGGAATCTTTCCACTTTCTGGTATATCATTCAACAGCTTTTGCAGATATAAGGCTACTTCCTCTTCAAAGCATTTGTAATATCTTGCAGTTAAGCCGTCTGTGCCTGGAGCTTTGTTCGTTTTCTGATTTGCAATTGCTGAAGTAATCTCTTGTATAGTAATATTTTGGTTCCACCATAAATCATCTTTTTCAAATGTTTTCAGCTTAGAGTCAGTGATATATTTGTCTATTTCATCTTGCTTATTCTTATGTATCTGAGTTCGATATAAATTTTCAAAATATTTTAAAAAATGTTCTTTTATATCTCTTTCTTTGAAACTGATTTTGTCCATTATCTTGATGTCCATTATTGTCTTTTTGCCCACTTGTCTTCTAAGTGAGTATACTAGGAATTTTCCTGGCTTGTTCGCATGTTCAAAGAACTTTTGTTTTGCAAATAAAATTTTCCTTTGCAATCATGTCAATCATGTCAATTTCTGCTTTTTTTCTCTTTATCTCATTCAAGATTTTTTTTTGCTTTTGCCTGCATGCTGCTCTTCCAATTTTTGCATTTCTTCTATCAATTGATCTCTTCGCTGTCTTTTTTGTTTTTTGAGTTTGGAATTAATGGCAATCAATCTTCCTCTCATGAAGGCTTTGCTTGCATCCCAAACCTTTGCAATTGGAATGTCCAGTGAGAGATTCAATTCAAAATATTCTTTCAATTCTTTTTTGCATTGGAGTATCACTTCTTTTTTCAGCAATAAGTTATCATCCAGTCTCCATCTCCGATAATAATTTTGGCAACATTTCCACATCTTCTAAACTATTTAACATTGTCTTGGAAATCCAACACATATCGATTCTTGAATATGAATCATGTCTTTGTGAGTAGTTTGTGCACCCTCTTTTGGCATTGTTTTTAATTCTCCACACATCTTGTAATTGTAATAAGTCCATGTATTGTTTAACTATTTTTGGGAGGCAACCTCCTTTATGATTCTTTGATCTGTCGATTTTGGGATTTATAAAACCATTCATGTCTCCAATCACCATTATTTCTCCCTCTTGCTCTTCTAGTAGTAAGTGAAATATTTTCTCAAAAAATTATTGTCTTCCATTACTTGGTGCGTAAATACACATCAGAGTCCAGATTTTCCCTTCCATCGATCGTAGCTTAACCAGAAGATATCTCCCGGGTCTTTAATCTCAGTGATTATTTGAAGATGTGGGTTTCTTAAATAGATCACCACTCCTTTTTTTGGTTTTCCTTTGCTGATGTGATGATTGCATGGCCTAATCTTTTATTCTTTAATAAGTGTTCATGAGCTTGTTTAATATGTGTTTCCTGAATACAAATTATATCTGTTTTTTGTTTTGTCAATTGATGGAATGCTCTATTTCTTTTAGATGGTGAATTAAGTCGGGACCCCCTGACCCAATCTTTACAAAACTTGGGGGTTCTTGCAAGAAGGATCCCCTGAAGCTACACTGAAATTTTGGGACCTCTACCTCCAAACATGCCCCCCCCAGAACCGCAGAAAGGCGCAAATGTGTTTTTAATGCCTTTATGGTTATGCTGCTGATTCAGAGCCCCCAAACTCGCCTAATTCGGCTCATTGTTTTCCTGCCTTTTTTGAATTCGGCTCCATCCAAACTAGAAACCGCCGTGTCGGGGAAAATTCGGCTGTTTTTTGGTTCGGGACGAACCAAATTGACAGCCTTAGGATCATTAGCCGCTTGTTGAAACACGGAGAAACTTGTTTGTTTCAGTGCTGCGTAATGGCGCCCGCCGCTTGCTCACCACCCGCTTTTACTTTTGATTTTGTTTTGCGGACTTGAGCTGCTCTCCTTTGTTTTTTCTGATGTTTCTGATCTTCCCCTCTCTCCTTTACTTCTTTAACCAAGCTACCTGCCTTTTTATTGTAGCTTTTAAATCGTTTAATTCGTTCTTGTTCTCCCAGCTCTTCCCCCCCTTCCGTTTGCCCATCTCTGCTGGCTGCTTGTAATCTGCCCCACCGCCGCCTTCCCCCGCTGTCTCTGCCACCACAAATTTCTTCACCCCCTTCTTAGTTTAATTTTCTTTTGAACAACCCTGAAGTAAGCTTTGTTTGGGGTTCTCGAAGTTCTTTAACACTCACCCATCTTACACTCACACAGTTACACAGAAATGGTGAAGGCCAGCCTGGTTGGTCTCTCCACAAACCCCCGTGCTGAAATCGCCAGATCACGTTGAAAGAGAGCGATCGCCGGTTCACCTGGCTCTCTGAAGAGAGGGGGAGTCCCCCGGAGAGTTCTTGCCTGGCCCCAATCCTCGGGGTCCCAGCAGGGGGTTGAAAGGAAGAGAACACTTAAAAAGCACTCTCTCTGGCTCGCCAAGCTCCATTGGAAGTGTTTGAGATGCACATCCCTACTGTGGGGTATACCACTGTGTTTGTAGTGTCTGTTGCTATAGGTAGGCTCCTACTACACATTTTTTGCTTTTGTTGAAAATATTTTAAACATTTTGTTTAAAATGTTAACACTTATTTATGCTTAGTGCATTGTCTTTTGGATGTCCCACTCTGTTGATTGTACTGTCCTGGTAAGAAAGATAGACTACAAATAACGTAAATAAATTAAACAAAATACATTAGTTCCCCTGGAGAAAATGGCACCTTTGGAGGGTGGACTTAATGGCATTATATCCCACTGAAGTCCCTCCCCTTCCCAAACCCCTTCCTTCCCAGGCTCCACACCCAAATCTCCAAGCATTTCCCAATCTGGAGTTGGCAACACTATTCCTATGAACATAAGGTCAATAAAAGATTGCAGAGCTTGTTGGTAGATGTCTCTGGTCAGTGGTAGGCCCCTTATCTGTTAATGGGCCCTGACAGCTGTTTGACCATACTGACTGCTACTATTGGGCCTGTATGCTCTCACTTAGGGTTGCCAGGCCTCCTTTTGTGGTAGGAGACCCACCAGCACTCTTTGTTGCACACCACCACATGGAACAACAGCAGGAGAAAAATGAAAAAAAAAATACAGGTGTTGTATGTGCCATGACCTCACTTGAAAGCAGAATCCCAGGAGTGACATCATGTCACTCTAGGAATTGCTAGGAATTGTATGGTTTTACCATAGAGTTTCCAGTGATTCCTAGAGCAATGTGACATTACTTCCACTTTTTCCTTGAAGTGATGTCATGACACATGTGATTCTGATGTCTCCACCACCAAAGCTCCTGCTGGTTTGCAGGCCTGGCAACCTTACAATCACTTCCTATGATGATGGTATCACAGTGCTTAGCAATGCTTTGTAGTACCTTCTGAGCATGTAAATGTAAAAGTTTATTGATACGGCACCAGCCAGACAACAATAAATATATACTCTTATAAAATACAAAGTTATAAGGCACCTGGCATACTTATAATAACAATATAAAATTCCTTACATAGTGAGAAGTTAAAAGATTAATATTCATTTAAGTTTCTGAGGCCCACTCTATGAGCGAGTCTTACAAATGAATGCTCAAAATTTAGCAACCTGCTTTGTGACTGAGGCATCCCCCTCCCAAAGTAAGTATTTGGTTTTTCCCTCTTCAGAGATAGCAGTAGTTTTTTTAAGTGAGGGAACTATGAACTTTAGTCTAGCTTCCTCATTAAAGGGACACTTAAGGAAAGCATGTTCGACTGTGTCTATTTCTCCCAACTTACAGGGGCAGAGTCTCTATGATCTCGGTACCTTCTTATATCTACCTTCTAAAATCACTGAAGGTAGGGTTGCGCATCTTGCCAGCGTAAAGTCCCTCCTATTTATTCACCTCTAGTAGGGAATAAAGTAGGGGACAAATCTACTTCTGAGCATGTAAATTGCTTCATTTACATCATCTTGGTGGGGCTTACAGCAGTTTTGAAAAGCAGGCCAGTATACCATACAAAGGACAGGCAGGTCCCAAATTCCTCAATGCCACCAAAAGAGTTCATATGATCCAGGAATGTCTCAGCTTGCCACTCGGTTTTTAGCTGCTACAGCAGATGAGGGGCCAGTTCCAACGCTACTTCATTTTTGTGTGCTGCTCTCTGTGCTTTTTCATTAGCAAAAGAGCACCAACTTGGCGGCAAAGCAGACCCCCCCCCCTCTGCAGATGATGCCTTCTATGATACAAGGCACCAGAGAGCAATCCCTGACAGCCTGTGCTTGGTGATTTCAACAAGACACAGAATCCTCCTGAGCTATTCCGTTCCCAACTATTTCTTTCAAATCAGGAATAAAAATGTTAATGGGCCTTTTCATGACTGTGAGAGCATATGGGAGTTACCATGGGACAAGAGAGTTACTCAAGTAATTAATTGTGATTGTTGAACTGCATGGTAATAACCACAGCAGAAAAATAGATTAAGGGCCCAGGATTCCAGTAAATTATACACCTCTCTTCTGAGAAGATATTTTTATGTGATTCTTTTTCCATACTGTAGTTAATGTTTCCCCTTGTTCTGTCAATTTGTCTGTATCCTCGTAAATGTTGCTAAAGCATATGATAGCAAGTTACAAACTGGTATGCCTATAAGTTATAATCTTCCGTGTTTATGCAGATGGTCTTTGAAAGCATACTCAATAAAGAGAATAAGGTGGTAGGGGGAAAGATAGCAAGGCCAGTGATTTCTTTTTATCACTGTTACTGCCATTGCCATGTTACTGATGCACAAGCAGCTTTATTCTGTGAAACCAATGATAACAGAAGAATACAGATAAAACTTTATATGTTATTAAAGTATAAATTTTATTGTTGGGGGAAAAACCTATAATGTAACCTTCAATCCTGTATTCAAACTGGTAATTCTTTTCATGTTGTCACATTACAAAATCTCTTGATGTGTCTTATTTGTGACAGAAAATATAAAACGCTACAGACAATACAAATAATAAAGTGCACTTTGTTTCCCTTATCCTTAGAGCTATCACAGAAATAAATTACGTACAGAAAGTCCATAATTTGATGGAGAAAAAGAAGTGAAAGTAGTGTGGGGAGGAGGGAAGAAAAGAAAGCCTGATAGGTCATCCTCCCCCCACCAACCCATACACAAGCATTTAGTCTACAGTAATCTACCAGGACTGTCAAATTTGATTGAAAGATAATACGAGATTTTTTCTTGCCACAATTTATAGCATGTATCCATTAGGAATAATTATGGTTGCATGATTTTGCTGGCTGTTATCTCTACAAGTGTTACTAATGGTTTTATCAATTACTCCCTGTCCAATAACTGCATGGTGGTAACCTAATTTAAAGACACTCTATCACCCTGCTGATTTGTGTAGTAGTAAATGACAGGATTTGAGACACCAGCCAAAGGACTCACTTCAGTGACTTAGTCTCTAATAATTAACAATTAGCAGGTACCAAGGAAAAAAAAAACCCTTAAGACTAAAAACTCCTGTGTGAGGTTAGCTTTTCCAAATACAAGAAGCTGCATAGGTTATACAGATGCAAAATTCTATTCATTTATTTAAATAATTATTTTTATGGCCACTTCATAGCCAGGGCTCTCAAGACAGTGAACATTTTTTTAAAAAAAACTCAAATACATAGTAATACTTAAATAAATGATCTAAAGGTGTACGCTGATAATTTTTGTTGTTGTTATGATTTCATATCTGGGATTTCAGCAGGGGGGAACCTTTACTGTGATTTCTGGGTTTTGGAAAGGACATTACCAATGCAGGTTTCAAATCCATGGGTTTTTTTGAGGGGGGGTCCAGATTTTTAGGACCATTATTTTAGGACCAACGGGGAACCAATTTGAGGGCCTGAGGAAGCTTTTATTGAAGATAATGGCACCAAATTGGGTCAGAACATAGTCCTCTCTCTAATCTAAATATCCCCAAATTTCACGTGGATTGGACCAAGGGGTCCAGTTCTAAGGGTCCCTGAACAAGGTGCCCCCAATCATCCTACTTGCCGAGGGGAAAGGGGCTCTACCCCCACAAAGGAGGGAGGCAAGAACAAGCCAGCCATAACTGCACCTCTGCTATTATTCCCTATGGTGGACTTTTTTTCAACCCAATGGCACCAAAATAGCAGGAGAGCTTGTGCCACCTGTCCATTAAAGACCCTCCCTCAAGTTTCAAGCAAATTGAACCAAGTGTTCCAATTCTACAGGCCCCTGAACAAGATGCCCCCAGCCATCCTTCTTGCAGAGGTGCAGACTGAGAGGGGGAATGGGCCCCACCCCCACAGGAGGGAGGGAAAGAGAAGGAACCAGCCAGACTTGCAGCTCTGTCAGACCCTGAGCCTGGCTTGTGCTGACCAGGAGCTACCTTCCTTGGGCCACTGTCAGGGAAATTTGGAGAATCAAAGAAAAACAAGGGATCTGCTGCTGCTGACGTTAAGCACCTGAACATGAAAAACCACAATTTTTCAGGGAAATGGGGTTTTTTTTTAATGCCTAAGAATCCCAGATGCGTGTAACCATTCCAGAAAATCATGGTAATAACCTGAGTGATTATCATGCATTTTTCACCTTGGGAATTTTGTAATGCACAACCCTGAATAAATCAGTCAGTCAAAATTAAAAAAGCAAAACAAACTCAAGGAAGCATGACATCATGCACCAGTTTAGCTCACATCCTGCTTGCAGGAAGTGATCATAAGAGCTAAATATCTGATATATGTTTCATCTCAGTGTGAGAGACACTTAAAGACACTGTCCTTCAGTGGTACTCCTCTGAAGATGCTTGCCACAGCTGCTGGCGAAACGTCAGGAAAGAAAATACCAAGACCACGGTCACACGGCCCGGTAACCTACAAGAACAGATATAATAATGTTTGAACTGACTGAAACATACTTTCTTAACAGAGAGAGAAAGCTTAATCGACCGACCTAAGGGCCAAAGACAGAATTCTAACGGTCAAGAATTCTCCCAGCTTGCAACACCCTCCCTCCAATAGAAACAATGTCCTTATGCAAGGATTTCATACCCCAACACCTTGCTAGGGTGGCTCTTTCCCTACCAAGGCTACTTTGGTTCTGGAGGACTGCTGTTAAACCACCAGGCAATGATGCAGAGTTCTGGAGTGAGGTGCCCCAATATGCAGATGACACCAAGCTCTATTTCTCCCTAATAGTAAAATATGGTTGGTCTGTAAAGTTCCTAAATAGCTGCTTGGAGATGGTAATGGGATGGCTGGGGTCAATAGCCTGAAGCTCAGTCCAGACAAGGTGCTCATCAATAATAAAGCTAGTTCTGAGGAGTCAGCCTGTACTGGAGGTAGTTGCACACTCTCTGAAAGAGCAGGTCATAGCTTGAGGTGTTGCTCAATGAGGCTAATGTCACATACAACACTGCACTGAACATTTTGATGTCACCATAGTGATCGCTTTCCAGTGCAGACCCTTCAGCTCAGGGGTGATACGTGGCAATAACACTTTCATAATCTCTGGACTAAACAGGATCGATCCCTGGTTGGTTGCATATGTATGTACGGGATGCATCAGCTGTGAATAGAATTGTAATGAATGATCTTTGAGATGCTAGTGACAAAAGCCACCTGTATTAAAAAGTCGAGAAAACTGTTGGGTTTGTGAAAAAAAAAGCTAATTTTAATCAACCATGGCTGACAAAAGGAGATCAGTCTGGCAAGAAAAAATAATGATTATTGTGAATGTTGAGGTTTTAATGCTATATTTGCAGAAACAGGATCCTTCATTATAGATCAACTAGATTCGAGTCCAGAAGCAACCAGTTATAAGGCAAGCAGGCAGATACAGACCTGGAGAAGGGAGCTTTGACTCTCAAAGGTTTATTCCCCAAAAATCTTGTTGCTCCTGGACTGGAATCTAGATGTTCTATGCAGACCAACATACCCTCTGAAACTATCTTCATTATAGGTCGTCAGTGAGATTTTTAGATACTTCTTGGAAATCTATTACCTTAGAATGGAATTGGAGGGGATGCTTTTAAAGGTGATATTCAGATGACATTTCCCTCTAAAGTGTTTTTGTAAATAAAAAAACCTTTCATTTAGAAAAATGTGTCCTTCTAAATAAGGTTTCGAACTTTGAAGCTGAAAATATTCTCTCATATTCTGCATGTAGGCACAAATATACTTGATAGTGAGCGAACAAAGGTTGAGGTTTCTGCAGTGCACAGTCCTTCTGTTGAGTCCATTAGTATATTTGAATTTGGCCTGATGGGACAAAATTGCCTAGAATAAATCATCATTTGGGTTATTGTGTCAGATCTTAGTACATCAAGCCATACAGATGAACCAAGATCCTAATGTAAAATCTTTTCCTAAGAGCCTTCAGGGCTGTATGTTTATAAAATGCTGCATTTTAACTACTCAACAATGATGACATTTTCCAGCCTTACATGAAAAAGCAATACCCGCTGTTGCATACTCTTCTGTGAAACTAAAGAATTGCCAGACTGGATTAAATCAGTGATCCATCTAACCCAATCTCCTGACTCTGATAGGAGCCAATTGTCAAGGTATTATAGAGGAGAATGCAAGAAGCCATATATTGTGTATAAATATGGATACCAGATCCTCTTCCTATGTGGTAGTTTCTTCCTGAAGCCCTTCAGTTAATAATGGGCTTATGCCCCAAAGAATGAAATTATATTCAGTCTTAAAATATCAATAATAAAACATCATTAGCCATACAAATCCTTGTGCACTTGTGTATTTGACTAACCCTGGCCATAGAGCTTTCTATATAATGGACATAATCAGCATTGCAGGGTTATTGTGTACTATGCTAAACTACCTTAGTGTCTCTGTTTGGGATACTAAATCTCTATTTTGAAGCTGAGACCTTCTCCTGTCCCACACCCCCAACATAATACCTGTATTGAGGTAGTAGAAAAGACCAAGAGTCCAGCAGCACCTTAAAGACTAACCAAATTTCTGGTAGGGTATTTCTGGAGGTCTTTAAGGTACTACTGGAGTCTTGCTCTTTTCTACTGCTACAGACAGACTAACAAGGCTACCCATCGTGATCTATGTCCATGCATTGAGGTAATACAAAGAATCCCATGAAAGGGAGAATGGACTGCCCTTAATGTGGCCGTGCCAGCTAGGAGTGCTCTGAGATCAACCTGAAAGGGGGAAAGACCCTAAGAGAATGGCAAAGACTGGCACTCAGAGACACCACCAGTACAAGCCTATGGAGAGTTGCTACAGCTGAAGAAACAGGGGCTCAGACTACATGGGATTGTGCTTCATAATTAGGAACTGGCAGTATTTTACCAATGAGACTCTCCCTGAAAACATTAACATATTGAATTGCTTACCATTTTGGCTGGACCTTATCATCATCATTCAATACCTATTATTTCACTCAGTAATCATGCCCATATTAGACCAAGCACCTCTAGACCCCCTTCCTGCTTCCATACTGTTTGAATTTGCCCCTAAATGTTTCCGTGTCTGATACCAAGCTGATTCTATCCTCTTGGCACTGTCTGCGTACATAGGTGGCTGCCATCTCAACATTCCTTTGTTTCCAAGCCCAGAAAAGGAAGAATAGATTAATTCTTATGCCCTGCATGCTTGTAACTGGGGACAGAATCCTTCCCCAAAGTGAGGCGATACCTTAAGACTACCTATGTCTTATGAGCTGCTTTAGCCACTCTCTGATGCATGACGCGTGGTCTTGCTCCTTCCTCTTTTGTATTTCCTTGCTGCTCAGCAACACGGACCCCTGAATCTGTGTTGGAGTCTCCACTGGATGCTAAGATTGGTATACAGGTTCTCTCTCACCCTGTCTCAGTTCCGCTCAAACTGGTCCTTTCCTCCGCTCCACCCCTTCCTGTTCCCTGCCCAAGTGAGACAACTTGTTCAGGGTCTTGGTGCTTGGAACCACTCTCTTATTCATACAGGCAAATTCAGAGGAAAGGATCATGATTTCATGCATTGTTCTCCTTTAATAATCTTTATGTCTAATTTTTATCCCATTTGTATATTTTCCTACCTCATGGCAGCATTCATCAGCAGATCATAAAGATCCTTAATGATGGCATGTGAATCATAGCTGTCATTAATGGTTTAAGGTCATAAAAAGGTAAAGGTAGTCCCCTGTGCTAGCACCGGGTCATTACAGACCCATGGGGTGACGTCACATCCCGACGTTTACTAGGCAGACTTTTGTTTACGGGGTGGTTTGCCAGTGCCTTCCCCAGTCATCTTCCCTTTACCCCCAGCAAGCTGGGTACTCATTTTACCGACCTCGGAAGGATGGAAGGCTGAGTCAACCTTGAGCAGGGTACTTGAAACCAACTTCCATTGGGATCGAACTCATGTCGTGAGCAGAGCTTGGACTGCAGTACTGCAGCTTACCACTCTGCGCCACGGGGCTCTATAAGGTCATAGGGTCTCACAAATGTCCCCCCAAGATTTATGCATGTATTTACTTAGGATATTTCTATGCTGCCTCTTTGGAGTCCTGTTTGAGGCAGCTTACAATCAAAATCACCACAATATTTTTTTAAAAAGCCATTAAAAACAAGCCATTGGACATAAGCAGCATTAAAAAAAAAACTATCCATAAAACTGAAGCAGACCATTAAAAAGCTGAGAAGATAAAACCCAAAGGCAGGGGCACAGAGAGCAGGTCTTGAGAGGCAGATTTTAACTGGGGGGCTGGATAGTATGGGAGGAGACCGTTCTTCAAGTACCTGGCCCCAAGCCATTCAGGGCCTTATAGGTAAGAACTGGCACTTTGAATTGCGCCTAGGGTTGCCAGGTCCCTCTTCGCCACCGGCAGGAGGTTTTTGGGGTGGAGCCTGAGGAGGGCAGGGTTTGGGGAGGGGGGGACTTCAATGCCATAGAGTCCAATTGCCAAATCGGCCATTTTCTACAGGGGAACTGATCTCTATCGGCTGGAGATCAGTTGTAATAGCAGGAGATCTCCAGCTACTACCTGGAGGTTGGCAACCTTAATTGCACCCAGAAGCCAATGAATAACCAGTGCAGATCATTCAACTCAGGGGTAATACAAACCCTGTAGTCAACCCCTGACAGTAGCCTGGTTGTTGGATTTTGGACCAACTGAAGTTTCCAAATTATTTTCAAAGGCAGCCCCACACAGAGCTCATGACAGCAATCTAACTTGGATGTGATCAGAGCGTGGATCACTATGGCCAGATCATACTTCTCAAGGAACGGCTGTTGCTGGTGAACCAGCTGAAGCTGATGCAAGTAGTTATGTGCCATGGAGGAGACCTGAGCCTCCAGCTATAGGCCAGGATCTAATAGCACTCCAAAGCTAAACATCTGCTTCTTCAGGTGGGGTGCAATCTTCTCCAGGACAGGCTGACACTGCAGTCCCCGAGCAGCCTCTCCATTGACCAACAGCACCTCAGTCTTGTCTCCAGTTTATTGGCACTCATGTGTCTAATCACCTTCTCCAGGCACATGTTCAGGATTTCCACAGACCCACCTGGCTTAGCTGTTTGCCACCTGCATATTGGTGACCCCTCACTAAAAATCCCCAGAGGATATTTTACTTCCTTTGCTAGGAAAGGTTGAGGGCAGCAGGAAAAGAGGAAGACCCAACAAGAGATGGATGAACTCAATAAAAGAAGCCACAGCCTTCAATTTGGAAGATCTGAGCAAGGCTGTCAAAGATAGGACATTTTGGAGGACTTTCATTCATAGGGTCGCCATGAGTCGGAAGCGACTTGACGGCACTTAACACACACACATAGTCCAAGCAAGCAGCATTAGGAGTGAGAGGCTATAGAGAAGCTGGGTTTCCATTTTTTTTGTATGTTGAAATTTGAATGTTGTTAGAAAAGAGGAATCTTTTGTGAAACTGGCATGTCAATTGCCAGAAAATTCAAGCTGTTTCTTTATATTTTGTCAAAGTCCTGGACGCCAAGCACTGCTCAGAGGGAGTCTGAGGCTCTACAGGGCTAACTTGCGAGACTTCAGAGAGCTGAGTAATTTCTATCCATAGGGATCATGCAGCTCAAAGGCCCTCAGTTCAACTTTCATAGCTGCTCCCTGAAGATTAAAAGCCAACAAACGAATGGGACTTTTGTACAGCACTAGCCGAGCCTTACTCGGTGACCAACACCGAGCCAAAATGCAAATAATCTCAGGAGACCTGTCAAAAATAAATGGGGGAAAGAGGAGTTTTTGTATGATACAAAAAATGAAAATGAAACTAAATCGCTTTTGCTTAACTCTGTTATTAGTAATATTAATGTTATATCAAGCTGAGAGTCGGTTGGTGCATTATTCAGTCCAATCCCACAATAGCCCTGTATGCATGAAATCGGTAGATATGCCTGAGCAAGCACACAAAAGCTACTGATCTTAGGACAGCTAATGCACCCTCTGCACAGACAAAACTGTGTGTATTACTTCAGTTTTGTTCTGAGGATGGGTGCACATAGAAGCAAGCATGTAACGTTTTTGCTATCCAACTGTTCCTTGGAATAGGGTAAAAGCACAAACAAGCTAGACTGATCTCGTCAGGTCTCAGAATAGGATTGCCAGCTCCGGGTTGGGAAATATCTGGAGATTTTTGGGGTGGAGCCTGAGGAGGGTGGTGTTTCAGGAGGGGAGGGACTTCAATGCCATAGAGTCCAATTGACAAAGCAGCCATCTTCTCCAGGTGAATTGATTTCTATTGGCTGGAGATCAGTTGTAATAGCAGGAGATCTCCAGTAGTACCTGGAGGTTGGCAACCCTATTTTAGAAGCTAAGCAGGATCGGCCCTGGTTAGTACTTAGATGGGAGACCACCAAGGAAGTCCAGGGTCACTATGCAGAGTCAGGCAATGGCAAACCACCTGTGAATTCTCTTGCATTGAAGACCGTATGGGGTCATCATAAGTCAACTACGACTTGGCAGCACTTTACACACATCTATGGACAAATTTTAAATGTCTGCTTTTCAGTCTAATGCCTTAAATTTTAATATCCACTCATCTAAATATTTAGGACTGACATGGTTAGCAACATAAATTTTTTACCTACACTTTTGGTACTTTTATGTCAGGTTTAGTAGTAATTGTTTTGCTGAGTAAATCCACACCCGATGCCCTCACAGCACACCAAAGCCTACAAGGCCTAGTTTATTGGTATATCCAAACCTGGTGGGACCCACCTTCTGTCCATGGTTTACCCACTGACCAGTCAAACCCTGCCCCTGGTTCCACCCCAATACACCCCTGGCTGCCTCTACTGATATTTTTAAAACCACATTGACAACCTTACTTGGGTTACATCCAAAGAGTACAGATCGTAATATAATCAGAAAAGTAAGTATATCATTCATCTAGAGTATGGTTGTGTATGTGGGGCTGCCATTGAACCTGGACGAGTGAGAGGTTCAGACAATTATATGCAGAGCAGACAATGGTTCACTCACAGTTGAAAGTTCTAGTAAAATAATTTGTTCTTTACCCTTTTCTGTGTCTTTGCTTTAATAAGCATTTGTTATATGATTGCCTTATTCCGTCTATTTCAAAGGGCCCATTCGCATGCTCATTTTTTCCTGTGTAATATGCATCCTGACCACTCTCCAGGATGTATTTATGTTGAGAATCCCATATGTGACGCAGCTCTGTATAGAATATAGCCACAGCTTCCCAGAAGTGTGTTCTGTGGCCATTCCCAGTTCCTCAAGTCCTCCTAGGAACCAGTCACTGGACTGGACTGTATTTCTAAAAGCCAGGTGAAATTCTAGTAAGAACAGTAAAATCACTGATGTTGTTCACACTGTGGCTTTTGCCTCTCCCATCCTCCTCAATTCATCTGCATATTCTTTTGAAAACTACTCACTGAGTATCTGTAGACAAAATGATGTCATCAAGCACAGCGTGCAGCCACTAGAAGTGGGACAATTATAATTTTTGTAGCTGATTAATCATCATGAAAAAGTAAGTCAATTGACGCAATCATACATCCAAGGTGATTAATCACACTTCACTTGTCCCCCCCCCCCCAATGTATTTTTCAGAGAGTGCAGACTCTGGTTGATTCTTCCTCTCCCCCCACCGCCCTTGAGCTTTTTACTTGTGGTCACAGATGTTAAGTAATCACCTTGTCCTAATACTTGACTTGCCCTAATCTTTGCTTCTACTTAAACCCTTCACAGCAAATGTATTTCTTTTCTTGGAAAGCAAATGATAAACGAGTTATTACAGGATGGCATTTTTTTTGGGGGGGGGTGGTTTACAGGTTAATCAATAACTGAAATAGCCATAATTGTGCTCTGTAATCACAGATACTTTTAATAATCACTCTGCTTTTCTATTTCTTCCCCATTGAACACTAATGGTGTGATTGCTACCAAAACACTGACAGCAAGGTGGAGTCTGGTCCTGCCTTTTCCAGCCGAATTTGGTGATTGCCTAAAGTCAAGTGATATGATACTTTAAAAAGAGGCTGTATTATTATTTTATTGTCCCTTTTCTTTTTGATAGTTCCAGTTCATGTGGGGGTATGCTATGGCAAGGGTTTTTTCATATATTGTATCAATCGCTGGTTATCTCTTTCTGTAAATTGTGTCAATCATTGGTTAGGACTTTCCTTATTGTTGTGGTGCATTGTTATATTTATTCTGTACTATTGATATATATGTCAGTATGTAGAATATCATGGGTAAAAAACAACCACAAAAACAACATTTCCTACTCCACAAGGAGCTGGCAACCTAAATATCAGCTATGAGGAAGGGAGCCAACAAGGGGAATGGGAAGTATGACAGGGCATTATTGTAATTTTTAAATATTTTTAGCTGAATTTAATAATCATCCTCAAGTTACAGGATGTATTTATATATCATTCAGTACTAATATATACAGGCATTTTAAAGCTGAATTTAAGCATAGCCCGAAGTTAAATTGTATATTTGGACAAAACCATTCTTAAACTTTGAAATATTCTTAGCAGAGTTTAATCATCATTCAAAGTTAAATAGGTTTCCTTTTTTAAAAGGTATTTTAATGCAATTTTGACATTTAGGTGATTCAAAATGGTTTCCATTCATGAATGGCCGAATGGGAACAACAACATTTTGCCTCACACTTAGTGAAAATCCATTTCAGCCAGGAGCTCTGGCTGTCTGGCTCTGAAAGGTAGTGTTGTATCAGTATGAAGATCTCATCAACATAGCAATGATTCATGCCATTTTTACCACATGCAAGTCTAGGAAACAGGAGAGCCGCAGTCAAGATCTGGATTGTCAAAAATTTGACTAACACACATACACTATACAATCATGCCATTAATTATGCTAATAGTTGCCTGCATCACAGGATAAGGATTTGCTGACTTTTACCATTATCCACAGATCCACTTTTTTTGTGTTAGGTGGAGCATGCATATGAGCACACATGTACATCAGGCTTCTCAGATTTTGTTTTGTTCTAACAACTTCAATAAAAATCCACCGCTGAAACTCCACGAGCTTCAAAAGTGGGTTTGTCAAGTGGTCTGCAGTTTGGGTGTTCCCACTGAGTTAGCTCAGGATCCACTAGACTATGGCCTTAGCCTAAAATATTAAGACATTCTGTTACATAGCTAAGCATATGCTCTGTTCACACAATTATCTGTTCATAGGAAAGAGATAATTGCTAAATTATTGTGCGGTAATTTTAATTTTGATAAGTTTTTATATTGTATTTTATCTGAAATGCTGTATGATTGCTACATATAGTCTGTATTTATTGGTCTTTGACCGCAAATAAAGTTCATTCATTCTGTTCATGCTGAAAACAAGGAGGTTTAAAGGTGCATATCAGTGACTAGATTATGCCCCAGTTTTTGATGTGAATGGAACTGGTGCCATGCTCCCAGGAAGAAAGGAAGATCAGTAGTTATTTTTCTGCTGTAAACCCCCTTGGGCAATTATTTTAGAGAGGCAGCACATAAAATTTCTTGAACAATAAATAAATGGTTGTCACCTTGGGGAAGTCAGTTGTTTCCTGCCATCAGAACATGGCCCCTCCTGTTCCTAGAAGATTTTGCTCCCACACTACTTTCCATCTTCCCTCTCTCCATGTCTCCATTACCGATTGTTTTCTCAGATTCCTGCTTTTTAGATATTTTTTCTTATATATATATTTTAACATGAGAATTTGGCCATGTATATTTTCCTGGTAAAGAAAAAAAGGCAGCAACTTTCTGTTTGCCTGTCTTTTTCTCTACCAAGTTTAGAAACATTGCACGGGAAGGTTGAATGAATGTTTCATGAACGTCAAAAGGGGGTTTGTCAAGTGGTATGTGGGTCTGCCGTTTGGGTGTTCCCACTGAGTAAAATAAACAAAAAAATGGGTGATGGTAATGCCTCCCCAGGAAAGCAGTGCACTTTGGAAGAAGAAGAACAGATGGTTTTTATATGCTGACTTTCTCTACCACTTAAGGAAGGATCAAACCAGCTTACAATCACCTTCACTTCCCCTCCCCACAACAGACACCCTATGAGGTAGGTGAGGCTGAGAGAGCTCTAACAGAGCTGTAACTTGCCCAAGGTCACCCAGCTGGCTTCGTGTGTAGGAGTGGGGAAACAATCCAGTTCACCAGATGAGCCTCTGCCACTCATGTGGAAAAGTGGGGAATCAAACCCGGTTCTCCAGATCAGACTCCACTGCTCCAAACCACTGCTCTTAACCACTACACCATGCTGGAAAGGGGGTGTATGACATGCAGCTGGACAAAGCCTGTAAGTCTCGCAGCAAAACAAGGAGTTGAGGATGGACGGTAGCCACCTCAAAGCTGCTTCTTATGATTTGCTCGGGGGAAACCTGGTCAACAAACGTATGTGTGGGAAAGGTCCTGGTTACACTTTGCCCAATGTAATGTGTAGTTTTGTCCCTACTCACGCCAGGGATCCCCACCTGAGTTTCTCCATCTCCCCATCCTTTTATAGCTTCTGTACGCTGCATTTGTATACTCTGCAATAGCCGCCCCCTCACCAGCTTCTAAAAGAGCATGGATTGATAAACAGCTTGTAAACATATTTTTCGTTTAAAATTAAGAACCGTTGAGAAAATATCTTCTGAATGACTTTAATTATGAAATGGCTGCAACTCAAAACACATTCTGTAGTAGGGTTGCCAGTTCTGGGTTGGGAAATACCTGGGGATTTTAGGAATGGAGCCTGAGGAGGGCACGGCTTGGGGAGGGGAGGGACTTCAATGCCCTAGAGTCCAATTGCCAAAGCGGCCATTTTCTCCAGGTGAACTGATCTATATCGGCTGGAGATCAGTTGTAATAGCAGGAGATCTCCAGCTGCTACCAAGAGGCTGGTTACCCTATTCGGGGGTGGGTGGGTGGGTGGATTTCTAAAGAGTCATTGTGGTGCAGTGATGTCACTTCCAGTCACACAACACAAGTGATGTTGCATTGTCATGTGGTGTCACACGATGCCACACATTACTAGTCCTACCCTTAAAAGCTTCTTGCAGTAAACAGAAATTTCAATACAAAAATGGTTTAATAGGTAAACCTCAATTCTGTGACTGTGGGAACAGAATAGAGGCACACATACAATGTAAGCTGCCGACTAAAGATGTCTATGAGGTAACATGATTGTGTTAATAGATGTTTGGATGGAGTCACATGAACACATGAAGCTGCCTTACACTGAATCAGACCCTTGGTCCATCAAAGTCAGTATTGTCTACTCTGACAGCAGTGGCTCTCCAGGGTCTCAGGCAGAGGTCTTTCACATCACCTACTTGCCTAGTCCCTTTAACTGGAGATGCTGGGGATTGAACCTGGGACCTTCTGCATCCCAAGCAGGAGCTCCTTTTTCGAAATGCAAGAGTCTTCTGTGCACGTGCTACAGCTCCCAAAAACTGTTCCATGAGCAGATTGCTTTCTTTGATCAGGACAACTGACTTATAGTGAAAACTGTTTTCCTCTCAAGAAGCTAGGGCTACACTGCTTTCTTACTTCTCTCTGAGCTTCCTCATATTGCTAATAAAGAGTCCAAGGTTGGTATAGTTGTTTATACACTAATTCTGAAGAAATCCACTCAAATGTCACTTATAATCAGGATTTTCTACTGAGGTAGGACCCTTGGGGAAAGCCTTTGAAGCTATGCTTTGTGGGCAAGGAGGAACAAGATGTTGGAAGACCACTGAGGCTATTTAGTTCACTTGTTCAAACCTATCAGTGATGTAGAAGCTTAGAAACAGTGGCAGCCAGAAGAACAACAAAGAAAAGTTTCAGCTGCTGAGAGAAATGGAAGCCAACAGATATATTTTTAAAACCCAATAAAACAGCACAGTTCCTTTCAATTCCCATCTTTAAAGAATGCTAGAACAGCTCCTACAACCTTGTAATTTACAGTGGAAAAAACTGGCCGGTTAAAATATTATAAAAGAATTTCAGAGAGAGGATGCCCATGACATGGAATTATTTAAAACAATTAATCAAGAAGCCTAATTATTCAATTAGACAAATAAATGAATCTTCATCCATGGAATATTCAAGAAAAAGAGAGAATGATTATACATTTTTAAAAGGCAAATGAGCGTATCAAAGCAGTTAAATACGATTAAAAAAACTTTTGAATAATAAGTCAATGTTTATACTTAATTGGGTTTTAGCTTTATTATCACTGAGGACACTTAGTAACTTGTTTTTATTGTATTTATGGCTTTAATATTCATAACACTTTCGATACTATCTTTGTATACTTTCTGCCAGTGCTTGTTGCAGATTATTAATGATTAGTGCTTGGACTACTGTGAAGAGAATTCATATCTCTCAATAAAACACTAGAGCAGAGTTGGGAGATTCCCCCCCACCCCAGTCTTACAGAATATGCCAAGGGGAAAGAAATGACCGTTGAGGATTTCTTTTTTACAAAATGTGTCAAGTAGCATAATATCGACAACAGCCTTTACTGGTACAAATTTCATAGAAAAGGTTTACCAAATATATTATAAAAGAATGAAGGGACTGGTGGGTTTCTTCAGCCATTTGGCCCTCAAGCGAACAGAAGAGTTCACTGAACTCACGTTCACCAAACTGTGAACCAAATGAGTTAATTTCTCTCCCTTCACCTTTCAGCTTCTGCTGTCCTTTGAAAAAGTTGCTCAAGAAGAATGAGGTGGGGGAACTCGGAAACAGCAGGGGTGTGTGCAGGGACGACAACTGCAGCAAGAAAGACAGCTGGCAAAAATCACCTCCCCCCCCATCTCTTGTACAAATGTTTGCTCCATTGGCAGAAGCACTCGTGCAAGAGGTGACGGAGTGATTTTATGCCAATTTCCCCTCAAGTTGTGTCCCTCTTCCACTCCATTTACTCCTGCCAGGTTGCCTGCCAGGACAGGCAACCTCCTGCTGCCACCGCCCTGGCCCCCACCCTTGCTCAGTGGAGCAGCAGCAGCAAAATGAGGGGGGACGCTGTTGCTCAGTGCTCTGAGAATTCCCCAAATCTCTATGGTTTTTCCATAGAGTTTTAAGGGATTCCTCCAGTGTCACGCGATGCCATGTAATATCATTTTCCGCATTGTTTAACGTATCATCTATATATCTAATAGCGAACTCTGCCCCCCATCTGTGGGTCGCTAAATCTGTGGATCAGGACCACCATGACACTAAACAGTTTGTCTGCAAACTTGGGGGATCCCCCAAGTTTACAGAAAAATCTGAAATATTCAAAAAAGATATATTGGGGGTTTAAATTCCCCCCAAATTAAAGGGCACTGTCTGTGCGTGCACACTTTATGCATGGGCCTGTATTTCTGGTGGCAGCTGTGATGGTGGTGGATGCCAGGAGAAGCTCCAGGCCCAGCCACAGTAATGGTGGAACCTGGAACCCCCTCTGGTCTTGGGTGCAGCGGTGCCGGCATCCAGGAGGATGTCCGGACCTGGCTGTGGCAGCACTGACATCCAGGAGGCTCCCCAGGCCCAGCTGTGGCAGCACCAGCATCTGGGAGGTTCTCTGGGCCTGGGCAGCTCCCAGATGCTGTAGCCACTGTGGCTGGGCTCGGAGGCCTGGAGCCGCACCTCGCTAAGCATTAGGGAAGCCGCTCTCAGCCCAGAGCAACTTCCTGACCCCGCAACTCCCTAAAGGGTAGGGTTGCCAGGTCCCTCTTTGCCACCGGCGGGAGGTTTTTGGGATGGAGCCTGAGGAGGCGGGGTTTGGGGAGGGGAGGGACTTAAAAATAACTTTTTAAAAAAACTTTTGTTCATTATTCATAGAATCCAACCCAAAGATATGTGTGTTTTCATAGTGACAATCAGGCATAACTGTATTGGGGTGGGGGCTTTGTGTTTGTTGAAGTCATCCACTTTCTTTCTCCACCCCAGGGAAGTCTTTTATACTGCTCTCAGAACAGAAAATTGCCAACTGATATTATAAAATGCTGATTTCTTTCAATCTTGCCTTCTCATCTGTCAATATTGTATTGTGACTTGAGATCAGCAAAACAAACAGCCACCATTTCTTTACCGACAACAACAACAAAAAACTATTTGTGAGATCTCAGGCATTCCAATAGGGTTGCCAACCTCCAGGTACTGGAAAGAATCCAGACAGCACTCACACAATATATATTAAAGTACTAATTTATAAAGGTGAAGGAAGGTGCAAAAGTGAACAATATATACTCAAATATAGACTTCTTTAGGTGTTGTATTTGAATATAAAAATTTTCTTACCTGTACTCAGGACACTCAGGAATTAACATTGACTTACCTGACTCCCAGGATATTTATACATTGAACTTTTTTGCTGCTGGACTGCTATTGATATCTATATGTGTATCTGGTTATTACCTTGTTGTATATATTGTTCACTTTTGCACCTTCCTTCACCTTTATAAATTAGTACTTTAATATATATTGTGTGAGTGCTGTCTGGATTCTTTCCATTATCCATACAGCACTGAGCCTTTCTTTCTCCAACCTCCAGGTACTAGCTGGAGATCTCCTGCTATTACAGTTGATCTCCAGCCGATAGAGATCAGTTCACCTGGAGAAAATGGCCGCTTTGGCAATTGGACTCTATGGCATTGAAGTCCCTCCCCACCCTCCTTAGGCTCCACCCCCAAAACCTCCCGCCGGTGGTGAAGAGGGACCTGACAACCCTACATTCCAATGTGTTGTGGGACCTGGCTTACTTCTGAGATGATTGCAGCAAAGCTGGGGCAGAAACTGAAAGCAATCTGTCTCCGCTGACGAAATCTTGCAAACTGTTGCAAAACTGCCATAAAGCAAACCCCAGGACCAGATTGTTAACAATAAAGAACTGTTTGATACATAACACTAAAAGTGCTTTTATGCATCTCTTGCACATTTGGAATTTCTGTGTGCTTAAGTGGAAGCTTATAATGCATAATATAATGCAAAGCGCGCACTCTGACACAAATAGATAGAAGTTGCAATGTAGGTTGCACATTCAAAAAGCAACTTTACAACATGATTGAAAGCATATTTACTCAAGTGTAATTGTCACTGAATTCCACGGTGTTTAGTCCCTAATAATTAGCCTGTTTAGGATTGCAACATTCATTGAGCGAGCCACTGTGGGCAGGACTAGGGCTTGAGAGACCTGGGTCCATATATCCCCTGTCTCACAACCAGTCTATATCTCAGAGTTGTTTTGAGATAAAAAAGAAGCATTCACACTGTCTTGTGCTCTGGGTAGAAGGGCTGGATACCAATGTGTCGAGTAGATTGTGTCGTGGATGGGAAAGTCCTGAGGAGATGAGTCCCTGGCAAGGAATTGCCTTCTTAGACTTTTACATGGAAGGCGAAGTTCTGAAATGCTCCCCTGCGTTAAATATTCCCGACAAGTGGAAAATCAGCGCAGCAAGAGACAGATCCTGCTGTGCTAATTTTCTGCTCGCATGGAGATTTTAACGCAAAGGAACATTCAGACCTGGAATTTCCTACCTATAACCTGCAATGGTGCAGTCCATTCTACCAGTGACGGTCCCATCATTCTTCTGAGTGTGTGAACCAGAGCCCAGCCTGACATGTTAACATCTGTGAGGCACTGCATCATGCACAGCACCACATTGGCCAAGGCCTGTATCATGAATGAAGGTGTGCTATATTAGGTTTTAGAAAGTAATGCATCATTACTGCTTACCAATTATTTTCTGTGTCATAAAACTTTCACCTCTGAGCTCAATTTATGCCTCTTTCATTTGCTTGTTTTTTTTTAAAAAAATGCAGATGGTTGCTTAGTGAGTTTTTAAGAAGCATATGAAAACTTCTATGTCTTGCACTGAGACTTTGCCTTAAGATACAGTTATATGTAAGAACATTCAAGCACTTAAATTAAAAATAAGAAAAGGAAAACAAATATTATTTTTAAATAACTTTAGTGGCTAACATAGCACAAATTTGGTATCTGTAGTAAAATTCATTTCATGTGTTTGCATTTTCCAGGGAAACAATAGTGCATTAAGTATTGGGTAGTCACCTCACTATTGGGCGGGGGGTCCACTATTGCATATTTGCATATTTTCAGATCCTAAAATCTATGCAAACATGTGCAAATTTGCCCGGTTCCTAGCACTAAAATTCAGCTACAAAAAACTGTTAGGGAACTTTGAATAAACATGCGAATAAATAAATGATATGGGTTGCTTTAAAACTGATCAAGTAAGAACCCTGGTTGTTTCTAGATAAAATGTACATATTTCACAGCTGTGTGATTTTGTTAATCAAACCATAGTTTTCCCCCAACCATGATGTGTGAGATTTGGCATATGCAGTTTCTCAGATTCACAATAAATGACTGACATATTGCATAAGTTATGAGACTTTTAAAACTATGAATACAATCTGGAACTGTGAAGTCTTGCTTATATAGCAAATGCTTAAATTGCTCTTTAAGAGGGCTTTTGGTCATTTATGCATGGGTACTTTCGCTCATGTTCACCCCCCCCCCAGTCTGTCTTAGTTGTTCCCTGGAGTTATGCATGAGTTTTCTGTCCATTAGAGATGACCTTGCAGCCAGCCTTCACAAAGCCCAGGATTTCCCATCCCTCTGTTAATCCAATTTTTCCATCTCCCCTGAGCTCAGCCGCCTTGAAATCTTCTCCATGCCGTGGACCTTGTGGAGGGTGATGCTGTGCAGGTGGTCGTTGCGGCGGCAATGGCAGGGAGCGGCGTGCTCGTCGTCGGCCATGTCGTGGATGGGTTGGGCGACGCCATCTTTCCAGGCCAGGCCCGCCGGCCTGCCCTTCTTCACCGATCGGCAGACCATGGCAATGTGGCCAACCCGGCCGCAAGCCTGGCAGGAAGCGTTGTGGAACCGGTAGGAACGGTGGTCGTGCTGGCTGCCACAGCTGGCACAGGGGCGAGCCACGGGGCCCTGCGACCGGTGCGGCCTAGCGGACATTTTGTGTGCCTCATCCACGGAGTCGCCGTCGCTGGCGCTTTCATAGTGGATGGTTGCCGGAGGCGGCAGGGGATGTGCGCCGGCCCGGTTGGTTCCCCGGTCAACTCTGGTAGAGGCCTCCGCAGAGGTGGCTTCC
This sequence comes from Euleptes europaea, assembly GCF_029931775.1. Lineage (NCBI taxonomy): Eukaryota > Metazoa > Chordata > Lepidosauria > Squamata > Sphaerodactylidae > Euleptes > Euleptes europaea. The sequence goes on from NC_079321.1 coordinate 58,584,674, forward strand.
TTGACAGCCGCCGTGAGGGTGACGTCCTTTTGTGCGATGAGACGGCAGCACACCTTCTCGTTCCAGAGGCCGAAGACAAACCTGTTGAGGAGGGAGTCGTTGAGGTTCGGGAACTCGCAGAAGCGGGCCAACTGCCAGAGGGCAGTGAGGAAGTCGGCGGCGGACTTGCCCGGTTCCTGGTCCCAGAGGTGGAACGGCAGGCGGCGAGTGAGGAGCGTCGGCTGGGGCATGAAATGGTTCCCCAGCGTGGCCAGAATGTCCTTTAATGGCACCTCGATCACCTTGGTGGGGGCCATCAGGGACTGAGCGAGCTGGAAAGTCTGCGGCCCACACATACTGAGGAATATCGAACACTTCTTGCCGTCGCCGTCAATGTCTTTGGCGTCCATGAACCACACAACTCGGTCCGCGTAGCTCTCCCACTTCCTGGGGTTGGCCGAGTCGAAAGGTTCCAGCGAGTCTCGGGTGGCCACAGTAGCGAAGTGTTGCATCTGCGGTGTGTTGAAAAGGATTTCAGCAAGGCGAGCCGGACTGCCTACCGAGGTCGCAGAGAATCGAAGGTGATTTCAGCGAGAGTGATTTCGGTAGCAAGCCGGACTGCCTACCAGCCTTCATCGCCACTGTTAAGTCCGTGTGGGGAGGACACACGAGGTTGAGACGGAGTTCCAACACAACGCTTTATTGTAGTAGAGAACAGAACTGAGAACTGTGTAAAATCGGCCCCACTTATATTCCCCCCTGGCCGCTTGTGGCCACTTCCCCCTGATCCGTGATGGGGGGAACAACCCCCGGGTCACCAATGGCACGACCCGGCTTAGGGCCAATGGGGTGTAGTATTCACAGTTGCAAAATCAAACAATATCAAAACGAAATATACAATTCCAAATTCCCAAAGAAAAAGTCTAACAAACTTGTCCCAAGATGATTCGGCGTTCGTAGGTGACGTGCGCCGTCTAGGAGGGCAAAATCCAAGAGTTCCAAGTGGAGGAATCCAATCAACAAAACGACACTTCCGGATCTGTGTTCGTTTCGCGTATAAGCTTCATCAGTTGTTAGTATAATTCCTTTAGCTTCATGAAAATTTTTACTGGGTCCACAGACCTCTAGAAAGCAGTCAGAAATATTACAGCCCAATACTAGAAGATGCAAATCATAATATAGTTTACATGTCATGGTTATAATTCATAGGCACTTACCCCAAAGAATTTTCAAAATGTTACCTAGGAAAATGAATGTGAAAAAACCTAATAATGGAGACATGAGTAAGATTTGGAATTCTTTGAAACGCAAAGTGAGATATGAATCTCACGCAGTCACGTTATCAGAATATATTGAAAATAATATTATACCCAGGGGATTAAGGGTAGGGCTGTCAAAAAAAAAATTCGGTACAGTTCGGATTCGGCCGAATTTGACCCTTGTGGGTTCGGTACGTGCTGAAGTCCGAACTCCCCCGCTTCGGATCCCCGGAAATTCGGGGGGATCCGGAGTTCGGGGGAAAATTCGGCCCCAGCGCGCCTTCAGAGGGATTCCCTGAAGGCGCGCGGGGGCCCTTTAAACTGATCTGAGCCTCCCAGCTGGGAGGCACAGATGAGTTTAAAGGGCAGCCCGCCCCCCTTCAGCGGGCTCCGCTGGAGAGGCTCGGGCTGCCCTTTAAACTGATCTGAGCCTCCCAGCTGGGAGGCACAGATGAGTTTAAATGACAGCCCGCACCTCTCCAGCGGCCTGCTGAAGGGGGGCGGGCTGCCCTTTAAACTGACCTGCGCCTCCCAGCTGGGAGGCTCAGATCAGTTTAAAGGGCAGCCCGCGCCTTTCAGCGGGCTCCCCTGAAGGGGGGCTGAATTTGCCGAATTTATTCGCGAACTCCCGAACTCGCTGAATTCGGCCCCCCCGGTTGCCCGCCAGTTTTGAGTTCGGATTCGTCCGAACAGAAAATCACCGAATCAGGGGGAATTCGGTTGATTTTCAGTTCGGACCGAACCGAATTGACAGCCCTAATTAAGGGTACAGAAATCTCCAGCCCTATACCGTGCAGATAAGGAGTTTAATTCAAAATGGATGGCAATTTTGAATAAATGCTCATATGACTTGATGATGCTTATCATAGAGAGATCTCTTGAGGAAGTCAATTCAGCTCAGGAAGAAGCTGACAAGCTTAAGGCTGAGATTAAAGCTACCATACCTGATGATCAGTATGTCAACCAGTTGGAATTATTGGAAAGGGATCTGGCCAAGTATAGTACCGACATTGATATGTATAAGAAAAGAAAGTTTGCAAGGGATCAAGAGGACTACGCTAAAGAACGGGTTTATTTTTGGAATAATAAGGAGAATAAGACTCGGTCTTATAGAGAGAGGGCGGGTCCTAGTCACCAATCTGATTCTGATAATTTGGGAGATAGGGGCGGTTCCAGCATTTCCAGCGGGGGCTCCTATGGATCATCTTATTATCTTCGGTCCAATCGTCGGGATTTTTCGTACGCCCCAAGGCCCCAACGACCTCGGAAAAAGCAGCAGCAACCAACCTAATGGTTAATCTTTCATCTCGACAATTTACCCACGAGGAGACCAGAATTTTGAATCTAGGTCTCGGGTTTGTCCCGACCCCTACTTACTCTAGTTTTCAGACCCGCATAGATTTGTACAAATTCTTTCATAATATTAAGTTAAAGGAATATTTTGGTGAACGTTCTGAGGGTAGAGACAGTTACAGCCAATTTCGACCTAAATCTACTTTTATTCCAAAAAGTCCCGGTTCCCAGGTCAATGCTTTTCAGGCTTTAGTATTAAGGGATATTGATAAGTTGGAGAAACGGAGGAAGTGGAAACAAGATCATAATAATTTCTCTTCTGAACAGATGAAAATCTTACAGGGGATCTCCTCAGATCCCTCTATTACATGCATGCCGGCTGATAAGGGAGGGGCATTGGTGATATTGGACAGTGTCTCTTATGATGCTGAAAATTTAAGGCAGCTAACTGATGAACGGTTCTATAAACCATTAATGTCGGATCCATCTCGCAAAGTCATGAATGTGGTTAAGACAGTGGTATTTGAAGGTCTGTCCATGAACTACATCAATAAATCCATAGCTGATTTTCTGATGGTCAAACATCCTAGAGTCCCGATATTTTATTCCTTACCTAAGATCCACAAGTCTCTTAGTAACCCTCCAGGACGTCCTATCATATCTGCGGTAGGAAGTATTATCGAACCCTTATCCAGGTTTATTGATTTTTTTCTTCAACCTTTCTGTAAAAATACCTGTTCCTTTATTAGGGACTCTAGTGATTTCATTGTCAAGATTGAACATTTTCCCATACCAGAGCATGCTGTGTTTGCAACATTTGATGTGGTGTCCTTCTACACCAATATCCCTCTGGAAGAGGCAAGGGTGGTTATTGAGAAATTGTTTGATTTACGCGAGGACCAGTCTATACCTACCCATTTTCTTTTAAACATTTTGGATATTATTTTTGAGAACAATTTTTTCAGGTATCGGGACCAATTCTACTTACAGACACAGGGGGTTGCAATGGGCGCTGCATGCGCCCCGTCCATAGCAAATACCTTCATGATTTCTTTTGAATCGGACTTGCTTACTCAACATCAGCTTTTCATCAACCACGTAATTAAATACTTTAGGTTTATAGATGATCTGTTCTGTATCATTGACTCCGAATCTTCTTATGAGTCAATATTGAATTGTCTTAATTCTTTAAGTCCTCATCTAAAATTTACCGGCCATATGGACAAACAGGAAATCCCATTTCTTGATGTGGTGGTCTTTAGGATCCACAAGAACATGATTGCAGTTAAACCATACCGGAAGCCGACTGACGTGGGTGCTGGGTTGCATTTTTCCTCCCACCATCCCTTACACTTAAGACGGAATCTTCCGTTTAGCCAGCTTCTTAGAATTAAGAGGAATTCTACCTTCTCCCAGGATTTTGATACAGCTGCCAAGGATCTATTCCGTATCCTTAAGAATAGGGGCTACGATGATGACATATTGCACACGGCAAGGATTAAAGTTGAGCAAAAGGGTAGAGACACCTTATTACATCCACATATGTCCCCGGTACAGAAGGCTACTGGCATTTTTTCATCTTTGGAATTCACCCACATGACCCACGAAATTAAACGGATCATATACAAACACTGGCACGTCTTGTTCAACGTACCAGGCTGTTCCGAAAAACCTATCTTTGGACTAAGGAAAACAAAGTCCCTACGAAACTTTTTAATAAAAACTGATCGGGGCACCAGTATACAAGGAGTTAACATCCGGGGACACTACAAGTGTGGCGCTTGCGCTGTATGCCGTTTTAGTTTACCCATCAAAAAGGTAAGCGCCTCAGGTTCTAATTTCAAATACACACTATCAGGCTTTACCAATTGTTCTTCTAAAAATATTATTTACGCAATTATTTGCCCGTGTTTAAAAATGTATATTGGGTCAACGATACGCACCCTTAGGGTTCGGATCAGCGAGCACAGAGCAAGAGTACGCGCTAAGGTCCTCGAAGCCCCCCTCAAGAACCATTATCTGGAGCATGGACACTCTGACAATGACATCCTATTTTTTGGAATTTGGCAATACAAACAATGACCTTATTACCAGGAGGATATAATTAAAATTCTCCACCAACAGGAATTAAGGTACATATACTTATTCAAAACATTATCCCCTACAGGACTAAACAATGAGTTTGATATGTCTAGTTTACTTTAAGTTAAGATAATGGGTCTCAGCTGTTGAGCATTAATGATCTGAGAATTGTGATTTAAGCTTTACCCAATGTATTCTCTACACCAGCCTTCAGAGAATGTAAGACACGTGTCAGGTCTGCTGGTCCTTTGGGGTAAGTGCCTATGAATTATAACCATGACATGTAAACTATATTATGATTTGCATCTTCTAGTATTGGGCTGTAATATTTCTGACTGTTTTCTAGAGGTCTGTGGACCCAGTAAAAATTTTCATGAAGCTAAAGGAATTATACTAACAACTGATGAAGCTTATACGCGAAACGAACACAGATCCGGAAGTGTCGTTTTGTTGATTGGATTCCTCCACTTGGAACTCTTGGATTTTGCCCTCCTAGACGGCGCACGTCACCTACGAACGCCGAATCATCTTGGGACAAGTTTGTTAGACTTTTTCTTTGGGAATTTGGAATTGTATATTTCGTTTTGATATTGTTTGATTTTGCAACTGTGAATACTACACGCTTTGTGTCCCCTCTGGGATGGGCCAGTGACTTTTATTTCCGGTGCGGTAACCGGTTATTTGATTATGTTGGTGAAGCAACCCTTGTAATGCTTATGTTTCCGAGTTGAGATTGCATCCTATTGAGTTGGTACTAGTTTATAGTACAATTATATAAATTGTGGTTTATTTTCTTGATATTGAGCCTGTGCTGTGATTTTCTTAACTATTGTTGTTTCAGCATAAGTAGCAATTTGTTAGATTTACTACCTGGAAGTTGGCAACCCTAGGAGGACTAGATATCAGCCATTCCCAGGAGGCTGGCAACCCTATCTGTACTAATCAATATAATCCAAGGAGGTTTTGAGGACACAGCCTGAGAAGGGCGTGGTTTGGGGAAGGGAGGGACTTCAATGCCAAAGCAGCCATTTTCTCCAGGGGAACTGATCTCTATTGGCTGGAGATCAGTTTAATAGTAGGAGACCTCTAGTTACTACATGGAGGTTGGCAACCCTAGGAGGACTAGATATCAGCCATTCCCAGGAGGCTGGCAACCCTATCTGTACTAATCAATATAACCCAAGGAGGTTTTGGGGACACAGCCTGAGAAGGGCGTGGTTTGGGGAAGGGAGGGACTTCAATGCCAAAGCGGCCATTTTCTCCAGGGGAACTGATCTCTATTGGCTGGAGATCAGTTTAATAGTAGGAGACCTCTAGTTACTACATGGAGGTTGGCAACCCTAGGAGGACTAGATATCAGCCATTGCCAGGTGACCCTAAAGGCTTTTCAGCCATCAGCTATGTCAGCATTACTCTGCATTTTTAAGATTATTGTAATACAATTAGAAATTGATAGGAGAGTAGCCAGATGGAGGTGGCAACTTTGCCACACATAAGATGACAGTATAGCTATATGCATCCAATTGTCTGTCCTAAGAACACTTTGCAAGAATTAAGTCCCATTGAATAAAAATGGGACTTGCTTCTAAGTGGACCAGCTTAGCGTTGCTCCCTATATGTTCTATACTAGTTAGGCATATCACTGGGTTTGGAATATACGTGATTGAAAACTCTAAGGCTGGCTTCATGTAGCTGTGATCCAAATCCTTAACTATCTGGACAGAAATCTGTGAAATATGCCTGAAGCCTTTTCTGCATGGCTGCTTAGGCAGCATCCAGAACACACGGGGAAAACCCTTGAAAACCCTTGTGTGTGGGGGGGAAGGGTGACCACGAGGGAACCAGCCATGCATAACAGGCCTGAGTCTCATGTTGAATCTACAGCAAAATATGTTGTATTTTTAATATAGAAAAAAAAATGCTGTGGCTAAATTCTTATTCTTCCAGTAAGAGTAATCTCTTTCCACATGTGCCCGCTGTAATAGAACTTTCACTTCCCCCACCGGGGTATGTTTAAATTCTCCTTATATCAGAATTTTCTAGAAATGTAGTCAGCTTTAAATGTTTGTATACTCCTAACATTTCAAAGAAATCTAGGCAAGATGGCAAGATGTTGGCTGTTGGTCATCATGATTCAGCCAAACTTGAGAATGAATAAGTTTAATTGATTACAATGGGAGAGCTGAGCAACAAAACATTTTGGGTGAAAAACACATGGTCACTTTAGCCTCCTTTATTCCCTGTTTCAGCCAGGATTCAGCCAGGATCAAACACATGCATTTCACCGAATGTGCGTTCGATCCTGGCTAAATCCTGGCTGAAACAGAGAATGTGTGTGTGTGTTATGTGTCGTCAAGTCGCTTCCGACTCATGGTGACCCTATGAATGAAAGTCCTCCAAAATGTCCTATCTTTGACAGCCTTGCTCAGATCTTGCAAATTGAAACAGAATAAAGGAGGCTAAAGCAACCGTGCGTTTTCGCCCAATATTGTTTCATTTAGACCAATAGTTCTTAAACCACTGCCACTCACCAAGCATACAAAATTGTTATTGAAAACCCCTCCTAAGCCACAAGTTACGAAGTAGAACATATAAATAGCACTCCAGACAATGCACTTTTTTTCTTTTTTTCTTTTAGAAGTTTAAGGGATACAGGAAAGGAAAAAGGGAAGGGGACAAATGTTAACATTATAAAAACAATACAGTATTATAAAATGCTTTCTGAGTAAAATATGGTTACAAAATGCTTATAGTTTGTTGTTCTTACTTCATAATAATCTTTTATATTTTAAAAATTCTTATTCTTGTTTAACAATTATTTGAGATAAAAAATATACAACAGAGTATTACGGTATTTTAGCATAGATTGTTTATATTAGTTGGATTTCATATATGTATAAAAAGATGTCCACTTTTCCTGAAATTGCTCGGTAGATTCACTAAGTTTAGGATTTAATTCGTCAGTCATTTTAGCCATTGCTGCATATTCCAGTAATTTTTCTTTCCAATCATCAATTTCGGGTGTATGGGGTTGTTTCCATGTTCTTGCTAAGATTATTCTGGCAGCTGTTGTAGCATATTTAAAAACATCATGCAATTTTTGAGGTAAATTTGGCGGTACTATACTGAGTAAATAAAATTTTGGGTCGAACGTAAACTTCATATCTAACATCAATTGTAGTTCACGATGAACTCTTTTCCAGTATAGTTGTAATTTTGGACACATCCACCAAACATGAAAATAAGAACCGTCTGATTCGTGACATTTCCAACATGCACCTTTTTTCCCTGGATTTGTCATTTGGGAAAGCATATTGGGAGTCAGGTACCATCTGTTAAAAGTCTTATACCAATTTTCTTTCACTTCTTGAGAGACTGTATATTTCAATTCGGAGGAGCAAAGTTTTTCCCATGAGTCCATATTAATCATTTCTCCGAAATTTTGCATCCACTTTATCATGTTTGTTTTCACTTGTTCTTCTTCTGTATCGTATTTCAAGAGAAGTTTGTATATTTTTCCTAATATGTGTGAGTCATTTTTAGATATTAACTGCTCGAATTCGGTTAGTTCACGAAATGGTTGTGGATATAAGCAGTCTTTCTTCAAATTGGATCTCAGTTGTAAAAAGGTTAACCAATTCAACTTTTGGAATTTTTCTTGAAGTTTTTTCATATCTTTGATTTCTCCCGTAGGCTCTATCATGTCCTTGTAGGTAAAATGAAGACCAGGTTTTAGTTTAACATTATCATGATAGGCTTCAGTTGGTGACATTAAAGATGGTGGAGAGGGACTTATCCTCTTTTTGTATCTTTTCCAGACTTTCAGTAACACTGTTTTGACATCGCAGTCTTCTTGAGCTTTATCTTTTTGAATTTTTGATTTGGAGTCCCACAGAACTTTATGAAAACCTTGTCCCAAATCCGCCCTTTCTAAAGTAACATGCCGACTATTAGGTTGTTTTATCCATTCGGTTATCCAGGATAGACAAGCTGCATGGTAGTATAGTTTAATATTGGGCATTGCCAGCCCTCCTCTTTTCTTTTCATCTTGAAGGACTTTGAATCTTACTCTCGGTTTTTTCCCGTTCCAGACAAATCGGTTAATTTGTTTTTGCCAGTTCTCTAATGTCCTTTCGGGGATGTCTATCGGCAAAAATTGAAATAAGAAGTTTAATCTAGGAAGAACATTCATCTTTATCGTCGATATCTTTCCTAGCCATGAAATGTTCATCTTTGACCATAGAGTCAGATCTTTTTCTATATCTCCCCAAGTTTTCAGATAGTTTGACCTTAAAAGTGTATTATTTTGGGAGGATATGTTGACGCCCAAATATCTCACTGGTTCTTTAGTGATCCGACAACCAGTAATGTCTTCAATAAGCTTGTCTTCATCTGCAGTTAAATTAAAAGTCAATATTTTTGTCTTTGTTTTATTAAGTTTGTACCCTGAGTATTTTGCATATTCAGTAAGATGATTATAAACGTATGGAAGTGTTTGCTCAGGGTCCTGACAAATTAAAACAACGTCATCTGCATAACTTTTAATTTTGTGTTCTTCATTTCCTATTGTTAAACCTTTGACTTTTGGATCATTTCTTATGTAATTTGAGAAGACCTCCATTGATAAGTCAAATAAGAATGGAGAAAGAGGACAGCCTTGTCTGGTACCTTTTGTAATATTTAATTCTGTAGACAGCTGACCGTTAATCAGGAGGCGAGCTCTTTGCACCGAATATATCGTGTTAAAAACTTTGAGTAAAGTTTCTCCACAATCTATTTGTTGTAGTGTTTTACTAATAAAGTGCCAGGAAACATTATCAAAAGCTTTTTCTGCATCTAAAAAAATCATAGCTGTTTTTAATGCTTTTGACTTTGCATATTTTATTGCGCTAAGAACCAGTCTCACATTGTCTCTCATGAGTCTTTTAGGAATGAAGCCTGTTTGATCTGGATGTACCAAGTTTCCAATATGTTTTTGAAGTCTTTTGGTGATTATAGAAATAAAGATTTTGTAGTCAATGTTCAGTAATGATATTGGCCTATAGGCTTGAGGAAGACATTGGTCTGCAGCTTCTTTTGGGATTAGTGAGATATGTGCTTCTTGCCATGACAGAGGAGTCTTACCGTATTCTAATACGTCGTTATAACAGACAATGCACTTTTTAATATTTATGGTATAAGAAGACAGTGGCGAAACAGGTTTTGAGAAGTGCTATTTTTTTAAAAACCCAGCTGGTACTCTTGGATATCTTCTTGCCTCTTCCTTACCCTTGTTGCTACATAACCCCTCTGTTGAATACTTTCTGTAAGCTCACCACACATACTTAGTCTCATGAACGGAGAAATATTCATTGAGGGGAGGCCTTTCCCCAAATGTGGAGGAAGCATTCCTGTTTGTTTCCTATGCTTTTAAAGAGCCAAATCTATGCTTTGAGATTTTATCCTCAGGTTTAAGCATGCAGTTCTCCACTCCTGGCAGGCAGAAGCCATTGCAAGTAGAGAAAAGAGACCCTCCATTTTTCCTGCAAGTACTGATTGCCCCCCCCCCAAATTTGTAGATTACCCCCCCAAACACACATACAGGGTCTTATAGCCCCCACCAAAAACCACTGATTTAGGTTATGCTGCGGGTACTATAAGATGAGCAACTGTCTCCTATTTTGTGCTTGAAGTAAAGTGTATCAGTGTGGAACACAGCAAATTTGGTGCCCTAAGCATACTTTCTTGGGAGTAAGCCTGTTAAAACTGATGCTTGCTTCTCAGCAGACACACATTGCATAGGATCTGGCTGTAACTTTCTGTTAAGTGCTTGTGAAATCTTTACCACCCAAATCAGAGATATACCCTTCTAAATCTATTGAAGACAACAGGCTTAGAAGGGTGTATCTCTGCTTATTGCACTTCTAGAAGAGTAATTAGTAAGGTTTCAACCTTTAATCAATTAATTGGTTAGATTCGTCAATTAAAAACCCCACTGATCGACTAAAAAGGCACCCCTAATTAATTGGGCAACACAGTTGTTTAAAAGAAAAAATGTTAATTATTTATTGAAGGAAGAAGCCAGAGCTGAGTCGCAGAGCATCTGCTTTGCTTGCAGAAGGTTCCAGGTGAGATCCCTGGCACTTTCAGCTTAAGGTTCTCATTTAGCAGGTTTGGGGAAAGAGCTTTATTTGCCTGTTAATCTGGAGAGCCACTGAATGCCAGAGTAGACATTAATGGGCCAGTATAAGATGGCTTTCCAAGGTCATTTTGTATATAAGTAATTATCATAATCGCAGGTAGTGTCTTGCCGACCCAGTGCTGTGAGGAGAGGGTGGCAGGAGCAGAACAGTGAATCCACCCCACATGCAAAACCAGGAAACAGTGCTGGAATGAAAAATGGCCACAACTTTATTGGCTACAGCTGAAGAGAGCCTTGGCGTAGCATAGGGGCTGGATCCATGGCATCATCCAACCCACCTGCCGACCGATGAAAAACCTCCTACTCTCAGCCCATCTGCTGGGAAGTAGCACGGGATGGCAGTATGTGGTACTCCACCAGGGCTTGAGTCACTTAGTGATTCCCCTGCCAATGGAAGGAGGCTGTCCTGGCAACCTCCCCCCTGGGCATGTTCCCTGCAAAGCCTCCCCCCAACCCATTAATGGGATTCTCAGGGTGGGGAAAAGGGTCACACAGGCCAGCTTTCCCCAAAAAATGGATGTGGCCCCATGCAAACACCACCAAAAAGTTGTGACAAAGGGCAAGATAACAAAACATTAACAGACCAACAAAATAACAGAATACAGGGAGAGAGGGCAGGGCACAGCTGAGAGGTCAGCTGACTGGAATGGCAAAGCAAGGCTGAATAAATACCCAGCCAGCAGACCAGAAGGAGAACTGTGGGGCTAAGCCCCGCCCCCACTGGCTTCTCAGGGTGAAGCCTGATTGGCCTATTTGAATGGGCAGCTGGTAGGGTTGCCAACTGCCAGGTAGTAGCAAGAGATCTCCTGCTAATACAACTGATCTCCAACCGATAAGAGATCAGATCACCTGGAGAAAAATGGCCGCTTTGGCAACTGAACTCTATGGGATTGAAGTCCCTCCCCTCCCCAAACCCCGCCCTCCTCAGGCTCCGCCCCAAAAATCTCCCATTGGTGGTGAAGAGGGACCTGGCAACCCTAGCAGCTGGGCAGGAGGGAAAGGACAAGGAAAGAGGGAATGGCCACCCGGAAGCCCACGCAGCTACACAAGCCTCCCAGCCATCAGCCCCAGAGTCAGCTCGAGGCACGACACATAGAGCCTCCCCCCCAACCCTCTCCCCCCACGCAGACCAGCAAACCGGGCCCAGGCTTGTTAGACGACTTCCTCTTCAGGTGCCAATTTGGAAAAGGCATTCTCCTCCACATCAGAGGAAATCTAAACACAAAGGAAGTATGATTCTCACCCCTTTAAAATGATTGCAAATGTGCATAGATTCAATTAATTGATTTCAACTCATAAGAATAATTTACTAAGCTTTTTAAAATTGATGATGACCGTAGCAATTATGCCTCACCAACTTCCATAGAGCCATCAGATACAAAGGAAGGCTGGGCTCCTGGGAACTGAATAACTGTGCACAAACAGAATTGCAACAGGCCATTCAGATGTCATAAACCGGTGCCCACCTGAAAGGTTGAAACTCTTAATCTACACAACTGTTAAAAGTGTAGAAACCCTGTTCTCCTTTGCACTTGGTTATTCTAAGCTCACTCAAATACAGATACTGAGATTACACCTATAGCAGCAAAAATAAATTGCTACCGATTCACCGAATAACATGTGAATCAGTTTTGGAAGTCTGTGAAAACTTACCTCAGGCATTCCAATGGGGAAAAAAAAGTTCTTTCAAGGCCAAGTTCTTATTGCCTATTAACCAGACCTATGGGCTGCTTTTTCCCCCCCACCTTTCTCATTTGCACATTTCACACTGCAAAAGAGTCTTTCAATCAGCCCTGCTCTGTAGCCAACCTTCTTGCTGAAAGGTTAAAAAGAACGTATTGATTACACTCTGAAGTGTGCCAATGACATTTTTAAGGTTGTGTAGTACAAATCTATAGATAGCCAAGGAGTGTTCATGCTTGATCAAGTTCTGCTTGTTATTTGGAGAAGTTCAAGCCTTAATGGATGAAAAGGGCCTCGCACATGCTAAATTTTTTCCGTGACCATCTTAGCGTTCTCTGAAATACACAAATATAAAATTTATTTTACAGGAATCTTGTTCTATGATATGCCATGGTTTGGGGGGATGAGAGCTGGAGGAATAACCCTGCAGCCTAGGTAGCCATGAGATGCTTGCAGTAAAGGGCTTCAAGAACTGACGTGCATTGAGTGACATCTACAAGTATGGCCAATATGGCCAATTAATGGGCTTTTCCACATGAGTTCTTTTTATTGGTTCTGGCCCCATACTGATTTGGTTTATCCCCTGATTTCCACATGCATTTTTATGGCTTTAATTTTCACTGATTTTTGTTTCCCCCCCCCCACTTTTCCATCTCTTTTGAGACTACTTTTACCCCGATGTTTTTCTAGAAGCCAGGTTTGAGTCATCTTTTTTCCTAGCACATAATTTTTGTATTTGTTTTCTTTGTCTCACCCACCTCCACCCCACTTTTCAATGACTGGACTTTCATCATCATTAAACTACTTCCTTTCCTCCCTCCTTCCCAAATGAATGATTTCAGGGTATTTTTTAAAAGCGGTCCTAAAATATCAATATAACGCTGTAGCATTGTAATGATCATTTAAGCAGGTTCTCTGAATTCCCAACTTTCATTTTTTTAAAGGAAGTCTCTAGCCCTTTCCCTCATGGAGATATAAGGGGAAAGTATATCTTCTCCCATAATGTTCTCCATCTTCCTTATCCTTTTTGCTTCTCTTAATCAACATTTCCATTTCGCTTAGTAGAAGGTATGCTAGCTATCAAGACAGGCAGCAATTAGATTATATTTCATCTCTTGCGAAATTGGTATAGCTGGCAATGCTATTTGGAAGACTTCAGGGCACTACTGTTTTCAGAAGAGGAGGTAGCAGTTTCCACTGATGCCCACTCCTGCTGCATGCCCCATGTTGCCCCTAGTGCTATTCCTGAAGGTCTACTGGCTATCCAGGAACAGATTTTCAGAGGACTGCAGCGGAGGGGGGGGGGTTATCTCCTACTCCACAGAGTCTATTCTGTGAGGGACATTGTTGGATACAAGTCGCTGTCAGTGTATTTGGTGCACTATTTGGGTATTTGGTGCTTCTTAAAGATGATGCCTGAATTGTATATTAAATTCAGGATAATTTAAAAAGAGGATTGGGGAGGGAGGGAGGGAGACTTCAGGAAAAGCTGCTCCAAATCAGTGCTATCACATAACTTCAGTGTGTGTGCAGAAAAAATGCTTGTGCTCAGGGTTGCCACTGGAATTTTGTATAAGTGAAATTCAAACAAACCAAAAGTTTAGGAAGAAGGAAGTTGCTGAGGCAAATATCAGAGCAATCTTGTGTGGGTGTGGGTGTGGGGGGGGGAGGGAAAGAGATGCATATGCTTCCATGAGACTAGTGTAATTTCTCAGACAGTTTTGAGCATCCTTGGGTTGGCACATCATTTTAACTAAAGTAAAATTGACAGTGACTATGAATGTTCCTCTTCAGACAAAACATTTGATGAGTTTGGTGACCAAAAGGGAGGAGCTGTTGCTGAGTGGTGCAGCTCATGCTTTGCCTGCAGAACGTCCTTCCTGGCATCTCCTGTTAAGGATTTTAAGAAGCAGGTGTGGGGAAGGACCTTTTTCTACTTTAGATCCCATAGAGGCAACAGAATTCATTACTGAGCCACATAGTCCAATGCCTACACCATAGGAATGCATCAAGGCAGCATCATATAGTTATTTACTATATGCTGGAAGTAGTCTGGGCACCTTCCCTGGTCAACGAATCTGTCACCAAAAACTACTGTCTCAAATACTGAGGTGCCTTTGAAAAAGTTATCCATTTCTGTTTTTGAACTATGCTCCCCCCAGTGCATGATAAAAAATCATGGTGTCGTAGAACAGATCTACCTCACCGAGTAATCCATCCGCCTGCCGCTGCAGGTCAACCCCCCGGTAGAAGGCATAAAATATGAAGCTGATAGCTTACAGTCTTCTTTGGATCCATGCTTATTTTCCAAATTACAGGTTAGAAATAGAAAATAAAGTTTAAGATGACATTTGAGCCATGGGACTTTAGGAAAAAACTGTATGGGGAAGGAAAGGTCATGATTTAATTGGAAAGAGGTGAACTCCACGATAGTGGTATTGTAATAGTAGTTTCAAGGGTGCCTTTCAGTTAAAAGCAGGCCTTGTAGTGTATAGAAGATTTCTTTCACCTGGATAGATAAAATAATATCCTGACCTTCTCTAGTCAAGTAATGGTGAAAATGAAATAAGATGTATTTTATTCAAAATATTTTGCATTTGATCAACATTTTAAGAATTTATTTTAAGGATAATATATTAACATCCTGTGTTTCAATCTACAAGGATCAGTGAATGTATATTCTGTTAAATTACACCTGATGTAAAAAAGTGCTGTGTCTACAAATATACACTATTGACCATAATTTGTGACAGATTGGCTACTAATCAAGGAGACAATGGTACAAAGAAGAAGCACTCAAATTATTCTTGCATGATTATATTGTCTAGATTATATCGATGTGGTGCCCTCATCCATAGATTTACACTCTGAAGTTATTTGCATTTTTAAAAATGATTTGGATTTGTGAGGAAACCTAAATTGACATGGCTAGACTGCCTCTTTAATTTAGCCAGTGTTCCAGAAGCTAATTTGTCAGTCTCGTCTTAACCCTGCCCTGCTTATTCATCATCAACAGACAAGAACACATTTCCATCTCCGTGTTCATTTGCAACCTGATCCTCAAAGGATTTCCGTTCACAGAAGGCCTGCTGAATCCAACTAAGCATACACTGCTATAGTCCTTTAAGGATGTGGAGGTCCGCATTTAGCATCCTTGCTGAGACCGCCCATTAGTGCCAAATGAGATGGCATTTTCTAGAAATAGGAAGTGGTTGTGGTTGTTATATTATTTATTATCATTAATAATGTATAAGGCTTCCGCCATGTGCCTGACCAGTCACAAACAAACAGATTTTTTAAAAAGAGAAAACCCTAAAAGGAAGATCCCTGAACCCAAGTGGTTCACAATCAGCATGAAACCAAGAATTGGAGGGTAGGGTGAAAGAAGGGGATGTTTCTAACCCAAAAGGTAGTTTGCTGCTTGACTCAAAGAGGAGTCATGTCCAGAGCTCTGAAATTGTTTGGATAATACATATTTAGGCTGATGTTCAACTGTACTTAACAATATAGCCATGGTTAGGGTCGCCAACTTCCAGGTACTAGCTGGAGATCTCCTGCTATTACAACTGATCTCCAGCCCATAGAGATCAGTTCACCTGGAGAAAATGGCTGCTTTGGCAATTGGACTCTATGGCATTGAAGTCCCTCCCCTTCCCAAACCCTGCCCTCCTCTGGCTCTGCCCCAAAAACCTCCTGTCAGTGGCAAAGAGGGACCTGGCAACCCTAGCCATGGTGGTAGTTCTGATATAAAATTATTTCTGAAAAACAATGGAAGACATAGAGATTTTTAGTTGATGAAATTTTGACATATGCAATTAGCCCTGAGCCTGGCCTACTTTGGTTTGAATCTATATTGTGGAGACAGATATTCAATTCAAATTAGATAGGCCTATTGCCATAGAGATGACTTTATAGTAAAAAAAAAAACAAAAAAAACCCAACAATCCGTATTTCCCATCCCCTGCAAAATGTGCATTTTAATTACTTAAATCCTCTATATTTCTATGTTTGGCAACAATAAAAATTAAATTCATATTTGCATTCATGTTAAGATGATTCACAGAACAAATTAAGTTAGTTCCAGTGAATTTACATTTTCATCATGAATTTACTAAATCTGAAACTACTAGGTTTTTCATTTTCACATTTGATGTGCTTGATCTTAAACCACTCAGTAATAAAATGGGAGATATTACAAATCAGTCTAGTTAAATTAGGATATTCATAAAGTTGACTGCTTTAAAAAAAATCAGTAATTGTAATATTCATTAGCAGCACTGGTTATAACTGAGCAAGATAGGAGAGAACACCAAAATCTGTTTGCTTCTCTGAAATGAATCACATAGTCCCATTAAAATTCTTGGAAATTGTTTTAGGAACACAGATCCGATATTGCAAAAGATATTCCTGAAGCTTTAAGAGTGGGGCTGGTGGAGAGATAATTTTCATACCAAAAATATCTGTTATAAAAGCCATTTGCAAAGCAAAATGGCAAATTCTAATATTTCTTATCAGTTTTGTTTGCTTTGGCTAGTGTTGAAATGCCCAGTCCATCATATTAGCAGAGCTTACGAGAAGATAGTTTCCAGAGGGCAGTCTAGGGTTGCCGACCTCCAGGTACTAGCTGGAGATCTCCTGCTATTACAACCGCTCTCCAGCCGATAGAGATCAGTTCACCTTGAGAAAATGGCCGCTTTGCCAATTGGACTCTATGGCATTGAAGTCCCTTCCCTCCCCAAACCATGCCCTCCTCAGACTCTGCCCCCAAAACCTCCCATCGGTGGCGAAGAGGGACCTGGCAACTCTAGGGTAGCCATGTTGGTCTGCAGTGGAACAGCTAGATTCGAGTCCAGTATCTGCTGAAGGGAGCTTTGACTCTCGAAAGCGTATACTCCAAAAATGTTGTTGGTCTCTCTGATGCTCCTGCACTCGAATCTAGCAGAGCTTACAAGATTTTTCTCCATTTTATCCTCACACCAACCCTGTGAGGTAAGTAAGGCTGACACGTGACTGGCCCAGGGCTCTCCACTCTCCAGTGAGCTTCATAGCTGAGGAAAGAATTGAATCTAGGGGGCTTAACGCACGGCCAATTTGTCTCGCTTTTGTGCCTTAATAGTAGCGAATCTCCATGGTCCACACGCACGACCGTCCAAGGGATGCGCATCGGACCCACCTTAGTCGCGAATTAAGGCAAAAAAACCCAGGTTAATCAATCCCTGGTTTATAGCGATCTTTTCAGTGCTAATCCGCTATTTTTTTTTAATTCCGCTACATTACCGGAACGCCGACGTGCGTGTAATTACTTGGCTAGCTCGCTACTAATGCCCCTTACCGGTCTCCTCCGTCCTGCCCCCTTCCCTGCACGAGCAATTGCCGCTTCCCATCCCCCGTCCCGCCCCCTTTCCTGTGAGAGCAATTGCTGCTTCCGGCCTCCCATCCCGCCTTTTTTTAATTGACAGGTTGAGACGATGGTATACCGGAACGCTGATGTTCCAAGAAAAAAAAAGGGGGAGAATCGCCCTTTGATTGGATAACTCCTCAGCCAATCCTTGGCCGATGTCACTCCCCTGCTATCCCGCATTGCGAACTATCCCACATTATATGGTTGGTTCAAACGCACGGGGAGCCTCCAGCAGCTACTTGTTTCAGACTTAATGTGGGATAGGCTGGCGTCATGCGTCTGATTATCCAGACTTAAATATTGTGGGATTAAATATTGTGGGATAACAGAGGAGCGAACCAGGAACATTCTGCCCATGCGTTAATGCCCTAGGTTTCCCCACTGATAATCTGGCACTATGTTACATTAGCGGTATTATGAGCTCTGATCTTGCTGAGCCTTATAAAGTCAATGAGTGATTTGGATGGTTGCTTTTAGTCCTAGTCTCCATCCTTCTATTACATTTCTGAAAAAGAAATAGAAAAATCACAATTATTGGGAAAACATTAATCTTTTCCTGCGTGTTTTTTTAAAAGGTGAAGAATGTCAAAGTGCAAAGTTTGTTCTTCCCAAATTAAATAACTCTCAGGAAAGAAAATTGACATTGTTCTTTTCATTCCTTGGGTTATATTGATTAGTACAGATAGGGTTGCCAACCTCCAGGTGGTGGCTGGAGAATTCCCGCTATTACAACTGATTTCCAGGCGACAGAGATCAATTCCCCTGGAGAAAATGGCCGCCTTGGCAATTGGACTCTATGGCATTGAAGTCCCTCCCCTTTCCACACCCCACCCTCCTTACCCCAAATCTCCAGCTATTTCCCAACCTGAATCTGGAAACCCTAAGTACAGACAATGTTCGAAGCACTGTGAAGACTGCAAAGTCCGTAGAACTAACTGCCCAAAGGTAAACTGGAGGGAAACAGAAAGTGAAAGAAAAGAAGGGGAGTGGGTGGGTTTGTTGGTAATAAGGAACACTGGTGATGGTCAGAAAGGACTATAGAAACATCAAACTGTGCTTCATGGTTCCCAAACCAGACAAAGTTGACTCCTCCATTTTTCCTTCACAAATTCATATATGTGAGAAGGGTTCATGCTGGTAGCCATGTTAGTTTGTAGTAGCAGAACTGAATTTGAATCCAGTAGCACCTTAAAGACCAACAAAACATGTATCTTGTCTCACAAAAGCTTAGACCTAGCAAATGTTATTGGTCTTTAAGGTGTTACTGGACTTGATAAATGTAAGAATTTATGTTACACGAAAAGTTGGCCACCTTTGGGGGAGGGTCATGTTAGGGGAGATTTAACATCACGCCATCTACAATTAATAAAATTTCCTGTTATTAATATATCTAATTCTCAACACATTCTCATCTTAAGATACTTAAATCTGGAGACTGGAGCCATGAAAAGACAAAATGGATACTTCTAGAAATCTGAGAAAAGCCCCAGATTTGCAGAAAAGTCTGAAATCTAAAGAAAACATATTGGGGGGGGGGGGTTAACTCCCTAAAATAATAAAAGCAGCAGAAAGGAGAAATCAGTGGTCTTTGTGTGGGTTGCTACGCAACCACAACAATATTGCTGGCCTTTAAGCTTTGGTTTCTGTCAGTAAAAGGGAGGGGGAGGAAATAGGATCCTTCCAGGGCTGTTATACCCTATGAGGGAGGACTCAACCACCAGGCAACTTGCTACCATGCAAGCAGCTAGGCCTAGTTGAGTCATGCAAGTCTAGTAGTATTAAGTTACCCAGTCGTTGCTGCCAGGCCCATTCCTGGCCCCAATGAGTCTTCCCTCAAGGCAAAAACAGCTCTGAAAATGACCCCATCCCCCCCTGCCTTATACTCATAGAAAGGAAGCTTAGAATTCTGTGGTTGCCTAGCAACGGCCACTGAGGGAATCCTTTTTTTAAAACTGCAGGTGCTCCTTTCATCATTTCAAGTATTTTTTTAAACCTCAATGTATTTTTTTTATTTCACCATTTTTTGCAAACCTGGGGTGTTTTTCAGGTTTGTAAACAGATCTGTCTACCCATTTGCCGCTCCAGTCACTGGATTTAAGTACCTTCAGATTTGACTGACTTGGCAATTAGAACATACAAATGGGAACATACAAATGGGGTCCCTCCCTCCATCACGGCAGCCAGGCCCAGTGTGGCTCCCCACTTCCCCCACCGTGGGTTTCCCCACACACATTGTCAAGGAGAATGGCAGAGAGCTCAACGCAGCTCCCAGCAGTTGAGCTGTCAAAGCTTTTTCCCACCCCCTGATGCCAGCAAGCCCTGTGCAGATCTGTGCAGGCCTGCTAAAGCCTCTCCCCCCACCCACCATCAAGAAGGAAGATGGCAGCAAGCCCCCACATGGGTCCTGACTGCCAGTCCTGCTGAAGCTTGTTCCTCCTTCCACTCTTGCTGGCAAGACCTATGTGGGTGCTGGCCTCTGCCACCAGGCTCGCCGAAACTCCCCACACACACTGTCAAAGATGGCAGTAGCAGCAAGTCCCATGTGGCTCCTGGAGGTGCTGAGGCTTGTCCCTCCACCATCACTGATGATGGAGAGCTCCACGAGGGTCCTGTTCTCTGCTGCTGGGCCTGCCAAAGCTCCCCCCCCGCCACTGTCAAGGAGGAAGACAGGGGTGTGCTATCCAACAGAGGAGGAGGAGGAGGAGGAGGAGGAGAAGAAGGAAGAGAAGAGTTGGTTTTTATATGCCAACTTTCTCTACCACTTAAGGGAGATTCAAACCAGATTACAATCACCTTTCCTTCCTTTCCCCTCAACAGACACCCTATGAGGTAGGTGGGGCTGAGAGAGCGCTAAGAGAGCTGTGACTAGCCCAAGGTCACCCAGCTGGCTTCATGTGGAAGAGTGGGGAAACCAACCCAGTTCTCCAGATTGGAGTCTGCCACTCATGTGGAGGAGTGGGGAATCAAACCCAGTTCTCCAGATTAGAGTCCCCTGCTTCAAACCACTGCTCTTAACCACTACACCACTCTGACTCTCCTACACCATGCTCGACGATGTAGGTTCTTTGTCTGTACATGCACAGACAATGAATGTGTTTGGAGGGATTTAACCCTCCCTCAATGTATTTTTAAATGTTTTCAGATTTTTCTGCAAACCTGGAGAGTACCCCAAGTTTGCAGAACTATCTGTTTTGGGTAACTATGGCCTCAATCTATAGATTTAGATATTTACAGAAGAGGGCCACATTGAGAAATAGATACCGTATTTCACCGCATAATTGTCACCACCGCATAATTGTCACATCCTGTTTTTTCAGTCCAAAAATTGGTTTATAACCTTTCATTGTGTAATCGTCGCATGGTATAATTCTCAATTCTCAATGAAGAGCTGTAGGAACAAGGGGAGCGGGAGGGCAGGCAAAGCTTCCATGAGTAAGTCACATTGTCCCGGGTCTCGAGAGCTCCGCAGCGACCCAGGACTCTTCCTGGAGCTGTTGTCCATGGCCACTCCAGCCCCTTGCATGCTGCAAATGCTGAAGCACAAGCACTTACCTTCAGTGCAGGGCAGCTGGGCAGCAGAGTGCTAGAGGAGGACATGGCTCATTGGGGCTTGCAAGAGTCACGGCCTGGGGGGCGGGAGGGGAGCGACGCGAGCTGGGAGGCGCAGGGGGAAAAGCCGGCCGCTGCAAACCTGGCACCTGGGCACTGCAGCCAAATTTCCCATGTGGCAGGCTGGATGCCGGAAGGAGGGAGAGGCAGCAAATGGGAGCCATGCTCAGGGGGCTCCATTTAACTGCGCGGGAGGGGGGCAGAGCCGGGAGGGGTTTGGGAGAAGCTTCCCCCATAAAAAGGAGGATGGGAGAGGCAGTCCCCACACAATGGTCGCACCCTACTTTTTTGCAAAAAAATTGGCATAAAATTTGTGACAATTGTGCGGTGAAAGATGGAATATAGATATGATAATATATTTCTAGTAATTTATTTACATCATCTCCTTAGTTATGTAGCTACATCAACTCCTTGCTGCATGTTTCTTTCATGTCATACAATTTATTTACACATCTTCTCAGTCTGGAAGATACTACAATGTTGTGCTTTCTCACAAAGGTGAGCAATGTCTCAGCTCTCCCATTGCTCCCCATCAGTCAAGTGTCTTTGTCCTGTTGCCAGTTACTTTCTTTCCAAAAGAGTTGGCCATATGTAGAGGAAATTCACAGCCATGTTCTTTTCTGCTCATTTGTTTATATTTTAACTCTTATGTGCTATCCCTTCCAGCCGACCCAGGGGCCTGATTTCTAAAGCAGGTTCATTATTTCCAATAGACTGCCAGGAGAGGGAAGACATTCATCATATGTCCTTGGGCTATACAAGAAGTATTTCACTTGCTATGTTCAAAAGGGCATTTAATCACTTGTCTGGGATGTTACATAGATCATAAATATAAAGTGTAGTTTTCCTGTAGATAATATCAATTGGGAGCCTCTGTTTCCTCTAGTTTCTTGCATAGAGATGAGATGACTAGTACTTACAAAGAAACAAAAGAAACCTGAGGACTCTATGCACATTACCTGTGTAAACATGTGTGCAGCTGAATGGGAACATAATTGATGACCTTCATCTTCCCTGTCTTACAGGCATTCAGAATAGTTTCCCAGAAGAGCACATGTGAATACAAACTGTACACATATACAGAGGTTGTACATGTGTAGATACTTTCAGACTTGATGCTGAAAGTGTTAAGATAGGGATAAAGCCAGCAGGAATGAACTTCAGTATTCTGTGCTTTCACACATCCATGTAATATATCCACAATCCTAAAGTTCCATGTAAACTAGTGTCCACTGAATTTTGTTCTATTTTCCCCTAATAAACATGCACATAATGCAACATGTAGAGTGGAATTGCATTAATATGGTTTAACTCCCCTAGAACAAAGCTTCTTAAACTGTGGGTCGCGTCCCCATATGGGGTTGCGTAACTGAATGTGGGGGTTGCAAAAAAAATTGGCAACAGTAAAAGGTTTCTTTATGATTTATTATCAGTAAATGTTTGATTTGTATACTTATTTTATATACCTATATACCTGGGGTCGCGTAAATATTTCTCAGGCAAAAACAGGTCGCAAGTGGAAAATGTTTAAGAAGCCCTGCCCTAGAGTACCCATTCTGCCCCAATGTTTGAATGTGACCTATGAAGTCCACTATGTGGTATTTTGATAATACTGGTTTATACAAATCTAGTGGCCGGTACATGGAGGCAGGATGAACTTGCAACTAGGGTTGCCAGCTGCAGGATGAGAAATACCTGGACATTTTGGAGGTAGAGCCTGAGGAGGGGGGGTTTGGAGAGGGGAGGGACCTCAATGCCATAGAATCCAATTGCCAAAGCAACCATTTTCTCCAGGGGAACTGATCTCTGTCATCTGGCAACTATCAAACTTCTATTATTACGGATGGGAAAACCTACTGTCGAGCTAGATGGTCTCCTCAAATAAAACAACAAATAGTGGAGTTATTGGAATCGGCACGACTACAGTCTCTTCGATCTGCTCTGATAGCATCTGAACCAGGGAATGATCTTCTGATGGCCTATGAGGTGTTAACCCAGGAATTATACCACCATTTAATCAATAATAGGGTACCCGGGAAACGGCAACAAAATCAGTCTAAACCATGGTTTGATAAGGATTGTGTCAAAGCAAAGAAAGATCTTATCAGTTCATATCAGGCATATGTGACAAATGCATCCCCTTGGCGGCCCTGGAATTGCTGTAGCGGAAAAGATTCTACAAACAGATGTTAGCTTGGAAGAAAAAGGAAGCCATGAAGGAAAACTGGACGAGGGTCATACAAGCATCTAAATCTAACAATTCTGTCTTGTTTTGGAAAACTATAGCTTCTTCCCAATCAAATGGACCTCCTATGGCAGATTGTCATATCTCTCCAAGTATCTGGGAAACATACTTTCAAGAACTTTATAGTGTCCCTGATGGAGGGTGTGGCCAGAACACCCAAAGGATAGAAAATCTTCCCAAGTGGGCTCCCGTATTCAAGAAAGAGATTGAGAATCTTATAATCCAACTGAATCTGGGAAAGGCCCCAGGAGAAGATCTAATACCGGCGGAGGTCATCAAAAATAATTTGGATTTTTGTGTTCCTGTCTTGGCATTATTATTCCCCTGCATTAATACCTATGGACATATACCTAAAGATTGGGGACTCTCAGTCATTGTTCCGATATACAAAAAAGGGAAGAAAGATGATCCTAATAATTGTAGACCAATAAGCCTACTTAATGTCATCAGTAAATTATACGCAAGGCATCAGCAATGGACGCTCCAAGACTGGATGGAACAAGAAAACCTACTAGCAGAGGAACAAGCCGGCTTCAGGGAAGGCCGATCTAATACCGATCAATGCTTAGTACTTCAACACCTAATTGAGAAACACTCCTCGCAAGGCATAATTTCCCTCTATGTGGCCATTATTGATTTCAAATCAGCTTTTGACTCGATAGATAGAGGCCAACTTTGGAGGAAACTGGAGGCCTCTACGATAGATAGGCGGCTGTTATATCTAATTCGCATGCTACATGAAGGGACTTCACCAAGAGTATGATGTAATCATCAGGGCCATCTATCCAAGGCGATTACAACTGAGAAAGGTGTCAAACAAGGATGCATATTGGCCCCACTTTTATTTAATTTTTATATCAACGATATGGTAGCTAAGCTCCATAACACGAACTCTCATCCTCCAAAATTGGCAGGGAAGCATATCCCAGTGCTGTTGTATGCTGATGATGCAGCAATATTATCAAGATCACCGATAGGGCTTAGAAGAGCCATGGAAGCAGTGGCAACATACTGCAAGGAGAATAATTTACAACTCAATTACCAAAAAATGAAAATCATGGTATTTGCAAGGAGACCCAAACTATTATCATGGCACATTGAGGGACATGATAGAACAGGTCAAATGCTTCAAATACCTGGGAGTAATTTTTCATTCCTGTGGAAATAGAAAAGCTCATAGTGAATATGCTGCTGGGAATGCACAGAGAAGCACAGCCGCCATATTGAAATATCTTAGGACTAAAGGTGGCCATTGTATCCCGGCGGCCCTCAAACTGTTTGAAGCCAAGTCGATTGAGCAGCTTCTGTATGGCACTCATTTAGGCCCTTATGCCAATTTATCATCATTAGAACGTGTGCAAGTTTTTGAGATCAGCCCTGCAAGTACCAAAATGTTTCCAATGCCACTCTACACCCTGAGACGGGCTTCATATGTGTGGAAGCCAGAGTATGGATAGTTGCAATTAATAACTGGCTTAAGCTATCCTGTCTCCCACGTGGTCTCGCTCCCTTAATTATAAAGGATGATTTCCAATCGGCATGGAAATGGGCAGTGATGGATAAATTGTCAACATTAGGATTCACACCGCAGGTACTAATTGACATGGGCTACGCCCAGGCCAAGGCATTGATCAAACAGCATATAATTGACACAGAACGTCAAATAGATCTGGCCAAAACACCTATCTTCATCATTAGTGAATCCAGGAGGTATCTTCCTATTCCTATGGAGTATTTAACCAGTCTGGAAATTCCTAAACACCGAAGAGCCTTTACCTTGGCCAGATGTCAAGCCCTCCCTTCAGCCATTCAAGAAGGCCTGTTCAAGAAGATCCGATATGAAGAGAGGAAATGCCCCTGTGGTTCCAGATCCATAGAAACTTTAGAACATGTCTTGTTTTATTGTCAACATTATACAGCTATCCGAGAAAGGTTTATCTCACCAATAATTCACAAATTCTCTGGATATGCAGGATATGTCTACATTCCGACACTGTTACAAGACGTAAACTCCGATATAAGATACTGAGTGGCTAGATTTTGTGCTGTTGCAATGGATGCACGGCGGAGGTGGGTCCGCACCAATCCACAGTCCTGAAATGAGGGGGACTGGCTGGGCTGGGGGGGGCTTTAAATAGATCTGCACCTCCCGGCCTCCGGATCCCCCCGAATTTCCAGGGATCCAAAACGGGGGAGTTCGGACTTCGGCACGGCCCGAATAAAAACGGGCCGAATTTTGCCGAAGCCGAACTATACCGATTTTTTTTTCAACAACCCTACCTGGGACCAACATAATTTAAGAACTACCTTGTCCCATATAAACTTACCCATACACTCCAGTCATCTTTGGAGGCCCTGCTTCAGTTGCCCCCTCCTTCTGAATCTAGATGGGTTACAACCTGAGAAAGGGCTTTCTTGGTTGTGGCAACAAAACTTTGGAACTCCCTCCCCAGGGAGATTCATCTATCTCGGCGTCTTTTGCCAGCAGGCGAAGACTTTCCCCCCCATCTGGCATACCCCCAATAATGGTTACTGCCCCTTCTTCTAGTGTTGTTTGTTAAGGTGTTTTTAATTGAATTATTTTATAATTTTTAACTGTATTTTTAATTCCTTAAATGTTTAAACATTTTTTGTGTTCACTACCTTGTGTACCCTTGTCAGGTGGAAAGGCGGAATGAAAATAGGTTTGGCAACCGACAGGTAATACCTGGAGATCTCCTGCTATTACAACTGATCTCCAGCTGATAGAGATCAGATCACCTGGAAAAAATGACCGCTTTGGCAATTGGACTCTATGGCATTGAAGTCCCTCCCCTCCCCAAACCCCACCCTCCTCAGGCTCTGCCCCAAAAACCTCCCGCTGGTGGTGAAGAGGGACCTGGCAACCCTAAATAAAAATGTTTTAAATAAATAAATAGTACACTTTCTGCTGCCTGTTCTTAAAGGATTGTTCCTTAGGTTTGATCCTGTACCTACTGCACAATGCACCACACTTTGTATGGCTTGGTGGAGTACAAAAAGTTTGAAAATGGTGACATGATCTCTTGTACTGCATGTTGCTTGAACCTCCTGTTGCATTTTTGCCTTCCTTCCTTCCTTCATTCTACACACTCTCTACGCAGTCTCCTTCCAGTGCACACAAGGGACATAAAGGTACCCTGGGAACACAGAGAAATCTGTACTGGAAAACATTCTCCCACTTCTTATTTTTGAAATACATATAAGTGTTCCCCCCCTTTATTTCTGTAAATCCCTGTAGACATAGCAATGAGAATGATCAAGGGTTACCTGTGTGTCCTTATCTGTATGCCATGCTCAGCACAGCAACATACCTACCTCAAGGCTGTGTATGCAAGGAATGGTGAATAGAGGCATGGAGAATGTTCACTGTATTTAGGGTAGAATGCTGGGTAGAGTGCACCCACAGCAGGAGGCTCACAGGGTGATGCTGTTAGGTGTGTATATACACACATCTGTTCTCTGCCTCCGTGTCCACTAGGTAGCATAGATGCAAATGTGTATAAAAAGTTATATAAAAAGCAAATGTCTTTTAAAAGAAACACCTTTAATGAATACCATCCAAAAATGATGAATACTACAGGATGAGGTGTCATTCCATAACAAATGATGAATATTACAGGATGAGGTGCCATTCCATGACAAGGAAGAGACGATGAGAACATTTAAGTCTGACTCCAGAACAAATGGATTTATTTATTTAGAAAATGTATATGCCACCTCTCCAGATAATAGGGATGCCAACCTCCATGTGGGACCTAAGGATTCCCCCGGAATTACAGCTCATCTACAGACTACAGAGATCAGTTCTCCTGGATAAAAAGGTTACTCTGGAGGGTAGACTCTACGGCATTGTACCCCACTGAGGTTCCTGTCCTTCCCAGGCTCCACCCCCAAATCTCCAGGAGTTTTCCAACCTGAAGCTGGCAACCCTACCCCTTTGCCCCCAGTCAGTGGTCAGGGAGGACCTGGAAACCCTACCCGAGAACTAACTATTGAGACAGCTTTCTGTTTTTGTTTAAAAGAAATTTGGAGGTATCTGTACTTTTTATACTCTGCTGTTACAGGGAAATTTCCTCCCAAAACAACAATTTCCGGTACGATGAAGTGGTACAGTGTCAGATTGGGAATTTAGGCACCAAATTCAACCCCTCCTCCCCACACACACACGTGTGTGTGTAAAGGGCCTTCAAGTCGCAGCCGACTTATGGCGACCCCTGTTGGGGTTTTCATGGCAAGAGACTAACAGAGGTGTTTTGCCAGTGCCTTCCTCTGCACAGCAACCCTGGTATTCCTTGCTGGTCTCCCATCCAAATACTAACCAGGGCCGACCCTGCTTAGCTTCTGAGACCCTGCTTAGCTTCTAGCCTGGGCCATCCAGGTCAGGGCCCACACACATACACAATTTGTAATAAGGGTGACCTTAGTCCAGTCGTTGTCTTTCATCCTAACCTACCTCACAGAATTGCTGAAGGAAGGATAGGAGAACAATGCATGCTTCCCAGAGCCCCTTGGAAGAAGGCAGGATAAAATATAGATCGGTAAATAATTTAGATAGATATTCTTCAGAATGCATCACTGCATGAAAAAAACAAACAGTGTTATAATTTGGGTAGTGCCACATCAGTTTTTAGTGGCTGTCCCCATGTTTTCATTCTGAGACCTGCATTCAAAGAGCCGTTCACTATCTCTCATATGAACCTACCTCACAGAGTTGTTGTGAGGACAAAGCAGAAGAGGATAGAAACGGAAATCCTTGGAAGAAAGCATAAAGATTAGATAGATTAGGTTAGATCTGTGGTTTGAGTGGTTCTCACTCCTCTCACAATACCAAGGCACATCCAAGAGACAAAAGGTGTGGAACACCGAAGACAACAACACTCTTCCTGATCTAAAAAGATCATTTTGCCCTTAGGAAAAGAAAGGCTACATTTGTGGCAAGAGCTCACCACTTGTGTGCGACATTATATAATATGAATAATTTATGCTGCTAATAGTGCTGCCTTTGAAAGATGGGTGGAAGTGGGTAATTGCCCATGGATAATACTTTATATATTTTGTAGGTAGAACTGTCTCAACCCAAGAATATACACTGAAGCTAGAAACAACTTTCCAATATGAATGACTCAATGAATCATGAATGACTGCGATTTCCTTGGGATCTAATTTGCTTTAACACAAGCTTAAGTACATAGCAAATGAATGCAAATGCTCTGCACTCCCCGAGCTGTAAAAAGGCTGGCTAGATTTTTGAACCCTTCCAAGTCCTTTAACAGCTGATTGGTGTTTGAACAGTAAATTAGTACAAATTTGTAAATGCTTTTAGCTCCCATCCGCGGCAAATTAAAGCCAGTTTGTCCTCTGCGTTTCAGCGTGAGTGCATGTGTGCACAACATACCCAAATGGAAACACAATGAAAGTGGAATTCTAATGACCGTAATACTCAGCGCAATATTCTGATTCCCTTGAATTTCCATTTCTGCATCAGACATTCCAGTCATTGTGTAGCCTAACATGGCAGCATGGGAAGTAGAAGAAAATCATTACAATGTTTTGGGGAATGTGAGGCCTGGTGGTGATATTTTGAGTGGAGTGCTGTACAGGTAGCACATAGCCCAGCAACCCACTGCTTACCACCTCTTTCTATTCATTTGTGTCCACTTTATCAGACAAGCAGCCATTTTTCATAACTAGAGTTTCTGCTCCTCCCACCATGATAATGAGTGGGGTAAGCGCTGCTCAGCTGGTTTTTGTGTTTAATTCAGCCAGCGTGGTGTAGTGGTTAAGAACGGTGGTTTGGAGTGATGGAGTCTGAACTGGAGAACCGGGTTTGATTCCCCACTCTTCCACATGAGCGGCGGAGACTAATCTGGTGAACTGGATTTGTTTCCCCTCTCCTACACATGAAGCCAGCTGAGTGACCTTGGGCTAGTCTCAGCCTCACCTACCTCACAGGGTGTCTGTTGTGGGGAGGCGAAGGGAAGGTGATTGTAAGCCAGTTTGATTCTCCCTTAAGTGGCAGAGAAAGTCGGCATATAAAAACCAACTCTTCTTCTTCTCTTCCAGCAATTTGAATTGTGTCTGTCTGCTAATTTTCCTGTTCAGCTTCTGGTTCAAATTTCACAACATTCAGAACAGAACCAGATGTGCCACGGTAGTCATGAACCAACATCAAAGGAATGCTGAGGGTGGGAGATTCTAAACAGAAAAATGGAAGTATTTCTTCACATGACCCATAGATAAATTGTGGCACTCCCTGCCCCAGGAAGCGGTGATGGCTGCCAACTTGGAAGGCTTTAAGAGGGGAGTGGACATGTTCATGGAGGAGAGGGCTATCCATGGCTACTAGTCAAAATGGCTACTAGTCATGCTGCATACCTATTCTCTCTAGTATCAGAGCAGCATGCCTATTATATTAGGTGCTGTGGAACACAGGCAGGACAATGCTGCTGCAGTTGTTTGTGGGCTTCCTAGAGGCACCTGGTTGGCCAATGTGTGAACAGACTACTAGACTTGATGGACCTTGGTCTGATCCAGCAGGGCCTTTCTTATGTTCTTATGAATGAGGGGACACAAGAAAGGAAGTATTGAAGAGATGACATTGCCTGGCAAGATAAGGGATGGCAGAAATGGACCCTTAGGAATGCTATCTGGACAAAGACATAACAAATAGAGTCATCTGGGAATCAAAACAGGACCTTTGGATTCTCACCTCTTTCTTCCTGTGTGGGAACAGACTGCTTAGATATTGACTTTTAAGCATTCAATTATCTACTGACAGAGACAGGGAAGTCCCATGTCAGTTCTATCCCAGACAGATGTTCCCAGATTTAGAATGAAAGTAGGTTGAGCAGATTTCCTGGATAGGCAGCATAAATTTTTCCTAAATAAATAAACTACCTCCCATTTCTCATCATTTTAACACCATGCCTTTTAATAAAGTTTGAGAAAACGTTCTACCCAGTTCTTGTGTCTTTCATTTTTACATTTACAGCATCAATCTGCCCTTTGCATAGCTCTTAACAAATTTAACCCCAATTTCACTTCCCCAAACTATTTCTCAGATACTGTGTATTACAAAAGTCTCAGTCAGGCACTGATTATGTGTTGTGTGTGTGTGTGAAGTGCCGTCAAGTCGCAGCCGACTTATGGCGACCCCTTTTGGGGTTTTCATGGGAAGAGACTAACAGAGGTGGTTTGCCAGTTCCTTCCTCTGCACAGCTACAATGGTATTCCTTGGTGGTCTCCCATACAAATACTAACCAGGGCTGACCCTGCTTAGCTTCTGAGATCTGACAAGATCAGGCTAGCCTGGGCCATCCAGGTCAGGACAATGATAATGTGTTGGGGAAGCAAACTTATGCCATCCTGCTTTATCCATGGGCCTGTTTTATCTTTTTCATGGGCCTACATGAGTAAAATCTAAGCCCAAGTCAATTCTGTGGTTGTATTTGGGATATTTATTGTGTGGTTTTGGACTCGGAATGTTGGATTTTATGTGCGTAAATTGCTAAAGTTACATCTGTGGATGGGTCCAAAAATTTTGTGTTACATCTGTGGTGGGTCCAAAAGTGGGACATGAATATCTGGTGGGCACAGTGGGCAAAGACTGCCTTTCTCCCCCTACCACCACACAAGCTTCTTGTCCAAACCAGCCTACAATAAACATCTAGGACAGATGCTGTATGAACATTGTTGGAAAGAAATTATGCTCAAGACTTTATGCCCTGACCTGGAAGTCCTAGGCTAGCCTGATCTTGTCAAATCTTCAAAGCTAAGCAGGGTTGGCCCTGGTTAGTACTTAAATGGGAGACCATCAGGGAAGCCCAGGGTTGCTAAGCAGAACCAGGCAATGGCAAACCACTTCTGGTCATCTGTTCCCTTGAAAACCCCTCTGGGGTTGCCCTAAATTGGCTGCAACCTGACAGCACTTTCCACCACCAAGACTATTGTCTAGTTTAGTAGCTGATGGTGCTTACTGAATGGACATTGATGGCAGGGGGCCATAAGACACCTGAATTTGTGCCACACATTACCTATATTAATGAATACAAAAGAAGAGTTTTCAGACGCTTCAAGATTAACAAATTTATTGTAGCAATTTTATGGTCTTGAGCCATCTTTGTCAGATACAAAGAAGTGAATCCTCGGTCAGCAAGAGGATTCATTTCAACATATCAGACAAAGTGGACACACAGTGCAGTCCTACATACACCATTCAAAAACCATTGACTTCAATGGACTTAGAAGAACATAACTGCTCAGGATAGCACTGTGAGTCATACAAAACCATATGTTACAATATATTAATTCACCTTTATTGTGCCACAAAATTCTTTCATCTGTTTTGTTTTTTGCTTTTGCTCCGACAAGCTAAGTTGACTTCTGAAAGCTCTAGAGTAGCTGAAGGAAATAGTTTTATATTTGAACAGTAAAGGTAATTGAGGCTGCAGTCCTAGCATGCTTACTAGGGAGTAAATCCCACTGAACGTATGGGACTCTTTTTTTTTCTTGCTTTTAAGTCACAGCTGACTTAATATGACTTTGTAGGGTTTTCAAGGTAAAAGGCTTCAGAGGCAGTTGTCATTGCATGGCTCTGTCTAGCAATTCTGGACTCCTTGATGGTCTCCCATCCAAAGAGTAACCAGGGCTGACCCTGCTTAGCTTCTGAGATCTGATGAGATTGGAATAGTTTGGGTTATCCAGGTCAGGACTTCTAAGTATACATGTTTAGGATTGCATTTGAGAGTTTTTCAGTTGATTAGCAAGAAGCAAGGCTCAGACCTTACTTACGAGCCCAGTTTGTTGGCATGTGTTGGGGAGGGTTGGGAGCTGGCTAGGGTTGCCAGGTCCCTCTTCACCACTGGCGGGAGGTTTTTTTTTTTTTGGGGGGGGGAGCCTGAGGAGGGAGGGGTTTGGGGAGGGGAAGGACTTCAATGCCATAGAGTCCAATTGCCAAAGCGGACATTTTCTCCAGGCAAACTGATCTCTATTGGCTGGAGATCAGTTGTAATAACAAGAGATCTCCTGCTACTACCTGGAGGTTGGTAACCCTACAGCTGGCACAAGGTTCAGGGGCTTTTCCAGTGAGGCGGGGGCTCAGCTGTCACAAAATGGCTGGGGGGGAAGCTGCTGAAGGAGCCATAGTGTTTCTAACTCCAGCTGGAACTTTTCCTGCCCTGCTGCATACCTTCCTGGCCCGCCCTATATTTCAAATGGGCCAATCAGGCCCTGGCTCAATAGAGGCTGACCCAGCTGGCAGTCTACAGACCGGAGCTTTTGCACTCGGCTCCACCAGCCAGGTATTTAAGAAGCCATCTCCCTCACCCAGCTGAGTCTGCTTCCTGAGTTCTTTTGAAGTTGATTAGCAAGAAGCAACTTTCAGAGGATTTGTGTGGTCTGGGAAAGCAATTCCGCTCTAAAATACTAGCACTGATGGGCTGGGTGTTTTCCTGCTCTTGATTCTCAGCATATGTATTTGCAAATCTGGCTCCTTCCAAGGAAACCAATGATAGGGGGAAAAGGCTGCTTCTGGAACTTCCTACTGATAGTAAAATGGAGGGGGGAGGGAATGAAACACTATTTTATATGATATTTTCCCCGCAGGATGTAAGGCCCAAATTACGACATGTGCTTAATACAATAAAAGTAACCTAAATCCATCCACAATCTGAGTTTGTGGTAAAAATTTAAATCTAAGCGATTGCCCTGTATAAAGATGGCTATATCTTGTCCGTCGCAGCTGGTTAATGGTGTGTATATAACATACTGGTAATGAGTATGCCGTATCCCCCTGCAGTGGCTTAGCCAGGAGACAATAACAGCTTCCAGAGGCTGGAGGCTCTGAGGCTTGCTCATTTCATTGAAGCCGTAGGGGTTTCATCTCTTCTGTGGTGCACAAATCCTTTGAGTTCAACTAGTCTGGGAGGAACGGAATTAGAGTTAATCCACACAAAGCAGCGATTGCGAAACCTTTATGGCAAGCGTAAGAAATATGAAGGACTTCCTATTTTTGTTTCAGAAAAAATCTTTAATGAAGCGTTTCCTGTCCCCCATTGTATGGACAGGACTGTGGGGTCTGTGGATATGGAAAGTAATCCCATGGATGAAAAATGTAGGAAAGAATCCTGTAGAGGTGAAGAAGAGTTGGTTTTTATATGCTGACTTTCTCTACCACTTAAGGAAGAATCAAACCAGCTTACAATCACCTTCCCCTCCCCTCCCCACAACAGACACATTGCGAGGTAGGTGGGTCTGAGAGAGTGTGACTAGCCCAAGGTCACCCAGCTGGCTTCATGTGGAGGAGTTCACCGGATTAGAGTCCGCCACTCTTAATCACTCTGGGGACCCATAGAAGGAGCATTTAACCACTGCACCATACTGGAGAAACCCTCAATCTCAGGCTGGTCATTGCACCAGCCAAGGATCCAAAATCCTTCCACTATTTCTCTCCTGCTCCCTACTATCTTCTGTTGACCTTGATGCACTCCATGGAAAATTATATAGTGACATTGATAACTACACATGATGTCCTACAATGGCTAAAGTAGAGTCCTCCTGCGTTTCCCAACAGTCTACTTTATGGTAGCTTTCTGAGACTTCTGCAGCACTGTAACTCAGCCCATTGATTTTTAGAGTGCAGCCAGTGGCTGTTTTGTCTAAGGGGTACATGAGAAACTAGATTTGGTTTTGTTGCAGGTTTTTTTTAACGAGTGTGTGATATATTTTCACAGTTTCCGGTTTATTAGGGGAAACTATCCTGATAGTTTCTGTAAATATAATTCCTAAGCACACAGAGTGATTTATAGTTATCGTGCTGCCCTCACAACTTTGTAGCTCTCACAAGGTACAAAACTTGTTGGTCGGAATGGTAGGGCATTCTGACAGATCTATGAATGTCAAGACTGTGTTTCTGTGGAAGGAACCTATTTTGCATGATGTCTCTCATACGATCAGGCTAATCCTGATCCTTGTAAACCAAAACCATTGCTGTCCCTTGCCAGACAACATGATGGAATGTCCATGATTGGATTTCCAGTGTGTTATTAAAATGCAGGCCAGCACAATGCTCTAGGGATGGAGCCTCACAGAGCTGTTGTTCGCTCTACTGGAGGAAACATCATACAGACATCCTATATATTTTTTCCTCAACAGTACTGATATTCTTTATGAGATCCAATTCATGAATCTTCAAACATCTAATTTGGTTTGAACTCATGAACTAAGGATCTTTAACAAAGTGAACTCACACATGAAGCCCCTTATACTGAATGAGACCCTTACAGCCCATTCCTGAGAATTGGGCCAAAAGTTCTTTGGAGGCGGCGTGACCTCGCACTTATGCTGGTGGCGAGGCCAGTCCTGCCGGCAGCCGAGTGCTGCGGGACTGTGCCTTGCCCCTATGCCAGTGCGGTCTCTCTGTGGCACAGGCCACAGCGTAGAGAGGCCGTGCTGGTACAGGTGGGTGTTCTGGATGTTGGCCAGGAGGAGGAGCCGCCAGTTAGGCGGCTTCCTATCCCAGTTCAGTCCACACTTGAGGAGGGGGATGCAGTTGGCTACACCTTCCATGGGCTCACACACACTGGTGCTCAGTCACATTTTGAATTTTTTTTGATAAAATTCAGATTCGGCAAAATTTGGCCCGTTTTTATGCAGGAAATGCTGAACTCCCCCTATTCGGATTCGTGGAATTCGGCATGAAATTCAGCATTCCCATATAAATTCAGCCGAATAAAGCCATTTAAAGTACATTTGCGGCTTTCTGCAGTTCCGGGGGGCATTTTTGGAGGTAGAGATCCCAAACTTTCAGGGTAGCTTGGAGGGACCCTACTTGCAAGAACCCCCAAGTTTGGTAAAGATTGGGTCAGGGGGTCCCAAGTTATGGGGTCTGGAAGGGGTTCCCCCATCCGCCCATTGGAATGAATGGGAGCAGGCAATCCTTAATGTGCATCTAAAGAGCGACAAATCCAAGGTAAAACCTCCCATTGTTTCTCATTGGCTATTTATGCATGGGAGGTTTTGCTTTGGATTTGCTGCTCTCTAGATGCATATTTCCCCCATCTGAATTCTCAAAACTCTGCAGAGGGGCTTATTGTTGAGATTTGGACATTTGGATGGGGAAAATGTGCATCTAGAGAGCGGCAAATCCAAGGCAAAACCTTGTTTCTCGTTGGCTATTTATGCACGGGAGGTTTTGCTTTGGATTTTCCGCTTTCTAGATGCACATTTTCCCCAGCCAAATTCTCAAAACTCTGCAGGGGGGCTTATTGTTGAGATTTGAGCATTTGGATGGGGAAAATGTGCATTAGAGAGCGGCAAATCCAGGGCAAAACCTCCCATTGTTGCAGACTGATAAAAGGCAGCATTGTTTACAATTTGCTCCGCTTTACCTTGGGAGCAAAGCCCCACCACGGCTCTTACGTCCGAGTAAGCAGACGGAGGATCAGGAGGACTGCCCGCCCTTTCCTCTACATTTCGCTTCCTCCTGTCACCGCTTCCTCAGCCTCGGGGGCACCCAAAAACAATGAAGACCAGGGGGGGAGTTGAGGGAGGAGATGACATGGCTGAGCTGTCACTGTCAGGAGAAATCCTGAGCAGGGACACCTGCGGGGGGGTGGGGAGGGGGGAATTAGCAGGATGCTGCATTGTACGACACACAACACAACTGGCGCGTACACACATGCACGCTCGCTACACGCCATTCCCTCCCCCCCATCGCTCAAAAGAAGGCAAAAGCTTGGATTCTACGGAC
Source organism: Euleptes europaea (assembly GCF_029931775.1). Classification (NCBI taxonomy): domain Eukaryota; kingdom Metazoa; phylum Chordata; class Lepidosauria; order Squamata; family Sphaerodactylidae; genus Euleptes; species Euleptes europaea. The sequence continues at coordinate 58,621,175 of NC_079321.1, forward strand.
ACGGCCCACAGAGACAATCAACCCCCCCAAGCAGAACAGCCCCCCCCCCCGCAACAAGAAGATGCAAATTCCAAACGAAGGAGAATGGGGCAGCCAGAGAGAGAGACTCACTGACCCACACTGACCTCCAGGCGAAGGTGGCAACCAGTGAAAACAGCAAAAAAAAAAAAAAACTAGCACAGAGGCAATCAACCCCCCTCTGCAGAACAGCCCATCTTTTGGCTCCCTCCACACACAGAATCTCCCCCGCACACACATACACACACACAGGAAAAATGTTACAGAGAAAAGCCCCCAAATGGGTCAAACTGTGGATGTCTTCTCTTCCCGCAGAAACAGGGATCAGGAGAAGTAATCCAATCTGATTCCAGCAAGCAGCAGCAGGTCAGCTCAGCTCAGGATCTCTCACGATCAGCACAGGATCAGCACAGGATCAGCAGCAATGGAAGGAATACAGACTCACACACAGAGACTCTCTGGCCATTTATGCCTGGGAGGTTTTGCTTTGGATTTGCCACTCTCTAGATGCACATTTTCCCCGTCCAGATTCTCAAAACTCTGCATGGGAGCTTATTGTTGAGTTTTGAGAATTTGGATGGGGAAAATAAATTTGGCTTTACAATCCTTTCACAGTGGTTTGGAGATCAAATGCTGTAAATCTAAGAATTGTAAGGAATCTATAACCTTTTGAAACACTCATATGCGGAACATAACCTTGGATGCTCATGAAAATAATGACACACATCAGTTTAGTTTTTATTTCCAATGGCATAATGAAATCATATTTAGTTGTGAGCTGGCAATTTTTTTTTTTTAAAGCACTCTTTAATGCTGGAACAGGAGCCCCGTGGCGCAGAGCTGTAAACTGCAGTACTGCAGTCCAAGTTCTGCTCACGACCTGAGTTCGATCCTGACGGAAGTTGGTTTCAGGTAGCCGGCTCAGGGTTGACTCAACCTTCCATCCTTCCGAGGTCGGTAAAATGAGTACCCAGCTTGCTGGGGGTAAAGGGAAGATGACTGAGGAAGGCACTGGCAAACCACCCCGTAAACAAAGTCTGCCTAGGAAACGTCGGGATGTGACGTCACTCCATGGGTCAGGAATGACCCGGTGCTTGCACAGGGGACCTTTACCTTTTTAATGCTGGAACAGTTACTTTATCATGCAATTAACATATTTTGGCACATTATCCCTTCATTTTTTGTAAAACCTGGTTGTTAATTCTTTCAACCCAATCCTAACCACGCTACCTTGAAAATATGTCTCACTGATTTCAATAGGACTTACTTCCAAGTCTGCATATTACAAGTACCATCCTAAGCAGAGTTACACCTTTTGAACCCATTGACTTCCATGGACTTAGAAGGCTGTAATTTGGTTTATGATTGCACTGTTAATATTTGTCTCCAAATATGTGACATTCTGCTAATGTCACAGAGAGATGGCAATTCAGTTTAACTGTTTTAGATTTAGCTTACCTGCTTTAGAGATCATATTTTTGAAGAGTATATCCAGCTGCACTGGTGAAACATGGAAAGTTGTTTCATGTCACATTGGTTAACATATGCGAGCTTATTTAACATGTGGACAGCAAATAAGAGTAATTACATTAAAACAAGGATCTGTAGCACAGAAGCAATAAAAAATAGGCTAGGTTGTATTATTAATTCTCGTGTTAAGGGTTTTTGAGCTGTGTTGATTGGCCTGAATTTTTTGATTTTGTTATGGTACAAAGGGATTGTTTGAAGTAATTTGTCCCCGAGAGAGACTCACAGTCCCAAGCGGGTTTCAATTCAGCAAAGCAAATCTAATTTTGTTTGCTTTATGCAAACCAGAAGGGGCTGTGGTTCATTCTGCTTTCACTGGAGGGGAAAGGCACACTAATGGGACCTGCTGAAATGCATGCACTGCAAACATCATACCCCTGCATATATTAAATTTAGCTGTGAGATGCACTGTGTTCATCATCTTATTGTGTACAGAGACACGCTTTAGAACAAAGCCTTTTAATAGCGAAGGAACCGTACTACAATGTGCTCACACGCTATTGTATTTATATTTAAAGCTACCATTGACTTCCTTCCCCTGAATCAAGTGTGTTAAATATAGTCTTTTCCCCACCCTACACCCCCCATGCTGCTTATTTAAAATAGACAGCATACTGAGGATATGATTTATTGGAGCTTCAAGCCATCCAAAGATTAATTTGTATAGAGGAAGCAGTAAAGTACTTTTATCCCCCACCTTCCATGACAGCCCACAAAGTTAAACAGAAGATGTATTTAGTGTCTTATTTCCTAAATAGCAGTACTTTTTAGACCATCATATCTCACCTGTGAAAAAGCACAAGGAATTTGAAAACCATCCTCATTTGCCAATCAGGCAATGTAATATACACTATTCCGCACTGTGACAAATCCTTCTTTTTAGTAGTGTCATACTTTAAGACACTTTTTCTACAGCAGTATGTGTCTCTTTCCCTCTGCCTTTCTCATTTCCCTGTTTATCCTGTCCTATTCCCAAAGGCTCCCAGAAGGTTAACTTTCATACATAACAATGCCCTGTCTCAGGGTTCCACAAATATTAGAGGCCAAATCTAATTACTATTGCTTATTCAGACATATATGCCACATTGTTCCTATGGCTCCAACTAGAAAATTCTGTTCCAGATATAGCACTAAACTGCTTCCCTTTGCCAAAGTGGTATATCAATGCATAACATATAACACATGAGCTTCCAACTCACTCATGACGACCCTATGAATCAGTGTCTTCCAAAATGTCCTGTCTTTGACAGCCAGATCTTGCAAACTGAGGGCTGTGGCTTCCTTTATTGAGTGAATCCATCTCTTGTTGGGTTTTCCTCTTTTCCTGCTGTGCTCAACTTTTCCTAGCATGACTGTCTTCTCCAGTGACTCTTGCCTTCTCACAATGTGACCAAAGAAAAATACACAGCTTAAAAACCACACATGGCCTAATCTGCCAAAACAATTTACCGACTACAAATTTCTTCTGACATAGAGATGTTTTGCATGCATTTCTAAATGCATCCACTGGAGTTGCCCTCCACACTAACTCTGGTAGGCCATTCCAGAGGACTAGAACTACCTCCTAAGAAAGTTTGTGACCTCACTGTTGCTACACGTGCAATCCTCAGAGAGTCCACCACTGGGAGAAGGCTGTCTGAAGAATGTAGCTGCATTGTGGGAATTATCCAGGAGATAGTTTAATAAGTAGATGGGACCTAGGCTATGAAGTGCTTTCAAGGTAAACACCAGCACTTTGAATTGAGCCTGGAAGCAAATAGGTAACCAGTACAATTGACATAGCACTGCAGTTATATGTTTCAAGAGGCTGATCCCAGACAGGAGTCTTGCAGCAATGCTTTTGTAGGGTTGCCAGCCAATGGCTGGCACCTAGCAGGAGCCTGGAGGCAGGGACATGGGGCTGGGCATTGGTGCAATGGTGTAACATCACTTCCAGAGGAAACCTGGAAGTGACTTCACACTGCTCTATGAGTTGCCAGAAGCGCTATGATAAAACCATAGAGTTTCTGCTGATTCCTAGAGCAATGTGATATCACCTTGTTTTTCCTAGAAGTGAAATCACATTGCCATGCCAACAGTGATTTTTTTAATTAATTTCTCTCCCACAGCCCAATGGAGTGGCAGCAGGAAGTGAGGGTTGCCAGTGTAAGGTCTCTCACCATAGTGGGAGACTTGGCAACCACAAGCTGCAAAGGCTTAGTTACCTTATTGAGGGCTTGCAACAGTAATTTACAGATGACGTTTGGTGACCCCATAGGGTTTTCAGGAAAAGAAACATTCAGAGGTGGTTTGCCATTTCCTGCCTCCTTGTCATGACCCTGGACTGCCTTGGTAATCTTTCATTAGGGTTGCTAGACTCCAGCTGGGGGGCAAGGGATCTCCTGCTTTGGTTCCCCTCCCCTGGTGCTGTCCAGCTGGCCAGTGGGGGTCTTACCAGGGGCAAAATGAGACACAATGGCATTGGCACATTGACGTCACCAATGATATGACCAATGTCACCAATGATGTGGGAGATGCTTTGGTATTTGGGCAAAACTCTATGGTAAAAGCAGCTTCTACCATAGAGTTTTTGCCCGAATACTAGATTGTCTCCCACGTTGGTGGTGACATGATGATGTCACTTCCTGAAGTGACATCAACATGCTGAATGTCTGTAAGAGCTCTGAGGAGAAACAAATTTTCCCTAGCCGTTGTCTTAGCAGCTGCAGTGGTTATGAACTCAGAAGTTTTACAAACCCAGTATGCAATACCTAGGGAAAGACTGGACCATGGCCTGTTATTAGGTTCATCAAAGAAGATTAAATTAACTTCAAATTCTGACATTGTTCACAGACCACCGTGGTACAAGGATGTATCAACTGGATTGTAAAACATTGCCCTCCACTGTGATAAGATTGTGTATTTAGATCATTTTTATTAACTGTCATGGCTACATGATGCTTTAATTATGTCCAGAAAAAGAGACACTTAATTCATTTGAAATTCAGGGCTGTTAACGTTATTAAATAAAGTGGATCAGTTTGGGAACCCTCTTTGTCTGAGCAATATTTCTCAGTTGATTGTTTACAGAAAATGGTTCTATAGTTTAAATCCAGAGTTATTAAAATGGGCAGGGGAAACCTCTTCATTCTATGAATTTGAATTGGAAAATGTGTCCAAATGTTTTGGAATTATTGCTGAGCAGTGCTGGTGTTGAAAATAAAACCATGTAGTGAAGATTTGATGTGACTACTTTGGCTCTTTAGGGTAGCAAAAAATAATTAACAATAATGCTTGATGTCAGCCCATGCTTTTTTTCCGTTGTGGTATGTCTCGGAGGCTTCAAGAGCATGCGTGATTGCAAATGAGACTGAGCACATAACTCTCCCCTGCCAAACTGTGGTTGTTGGTGGCACCTAATCTGAATAATGGATAGGCTAGCTGTGAGTATATCTGTTAACAAAATGTGACCGAAATCAAAACTGTACTCCCAAGCTTTCTTGAAACACAGTAATATATGAGTAACTTTTTGAATCTATATTAGAGAGCCAGCATGGTGTAGTGGTTAAGAGCGGTGGTCTCCAAACTGGAATACCAGGATTGATTCCCACTCCTCCACCTGAGCGGTGGACTCTAATCTGAAGAATCAGATTTGATTCCCTATTCCTTCACATGAAGCCTGCTGGGTGACCTTGGACTAGTCAGTTCTCTCAGAACTCTCTCAGCTCCTTGTACAAGGTGCCTATTGTGGGTGGGTGGGGGGGGAGAGCGAAAGGTGATTGTAAGTCACTTTGAGACTCCTTACAGTAGAGAAAAGCAGTGTATAAAAAACCAACTCTTCTTCTTCTTCTTTGAGATACCTCCTGATTATAAAAAAGTATTATACATTTGCTGTATAATCACCTGTGAATTAAATTGTTCATTAATATCAACCAGTCAGTCAATCAATCAATCAATCAATCAATCAATCTTTATTAAAAACAGTCATAGGCCAGCACAGCTCTTCACAATTTACCACTGAAACCCTTAGTATTACACTCTACCCACAGGTTTGGACAAATAATAAAAAAAGTTATTTGCACAATTTGCAAACTATATACACTACCCATTAAAATTATTGGCATACCGATGTTCTCTGCAGCATCTGACAAATTGAGCAGGCTGCTGCACAAAAGTTGCCATTCCAACTGTAACCTGTGGATTTTCATCTATAAGCAACATTTTAATATACTTCGGAACTGAATGGCTGGGATGCTGACTAAGCCAGGGAGAGATAAACTTAGAACGAACCTCTTGGTATAGTGGACAGTGCAGTAGAATGTGCTCCATTGTTTCCATTTTCTTTAAAGCACAGGAACATACCCTGTCCTCCAAGGGAACTTTTCTATATCTCCCTTCCAAAACTGCTGAGGGGCATCTAGCAAGGGGTTCATTAATATCATTCTTGTTTAGCCAAACTTCAGACTGTTAAAGTTTAGATGTTTTTTCCAGCAGTTGGATTTTGGCACTTTAGGATTAAAAATTCGTCCCTGTGAAATCAACGAGTTGTATTCTACCATTCCATTTAGCTGAGTGTGGTGTCCTCTTCCAATGCAGGAGCATCCAATGAGACCATCTTGCTTATAAAGAAGTAAAACCCATTTATGTGTGGGTTTGAATCACTAGAAAGTATACTTGATGTTGTTGAAGTGTTACAGAGTAATCCTAAACAGAGTTACACCTTTCTAAACTCAGTGACATCAATAGTCTTACAGCCATATTAGTCTCAGAAGATTTTCATAACTGATAGTTCATTAAACTTCAGGTCAGACCTTCTGCTCACCAGTATCTCTTCCACTTGTCAGAATTAAACTCCAATCTATTAGTCAATATCCACTTGAAGACTGCCTCCAGACACTGGTTCAAGGCTTCTACTGTCTCCCAGGGATTGCCTAGAAGTGTGAAATAGAGCTAACTGTCATCCACATATTGGTGACAACCCAACCCAACCCAAATCTCCCAATGACCTCACTCAGAGGCTTCAAGTAGATGTTGAAAAGCATAGGGGACAAGATGGAATCTTGTAGACCCCAAATGTCCATGCTCACTTGTCCATGCAAATGAGCTTCCAAACAGAGGAAAAAGGTTTAAATGCAAGAGAAATAAGGCATGGAAAACATTCCTTTTGGTGGCAAATGACATCCTGTGAGCAGTGTTTTAATACATTGTGTAAATAGAATATATAGATTAAGGAAATGACAATCTACTGATTTATTGATATTTTCCTGAATTGGAAATGGACACCAAGTTGAAACAGGAAGTCAGATCTGTGGGATCTGGTTTGACAAGGGATGAGACCGAAGAGGATTGGCCTCCAGAAGACGTATGCAGAAACCACAGGAAAAATAAAGCTTTGTCCTGTCACACTTTTCTATAAAATACAGTACACATTTTCCCATATGCATTTGTATTTAATTTGCACTAAATGTTTGTTTAAAAATATATATTGTATAGGGTACAAAATGGTCCAGACAGTATCTTTTACTGAGACTGGAGTTAGCATGGTATCATGCTTTTGAGTACCACAGAGGTCTTTTTTCATGCAGAGAAAAAAAAATACCAAACTGGATAAAACTACAAGATGCCTTTATGTGAAATTCACTTTACTCCACTTCTTCATGTCTAAAGAAGAGCTCTGTGCAACAACATGTATTTATACTCAGCTCTGTGAGATTTTCTTCCTTGCCTGCTTTCTACTCTTGCTGACTCTGTCTGCCATATTTTCTTAAAAGAAGCGTCTAACCTCTAGGTGAAAAATCTCTGTAGTTCTTCCATGTTTACTTGTTCTTCTGCATGTACCTCTGCCAGGTAAAAGAGAGGCACAATAATGGATTGATGCCATTGAAAGCCTCATTGAAATGTGCCCTCTCCTAAGGTCTTTGTATACATCATTTCTCTATCTTTTTCTCAGGAGTACCTCTTATGGCTTACTTGTGTAAGCTGGAATACTTCCTTGTGTTCAAAAAGACACTTTGAGGTTAGTTTTAAGAACTGCTGAACGGCTGAGAGTGTGTGTGGGGGGGTGGGATCTGGTATTAACAATCATATAGTCTGTGAAGGCTTCCAGACTTTCTCAGTTGTCTTCCTGAGAAAGGCTCTCAGTTTTATTGAAATGTGGTTTGTTTGGAGAAAAGAATGGACTAGTACCTAGAGCACTGGAATAGCCCTGTGTCCATAGTATTATCATTGAATGCCCCTCAAGCCTCAAGTTTTTTTTTTTTAAAAAAAGAACATAAAAATAGCACTCTAGACCAGTGGTTCACAATTTGGGGTCTGGGGGCCCTGGGGGCTATGGATAGGGTTGCCAACCTCCAGGTACTGGAGGAGAAAATAGACACCACTGTACTAGTATCAAAGGATAAGAAATTCAGTACAGGAGCGAAGAATACTTATAAGTGCAAACAAATATTTATATGCTACAGTGTCTAATACAATACGCACTTCATAAATATATAAAAAGAACCATTCATACAGTTGTAGCACACATACACAAAATCATCTCTAGGATGGTGGTGAGTGGAAAAAGTTCAATAAAAGGTGCAGTTTCTCTCAAGATATGCTCAACAGTCTTCTGTATTCATTCCATGCAGGTAAGCAGGTAAGTAGAGGTAATAAATATTAATTCAGGAGGATTAACTTCATGGAGGATACGGCCGTTTCAAATTCTTGACAATTTGAATTCTTCATCAATCCTTCCTAGTACAATTTATAATAATTTAAAATTCAAGTTGATCATAATACTATGTTATTACAATACAAAAATAAGTTCTATAATAAAATATATACAAAAATACTTACAAGCATTTTCCTCTTATATTGCACATCTTGATAATAAATTACAAAGTGCAGGATATAGTTCAATTCCCACGAAGGGTAACATTCACAAGTGTAGCCATGTATGCGACGTGAAACTAACTATCTAAATACCTATCTGCTGCGAGAGGCTTCGAAGTTAACTATATACATCTGTGCCGTCTTAGCCACAAAGCTGACCCTTCTTAAAGGCATACTGCACAATAGTTTAAAGGAAGCAAGACAAGTCGTTTTCTAGGTTTAAACCATATGGGGTAACAGTATTCAAAATGTGTATGAAGTATGATTCCTTTTGCCTCAATAGTCTCTCATTGTCTTCCCTGCTGAATCTCTTGGGATTGAGGTGCCAAATCACAAAGAAACGCAAGTCGTTTTCACTATGCCTGAGGCGAAGGAAGTGATCAACGACTGGAGCTGAGGTTATGTGGGATCTAATCCTGGATCTGTGTTCTAATATGCGCGTTTTTATGGCCCTAATGCTAGATCCCACATAAATCTTGCCACAGGGGCAAAGTAAGCAGTAAACACAGAACTTGGTGTTGCAGTTAGTAAAGGACCGTAATTGGAAGGTGAAGTTACAGTCGGTCCTTTTAAACTCCTTTACTTCAAGGGAGAAGTTGCATGCAAGGCATCTGTGGCATTTAAAATGTCCCACGGTAGAATGTGTATTGGTGTGGTTGTAAATGTCAGAATGTACTAACCTGTCTTTAATGGAAGCCGTTTTCCTATACCCAATTTTAGGTGGATTGCTACATCCCGGAATGTCAGCCAATAGATGCCAATGTCTCTTAATGGCTTGAGTGATCAATGGAGATAAATGTGTGTATTGTAATGCAAAGGTTAGAGATGAGTCACTCGGCTCCCTGGGTTTAGATTTGTATAATAGATCTTGTCTTTCCAAATTGTTTGCTCTATTTCTGGCCTTATTAATAATATTAAAAGGGTATCCTCGGTTTGCTAAAGCACCCGTTAAATTGGTTGCTGCTTTTTCATAATCACTTTGGGTGGTGGTGTTCCGTTTTGTTCTAATGAATTGTCCATAAGGCAGATTTTGTCTTAAATGCCTGGGGTGGAATGAATTGAAGTGTAGCAGGGCGTTTCTATCTGTCTCCTTCTTAAAAAGAGTGACAGCCAGTTTGTTGTCACTGTTCTTATACACCATGGTATCTAGAAAGGCTATTTGTTGTGCACTGCATTTTCCAGTAAATTTAATCGTAGCGCAATTATTCAGCCACAACATAAATTCATCAAAATTAATATCAGAGGAAAGCAGGAAAAAAAGATCATCAATATAACGCCTAAAACCCCATATAAAGTTCTTAAAGGGGTTATCACCATAAATAAATTTGCATTCAAAATCCGCCATAAATATGTTGGCAATTGTCGGGGCCACCGCAGAGCCCATGGCGATGCCACCCACCTGTAAATATAATTGGTTGTCAAAACGAAAGAAATTGTGTTTGAAAACAATATCCAGGAGGCACAACAAAGTATTATAAGTATTCTTCGCTCCTGTACTGAATTTCTTATCCTTTGATACTAGTACAGTGGTGTCTATTTTCTCCTCCACTCCCGAGTGGCACTATGGCGAATATGACCAATACGTTTGCATTTAGTGTAGCTGAAAGAGATTTGATATTAAGAGACTTGCCTAGTGTATGCGATGTGGACTTTAACAAAGATGAAATGGATGTATCAACATTGAGTTATGGTCTTAAGAAGCTAACACGTACAGAATTACATGCTCCAGTATTATCTGATTATGTGAAAACCAACATTATCCCTAGGGGTCTCAGAATGAATAAAATCCCCACTTTATTTAGGGAGAATATTGAGTTTAAGGATAAGTGGGTGGCTATTCTAAACCGCTGCTCAATTGACTTAATGCTGCTCATTATAGATCAGGCCAAAAAAGAAGCAGTTAATATCAAAATGGATATACAGAAAACTAAGCAGACTCTAGAGGCAAAGATGGGTCCTGACAGTTTCAAAATCCAGATGGAAAAATTGGAATTAGAAATAAAAAAATACTCTGAAGACATTAAGGATTTCAAAGCCAAAAAGTTTAAAAGGGATAAGGATGATTATTCCTCTAAAAGGGTTTACTTATGGTACTACTCTGAGGAACATAGAAATGAAAGACGATATAATCATGGTAGGATGGGGGGTAACAAACCTAACAAACGGCAGGGATACCAGGGTAACAACCGATTTAGTGAACTGGATTCTACTAGTGATTCCATGACCAGTTCTAGCTCAAATAGGAGCTATGGGCTTCGCCCCCGGGACGAAAATATGCATTTTTCCGACAAGCGACCGTACAGGAAAAAGATAACCTGATTGTTAATTTGTCTTCCAGAATTTTGACACCTGTGGAAGAGAAAGTGTTGAATTTCGGTTAAGGTTTTGTTCCCACCCCCACATACTCCTCTTTTCAGACCCGTGTTGACTATTTAAACTGTTTAGATTAATTAAATTAAAAAATCACTTTAAAACTGTTTCTGGTCCTTCTACTCCATTCCAACCCAAATCAAAATTTAATCCCAACAGCACAAATCCAATGATCTATGCCTTCCAAAATGCAGTCACTAGAGATGTACAAAAACTAGAAAATGCAAGGGTTCCAAAACAGTATAATCTAACCACAATTGAAAAGAATGCCCTTGATAATTTGGCTTCAGATAAGAATATAATTATTCACCCCGCTGACAAAGGGGGTGTCGTGGTACCGGCGAGGAGCGAGGGCTGTAAGCGTAGTCTGGAGAACAGTCCAAGGTCATTCACAGTGAAGGCAGAGTCCGAGATATCAATACAGGCAAGGGAAGTCCAAAGCGTTAGTCAGAGCCAGTCCAAGAAGTCAGGATACCAGGAATCCAATGGATAGCAGGGAAACAAGGCAGGTAAACAAGGCAGGTACTCAAGGAGGTTGGTGACAAGTTGCTTGCACAACAGCCAAGCCTAACTGATGGCTTAAATCCCTTCCCCTGCTGCTGTAGCAGCCAGCTGATGCTGATGAGGCTGAGTTCACAGGTGGTGCTTCAGCCCTGCTCTTCCTCATCACTGCTACTGGGGAGGTTCCTCTGTAAAGCCTTCAGCCTAGCACTCTGCCGTCTCTGCTGCATTGCCAGACGGACCAGTTTTCTTCTCTGCTCCAGTGGCCATGGCGAGGCCTCTGGAGACACTGCATGTTGCAAGGTGTCAGGTCCAACTGGAGTCCTTGAGTTGGCAGGCTGCAGACATGGTGAGTCATCTCCTGACTTTGGCTGATCCTCTATTCTGGCCTCTACCTCCTCTTCATCAGAGGAGGTCTCTGCAGGCTGACTCTCTGCAGGCTGACTCATGACAGGGGGAGCAATAGTCCTACAGGACAAACAGGATTATGTTGAAGAAATTATGCGCCAATTAAGCCAAACAGAGTATTACCAAAAAATCTCTAAGGACCCTACAGACATTATTTCCACTCTTATAAATAAGGTTTTACAGGAAGCATTACATAACGGTGAAATTGATAACTCCACAGCTGAATTTTTGCTTAATGAACATCCTAGAATGCCGGTTTTATACACTTTGCCTAAAATTCACAAACCGGGAAAAATTCCTCCTGGACGCCCAATAGTATCCGCTTCGCAAAGCATTTTGGAGCCTTTAGCCCAATTTTTAGACTTCCACCTTAGACAGTTCGCAGTAGACACGGAATCCTTTTTGCAAGACACTGGGGATTTTATACGTTATATTGAGAATATACATGTACCCACAGACTGCATTTTGGCAACTGTGGATGTTGTTGCACTGTATACAAATGTCCCTTTAAATTACACCCGTAGAATTATTGAACATTTACTCACCTCCAGAGTAGATGCGGTTCCTTCTTCTAAGTTTTTGTTGTGCTTCCTGGATATTGTTTTCAAACACAATTTCTTTCGTTTTGACAACCAATTATATTTACAGGTGAGTGGCATCGCCATGGGCTCTGCGGTGGCCCCGACAATTGCCAACATATTTATGGCGGATTTTGAATGCAAATTTATTTATGGTGATAACCCCTTTAAGAACTTTATATGGGGTTTTAGACGTTATATTGATGATCTTTTTTTCCTGCTTTCCTCTGATATTAATTTTGATGAATTTATGTTGTGGCTGAATAATTGCGCTACGATTAAATTTACTGGAAAATGCAGTGCACAACAAATAGCCTTTCTAGATACCATGGTGTATAAGAACAGTGACAACAAACTGGCTGTCACTCTTTTTAAGAAGGAGACAGATAGAAACGCCCTGCTACACTTCAATTCATTCCACCCCAGGCATTTAAGACAAAATCTGCCTTATGGACAATTCATTAGAACAAAACGGAACACCACCACCCAAAGTGATTATGAAAAAGCAGCAACCAATTTAACGGGTGCTTTAGCAAACCGAGGATACCCTTTTAATATTATTAATAAGGCCAGAAATAGAGCAAACAATTTGGAAAGACAAGATCTATTATACAAATCTAAACCCAGGGAGCCGAGTGACTCATCTCTAACCTTTGCATTACAATACACACATTTATCTCCATTGATCACTCAAGCCATTAAGAGACATTGGCATCTATTGGCTGACATTCCGGGATGTAGCAATCCACCTAAAATTGGGTATAGGAAAACGGCTTCCATTAAAGACAGGTTAGTACATTCTGACATTTACAACCACACCAATACACATTCTACCGTGGGACATTTTAAATGCCACAGATGCCTTGCATGCAACTTCTCCCTTGAAGTAAAGGAGTTTAAAAGGACCGACTGTAACTTCACCTTCCAATTACGGTCCTTTACTAACTGCAACACCAAGTTCTGTGTTTACTGCTTACTTTGCCCCTGTGGCAAGATTTATGTGGGATCTAGCATTAGGGCCATAAAAACGCGCATATTAGAACACAGATCCAGGATTAGATCCCACATAACCTCAGCTCCAGTCGTTGATCACTTCCTTCGCCTCAGGCATAGTGAAAACGACTTGCGTTTCTTTGTGATTTGGCACCTCAATCCCAAGAGATTCAGCAGGGAAGACAATGAGAGACTATTGAGGCAAAAGGAATCATACTTCATACACATTTTGAATACTGTTACCCCATATGGTTTAAACCTAGAAAACGACTTGTCTTGCTTCCTTTAAACTATTGTGCAGTATGCCTTTAAGAAGGGTCAGCTTTGTGGCTAAGACGGCACAGATGTATATAGTTAACTTCGAAGCCTCTCGCAGCAGATAGGTATTTAGATAGTTAGTTTCACGTCGCATACATGGCTACACTTGTGAATGTTACCCTTCGTGGGAATTGAACTATATCCTGCACTTTGTAATTTATTATCAAGATGTGCAATATAAGAGGAAAATGCTTGTAAGTATTTTTGTATATATTTTATTATAGAACTTATTTTTGTATTGTAATAACATAGTATTATGATCAACTTGAATTTTAAATTATTATAAATTGTACTAGGAAGGATTGATGAAGAATTCAAATTGTCAAGAATTTGAAACGGCCGTATCCTCCATGAAGTTAATCCTCCTGAATTAATATTTATTACCTCTACTTACCTGCTTACCTGCATGGAATGAATACAGAAGACTGTTGAGCATATCTTGAGAGAAACTGCACCTTTTATTGAACTTTTTCCACTCACCACCATCCTAGAGATGATTTTGTGTATGTGTGCTACAACTGTATGAATGGTTCTTTTTATATATTTATGAAGTGCGTATTGTATTAGACACTGTAGCATATAAATATTTGTTTGCACTTATAAGTATTCTTCGCTCCTGTACTGAACCTCCAGGTACTAGCTGGAGATCTACTGTTACAACTGATAGCCAGCCGATAGAGATCAGTTCACCTGGAGAAAATGGCCACTTTGTCAATTGGACTATTGCATTAAGGTCTCTCCCCACCCCAAACCCTGCCCTCCTCAGGCTTCCGCCGGTGGCGAAGAGGGACCAGGCAACCCTAGCCATGGAGTTATTGCGAGGGCTTACAAATGCACACTTTGTAAGTTCTCTTACAAAGGAATTTCAAAGGGAGATTGGAAAGAGAAGCTGCTGAATTACAGTTGATATTCAAACTAAAGACAATGCATTTACCTGGGCTGAATAAAGACCTTGCATTCATGGCTCATTACCAATGCTGATTTCTCCACACCCATTTCTCCCCTGGACATCACAGACTCTTCTGCATACCACTCCTAATCCCATCACGCCTGCTATTCACATTTACATACTGTTAACATTTACATCCTAATACTTGTCTGAATTCACTCTCCTCTACTTAAAGACAGATGGATTCACATTCTAGCTGTATCTGAAGAAGTGAGCTGTGGCTCACAAAAGCTCATACCCTGCCAGAAAATATTTTTGTTAGTCTTTAAGGTGCTACTGGACTCTTGCTCTTTTCTACTACTGCAGACAGACTAACACGGCTACCCACTGTGAATTAAATGCACACTAAGCATTGTCATTTTGATCTTTTTATCATTATGTATTTTCTCAATCAACAGATACTCACAGGACAACAACTATCATGTGTGGTCCATGAATTTTTTTGATGTTAACAAGGTGTCCTCATAGTCAAAAAGATTGGGAACCACTGCTGTAGACAATGCAATGTTATTTGTATAGGTATAGACATATGATACAAGATCTCAGGGACACATTCCAAGAGGCCTTGGTGTTTGATAACCACCACCCATCTCCTTAATGTTAGAATTAATTTCTATTTGCAGTGCGCATCTTTACTAAAGGGGTGGGGGAGAAATCTTGGCTCTAGGGTTTTATTTTCATGGTTGTGTGAGCAGTATGAAACAATTTGTCTCTGCCGGCTGTCATGAGCTAATGTAAGTTGGGAGAAGACTTAACCTCCCCACCCAAACCCATTTCTCTCCAAAAATTCTGAATGCCCACCCAGTTTTGTAGACTGTGGATTTTCTACATGGACCTTTCATGTGTAGGTATTTGGGACACTAGAAATCAGCGTCAATGCTTATCTATGAATGATCTAAGTAAAGGATATCAAGTAAAGACAAAGGACCATGGACAACCTCACCACTGCCTCTTACTCATGGCATAGCCCCCTCTTTGGGACTGATTAGTAGTAATGAAAACCCTTCTGTAGAATTGACATGCAAATTCACAAACTAATTTACCAATACAAGCAAGCTATAAATTTCACACACAGTCTTCCTCTAGGAAAGGAAACCAGAGATGCTATATGTCATTTGCTTCATTATTAATACATACTTGGCATAGGCAGTCATAGGATAACAGATATAAAACACTAAGGAAGGCACAAAGTTAGGATACACGTTTTGTTACCACTTTTCTCTTGTAATTCAAACCCATTCTATCATGTTCTGTTTCCACATACTGAATGTTTCCTTTTGAATTGTTTACAATTTTAATGTTATTTTTATGTAAATTGCATATAAATAGCATAGAATAGTATAAAAGGACAAAAAAAAAGAAACAAAACACCAACAATGAAAATGGGTGAAATGAAAAGGCTTGTAGTAAAAAACATGGAAACCCAAAATGAAATGTGAAATGGGATACTGGTACATCGTTAACAGGACACAGAAAAGAATAATGTCATTTAACCAAGTGCAATTGTAGTCCCTGAATTATCTTTAGATAGAAGCATAGTATCATAGAAGGGAATCATAGAGTTGTAAGGGGCCATACAGGCCATCTAGTCCAACCTTCTGCTCATTGCAGGATCAGCCTAGAGCAGGGGTAGGGAACCTTTTTTCTGCCAAGGGCCATTTGTATATTTATAACATCATTCGCGGGCCATACAAAATTATCAGCTTAAAAATTAGCCTGCTATATTTGGTCAAACATTTAGCCAAGAGGCACGACCGGAGATGGCTCCGAGTGTATGCCACATAGAGCGACTCGCTTTTGAGCTCTGCCATCCCAAACTGGGCCTGAGAGATTCAGGCAGGGCAGCAAACAAGATGGAGTGAGCAACAAGTCACTTGGGGCTTGTAGGTGAAGGAGCCCGGTCCAGTAATGCCCTGATCTGTCACTATCCCGCCCTACGCATCTTTTCCAGGACTTAGAGGGGAAAGAACCAGAAGGAAGAGGGGGTACCAACCAAGCCCCAAGCAGGCAGCTGCCCCAGATGTCCCTCCCTGCATGGGCAAGCAGGCAGGCATCCAACCGGTGGTGAACTCACCCACCTGGTGGCACAGGATGGTCTGTTGCACCAGCCGGCATAGCTGTCCAGCCGCACACCTGAGTTGCTCCTGCTCCGCATGGTTGGGGCCAGATTCTACAGCTGGCTCCTGCTACCTTCACCTGCAGGGGTAAAATGAGGACACACTGGTTAAGAACTCCCCCCCCCCGTGCATTCTGGCCCTGCCCCCTTTAACCCCTCCATTGTCACCACTTCCGCCCCCAGCCCTCTTGTTGTACAGAGGGAATACGTTTTTCCACTGCCCAGGTGGGAAAGGGTTAACACAGTTTCTTGGGCGGTCCTAGCAGCTCCATAGCTAATGACTCTTCTGCAAGGGGGAAAAAGGTTCATTTTCTCAGCAAAACAAACTCACATCCGCCTTGAATAGAGGCTTTTCTTATCCGCGGGAGGGGGCGGATCGCCAATCTTAGATCCTTCTGAGATAGAGATCTGCCAGGACCCACAAAGGGCCAGACCAAATGATTTCGTGGGCCTTATACAGCCCCCAGGCCTGAAGTTCCCTACCCCTGGCCTAGAGCATCCCTGACAAGTGAATAGAAGGACACTGTTAGAAGGGAGGGCTGATTTCAACCACATGTGGTCTTTCTGGCTTTTTGTTAGAATCCACATGGTCCATTGAGGTATGAGATGACGCTGCAGACCTCTTAGAATGTCAGTAAAAAGAAGGGAAAAAGGGACACACAAACCAAGAAGCCAAGCCTTGTTCAACAGAATTAGTTAACTGGACAGGCACTGGAAATCTGAGGTACAAGCCAGAGTGGCAAGGGTCCACCAAATTCAGCAAAAGAGGTTTGCACACATTCTTTTCTATGGGACCTGAGAATGCTTAACATTGGTTTGCCAATGCCCTTGCTTTGCTTGGATGCAAATAACTGACGTCTGCTAAGGGTACAGGGTGATTAACACGATGAGCAATCCATAAAACAAATCATAAACCCAAATAAATAAAGCCATTATGGCTGAAAGTCAGCTTGTAGTGACTTCTCTCTGAGTCCAATGGGGTCTGGGCTTCGTCCGAAGAGTTTTGGAGCATTATCTTGAATGAAAGATACAAGAAGCTGTTTGGTTAAAGCATCTATGCATATTATTATTCCTGCAGCCCAAGGGCTTTGGGTATTTTGTACTCTGTGTATATTGTACTTGCCTGGGATTTTATTGTACCAATTATTGTAGTTCATTAAGTTTACTGCTGCCGAATTAAAATAAAACATGACCCTTACAAACTCTAACCTAACAAACAAGTAACATCTCTGTCGCTGATTCTGAAGCATAACTTTTTAAAAGAATCAAACTGCAGAAAAAATAGAGAATGAAAGCAAGTTTCAGTCGCCTTTCACAGAGTACAAGAGAAATGTGATAAAGAATATTATATACAGATTATTATGTTTTACTATCACTTTGTTATACAATCTGTAGTAAACAGTACTTAACATGCACATCATATTTTGAATGAATACATTATCTCACTAACAACCTTGTAAGGCAGGCCATTCTTTCCATGCCTCTATTGCTGTTGAGGGAGGGGGGCTTGAAGCTCAGGCAAAGCTTGAGCTGGGGACTTGCCAGTACACAATCCTATAACACCACTGGCTCTCATAGACTCATGTTGTTCATACTGATTGGAGTCTGTTGTCATGGTTAAATTGGCATTCTTCTGAAAATGTTATGTTGAATGTAACAGGGCTGAACTGTGCTCCTCATAAAATGATTGCCTCAGCAGCAGCACCATGAAGTTACCAAAAGACAATTATATATGTCCATGGGGTTGCAAACAGTGCTTATTGCAGGACAATTGCCCAGGTTGCTTCCCAGGGGCACAACTCAGACCAGATATAGGTTTGGATCCAGTGATCTGCAAGTGGAACCATAAATGGACATCACACAGCTCTGCTTGCACAGGATCTGGTCCCCACCTTGTGCTTTCTACCCTATATACTATAGTGTCCAGAAATTGGTAGCACAAGATCTTGCAGAAGTGGAGACACCATAAAGACGACCTTAGCACAAGTAGCTACTGGTGTCTTTTTCTTGAAATTCTGCCTATGGGTGAGCTATAGCAAAAGCAGGCATTTTTGCACTGCATCCAACCCATATTCTCACCTTGACAGACTGATCACAAGAATTGATACTTTTGCTCTATGTATATATTCAGGTACTAGTCTTTGTATGGTATCACTAATTTTTTTTTTTTACCTAATACACTGCTTGATGTAGCCACATCCTTAAGAGCCCGGCATACAACAGAAGGTGAGACAGTGAAGCCAGGTTTTAACATACAAGAAGTAAATAAATTTACAGGGAGCTTCACTGTACTAGAAGGGCTTGTAGATATTTCTTACTGCCCATTATGATATGATTATATTATTAGGATGTGTGATAAGTTATAATTTTATACTGACCACTGAGGAAGGCCTTTTCAGGTCGAAATGCGTCTGGTCCTTTTTGGATCTCATATTGGTCAATGAAAGAATGTACATCGCAGTTGTTCATGTTTTTATTTATTGAATATGTAAGTTTTTATCTGTACTAGGAGTTTTATACTTTTAATCTATATGTGCACCTTATTAAAATTTATATATTTGTAATTTTAGTATTTTTCAGCTCTTTGGTTTGTAATCACTCTATGACCACAATCAGACATTGTGACCCACTGGAAATGAATGGAGTTGTGGTGGCACTGGCCACGAGAACAGCTTCTTTGCAGTGTTCACGTCACACTGATACCTGCCATCTCCTTTCTCCTTTTGTATGAAAACCTCCCAGTTTGATCAAGGTCCAGTTTATTGGGGTGTCCAAATGCAAAGGCCTCACTACATTGGACACTGTTGCTCCTTTACAAGCATCTCTAAACCCTCTGACACCTATAAGAGTTCTGAATATAATCCTGCACAGGATGGCACTGTAAATCTGAGTTGGTGTTGTATGGCATGAGAAATACACAGATGTCAGTTTCCCTGAAACACAGGTGCAGACCTCAGGAGGCTGGACTAGGGTATACTGACCCATATGTCCCCAGAATTATGCTTCCTATGCATATACTTCTGAACTCCACTAGCATAGATAACATGCTGCTTGGGAACAATTGATCAAAACCATAAGCAAAATATGGGTGAGTTATCTATCGAGCAGTATATTGTAATTTGCCTTGGAGGGGAGTTTGCACATGCATATTCATCATTAGATGACTCCAGAAGTATCATGTCATGTCTTGCAAGCCTGTACCAGCCAGCATGGATCAAGCATTAAAGCTGTCTTGTCATTCATTTTCTCCTCAAACATAATGCTTTTCAGATTTTGAATAATCCCATAATAAGCATTTGTGTAATGATTAACCAAGTGATGTGCACACATGTGTGAACCAGAATATAGGAGTAGATAGTTACATCCACTTTGACTATACTGGGTGGAAGTGATTTATGATCACACTAAATTGATGCCTGTTCGGCAAAATTGAAACACATTTTGTGTCGATGTGAAAATACTCTAAGACCATGATTTTTCATTTTATTCAAGTTTCTAGAAATTATTCCTAAAAAGACAGCTATGTAGCAATAATTTTGACCTAAATTCCTATAAACTGGAAAAACTCACTTCAAGTTATCCTTTATTATTACCAAATGATTTCACATGCATCTGCTAGTCTACTTCATATGAACAGTACTGTGTTCCAGTTTCACTTAATCACCTTATTTGCAGTCACACACAAAAACATTTCTGCTTGTGTTATCCACTCAAGTGAGAATCATTTCACTAGACTGACAACTACCATACTGTGGGCCTCTGTATTGTAATATGAAGCTGCCTTATACCAAGTCAGAGAACTGGTCCATCTAGCTCAGTGTTGTCTGCTCAGATAGACACATATGAATATGTCCCTTTTTTAATTTTAATTTTGGATTTTTAAAAAATGTTGTCGATATGAGTCTTTTCATTCCATCCACTTTTGTTGCTGATGTTCAATCCATGTGGTTCTTTGCAGCGCTTATGTACTGTTTTTAAAGTATGCACTACCAATATGCAATGGATGCAAAAATTATATTGGAAAATGCATTTATTGGAATGGTAAAATTCAGTGTGAGGAAATGGAAAATAGCACAAAAATAAAAGGCTCGGGCTTAATTTGCATACAGGAGCAAAGGATCTGAAATGGAAATTGTGAGGGTTCTTGTTGGTGGAAAGTGCTGTCGAGTTGCAACTGGCTCATGGAGACCCCATAGGGTTTTCAAGGCAAGAAAAGTTCAGAGGTGGTTTGCCATTGCCTGCCTCTGCGTAGTAACCCTGGAATTCCTTGGGGTCTCCAAGCCAAATATTAACCAGGACTGACCCTCCTTATCTTCTGAGATAAGAGCAGGCTAACCTGGACCATCCAGGTTCCTAGGAACACAGAAAAAATATGTATGTCCAGTAACTGCTTCACAGTAACACTTTTCTAGATCCCTGTCAGGGGATTCCTCTCAACTTCTGGTTCATAAAGGAGGGGTTTCAATCCTGCGTGGTGCCACACCCCTCTACAGGTAAGTCCAGTCACAGGGAGATGGCTTCTCTCTAACCTTCACAGCCAATCTCCTCCTCCTGTTACCTTTTCAGCCCCTTGTCTTTCTGTTTGCCCTTCCATCCTTTCCTCTTCTTGCCTTCTTTCCCTTTCTGTCTCCTCCCTTGCTCCTCTTCCTTCTACATCTGCTCCAATCTCCTATTATCCATTCCTCTCCCTCACATCTGTTACTCCTCTCTCTTCCTGCCCTGCCCTTTCTCCTGATGTTCTCCATACCTTCACTGGACCCCACCATTGCCATGCTTGCTCCTCACCTTCTTCCACCCACCGGTTTTTGCTTCTGGGTGGGCTGAGGCTGGAGGCCACCACTAAGAACTTGTGGGGCCATTGCCACTGGAAGAACACAGCCATTTGGGGCCTTGTTGTGATGCTGCTGTGTTCACGGTAGAGCTCCCCGTTTGGCTCTCTTCTCTTCAGCTCCCTGACTTGGATGAGTTGTTGGGTGCTGTCCCTCACTGCCTGGGCTGGCTGAGATTCCTGCCTCCCCCCACCCCCCGGACAGGGATTTTTTTTTTTTTTTAGTTGTGTAGTATTCTGTACTCTATTGTCACCAGTTCCCAGGTAGAGAAGGCCCTTTCCTAAGAATTGCTGCATGTGATTCTTTAACTGGAGTTGCCAGGGATGGCATTTTGAACTTTCTGTATGTACTCTACCCCTGAGGCACAATCCTTCCCACTTTAGATGGTTTGAAACTAACATTGTTACTTTGGGAAGTGATAGGAAAATGTGACAGGCTTTAATGAACCTTACAATACATGAGTGCATGGCTGAGATTATTTTTCCCCTTAAGAGTACACATCTCCTTGAAAGAAAACTACTCTTTAAAAAAAATGAAAGACAGCATGCCTTCTAATGCCATCTATAAATCGTTTGGTTTTGTTATATACGTAGGGACAACATATACATCTGAAAGAGGAAACTTGAGAGAGGCATAATAAATTAGGGCTTGCTCTTTGAACTGATTCACGGTCTTTTGGAAGACTTGATGTTTAGCAAAGGCAAGAACATTTGCAATAAGATTGCTGAATGTGCATCTGGGGTTCATATCTACAGCAACGTGGAAAGCAGCATCTTTGTCTAGCCTTGAGTTATGAAACCTTTGCCGTTTCCTTCAGCTGCACATTCTACTTGTGTCATTTTGTTCAGGTGGAATTCTAAGTTCCACGGCATGACAGAGCATCTGAGCCCGTTGGGGTAAAATTTGATCTGGCATTTCATTTTAAGGGTTCTGCCTCTAGTCTGTCAAATTTTCATTCTGCTGGTGCCCACCAGACCTGCTGATGCTTGTCTCCAACTCCACATGCTTTCATTTTTCAGCCCCAATAAACACGTCACACAACTAAGGAGAAACACAATCTGGAATTAAATTCACTGCACATAAAACATGGTGCCTTCTTTATCGGTTCAAATCCTCATCACTCATAATTTAGTTGAACATGTATGGCTCTCAGCAGTGCTTAAAGGAAAGAGGAGGAAGGATCTCTAGCACCCAGAAACAGAAAGCACGGTTTTGAGGCATCATTGTTTGAAAGCCTATCTCTGTGGTTTTGTTCCTTGTTATTGATATAAACATCTTTTTAAGGGTGCTCCTTCAGCCAATGAGCAGCAACTGTGCAGCTGTAAAGAGGCTGGCAGAGGATAACGGTGATGTTCTTAGAACTGCGCATGTAGTTTAGATGGTTAAGAAGGGACGCTTCTCCTTCCAGCACTCCACTTTCCTGCTCCCCTCTCATGATTTATTCCAAATACTGTCGATCAGCTTTAACTAATACAGTTCTTGTATGAAGCACCTCTCTAATCTCTTCAAACACAGATGTGGAAGCGCGGCTTAGAGCATGGAGGCCAACAAAAGCTCTTTGCCTGTACTAGTGATTAGCTTTGATTGACACAGAATACTGCTGCTTTCACAGGCATCCTTTAACATTCATAAATGATTGTTTTAAAATGAGAAGCACTGGGCTTCTACAGGCCCTCCTTTAGTAAATAGGCAGTACGAGGATATTAACAGATAACTCTGGAGAAAATACAAAATACTGGATAATCTCTTTTGAAAATCTTGCTTCCTCTTCTCCCCCTCCACAACGTGCTGTTCTTTTTCTTCCAACAGCAGTTCATAAGTTCATAAGAATTGCAAAACAAATAAAACCCAGTGACTACTTGTTCCTAGAACATCATGTTTTGGTCCTAACAGTCACTCTGAGCGTCCATTCCAGGGTCCAGCTCTCATAAGCCACGACCATGTGTGTTTCGTTTAAAAGCACAGTTCCTCACATTTTGCTTGTCAAATAGTCTACCACAGCTAGCAATGCTGGGGAAGTAAGGAGAAAAACAGACAAGAGGCTGCTTCAAAGAGGGTATGGTAAAGTGGCTCAGTATACACTTTGTATGCAAAAGGTTCCCCTCCCACATTCAGTCCATGGCACTGGCAGACTTCTGGTGGCAGGTGTGAGAAAGATCTTTGGAGAGCATCTGCCAGTCCGTGGAAACACAACTTGGTTAAGATAAACCTGGATCATTTCAAGGTAGGTTCCAATACTGATGGTTCCCATCTGGGCCATGGAATGCTGGCGTGCAAATTCTGCTGACAGAGGAGGGTTCTGTACATTTGGGGGGAAAGGTGGAGGTTAAGTGGTAGGTTGCATGCAAAAAGGTCCCAGTCAGTTCAATCACTTGCCTGTCCACTTACAAAGATCTCAGGTAGCAATTGTTGGGAAATATCTTCTCTGCCTGAAATCCTGGAGAGTAGCTGCCAGTATGAGTAGAGGGTTGGAGCTAGACTAATTGGACTAACAGTCTGACCACATCTATGTCCTTCCTGACCTTTTCCTTCTGCTAGAGGGTGGAGTCCAGACATATCATCCAAGCACAGCAACACCAAGCCATCAGATTGGTTTCCCCTCTACCCTGGACCCCATGACTTGGGATCTGAACTATTCTTGTCTCCATGGACCTTCTCTTGATACTTGAATGGATTCTTCTTGCTTCTTTTCTTTCTCCTTACCCTCTTTCCAATTTTGTCTCCCCCTTTTTGTCTCTCCATCCCTCCCTGTCATTTTGTCTTTCAGGATCCAATTGTATTTTCTTTATTACCACTACATGACTTGCTCTCAACATCCTGGCTCCAGCTAGACCCTGGGATGTCTCCTCTTGTCTCCAGCCATGGCTGCATCCTACTACTGCTGGAGCAGGGAGACAGACACCAGTCCCATCCAAAAGGAGCTGGTTAGTCTTCTCAGTGTAGTTCTCACTTTCCTGACACTACCCTTCCATGGTGTCTGTGATAGTTCTTCAATCTTCTACATTGCCATAGATGCCTCTGATTGTCAGAGGTTGTCAGTTGTCCGTAGTACCACTGTAGCCAAACCTTCATTTTCTGCCTCACTTTCATTACTGTTCCTCTTCCACTTTACATGCATGCAATGGTTTCTGTACTTCTGTGTACACTTGTAGAAGTCAGGATGGGAACATAAGGGACCTTCCTTTTTTCCTTTTCCTGTCCTTGCTCAAGTGCTATATGAAGCTGTGCTAGAAACAGTTCAGAGGGGACTTCCGGTCGGACGATCCCCTCGCCGACAGCGTTGAAGATGCGCTCCTGCTGCCATCTGCCGCGGGGCGACTAACCTCCCCCGGGAAAATCCGGCAAGCGGCACCCCTCGGAGTAAGAGGAGATGCGGAGTCGGGAGCCGGTGGCGGACCCATCATATGAGCGATAGCTGCCTAAAAACCGGCGGCGGTCGCTCTGACGGGGCTCCGCTGAAGAGCTGGCGCCATCTTAAAGAGACAGCAGGAGAGAGCGAGGTGGGAGCCGATTTTCTTTATAATTTTTTTTTTGAAAAACTTCACT
This sequence comes from Euleptes europaea, assembly GCF_029931775.1. Lineage (NCBI taxonomy): Eukaryota > Metazoa > Chordata > Lepidosauria > Squamata > Sphaerodactylidae > Euleptes > Euleptes europaea. Next base: position 58,646,180 of record NC_079321.1, read on the forward strand.
TTGATTTTTAAAGTTACAAATTGGGGTGTGTGGCATGGTTGGTTTCTAAATAAAAACTCTGAACTATCTACAATTCTGTTACGTTTTATTTTTCTGGCTTTTGGCTTTTTGCCAGTTGTGTGACACATCTTAAAAAGTTTTTGGCAAGAGTGAGATCTTCAAAACAAATGAAAGACTTGGGAATCAATTAAGTGACATGACTCAAAATATATGAGATGTCATAGTGATTGTATTCTCCAAACTGAAATCATCTGAAACATAATGATTTAAAAGAAACCTTCTGCCCCCCCCACTTCCCCCTTGTGGAATACAATTGCTGGAGGTTTTGCTTTCAGCCTTTTTTTAGCCTACTGATGGGAGACAAAGAGAAGCATGCAAAAGACATTCTTAAAGATACAAAGCTGGTTGTGCAGTCTTCTCTTCGAAGGGCCTCTGTAACTCAAGTTACAACTAAAACAACTTCTCCAGTGGCATCAACATCTCTCACTGCTAAAATGCTTCCAAAGTCTAAACCAGAAGTGACATTGACCTCTGTATTTGAATTGCTTACTAAGACTCATCAAGATGTTACAGAGATGAAGCAGGAGTTATCCCAGAACACAATTACTACATCTCAAAACTCGGCTGCAATTGCTTCTTTGCAGGATACAATCACATCGCTGACTGTCAGGCAAGATAAGGTTGAAACCAAGCTTAAGAAAAATGCACAGGAAACCAAAGAAATTAAGAAGAAGGTGGATACCCTTGAGATGTCAATAGCAGCTTCAACTGACAGAGAACAAACACATCTAGACCAAATGGCAATGATGGAGCTTAAGATAAAAGAATCCTCGATACGCATTCGTGGTTTGAGAGAAAAAGTGGAAGACCGGGATCTACGTGGGTATCTGACAGTTCTTTTGGCTGATTTTTTACAAGAATCTGGAGAAGTGATTGAAGGAATGATTGTGACAGCATACAGGATAAACTCTGCATATGCAACCAGGAATAAAGTACCAAGGGATTGCCTGCTTCAACTGTTTTCAAGAAGTCATCGAGATTTGATACTCAATCAACACTTCAAGACACCGCTCAAAGTTGGAGAAGAGCCTTTGAGATTGATGAAGGAAATACCTGCAAGGTTACTGATGAAAAGGAAAGATTATATGGAGATTGCTCAACGTTTGAGACTTAGTGGCATCCAGTTTAGATGGGAATTTCCGCACGGAATCTCTTTCATCTTTAAATCAAAGAGGTTCAAGTTCACAGATGTGGATAAGGCTGCACAGTTTCTACGCAGATATGATGCGGAATTGGTTAAACCTATTAAACCAACCAAACAAGATCAAACCAGAGAATCTACAGAGGAAGAAAAGGCATCTGAAGCATCAGGAGGTGGAGAATTACCTATAGATCCACCAGAGGACTCTCTAAGTGATGAACCTGAAGGCTGAACTAATTAACAAGGGGGGGGGAGGGAAACAGTGGGAAATAGGGATTTTTAATTTGTTTAGTGGAAGAATATGGGATCTAACTGAATTTTGATATGTTACAGGTTTTATCTTGGAATGTTAATGGATTGAATTCGCCTAACAAAAGAAGGAAAATATTTCACCAACTACAAAAGGTTAGAGCTAATGTTATTTGCTTACAGGAAACGCACATACTTCCAAAAGATATATTTAGATTGGAACAAGCAAGGTTGGGTACACTTTTTACAGCATGTAATGAAAGCAGAAAAACTAATGGAATAGCTATGTTTGTACCTGCTTTGTTAGAACCGAAAGTTATCTATCAAGATATTGAGGGAAGAATTTTAATGGTGGAAATAATATGCGGCTTCCAGAAGATAATGCTTGTGGGTCTATATGCGCCTAACGTAAACCAAAAAATATTTTTTGACAAATTGTCAACATTGCTAGCTGAATATGCTACAGAGAAAATGATATGGATGGGGGATTTTAATGGTGTTATGGCACCTAAATTAGACAGATCAGGGAAAAAGAAAAAAGCATCCAATGAAGGAAAATTGCCAAGGGTTTTTAATGCTCTTACAGATCAATGGGATATGTTTGATGTCTGGAGATTGGCACATGGTAATAAGAAGGGTTATACTTTTTTTTCACAGAGACACCTTACATATTCCAGGATAGATATGTTATGGTTATCGAAGGGTTTAATAGAAAAATCAGAAGCTGCAGAGATCCTGCCAAGGGTTTTGTCAGACCACAATCCGATATTAGTTAAAATTAAATTGGGAGATAGAGGATGTAAAATCTGGAGGATTAATGATTTTCTATTAAAAAATACTAAAATAGTTACCAAAATGAAGTTGCAGATTCAGAATTACTTTAAAGAAAATGCAGATAAGGGTACTCGTGAAGATATAGTTTGGGATGCTGGTAAAGCAGTAATTAGAGGATTATTGATTCAACAAAATACAAGATGGTATAGAGAAAGGGAGAAAAAGATAAAATATATACTAGATGAAATAAAACAAGGGGAACGTTGTTTAAGCAGAGTACAAGATAAAGCAGCCAAACAGGAACAGCAGGATAAGATCAGAAATTGTCAACAGCAATATGAATTCATAATTGCAGAAGAAATTGAAAGAAAAGTTATGTATAACAAACAAAGATTTTTTGAACATGCAAATAAACCGGGTAAAATGCTAGCATGGCAACTTAAGCAAAAAGACAAAAGAGTACCAATACTTCAAATTAAAAGGAAGGGTAAAGTAACAAGAATTAAAGAGGAGATATTAGAAACATTTGTTGAATTTTATACAAACTTATACAGGGAAAACGTAATCTCAGAGGTAGAAATAGATGAATATCTTGCCAAATGGGACTGGGTGAAAATAACACAGGAGAATAAAGATCTTTTGGATTCCCCAATAACTAAGGAGGAACTGGAAGAAGTAATAAATAAGAGTAAAGTGAATAAATCTCCCGGACCGGATGGTTTTAATGCGTATTATTATAAAATTTTCAAGGAACAGTTAACCCCTTATCTACTGGATGTGATGAACCTAGGAATGACAAAAGGTATTATCCCCCAAATCTGGAAACAGGCAAATATAGCATTGATACCAAAAGCAAATTCTGATATACTGGAAGCCAAGAACTATAGGCCTATTTCATTGTTAAATACTGATTATAAATTATTTGTAGCAATTTTAGCTACTAGATTAAAAAGGGTACTGAATCAAATAATACATGAGAATCAGGCCGGCTTTTTACCAGGAAGATTGATTAGTCAGAATGTAAGGGTGGTAATAGATCTTTCGGAGTATGCAGAACAAGATACTACACCAATAGCCTTGATATTTTTAGATGCTGAAAAAGCTTTTGATAATGTTAATTGGCAGTTTTTGATTAAGGTATTGAATTATATGGACTTTGGCGAAAAGTTTAAAACTGCTATAAATGGAATTTACACACAACAAACTGCTAATTTGATTATAAATGGATCATTATCACCAAAGATTGAAATTCAAAGGGGAACGAGACAGGGGTGTCCTCTTTCCCCTTTATTGTTTATTTTAGTATTAGAATTATTATTGAATAATCTTAGAAAAGTTGAGGATGTAGTTGGAATACGAATAGGTAGTAATCATTATAAACTTAAGGCATATGCAGATGATTTAGTATGTTTTTTGACTGATCCAATTGAACAAATTGACAGATGGAAGGAAATTTTGGAGGTTTATGGAAAGCTTTCAGGTTTTAAAATTAATAAAACTAAAACAAAGATTTTAACCAAAAATATGACTCTCTCACAACAACGATTATTAATCAAAAAGACGGGGTTTAATATTGAAAACAAAATTAAATATTTAGGTATATGGATATCGAATAACAATCTCAATTTATTTCAAGACAATTATGTAAATCAATGGCAAAAGATAAAGAAAGACTTTATAAGTTGGGAAAAATTGCCATTATCATTGTGGGGAAGAATTTCGGTAATCAAAATGATGTTACTACCCAAAATGCTTTTTTTGTTTCAAAACCTACCAATATTGAAAGGTGTACAGATATTTGAAGATTGGAAAAAAGATATTATTAGATTTTTGTGGGGTAAAGAGAGACATAGGATTGCATACAATAATTTAATAGAATTAAAGGAAACAGGAGGATTGGGATTACCAGACTTGAGAATGTATTACCAAGCGGCGTGTTTCACCTGGATCAAAAACTGGATCTTCTTAGAGAATCCGAAGTTATTAGAATTAGAAGGATTCAGTTTGCGATTCGGCTGGCACGCCTACTTATGGTATGAGAAGGAGAAAGTAAATAAAGATTTTAATTTTCATATTATTAGAAAAGATTTATTAAAAATATGGAATAAATATAAATTAGCTTTTGAAAGTAAAACTCCTGGTTGGATTAATCCTATAGAAGCATTTTTGAGAAGAGGTGCACACTTAAATTTGGATGGTAAGGTTTATAGGGAAATGATAGAATTTAAAGATGGGAAGTGGTTACTGAAATCGAGAGAAGAACTTCAAATTAAAGACTGGTTTATGTATTATAAATTAAAGGATGTTTTTAATAAGGACAACAGGTTGGGTTATAATCAAACTAAATCTAACTTTGAGATTATATTAGCCAAGGGCAACAATGGATTGATATGTAGGGTTTATAAATTACTTATAGAAATAAAGTTAGAACAGGAAAGGATTAAACCAGTGATGTTGAAATGGATGCGAGATTTGGGGCATAATATAGATCTGGAAATATGGGAAAAGTTATGGAAAAAAGAGTTTAAGTTTACCATCTCAAATGAAATAAGAGAAAATTTATATAAAATGTTTTATAGATGGTATATAACTCCAGTATTATTAAGCAAAATGAAAAAAGATGGTAAGGCCTCTTGTTGGAAGTGTGGTACGGATATAGGTACATTTATGCATGTTTGGTGGTTTTGTAAAAAAATTAGGAGGTTTTGGAGATTAGTTTTGAATGAAACAAATAATTTGATTAAGTCCAAAATTAAGAGAGATCCCGCTTTTTGTTTATTGGGTATTTCAAAACAAGATTTAGATCTAGGTGATAGAGTCATATGTCAATATAGTTTTGCTGCGGCAAGAATCACAATTGCTAAAAAATGGAAGCAAATAAATAAACCTTCAATTAAAGAGTGGAGAGAAAAACTATGGTTGTATATGCGGATGGCCAAACTTACAGCTTTTCTACATGATAAAGATATGGGGGATTTTAAATCTATATGGTCAAAGGCCGCCGCATATTGGGATAAATCGGCAAAAACGGATTTTGAAACTGTACTTAACGAATTGTAGTATTATGTGATTCTTAATTAACTATAAGATGAGAATTTTTTTAATGTAGTGTCATAACACCCCAACGGAAGTCCAATGGTGATGGGCACTGAGGTGGGGGTTGGGACTCAGGGCACTATGGAGATATATATTAAGAGAATGTATCTTTTAATTATTAGATAATTAGTGCTCTTTGTATTTCTGTTTGGTTGTTTGGTTTGTATTTTATGTTTTTTTTTTTTTTTTGTATGTTTCATTAAAAATTTAATAAAAAAATTTATATATAAAAAAAGAAACAGTTCAGAGTTAGCATGGATGTCTCCCTTTCTAAATCTGTTTGTAATATGTTAATATATGTATCACCTTGGCTTCACTTCCCCTGTGCTATATGAGAAATTCCTGTCCCATTATGTTAATCTGTGCACTAGCCCTATCTTCAGTTCATTCTATAGTCCATCTATTGCCTCCTGAATGCTTTCAGCTAACATGTAGAGAGAGCAAGAGTCTGGTAAGTGTGGAATTCTACAGATCAAAGGCATATGACTTTGATTAGCCCACATTATAAGGGCTAAGAGAAGTTGGTTAAAGTAGGATCCTTATGCCCTTCCATTACTATGGAAAACCAGCTATGTGCCCTTGCCTGGAGCCCTACTTAGAGAAGAAGCAAGAACGGATGCTAGCCAGAACCAGGCTCAGGAAGGATTTCCAGAGACAGTTGGTACCAAGGCAAATTCCACCTCATTAGCATCCTTTCCAGCACTTGGGGCAAAGTGTCCAGAGGTCAAACCCTCCCCAAACTGCCTAGCAAGAAAGAATGGGTTGAGAGGAGATGTTATATGGCAAACCCATATAAGACCTGAAGGCAGGAAGAGACACCTTCCATTAGCAGGCTCCATATCTAGATTGTAAAAGCACTGTATTCAGGATGTGGCCAACTGTCATCAGTATACATGAGTCTGTGTGAAAGGAATACAGTAGAATGCTTGAATTGCTTGGGGGAATCTTTAATACAAATTTTGCTTGGTTTCAAAGAACTTGGGTATTCCCTCCTTTTCTCATCTCTTAGGAAAAGACCCTGCTGGCTAGTGAGGGCCAGGGTCTGACCATCACTGTGAAACCCCCTCCTCACATAGCCACTGCAGATTCATGCCTATCATCTGCACCATCACCCCCACCACCAAAAAAGGAAGGAAAGGAATGGGATTTTTCAATCCAGAATTAACAATGGAACAGAATTATAAAAAGCAAAGTTTAAAAAATCATATGCAGCTTTCAAAACTAAAAAAAAAAAAAAAAAAACCGGCAGGCGAAGAGGCCAACATTGTTTTTGTCATTACAGCAATCAGCTGCACAATTTTTCAGAATATCTTTGACAATGTCTAGCTCTGGCATTTGCAAAGCTTGCCAATTTTATAGTTAGCCAATTTTGCACTTTGGCAGAAAACAGTACTTAAGCCACAATCCCTGGGATTGCAGCCAATTTGCTCTCCACAAAATGTAGCTAAATAGTGCTAACCCCAAATATTCTTGCTTCATAAATTGGTAGTGGTAGATCAGTCTGTTTGAATATCAACTGCATGTTTACATGAAAACCCACTTGTTTCAGTACTCAGCTGTTATAAATATTTCATCTTTGTTCTTACATGATTGCTAGCTCTTGTGTACCTTCAGATGAACAAAATGTCTAATAGCAGAGTAAGAATCAAAAACCAAAACATTCCCAAGCATGCATAAACTATGGTTTCCCCCATAATCACTATGAATTCCTCATATCATGAGGAAAAATGTTCATGATTACAGTCCTCTGTTAAATAGAGATCTGGGGCACATGCTCCTTCATAAATGCATCTTCAAAACCTGGAGCAACGGACATTTGGTCTGCACTTGGATGGATGTCCACCTGGGCATTACATCGAAAAGTGAGTCTTGCTAGCAGACAGTGAGCTAAGACAGCAGTTGAGTTTTAATCTTTATTCAAAATATAGTAACATAAGAAAGAAAACAGGAAAATGTGGGTAGAAAGAGCAATGTAAAACACTCAGTTGGAGAATTTACTGAGCTACAGCTAACTGTGCGTGTGTAAAGTGCCATCAAGTCGCAGCCAATTTATGGCGACCCCTTATGGGGTTTTCATGGTAACAGACTAACAGAAGTGGTTTGCCAGTGCATTCCTCTGCATAGCAACCCTGGTATTCCTTGGTGGTCTCCCATCCAAATACTAACCAGGGCTGACCCTGCTTAACTTCCGAGATCTAATGAGATCGGGCTGTACCATGCTGCCTTCCCTCCAACAGCTAACTAGATGATATATAAAATCACACCAGCATTTGGGGGGAAAGCAACAATCAAATTAGGTGATTCCTAGTAAAAGTAGATTGAAGTAGATGTTCCTCCCTCAGGCTACTCCAAAGACAGAAACCACACTTGGCATTGTTACATGAGATGGACTTGGGAAAAAGATTGAATTACTTGAGTAACAGGTCTAATTAATGCCTGCTGAGAAAGGCAAGATTTCCAGAGAAATCTGCATTAGAAAACAAATTCCTGAATGATCCTACAACGATTCTACAAACCTCAATCTTAAATCTCAGCCTTTAGCCTGAATTACAATGTGTCTTCAGGAAGCCACAGAACAGAGTCTTTGACAGGGTGTATCCATGGGTGAAAATGCATGGTCGCTTTAGCCTCCTTTAATCCCTGTTTCAGCCAGGATTCAGCCAGGATCAAATGCACATTTGGCGAAATGCATGCATTTGATCCTGGCTGAATCCTGGTTGAAACAGGGATTAAAGGAGGCTAAAGCAACCATGTGTTTTCGCCCCAGGCCTCTATGAGAACCTGGCAACCCTTTATTCATCTTGATAGTATGTAGCCTTAATTTTTCTACCTTTAATATCAAACCTTGGCCATTCAACAATCTCAGACATCACAAGACTTGAGAAACCAGAGGAGGGGGTCTCCTGATACAGGTCCTTTTGTAGGTAACACCTCAACTTCTAGCTGGGAAGTCAGTCACACTGAAAACTATTCAATACTATTTTTTGTATGTGGAGTAGGGCTGTGCATCATTTTTTTCTGGTATTTTTCGGGTTCGGGTTAATTAAACCTGGGATTTTTCTAAAATCTGAAAAAGCTGAGTATGTAGCATTCAGCTTTTCCAAATAATCAAAAATGTTAAACCTGAACCCGAGAAATACTCAGGGTCTCCTGTAACCCCAGAGATTGAGGATTTCAGGGGAGGCGATCTAAGCACTGGACTCCAGCCCAGCACTTAGAATCACATCCCCTGTGGCCCCCATAAAGAGATGATCTAAGTGCTGGGCTCAGCATTCCAATCTATGCTGCTTGGTGGCTTGGACTTTCACAGTGAGGTCTGATCCCACAAGCAGCGGGGATAGGAATGCAGGGGCATTCAGATCCATGCTTCTTGCTCGCTCAGACCTCCACATGGAAGTCTGAGCTGGCATGCAGCAGGATCTGACTCAGATGAGTAAGGGGGAAGGGGGAGGGGAGGGGAGAGAAAAATGGCTGCGGGGCCAAAGTGGCCCAAATATTGCTGGAAAATTCAGCATTCTTTGGGTTCCACTTTTCCAATTCCCTTTATTACCGCCATTTTAAAAAAATGGTAAAACCAAAATACTGAAAAGGTATTGGGGGGGGGGGTCCATTCAGCTTTAGCCAAATGCACACCCCTAATGTGGAGTACAGGAAGACAGGAGAAAAGAGGTAGATGGGGTGTCAGAAGAGATAGCAGGATGGTTAAAGGAGGTGCTTCTTATTTTTCAGTGCCTATGACCCCCCCTATTGCCACCTACATTAGAATTCATGTTTGTGCAGCTCTCCGAGCTTCTTTACTTTCACACTCTTCACCTGTTTGTGATGACAGGACAGTTACCCCTCCCTAAAATGCTCCTTTCCTTTCAATATAAAAAGAAGAGTGCTGTCTGTTTAGGCAAACCTCCAGGGAGCTGCTAACCCCCAGGGAGGCAAATATCACATGCGAGAAAGATTGATATAGTCACTCTTGTCTAACCATTCAATATCCAGACCAGATAGTCCAGATGTCTTTTACCCTGACACAACAAGATGAGGGGAAACACCCTCCCAGTTCCCCATGGAATTAAACTAAGAGGTAAGTAAGCACCACTTTCCAAATTATCTATAAAAGAAGACTACAGCATCATTGTCCTTTGTTCTCTTCCTGATAATTTCTGGAGGAGCACAGAGGACTGGATCCTGGGGCTTATCATTTCAGCAATGTTATCTAAGATGGCTAGGACTGTATCTAGAAAGCTGATGGGTTCATATTTTATTTTGCTTTTTTTTCTTTGTGGATTTGTTGGCTCTCAAATTAGGTCTGTACTTGTTCCAAATGACACCCTCCCTTCCATTCTTTTTCTTTTTTTTTTAGTCATTAAGCTGATATTTACTTGTGTTTGAAATAATTTATTACTATCTTTTCTTTTTCATCTCCCTGTGCACATCTAGGAAACTTCTTTGCACAGTTACCTTGAACAACAAGGAAAGGTTAACCTTCTGTCCCAAGCGCATTTGCCTTCTTCCCTTTTCTCATTAGAGCTCTCCCAGAGTGCAGACCACTGTCCAAGGTCCTGCATGAGCAAAAGATGCAGCTATGGAGTCTGGATGGCACAGGCTAGCCTGATCTCGCCAGATCTCAGAAGCTAAGCAGGGTCGGCCCTGGTTAGTATTTGGATGGTAGACCACCAAGGAATACCAGGGTTGCTGTGCAGAGGAAGGCACTGGCAAACCACCTCTGTTAGTCTCTTGCCATGAAAACCCCAAAAGGAGTCGCCATAAGTCGGCTGTGACTTGAAGGCACTTTACACACACACACATGGAGACCTAGCTTGTGTAAAAACAATTCCATGGCTGGTGGCAGCTGAAGCCCATCTCTTGCTTTTGGGAGGTTCCTAGCTTCTTTCCCCCATCTGTCCTAATGGCCAGCTCTTCCACCAGGTTATCACAGGGTAACAATTAAATCTGGATCATATGCATGGCTTAAAAAGAAAAGTTCAGAAAGCATGGAATTAAAAGTGATAGCCTTACAGATGTATTATGGTATAATAAAGGTCCAGGCCAAATTGGGAAGTACATTCCAACCTGGAGTGGGGAAATGTTTTAGAGGCAGGTTCAATCCCCAGCATCTTCACTTAATAGGATCAGGAAGAGGATGATGCAAAAGACCTCTGCTTGAGGTTCTGCACAGCTGCGGACAGCTGCCCTACAAAGTATGTCTTAGTATAAGGTAACTTCATATGTTAAAATATTTATGGATATGAGAATTATTTGGAAGTGAATGCAATCAGCCAATCGAAAACAAGAATAATGTGCCCATAGTGAGAAACATTCATTATCAGAAGCCATATGATTTGTACTAGGTTTAGTTTTCAAATGGCCTTGAGGTATGTAACTATGTACGTATTTTCATAGTAATAGCACTGTCACTCTTGACAGAAAAGGCTGTTGGAAATACATTTTAATGTATATCAAAAAGGCATATATGTGTCAATTAGTTACAGAATGTCAGGACATAACAAGTTGTTTGAGGCCTTTATGTAACCACTAATGTCAAAAGCCCATTCTCATACTTTCTAGGTGCAGCATCAAACCCTGACGGTATTATAGACAAGTTACTGTCCCATTCGTAGTGACAGGAAGAGAAGGAAAGGAGATATGATGAATGTCTGGATACCTCCAGTGTTTATATGTGTCCAAGAAATAAAGCTCAAATAGTGATGTAAATTTCACTCTCGCAAGTACTTTTGTTGATTTTTTTCAAGATTTATTTTTGGTCTTCCATTTCTGGGCAATAAAGGAAACATGACAGATGCACAGACGTTCAGCAGAAGGTAGGAATAATCATTGTTCACAATGGAAGTAAGCAAGCAGTAGGATCCTCCAGAGATACGAACTGGTGTGAGGTCAGTTTTGAGCAGTGAGGTAGGCAGATTTGCAGATGGTGCTTCATGGTTCAACATGGGGAGAATCCAAGCAGACAGAGCTCCATAAGGATCTCAACAGGGGAACTGGCAACCAAATGGCAAATCAGTTCAGTGTACATAAGTATAACATGATGCACACTGGATCAAGAAATCTAAGACCCATAAGTTCTTACTGTCTTCTGAAGCTGCCTTTTACGGTCTGAATTTTTACCAGTGCACAGCAGTTCTTCACACATAAGCATTTAGAATTAAAATAAAACAGATTGAATTCTTACATATCCAAGCTAGTTTATGGGTCACTTGCATAATCAGAGATCAACATACAGATCAGTAGACAGTACAGCACCTTGGAAATCTTTTCTGATAGAAAAGCAGGATATAAGTCTTTTAAACAAATACATATTCACATTAAGAACTTGGAACACTTGGTGCTTCCTTCACAGATCTGAGTTCCTTTAATAAGTGAAACATCTATGAGATTTTGAAGGGAGCCACAAAAGGTTAAAGAATACCAGTTTAATTTGGGTTTTGCTTGAGCACATATCTAGGTAGCACTGCTGCAACTTGCTGTCTGTGACGTCTGCAAGGCAGCAGCTGGCAGACTTAGATTATTTCCACAGTACTGTTTCAGATTAGAGTGTTAGATTGGTTTACATGTTGTTGCTTCATTGTCAGGAATACTCGCTATTTAAATTAAACAAACATGCAAATCCAAAGCCATCTATGGTGATATAAATGGTAGTGAATTTACAGAACAAAACCAAATGAAAGAGCAATTTAATCAACTATCGAAGAATAAACAACATTTCCATTTGAACCATTTCCATTTGAACCATTTCCCCTTTAATCACATGCCTGCTTCTTGAATTGCAAGAATATTCTGCTCTTATTTACCCTTTCTGCACTTTCTCCAAAGTTGTTTGGTTACAGCTGCCTCTTAGAAATCACTCTTCATGGTAAAAACCTCACACAGCTTAGCTTGTTACAAAATGTAGGCCTTAGCTCCTTCCTGAACAAAGGACTTTTAAAGTGGAAGAAATTCTCTTCGACTCGCCTGAGTGGCTGTCTTGACATTCCGGGGAAAAGAGAATCCTATTCCTATTGTCTGTTAGTGATGGAGATTCGTGTGCAGTCTTAATTGTTCTGTCTGTCCCTGCTATCTGACACCTAAAACATAACAGTGCAGTTCAAGGCCGACTCCTCTTCCAGTGACTGGCCCAAAATCTCCTGACTGAATGTAGACTATGAATGTAGAGTATTTTATTAAATGTCTGTGTTTTGAATTTTTTTTAAGTTTACAAGCTTATTTTTGTAGCACTGGGCCTACTGTTCAGGGATAGGCAGCCAATGAATATTTGGATTAATAAACATTTTAAATAAAATACATGTTCTCTGTTCCCTAGATTTAACAGCCATTGGCTATTCATCTACCATTTTTAAAAAGGGGACATTTAATTTATTTTTTCCTTGAAACTATAAAGAGAAAAGTTGCCACATCTCTCACACAATTGACTAATCTACTGCAGATAACAGAGTATCCACTTCTCAGAAAGTGTATTTAGCTGTTCAATCCAGGGAGTGATATATTTATTTCATGCAATATTATTTTGTGGACATGCTAAAACAATGTGGGCTAGGGAGTCTACTTGATCCAATCAAAATAAATATTGATCAGTTGAATAATGTCTGATTTTTATTTTATCCATGTTATTAAAAAAAAACAACTCAAGTGGTATTTAACATTGATAGTCTCCACATTTCAATAAAGCTATAGCATAATTCTTTGCAGAGTCCAGAGAAATCACTCAGTTGTAGCCTGGAGTAACTCTGTATAGAACTGTACTGTTAATAATTATAATCCTTTTGAAAATCATTTTAACTTACATTTTTGGCTGTGTAGCTCTTCAGGCAGTTTGCAGAAAATAATTGAAAAAAACATCATATCAGTCAAAAGATAACTGCATAATAATATAATCTGTTATTAAAAGAACAGCATCAATAACAATGGAATAAAAAGCATCAAAGCTACAGAAGACAACTGGAAACAGCTGCGAAACACTGAGCAATATCTAAACAGCAGCAACATAAAAACAATAAAATATGTAGCCAGGATGTGAGCATTGGCAATATAAAAATACTTAAAAGCTGAAAGATATAGCGGCAATGCCAAGAAGTCTGGCCAAAGATGAATTCTGTAAAACTCAACAACAACAAAACAGGACAAACAATAAGGTCTTAAGCTGGCATTGAAAACTTAACATGTTCAGCACCAGCTGAATAACTCTGGGAAGTCTAGAGCAGGACAATGTTCCTGTATCACTAATCATGGATGGCTTCACCCCTCATTTTGTGCTTCTATGGAAGTATACTTCTGTCAACTCCACCCAATAGCCAGATCAGATAGAGATCAAGGGGTTTCCTAAATCAAACTAGAAACCCAGAGGTATGTTCTCTTCTAGTATTTCTCTCTATGCACATTCCTGTACTCTGTATCCAAATCCTGCCCTGAGCTTCAAAGCCCTATCTCATTGGTGATATTAAATCAGTATATGTGGATCCTGGCAGCTCCTCCTGATGTTCCAGCAGCACCTATGAGGTCAGTTGTCATGCTGCCAAATGCACAAGCACAGATACATTAAAGATACTACTTGATAAAAGTTGCATACAAATCAGCAATTCCCATCCTGGAGTCCTGAACCTAGGCACATTATTTGCAAGGAACTCAGGATCACTAATGTTATCTTTATGAATTTAAGGAGGATTACCAAACACACATAATTTGATAATGAAGAACCTGATAAAACACAGATACCAGTATACAGTTATGCTAAGTTGTTATCACAACTTATTAAATAAACTCACAGTCTTGAAGATCACTGAATGAAAACACCTTTGAGCAAGTTAAGGAAAGAATTCCAGGCATTAAGAATGCAAAGTATAGCCTCAAATAGTCTTCAAGGCCAGAACAATAAATTTGTATTCAGACTCTAAGGTATTGCATATGTCAAACAGAACAAGTTGTGGATTTACTGCAATTATACTCTCTGCACCAATATCATAGTGAAACTCTTTATCATTTGTTCTTGCCAGAATGCCCTTTGAATCTACTGTCCAGACAATTAAGCTGTTGTGGGACAGTAAAGATTTAGGGAAAATTCCGTATATATTTTTCAACTGCCTCTAAAATAAAGAAGAAGCATTGTGCTCATTTTAAATATAGCCTCTGGTCAAATACTTATTCATTTTTGTGAATATTTGTTATCGCTGCTTTTATTTTTCAGTTTTAGCAAAAAGTTCTCAATGGCTTTATCATATTATTGTGGATCACTGCCTTCAACAAATAAAACATCAACTAAAATCTGAATAAAAGTCCTAAATTCTAATATTATTATTAGTTTAAGCAGTTACTCAAACCATATCAATGCTTCCAGCAATAATATGCAAAGGACATGGGTAAAAGTTGAAATAAGCTTCTTATGTTCAGAAGAACAACTGTTTCCATATAGAATCTTTATAGGTATGCTTGCTTTCTGCAGTTTTGCATGTGAGTATATCTTCAATATAATCTGTGGATGTTCTCTTGAGCAGAGAAAAAGCACTGAAATGTATTAAAATATATGATTGATTTAAAAATCATTGCCTGACCCGCAATATTTTTGTAGCATTTGTGGATATTGATCATATATCTTATGATTTTTATTCAAACTGTGCCCTCAGTTTTCCATAAAAAAGAAATAAATCTTTAAGAAGAGAAGTCTGCTTAATTAATCACAGGATAAAGTAAAACTGAAGTTGAGAACTGGAGTGATTAAATAAAAGTCAAATGAAAGAGTAACCAGCCAGCTGGAAGGATCGCTAATCAAATTTCTTTAAAACTCTTGATCGCTGATTTAAATAGCGGGCCATTTAAAGGAACCTATGTGAGGCAACACATACACTTTACAACAAGCATCATTACATTCTGAAAATATATGCACCCTACTTTCTTCAGTGGGCAATCTTCTCTCTAGAACTGACCTCAGGAGGAAACCCCCCCCCCCCGGGTTAAAGAGAAAGAGCACTTTGGATTGTGCTGATTGGCTGAAGGCTTGCAACACTCTCACCCTACCAGAGCAGTTTTTCATCTTCAGAAAAAAAGAGTAGATTTTGTTTTCTTTGCTTTTTTTAAAATGCCAAATCACTCTTTAAATGTATGAACGTATAACATACAAACCCATTAGTCATTACGTTTGATCTTGCATATGGGGAGAATACCCACCACTCTCTCAAAGCATGAAAGGGGCAACATACATTGTCCAGAGCTGGCAGCAATCATTGGCTCTGCAAGTACCCTGGCATCCGGCAGCCTGCAAAGGAGGACAACCCTCCAGGCAGCTCCAGGAGGAAGCAGAGACCACAGCAGCAGCCACTCCTGAAGGAGGTAAGGTAGGTAGGGTTGCCAGCTCTGGGTTGGGAAATACCAGGAGATTTTGGGGGTGGAGCCTGAGAAGGGCACGGTTTGGAGAGGGGAGGGACTTCAATGCCATGGAGTCCACACCTTCCGAAGCAGCCATTTTCTCTAAGGGAACTGATTTATGTTGCTTGGTGATCAGTTGTAATAGCAGGAGATCTCCAGCCACCACATGGAGGTTGGCAACCCTAATGGTAGGAACAGTCAGTCATGGGAGGAGAAGGGGTGAGAGTCCATTTGGACCCTTTTGAGGCAAACAGGAGGGAGGGTGGAGCAGAAGTTCCTTCAGGAGGAGCCACTGGCACTGGGACCTGTCCTTCCTGCAAGCCCAGCATTAGGGCTGTTGGGATTGGCAGAGCTTTGGGCTGGCCTACCTCAAGACCACCCTTTAAAAAGCTGTCTAAGGGTGGGCCAGGGAAGAAGAGACAGACCTCTTCTGCAGCTTGCAGGGAGTGGAGAAAGACAGCTAGAGAGAGATGGCAAGGGGCAAAGCTGCTCCCCACCCCCAATGATTCAGAGGCTCATCCTAGACATATTCCAGAAAAGAGGCTGGAAGGCAAGCCAGTCCTGGGCTCTGACCCATCAACAGGGGAGCCAGCTCACTTTCTTTCTGACCCCTACCCCAGCTCTCTCTTTCTGCCCCACTACCAAAACTCTCTCTTTCTGCCTAGCTACCCCAACTCTCTTTCTGCCCACCTATTCCAGCTCTCTCTTTCTCCCTCCCTACCCCAGCTCTCTTTCTGTAACTTTCTGCCACTCTACCCCAGCTTTCTTCCTATCTTTCGCCTGTCCACCCAGCTCTCCCTCAGCTTTATACCTCCCAGCCCCAGCATGCTCTTTCTCTTTCTGCCCCCATCCCTACTCACTCTCTCTTCTCCCCAAGCCCCATTCTAACAGCTCACTTGGACTGCTCTGGGCCGGCACGCTGAGGCTTCTCCCTCCCACAGACAGCCCCGCTCTCACCAAGATGTGCTCCAGTCACAGCAAGGGCTTCCCCCTCTCTCCTGCAGACAGCCCTGCTCTTGCCACCTTGCCTGAAAGCACTCTGGGCATGGCAAGGCCCTCCTCCCCCAACAGACCGCTCTGATCTTGCCTCCTTGCCTGGAGGCACTCCAGGGGTGTGTGGCAAAGCATGAGGCCTCCCCCCCGCCCTCTCAAAAGGCAACTTGTGGCAACCACCGCTGCTCCTGTGGCTGGGTCTAGAACCTCTCCCAGTGACAATTTTTTTTAAATGTAGGGAACTTAAACCCCCCTGTGTGTTGGTTTTTTTCTTAGTTTTCAGATTTTTTTGCAAATTTGGGGACTACCTGATTAACCAAGTACCACTTGGTGTGGTCCCTATCAGCAGATTTAGGTATCCACAGATGGAGGCCACATGTCGCTATTTGATATATAGAGGATGACATGATATAAGATTTTAAAAATATTCATCTTCATTTTTCAATCTTTTTTCTCATCAATTTCTCCCCCCCCCCCCAAATAAGACAGATTTTATTTCAGTGGGGAATCACGATTTTGTGTCTGGTCTATGAAGAGCTTATAACAGTGCTATTTGCTGATGAAATGGGTCAGAAAGACCTTTTTTGTTTTACCAAATTTCAAACAATAAGTTCACTGCAGATCCAGATACCGTTTAGGAACACCTTGACCACAGATAGTGAAAATAAGGATTTGACTACAATCCAGGTAGCCAATGAAGATTCTTTGAAGGAATTTATTCTTATAAACAGAAGCACAAGAACTGGACTTTGAATCTTATTTTGAGTATTCTCATGGCAAAAGTAAGAGCTGAGGAGATTCAGCAGAAGAATCTGGCTGAAAAGGGAACAATGAGATTCCATAGCGCCAGATATGGATGCTACTAATTAGGCATCTTGCCAAAAGAAGTTGAAGTATACAAGCCAATAAAATAGACGGCTGAAGATCCTAAGGCCATAGGAAAATGGCTTGAAAGCAACTGTTGTTTGCAACTGAACAAATTGTACGATTAAAACTGTTTGCCAGCAAAACCATGGGGTTCAAAGAGATGCTCTTCCATGGAAACAAGTATCGGGGGGGGGGAGAGAAAAAAGAATTCATTATATATATATAAAAGGACAGGAGGAAGATCAGGTCCAGATTTCAAACTGCTGCAAGAGACATTGGGAAGCAGAAAACAAGACAGTAAGCAATTCTGACGCAAGAAGAACATGATATGGCATCCCCAAGTTGCCTCACAGAAGCAAAGTCAAGTTAAAGGGGGAGATGCAGATAATACTTGTTTTGGAGACAGAAAAGACAGACAAAGGAACATGAAGGATTTTGTCTTGTTAAGGGTGTGTGTGTTATGTCCATGCCCCTTCCTTCATGCCTGAACAAGAGAAATATATAAAAGTCACAGGACAGAGCATGCTTGCTGAGGTTGAGTAAGGCAATTAGATTAAAGATTCCTTAGGGGTATCTTGAATCCTGAGTCTGATAGGTAACTATGAAATCTGCTTCATATTTGGAAAAGTTTAGGGAACTTGACTTTCATCAGGATGAGTAGAGCAGTGATGGTTTGACATCTGGACCTCATTCTTTAAACACTGTGCTTCAATTAAATGCTTAATTCATTTCAGTTAAGATATTTAATCTGTGTGTTCCTTAATGGTTAAGTGCTGCTCAAAACCAGAAGCCTATCTCCAAGTCTTGGCATGCCAAAGTTTCTCTAAAAACAAGCTCTTTACCAAAATAAAACTGGATGTAAAATACCATGAGCCAATCATTCTTTATTTCTGGTTCAGTTTCTCCTGTAATACTGAACAGAAAATAATTTTCTTTCACAATATCCTCTCAAACTACTCTTCTGCAAATTTGTTGGCAGGAATTCTCAACTTCAGCTCCTGTAACAGTGAAAGAGGATGAGTTGTCCCTTGTTGTTGGCAACAGAAGACTTAATGAGGGCTCTGAAAAGAATCCAGCCTGAATTATATTGGCAGTTTAATGAGGCCTTCAGACATCTTTGGAATGGGTAGAGCACAAAGGTAGTCATAAGCAAGTTATGGCTAAAAAGAGTAAGACTTCGAAAATTACAAACCCTCTTCTAGAAGCTTGCTTCTGAAGTATGAAGAGGGAAGCAAAAAAATTAACTAATACAAATGAGGAAGTACCAGTGCTTCAGAGTATCAATGTTTGCATTATATCAATATTACTTCCATTAGATGTATTGTAATGCTGTACCCTTTTGCATAATAAATTCTGTATTTTTTTGTAATGAAGGCTGTCAAATATCCTGTGACTTATAACATTTGGTAGCATAATTAGTTTGGAAGCCTCTGATTGTTTGCATTTAAGTCAGCATATAGATGTGGCTGCCAAGCCATTTAAGCAGAAAAGTTGTCATAATGGCTTCCGATTAGTGCTTGCTGATTTATTTAATCTCTTTTGATCAAGCGGCAACTCACAAGAAAACAAATGGAAAACAAATGCAGGATTTAAAATAATGAACAAGTACTTGCAGGGCACATCACTATATATTTGGTAACAGAAAAGATCCATATCTTCTAGAAGATTGGAGACTATGCGAGGATAATAATATTGTGGCCCTAAGGGCCAAGAGGATGTGAAAAGGAAAGAAGAGGGGGAACAGATGCACACAGAAACCCAGTTGGGGTAAAACAGGACACAGCTTTATTGATTACAGCTGATGGAGCATTGGCGCGGCATAAGGCATGGATCCAAGCATCAGGCGACCTGCCTGCCGACCAATGGAACTCTTCCCCAGTCCGCTTGCTGGGGGTAAACCTGGAATGACAAGTCCTGTGAGCCCACATGGGTGCAGGCCTCTGCGTGGTTTCCTTGCTGCCTGTAAGTGGAGCCAGGTGACCACGCCCGAGCTGGCCATGCTACTGCAAGACTCCCCCCAAGACCTCTAAAAGGGATCCTCACCTGGGGGAGGCAAGCACTCAGGCACAGCCTCCCCTCAAAATGGATCCAGCCAAACGCCAAGAACTGCCCTAAAGCTGTGACAGGAAGGAAATACAATGAAATACCACCCCACTACAAACTTGCAAACAAGGGAGAGTGTGAGGGACGACAGATGTGTGGTCTTACAAGAGGGGAGGAGGTGGGCCAGAGGAAAGACCCCACCTCTGAGGTCCTCTTCCTGACCACTACCCCCAGGCTGAACCAGGCAGCCACAATTGACTGGCCAGCTGGAACGCCATCGAGCCCCCACCCAGGAGACCCCCCACCATCTATGACTCTGTGATGCAGCCAGACAGCAGAACCCTCTTCCTGGCCTCCTTCTTTGACCTGCAGGTATTTAAACAGTGTTTATGCATATTAGAAGTCAATGACCCTTACCCTTAAAGATGTATATCTATCCACCATATCTGTCCAGTATTGTGAGAACCTTCTTTTTACCTCTTTTTATTTTTAAAATATACATGTGATTTCTACACCGTATAGTGTCCTAAACAAATATAGTATGTCTCTCGCATCAAGGCGTATTCTACCAAAAATTAAGAAATATACCCAACTGGTTTTCTGTCTCCTTTCTTTTATTATCCCATAGTTTGCTATCTTAACCATTGCAGCATGTAATGGTTATTTACATTCCTACTCTCATACTTGAAATTTCTCTGTTCTAAAATTCTACAGCATTTTGCATAGAGAACTGTAGCAGAGAGCCTCTTTGTATTTAGTTTTTGCTATAATATGTGTCAAAAGATCTAATAAAGGATCTACAGTAGGGCTGTTGAAATTTTTTTTGGTAAAATTCGGATTCGGCAAAATTTGGACCATTTTAATTTGGGAAATGCTGAAGTCCAAACTCCCCTGATTCGAATCCGTGGAATTTGGCACCAAGTTCCAAGTTCGGGGGAAAATTTGGCCAAATAAAGCCATTAAAAACACATTTGCGCATTCTGCAGCTCCGGGGGGGCATTTTTGGGGGTAGAGGTCCCAAACTTTCAGGGTAGCTTGAGAGGACCCTTCTTGCAAGAACCCCCATGTTTTGTGAAGATTGGATAAGAGGGTCCTGAGATATGGGGCCCTGAAGGGGTCGCCCCCCAAAAATCGCCCACAGGAATAAAGGCACTTAAAGCACATTGGTGGCATTCCGCAGCTCCGGGAGGCATTTTTGGAGGTAGATGTCCCAAACTTTCAGGGTCGCTTTAGGGGACCCTTCTTGAAAGAATCCCCATGTTTTGTGAAGATTGGATCAGAGGGTCCCGGGATATGGGGCCCGGAAGGGGTCGCCCCCCCCCAAATCGCCCACAGGAATAAAGTCACTTAAAGCACATTGGCGGCATTCCACGGCTCCTCAAGCTACCCTGAAAGTTTGGGACATCTACCTCCAAAAATGCTCCCCCAGAGCCGCAGAAAGCCATGAATGTGCACCCCACGGGGATCTCTCTCACACACAAACAGACACTCTCTCTTTCTCTCCCCGGGCCATGCAGCAGCTGGGCTCATGCACTCAACTGCGACTGATTGGCCAGAAGAAGAACCCACCTTGGCCACCGATTGGCCGCGGGAGAATGCTGCTAGTTGCTTACTAACTGACGGTTATGCTGCTGATTTGGAGCCCCTGAATTTGCCGAATTTATTCGGTGATTGCCCCAAACTCACCAAATTCGGCTCGTCGTTTTCCCGCCTTTTTTGAATCCGGTTCCATCAGAACAGAAAACCCCTGAATCCGGGAAAATTCGGCAGTTTTTTCGGTTCAGACGAACCAAATCGACAGCCCTAATCTACAGTCAAGGCGAATCTAATAGTAGAAGTAATATTTCCTAGAATATTAGTCCACAAATTAATTACATCTCGACATGAATACAATAAATGATAGAAGGTGTTTTATGCATTTTCCCATCTAGAGAAATTACCATCACTGGTTATTCTTTGAAGTTTAACTAGGACAATGCACAATCATACCATCAGTGTAGGACACCCCCCACCCCCATGTTAAATTTGTACTTATGAGAGTGAGGTATATTTAAAACACTGAGATAAGCAAATTAAAATCACAATTACAAATAAAAGATCAGGGTGCCCTTGCACAGAATTAGTTCAAGTGTGTATAATCTATGGTCACTGAGCAACTAGGCATAGATGTATTCCTCTTCAAACAGCAGGTGACTAAATCCAACCTCAGTTCCATCTCCTGAAAAATTGATTGTCATAATTACTTTCTAAGAGCAGAATTACTTTCCTTGGAAGCTGGATCAGGCAGATAATTCACACACACACACAATCCCACCTGGCTGCAGGTACAAATGTAGAAGCCTTATTTTGTATACACATTGCCCTTAGCTGGATCATAGGTGACGAAGTATAAACAGCTTCAGGGTTTATCAAGAAGCCTCAAAATGGAACTAGAATTGCAAAACAAAACCCTGCAGGACTAATGATATCTGATGTTGCCAAATTTCAGAAATCCCAGGTATGGGATACAAACAGACCAGTCCATAATACCTGAATATATTCTAGAGAGAATCTATTCCTCTCCTAAGTTCTTCTGCTCATGCTTTTGAACTGTGCTCCATTTTATGCACCTGTGAGGTATGCTTTCCTCAGACTAGGCACTTGAAAAGGCAGCTGCTATGTTGGTACAGATTTAATCGCTGTTGAAACTGAGCTGTAAATTGAAATGCAACGTATATAGTTTTAAAAGCCTGATTCCTGAGTCTTCTGTCCAATTCTTTTCAAAGTAGGAAATCTCACCTATGCCCCAAAATCAGGACATGCAAATGTGTCATACAACATGACGTAGGAGTTCAGCTATTGATAAAATTCTAGTTCTGCCATGGTTGTGGTGGTGGGGAGACTAAGACTGTTCCCTCATGAATAGCCAACCAATTTACAATTTTGCCCGACAAAACAATCTGTTCAAAATTTGGCATCCTGATGAGAGCTGCTGCTATTCTAGCATCAAGAACCATAAAAAGCCTAGTCTTTATGACCACTATTCTTGTCCATATTGCTCTCTGGGGCACCATGGTATTCCTCTAAACTGGTCATTTAGAATTTTGGGCAGAGGTTTCATCAGTATGCAGATGACACCCAGATTCACTTATGTTTTATAAATGCATCTGGTGGGATGGTGGATGCCTTGACCTGGTGACTGGACATAGCTATAATTTGGAT
This sequence comes from Euleptes europaea, assembly GCF_029931775.1. NCBI lineage: Eukaryota > Metazoa > Chordata > Lepidosauria > Squamata > Sphaerodactylidae > Euleptes > Euleptes europaea. Next base: position 58,668,966 of record NC_079321.1, read on the forward strand.
AAGAGCTAGAAAATTGCAGATCAGTCCAGATAAGACTGAGTTATTGTTGATTGATAACAGGGCCAAATCAAGGCTTGCAAAGAATACTAGCTACAGATGGGTTTGCACTCCCCTTTAAAGAGCTGGTACATAGCTTGGAGGTGCCCTTTGACCTGGGATTTCAGAATGAGGCACAGTTCTTCTCTGTACTTTATGAACAGTCCTTAACCAGTTTGGTCTAGTTCATCACCTTTGGTCCCACTTTGAGCAATGGTTGTCCATGCTCTGATTACATTCTGGCAATGCCCTCTAACGTAGGCTATGTGGAGCTGCCCATATAGACAGCTATGAATAATATATAGATCAATTATGTATGAAAAACGTAATAGACAATTACCATCCTTATACAAAATGCTCAATACCAGGTCTTCAGGGGCAACTATACCATGATCAGTTTAAAATTCTCTTGTTACAACAACCCCCTGTCTGTTTTTTGAAAACTCCTGCCTGAAGGAAAGAAGGTCCCAAGCTGACCATGGTTTTTCAGACAAAGCCATTTTCTAATTTGTACTGTTGCTGAAACTAAGGTAGCACATAACAAAAATTTAATGGCAGTTTCTCTGATGTTGACGTTAATTGAAATCTGTGGACCACTCTTCCATATACTGTTCCAGCATTGTTCATCTAATTGTCTGTCAAACTCTTTGTCCCAGGCTTTCATGTAACTTGGCAGATCCTTAGTGCTAACTTCCAACAACCAATCATAAATCTCTGAATTGGAAACCTTTATATCTCAATTAATATTTCCAAAGGGCTAATCTCTCTTTCTCTCCATCTCTCTGTCTCTCTGGCCAAAGGAAACAAATTATAAAAACAAAAATAACTGTAAAAGAAATTAGAATTACTTAATGATTTGGACATCTGCAAACAAAAACGCGTCCATTGTTAATTCTGGCTGACATGATCTGTTATGCAGAATTCTGTGGTTCTTCCTTCCATTTTTTTCTAACCAAAAGCTATCTAGGCAGACTAGAACAGAAGATGGGCAGGCTGCATACCCTTCCCTTTTTAGTTTGTCAACTAAAAAAATAGCATCCTCAAGCTCCTGTTGTAAGGAGAGCTGCTTCCCCCCCACACACGCACACAAAAAATGAGGAGTTACCGGGATCATATATCTGCTCTCGGGTTGCCAACCTCCAGGTAGTAGCTGGAGATCTCCTGCTATTACAACTGATCTCCAGCTGATCGAGATCAGTTCACCTGGAGAAAATGGCCACTTTGGCAATTGGACTCGATGGCACTGAAGTCCCTCCCCTCCCCAAACCCTGCCCTCTTCAAGCTCCGCCCCCAAAACCTCCCATTGGTGGCAAAGAGGGACCTGGCAACCCTAATCTGCTCCCCATCTCACAGGTAAAAAAAGCAGCTGAGTAAGTGAGAATGCATTCACCTCTACAGTAACTTGAGTAGACGGAGTTCACAGAAGCTAGTCATCGCTGTATTGCCCCGCCCCCAGCAGTACAAAAATCTTCTGCAGAAGATTGAGGAACCCTCATAAACAAAATGCATCACAGTGAAGAGTGGGAGAAACAAATCACGATTGCCTCCCTTTCCACTCCTACATTCTGGCAGAGGAGGCTTTCCAGTTTCATCCAATCTCCCCCCCCCCTTTTTTTTTTACTGTACACCTCTGTCATGGTGCATTTTGTTGAAGATTATTTCACTTCCACTCATGGAAGATTATTTTCAAAAGGCACTAGAAAAGCAAGGGAAAGAGAAAGGTGGAGAAAGAGCCACCTTTTTGACTCTTTCCACTTGCACTACTGTAGGATGCAACCCTTTCAGCTGGAAAAGAATGAGAGAAAAGAGTAAACCACTCACTCTTCCTTCAGTTACACTGCAACCCTATCCAAAGTAACTCTAGTCTGTCTGTTGACTTCATGGTCTTAGACTGGGATTTTACTGCATAAAGCTAAAGGTCCCCTGTGCAAGCACTGGGTCATTCCTGACCCATGGGGTGATGTCTCATCCTGACATTTACTAGGCAGACTATGTTTACGGGGTGGTTTGCCAGTGCCTTCCCCACTCATCCTCCCTTTACCCCCAGCAAGCTGGGTACTCAGTTTACTGACCTCGGAAGGATGGAAAGCTGAGTCAACCTTGAGCCAGCTACCTGAAACCAACTTCCGTCTGGTTCGAACTCAGGTCATGAGCACAGCTTGGACTGCAATACTGCAGCTTACCTCTCTGCATCATAGGGCTCCTATTTTACTGCATAGGAGTGCATAATTAGGGAGCAAGCCTCAGCAGGTCAACTCAAAAGTAAGCCCCATTTATTCAATGGAGAAGGTTTTTTTGGATTGCAAATTTACAGGCTTTCATAGGTGGAGTTACAACCTCCTAAATCCGTTGAAATCAGTGGGCTCACTGTAAATAGTGTAACTCTGTTTAGGGTGGTACTGTTAGACACCCAGGCTGCTCTGGCTTTTTAAAAATGTGGAAAGAATCATTGTGCAGGCAACCTTTTTGACCTGAGTGTCAAATGGCTATGATTGCTACCCGTGAAGATGTTGATGTGCTTGTAAACAAAAGGAGTTGGTTAGAGGTTAGGGTTGGATCCACAGCAGCATTCCCCCAGACACAAGGACTTCCACCTACAGAGTATGACTCTCATAGCTTACTCTCCTGTATCAGCCCGAAATGCACCCCTGAAATAGTATTCCAGGGGGTCTCCTCTCCACCAGGAGCAGCATTTCAGGGAGAACTTGGACTGCAATGGGAGGGGAGAACTGCAACAGTTGTGCTCCATGGGTGGAAGTCCTTGTTTCTGCAGAAACATTGTGCTGGATTCTACGCTAGGGTGGGCCTTTGGCTAGGAATTGAGGGCGGGATAAAAAAAATTACAGATAAATAAATAAATACTTAGCTGGAACACTGGAAACAAGCTGAGCCCATGTGGCACCTTCTGTGGTACACACCTCAAGTCCTTGGAGAACCAAGTCTAAACGATGATCAAAATAATCTAGTCAGGGACTGCCTACCCTGCATGAAATGCTTAGTTTGCAGCCTATGAATGCATAGTAATGAAAAGTTTTCCTTCAACAACTCTTTCATCTATATGATACTTTGACTAGTAGTGCTGGTCTTTTAAGCACTCCACAGATTGTGTATTAAGTAACTGGAAGAAAACAAATTAAGACAGTGGCTTCATCAGGATGCTTCACAAAATCTCAATGATAATTTTTCTCCAGTCAACCTCTGGTGTATGAGCCTAGATTTAAACACAGAAAAATATAAGAAAATAAGAATGTCAATGAGTGACATTTGACAGAGTGCAGGAGGGAGAGTAAAGAACACAATCTAAAGTCTAGAACGTATTTAATTACTGACATTTTGGAGCAAGTATGTCAATAAACACCAAGGAAGAAACTTTTTCAAGACTGCTGCTGCATCTCTGTTGTCCTTTCATGTTAATTTGGTGTTCAAATTTGGGAGTAAGCCTTAAAAACTACCTTTAATTAACCCCATTGTTCTAAACAGCTAAAACAAATGCCTACTTCAGTGCGTCCACTCCCCTCTTAAAGCCTTTCAAGTTGGCAGCCTTAAAAACTACCTTTAATTAACCCCATTGTTCTAAACAGCTAAAACAAATGCCTACTTCAGTGCGTGGAGCTGACGGTGGAGCTTCTTGGTCAGTGCTTCTGAGATCCATTTATCAGGCTGTTGTTCTTTGTTTGAGCATGTAATTTGCTCGGCCTGAACTGTAAGCCTGCTCTTGGCTTGTTGTGTTCTCAACATCTACCAGCAGCTGGCCACAAGATTCTCTCTATGCACTAATGAGTTTCAGCCTGTATTTTGGTAATTGCTATTCCATGACTGCTATCTGAAGCATTATTATCTGGAAGATCTCACTGAATTCTATATTGCAATCCTATACAGAATTACTCCAGTCTAAGCCCACTAAATTCAGGATGGCATTGTCATAAGAACATAAGAAAAGTTATGCTGGATCAGACCAAGCTCCATCAAGTCCAGTGATCTGTTCACACAGTGGCCAATCAGGTGCCTCTAGGAAGCCCACAAACAAGACAACTGCAGCAGCATTGTCCTGCCTGTGTTCCACAGCACCTAATATAATAGGCATGCTCCTCTGATACCGGAGAGAATAGGTGTGCATCATGACTAGTATTCATTTTGACTAGTAGCCATGGATAGACCTCTCCTCCATGAACATGTCCACTCCCCTCTTAAAGCCTTTCAAGTTGGCAGCCATCACCACATCCTGGGACAAAGAGTTCCACAATTTAACTATGTGGTGTGTGAAGAAGTACTTCCTTTTATCTGTTTTGAATCTCTCACCCTCCCACAGATGACCCCGCATTCTAGTATTATGAGAGAGGCAGAAAAGCTTCTCCCTGTCCTCTCTCTCCATACCATGCATAATTTTATAGAACACTACAATATCTCCTCTTAAATGCCTTCTTTCCAAGCTAAACAGCCCTAAGCGTTTTAACCGCTCCCCATAGGTCAGTTGCTCTAGTCCCCTGATCATTTTGGTGGCTCTTTTCTGCACCTTCTCAAGCTCTGCAATATCCTTTTTAGGCGTGGTGACCAGAACTGACAGCATCATCAAGATTGTACTATAGGCATAAGAACATAAGAAAGGCCATGCTGGATGGACGTTTTTGGAGGTAGAGTTCCCAAATGTTCAGGGTAACTTGAAGGGACTCTCCTTGCATGAACCCCAAAGTTTGGTGAAGATTGGGTTATGGGGGATCTAATTTTATGGGGTCTGGAAGGGATGCACCCCTCCATAGAAAAATATGGTACAGTTTACAATGCTTCTCTATGGAGGAGGGGGTCGACCCCTTCCAGACCTCATAAAATTGGACCCCCAAACCTATTCTTCACCGAAACTCAGTGTTCATGCAAGGTCGCTTCAAGCTACTCTAAAAATTTGGTAATTCTACCTCCAAAACGCCCCCACAGGAGCTTTGAAATAATTTTCCTAACAGGCCCTTGTTAAAGCTAGTAGTGTCATGGCTGGCTAAACAGCAAACCTTCCAAGAGAGTGTAGTAGACCCAATAAATCCACCAAAACCTTATGCAGACTGCAAAACACAAGACACCAAACTGCCACAAAAAAAACCTCTCTCTAAAGGCAACAATGAGAATGATGACAACAACAACAAAGCAGGTCCTCCCCCTTCCAAACTATCAATCAAATCACCCCCTCCTTTCAGCCGAAATCCAGCAAGATCTGAGGCAGAGAAACCCCTCAAAATCCAGACAGTGGAACTGCGAAAGAGCAAGCAGTGGAGAAATGGAAGCAGTGCCCCCCCAAACAATCAATCAAATCACCCCCTAAAACTAGCAACCCCAACCCCCACTAACCAATAGGCTAAGGCCTGCTGACTTCTAGCAGAATATAGACAATAAGCTCCAAATACAACAACTGGTTTAAAAGGGAAATGATGATATCTCAACCCTTTTGATATCTCCTCCTCCAGGCAACAGGCAGGAAGGAATCCAATCCAAGCAGCAGGTTGTTGTAATCCAGCAAGTCAGGATGAGGCACCAGGACACAGAGGGAGAATCAGGCAGCAGGAGCTAAAGCCACGTTTTGCCACCAAACTTTCTCAAACCTCTGTGAGGAATGGCCTGGTCTGGGAACCACACATTCTTTTAAAGTCTTTGGCCAAGCACAGAAAAGTTTGGAAATAATTCCTGCCAAAAAATCACCTTCTGTGATTAGTGAAAGAATACTGTTCTTCCTTACCTGGGTTCTTACTGGCCACTGAGAATTCCTGGCCTTCCTCCCACCTCCTCTCTAGGTTGTCCTCTGTTGCAATCCAGGTAGGTTACACCAGCTGGCTTTGCAGCAATGCAAAATGCATGGCTGCCATTGGCCACATGGGAAGCTCCAGTGAACCTTCCTATTGGCCACTCCAAGATGCCTGCTCCTTCCCTCCTGCTGCCCTGGAAACCAGCAAAGAGGGAAACCAGCCAGGGGGCAGGATTACGAAGAAAAGAGATGGCTCTCCCTCAAACGCAACAAGGGCCATGTCACGGAGACTCCGCAGAAGGCAAATAACCGAATCCCAAAAAGCTGAATATCTATTTGGCTTTTTTCGGGGATCGCGTATTCAGCTTCGGGCAGACCCCCAGGTTTGGGCACTTGATAAAACCAAAGCCCGAATATTGCTGCAACAGCAAATTTCGGGTTTATTTTTGGTTCAGGTTTATCGATATGCACAACCCCATTTAGCGGCCTCAAAATAGGTGGGAGTAGCAAAAGCCACTCAGCTACCAACCCCTGGCTGAACCCCCCCAGCCCATCTCTTCCTTGGTCTTCGCTCTGGTCCTCATTTAAAGGAAAGTATCTCCACCCCTTTTACCCTTTCACCAATGGACTTGTCAGCCTTGGAGGAAGTGCCTTGCCCTTTCCACCTCTTGCCATTGCTGCTGGGAGAGTAGGGTTGCCAACCTCCAGGTACTAGCTGGAGATCTCCTGCTATTAGAACTGATCTCCTGCCGATAGAGATCAATTCACCTGGAGAAAATGGCCACTTTGGCAGTTGGACTCTATGGCATTGAAGTCCCTCTCCGCCCCAAACCCTGCCCTCCTCAGGCTCTGCCCCCAAAACCTCGCACCGGCGGCAAAGAGGGACCTGGCAACCCTATGGGAGAGACAGGCCCACAGGGTGTGGGGCTACTGAGGATTCACCTGCTAGAAAGAAGGGTGCAGCCTACCAGGCCAATGAAGACAGGGGCATTGAGGAGCCGCCTGGAAGTAAGTGCAGCGACGACATCTGGGTCGGACAGAGAGAGTTTAACACTCTCCCAGAATTCTGTGATTGCTGTAAACTACTGCCAAAACACTTCTGTACAGAAGCATATAAATTATGGTAAATAAACTGGTCCTCCATTAAAACTTGGAGACCCACCCAGCCACTTTAATGTCACAGATCTCCTGTATTATGTGTAATTTGGCTCTCAGGCTGGATTCCAGATAAGATAAAAACATGTATAACTATTCAACAGAGGACCCCAGGATGGACAACATTGTCTCTAACCATACAATGTGAACTTAGTATCCAAGTTGAACACATTAAACTGTCTTATACTGAATCAGACCACTGATCCATGAAGGTCACTATTGTCTACTCAGACTGGCAGCAGCTCTCCAGGAAGAGGTCTTTCCCATCACCTAATGCCTGGTCCTTTCAACTGGAGATGCCAGGTGTGTGTGTGTGTGTGGGGCTCTTCCTCACACTTTGGAACCCCGAAAAGAATCTGAGCCCATGGACATACTTATAAAGCCTACATCTATACAAATAGGGCTCTATTCAGTGTGTGTGTGTTTTACCATCAAATCACAACTGACTAAGAGAGACCTGGTAGGGTTTTCAAGACAAAAGACTTTCGGAGGTGGTTTGCCATTGCCTGCTTCTGCATCACGTCTCTGGTATTCCTTGGAGGTCTCCCATCCAAATACTTGCCACGGGCAAGGCAGAATGGGAATTCGAACCTGGGTTTCCCAGATCCTAGTCAGACACCTTAACCACTATACCACGCTGGCTCTCTTGCTCTATTCAGATCATCTGCTAAATTGGGAGGCAACATCAGTAAGTGTAATCTTTCTCTCCTTGATGCATATTTAATGTATATGCAATTAAACATCTGACTAGGGTGATCAGTTTCCCTTGCATGAAAGGATAGTGCTGATAACCATGATCAAGCAATCCAATCATGGTTCTTATCCTCTAGTTGTATTGTAAGATCTCCTCCTTTCACAGACACCTAGATACTGGTTTCTATCAACTCATAGCTGCATTTTAACTACTACTTTTCATCTATCCATTTGCAATATTAGGTAAGTGTTCTGATAAGTGGGTACAAATGTTTCATCTGAAAATTAAATGGCAGGACCAGCCTTGTGACTCTATAGTTACATAGAAAAGTATTATCTATCTTTTGTGGATGCTCTAGCTCTGGATTTTCTCCACTGAGCAGCGGGTTCTACTAGATGCCCTATAAGGCCCCTTCTGATCTATAGTTCTATGGTTCTATTTCCTTCCATACAAATCCAATGACTGACTAGCAACAGCATTGTTTTGGCTGCTGGCACTTAATTTCCCCACATTTACCAACCAGAACTATCAAGGACTGGCTAGTGGCCAATTCCAGGTAGACTCTGATGACAGAATCTTTTCTTCAGAAAGTAAAATCCAATTATGCTATAGGGCTTGGCATCTGTAAAACTCATAGCCTATGAGTAACTCAGGACTCCTGATCTACAAGAACTGCCAAGAGCACTAAGTTGATCTTAGTGACCTAAACAGGGGGTTTCTTTGGCTTTGGAAAGGTTGAGAACATTGATGGAAATTGAGTTATGTTTGTGTTCTTCTTAACATTCTTGGAGATTATTCATATTTGAATGCTGCATCATATCTTCTCATGGCCTTTCACCCTAGAACGATGAGCTCATTATACACAGAGAGTTGAATCTCTATGCTCACGAGGTGCACTTTACACAGGACTGTGACCTTCTCTGTAGAAAGCCTCGTCTCTTTTTTCCAAACCTAGAGGCTATGCAAAATCTGTACTTAAAATAAACTTTGATGTCACTTTGAAAGCTATAGAGTCTTTTTGATACTTTAAAGGGAAAGTTTCTAATCAATTCAGTTATCTTAAATAAGAATTCAGAGCTATTGTTGACCATCACATTGTCAGTTTTATTCTTGGTGCCAAGGGTATGTTTCCACTCATTTACATGGAAATATTGGCCACTGGCAGACATACAGCCAGCTATAGAAAAAGGCAATGTAAAAGGGTCAAACTAGTGTAATGCCAGGAAACTTATATGTGAACTCATGATCCCCCCCACCCCCCCACCCCGTAAACAGAGCTGTGTATGAAGGGAACCAACCATGAATTTCATTGAAGGACCAATATTTGGAGTGTGCATTTAAGTCAGTTACCCTGTACCTAGGGCTGCCAGGTCCCTCTTCACTACTGGCGGGAGATTTTGGGGGTGGAGCCTGAAGAGGGTGGGATTTGGGGAGGGGAGGGATTTTAATGCCATAGAGTCCAATGGTCAAAGTGGCCATTTTCTCCAGGTGGAGATCAGTTGTAATAGAAGGAAATCTCCAGATAGTACCTAAAGGTTGGCAACCCTACCTGCACCATTTCCCTAATCTAAAAACCGTTTCCCCAAACCCAACTACTTTCTGCTCTGTGGAGAAAACATGGAGATGTGATGCAGGCAAAAAGCAGCTTGGGGAATTAGTTTAAAGGCTACCAGCTCCCATGCTATTTTCTGATCACATTAGTATAGTAGCTGCCCTCCCTCTGGTTGTATCTAGTCATTTGTAACAGATCTTGTAAGTCCTGACATGATCCAGAGTTCCTGTTTGGCAAGCAGAAAGTCATTTCTGCTCACAGAAGCAAGAAGGGATCATCATCCTTTCTCACTGAAGATCCTCACATTAAATGTTTCCAACTTTCAGAAGCCACTTTCCAAGAATCACACAGTGCTATAATGGGAAGGGGAACGCACCTGATGTGTTCTTGTTCACTTAGTTGTGAGTCTAGGCTCACAATTTAGTTTGCACCAAAAAATGCCTTCAAAATCAGGTGCACAGTTAGGATATCATACGTATTCAACACATTTTTTGTTTCCCGAGCTCTTTCCAGACCATATCGTTCATGTGTATTGGAAGGCCAGCTGCTGTACATAGATCCTCCTGCAATGCATTGCCCCCATGTTGTCTGAAAAGATTTGATTGTGTGGATTTTCAGTTTTGATACATGTGAATAGAACCCTAAAAATATCAGGATTCCATATAGCAGATACAGAGGCTGTCCATGTGTACAAAATTCACACATTGCCCTTTCAGAGAGAGAGCCAGTGTGGTGTAGTGGTTAAGAGCGGTGGTTTGGAGCAGTGGCATCTGATCTGGAGAACCGGGTTTGATTCCCCACTCCTCCACATGAGCAGCGGACGCTAATCTGGTGAACTGGATTTGTTTCCCCACTCCTACACATGAAGCCAGCTGGGTGACTTGGGCAAGTTACAGCTCTGTTAGAGCTCTCTCAGCCCCACTTACCTCACAGGGTGTCTGTTGTGGGGAGGGGAAGGGAAGGTGATTGTAAGCCGGTTTGAGTCTCCTTTAAGTGGTAGAGAAAGTCGGCATATAAAAACCAACTCTTCTTCTTTAGTCAACATGGTGACCATGTATCTTATAGCACTAAAATACATGAATAGATAATATAAGGGCAAAGCAGAAGGGAGACACATAAGCTTTTAATACAAGACTGCTGTTAAACCATAGACTTTAAAGATTCATGCTTAAATTCTCTTTAAGGCTCTCAAGAGTAAATATTATTCTGCAGTTTAACAAATATGTGCTCTCAGACCCATTTTTCATACATTTCCGAACAGCATGTGCATAGTGTGAAAGGTGCTTAACAAACACGTAGTTGCTACTTGGTTTGGTGATATATTGCTCTGGAAAAATATAGATTCTGTTAGGGTTGTTTGAAAAGCTTGTTCTGTATTATCACAGAAGCAGGCACTTTCAGGTGGCATAAAATTAGTTCTTTACCAGTTGCAGAGATCACCACAAATCAACTGCGTGTTGTATTAAAAAGTGCTAGATTTGTTTTTCTTTTATGTGGGTGCTGAAGATGCTCCCTAGTCCTGACATTATACGAAAGGGCACACAGGATTGCTCTACTAGAAAACTGTAGTCTATGTATACAATCATTTTTGTTAGTGTAGTCCTATGCAAATGGCACTCCTGATTACTTAAAACTGGATTAGCAGGATGCTGTGTGTCACATGGGCATTTTTTATAACCTCAATTGTTATCAGAAAATTTGCTGTTACACAAGTAGAGGTCAGACTTACCTTTGGTGATAACTAGGCCTAACTTTTATATCAGCAGATCTATGCTCCATGGTACCAAAATAAAGAGTTTTACTAAGTAGATGTAGAAAAAAACACAAGACAATAAAATTATGCAAGCACATTTTTTTCAGTTATAAAGTTATTTTAGATACCTGGCTTAATGTCTTTACATTAATTTTGGTTTGTGTATATAGTTGCCTATATAGTTTATACAGCAAACAGCAACCTGTTTGTTTTGTTTTTTGTTTAACTGAAACCTGCCTCAGGTCCTCTGGCAGAGAGGCAGTAGATAAATGTTTGTTTAAAAAATAGATTACAGATTATTGTTTCTTAATTTTTAAAATTTTGTATACTTCCCCTTTACTCTTGGAACAAGCATCAGTGAAGAAGAAATACAGTGTTTGATAATAACAATTAAGGTTGCCTCTTCGCCACCAGTGGGAGGTTTCTGGGGCAGAGCTTGAGGAGGGCAGGGTTTGGAGAGGGAAGGACTTCAGTGCCATAGAGTCCAATTGCCAAAGCTGATCTCTATCGACTGGAGATCAGTTGTAATAGCAGGAGATCTCCAGCTAGTACCTGGAGGTTGGCAACCCTAATAACAATACTTAGTATGGATATGCTTTAAGATTACACGTCTACAACATTTCTGTTCACCACCAAGAGAAGAACTGGGGATCACATTACATTTGGCTAGTCTCACCCTCTAGAGATGATCATAATCACTAGGTTTACCAGGTCTCTCCTCTGCTCCGGTGGGAGGTTTTTGGGATGGAGGTGAGTGAGATCACGCGGCCGTGCCGATGCAATTGCAGCACTTTCGGTTTATACCCGGAAGTGCTGCATCGCAACAGGGCCTTTACCACTCAAACTTGCGATGCGGCGCTTCCAGGTGTAAACCGGAAGCGTCGTGGCGCCTCGGACAGGCGCATGTGCACATGTTGCCCGCCAACCCTCAGTTGGTCCGCGGGCAGCCAGGTGGATTGGTGGGGGTTTGCCCGCCACCACCTGGCACTTGGCAACCCTAATAATCACACCTCCTTATGGGGTTATTTTCCTGGTCCTGTGTTCCCAGCGTTTCTCTTCTCTGCCAGGAAGCCGTGTTTCTATCATTATTTTAATCACAAGAACGGTAGATTCTTTATAACTAACTTTCCATGAAGGCCAATGTATTAAAGATAAGGAACATATATGTTTAATGAATCTATGGAATATTCACAACACATCATATCTGTTATCTAAGCAATTGTTACAAAAAAGGTAGTACTATCTCCATATGGCTGAAGCAAACAACAACAACAACAACAACATGACTTTCCTAAGCCTCCCAATGAGTCCATGGCTGAGGCAACATTTTAGCCAGGACTTCACATTTTAGGACACAGTACTACACCAAAACTCACCCATGAATAGCAACGGGTAGGCTATGAGTTTCACTTTACAACTGCTCTGGGTTTGCCAGTAGCATGCAGAATCTTGTGTGAGTGTGGGGGCTGCGTGCTGGTGTGGTTGTGAGCACCCTGTCATAACCCATCTGCCCTCGAATAGACTGTCTCGAAAGATTAACTGTGCCTATTTTGAACTGTGGACTGCAAGCCATAATTTTTAGCTAACCCGCTTCCTTCTTAGTGAAAACAGAAATAAAAATATATTGTGCACACTTCATTGCCAGAACCTTTGACCTCTGCTGCCTGTCTAGCTGCTGCTGTGATGAATGCTTTGTGTCTCTTCATTTTTAATTGCTCATAAATTGTTATCCCATGAAATACAGAACTAGCCTTGTCCTCATTTGAGTAGGGGTTGGAGGGCAGCCTAACAGTAATACAATTAAGGAGGGTCTTTGTGTGGGGGTGTGGGAGTGAGGAGGGCAGGAAGGTTACAGGAGGTTGTAGTTGTGAAAGAGCGGTGTTTCTTTCTTGGAGAAATACAAAGGCCCTTCCGTAGTTACAAAGAAATATTGTTCATGGTAGACAATGCTGTTGGAAAATATCCTCTGGAGGACTTTCGGAAAGGCAATGAAAGAGATTTCAATATACTCATTTAGAGTAGGCTTTACATGAATTTGGTGGTAGATCATGACTTTACTGTTCTATTCACTTAATAGTCTGTCCTCTTATTCAGTTGCTTAGTATACACGTTGTCTAATTGCAGTCATTTCTACCATTGCTAGCCTTTACTGACTTCACTCAGGAGGACAGCTCAGACATTTTTTATAAACCAAAGATCTGTGTGTGAACACTAGTCTACAAACATAAATATCTACAAATTTCTCTTTCCTCTGAAATGAATGCAGTGGTTTTTGATGGTGCGGGAGGGGGTTGCAAGAGAATACTGAAATTGTTACAAATACTGAAGAAACAAACGCTGCACGGGCGTTAGTTGTTGGAATCTCTGGTCCTGATCCAATCTCAGCAGATGTTGGGGGGAGGCATGTTACTGCCTCTCAGAGGTATTGTAAAGGCTGTTCTAAACTCCTTTGAGCAAGAGTTGGAGTAGGTGACACATTAATAGTACTTATGTAAACAAATGCATTGCTTATAGATTTGTAAGGAACACATCTGACTCTCCAGCAAATCCGTGTGATTCAGAAGTAATTCCAGAAATCTGCATCACAGGGAATTGGTTTTGCTGCAAAGCCAGATGCATATGTTACCAACAGAGCTGCACATTTTAATGGACAAAGCAATTAAAGAGTTTATTTGGGATTAAAATCTCCATCCACACCGATAAACCGAGCAAGTCCTTTATTTCTGTACTGTTTAACTGCTCCATGCTGCCCCCTCTTTTCTCTGTCTTCGGTGTCCCATTTTAGATACAGTTAGCTTTTCTAGGCTGCTATCTCTATTATCCAAATCTTCTGTTGGGTCTGAGTTCATAACCAATTTCCTATTTCAAAGGGACATATTGTGAGTTGCTTGGGAATAGCAGATCAATAAAGTACTCAGGTCCTCATAGTAAGTAATCTACAGCCTGAGCCTGAAAGAGCTCAGGAGTTGTGCAAGTGGCTGCGCCAGCATCTGGGCCACTTGCACTGGTGCCTGGCCCACTTGCACCACTGAGAGTGGCACGGATGCCGGCGTTGGGGCCCTCACGCCGGCCTCCCTGCACTGGCGTGGCAATGTGGCCCTGGGATGCCAGCTCAGCCTCCTTCCGGCATCCTGACAGCGCAGGTCCCCACGCTGTTGTCCCAGGGGGGCATTCCCAGGGTGTTCTGGGAGGCTGAGCTACCAGTGGGCAGCTTCCTAACCCCTTTCAAGCTGGGAACACCCTCTCCAGCAACAGCTTTGCTGCGTCAGGTTTTTCCTGGTGCAGCCTCGCTGTTCTCAATGCCCATTTTTTAGTTTAGAAAAGGCTTTTTTAAGCCTTTTGGAGGCTGGGGAACCTCTTTGGAGGTGCCACGGCGGTGCTTCAGCCATGCCGTCCCCAGCCGCCAATAGGCTCAGGAATGGGCTGTAATGTGCAAGCCTGAGAACTCTTGTATGGAAGTAAGTCCCAGTGAGTAGACCTGAGTAAACTTCTAACCAGAAAATGCTGAAAAAACATAACCTACAAACAGTGTTTAAACCGACCAAGAAAATACAACAGATGCTACGATCAGCAAAAGACAAAAGAGACACCCTCACCTCTGCAGGAGTATATCATATACCTTACAGTTGTGGACAAGTTTACATCGGGAGTTGGGACCACATAACGCAGCATACAAACAAGGATAAAAGAACATGAAAGATACTGCAGGCTTGGCCAACCTGAGACATCAGCAGTGGCTGAACATGGACCGACCCAAACAGGACACAGGGTCTTATTCCAAGACACTGAAAGACTGGACAATTCTACCAACTATTTTGTCAGATTGCACAGAGAAGCCATTGAAATTCATAAACACCAGCACAACTTTAACAGAAAAGAAGAGAGTTTAAGAATGAATAAGGCTTGGCTTCCTGTCCTGAAAACCTCCAGACTAACAAAGACTACAGTCCACAATGGCCATGCAGATTAGCTTTGGATTCCACATGTTAACAGATCACTTCAGGATACTATGGTTCCACATTAGCATACCACAGCCTAATTAGCACATTATCTTGATACTTACAGGACAATGATTAGCACATTACCTTTGATACTTTTTGCAGGACAATGACTCAGCTCAAACCCAACCCTCTTCTGACTCTATATTACTCTTCCTACACACTTGACACTGAGAGACACTGTCCTTCAGTGTTACTCCGCTGAAGATGCCTGCCACAGCTGCTGGCGAAACGTCAGGAAAGAAAATACCAAGACCACGGTCACACAGCCCAGATAACCTGCAAGAACCAAAGACCTGCTTAATATTGCTCTGTAATACACATAAATGCAGAGTTACACCTATGGTCATTGAATAGACTCAAGCTTCTTCAAATCATAATGTCTGGGACAGCCTGAAACCTCGTTGCAATCCACTTTTAAAATAAATATAAAATATTAGCAGAGCAGAGAAGTTTGCCTTTAATAAAGTATATGATGTATTTTGTATATATCTTCTTCTTTCTTTGCTGTAACACAAACTTTAAATTGAATTGTATGAATCTCTTAACATGCCTTGCAAAATCTTTTTGGTACCCATTACACATTTGAGCAGCTATAGAGAAACTCATGATCTATGATTTGATCCATGGCAGCTTGCTGGGAGACTTTGGGCCAGTCCCACACTCCCAGCCTAACCTACCTCACCGGGTAGTTGTGAAGATCAAATGGAAGAGAAGAGAACAATGTTACCGCTTTGAGTCCCCACTGAGGAGAAAGGTGGGGTATAAATGAGGTAAATAACAATCAATGGCACAAATCCCATGGCGGTGCTGTAGTGGTTCACAATACGTCACCGAATGGCTGATCGTGGTTGCCTGGTTATTGCCTGCTAAGGACGCACATGATCCCATAGGACAGCAGACCTTTAAATGTTACATAAGTGCTATGGGTAGACCCGCAGATAGAGGCTCTCCTGCCACTGCTGTAAGGGGCACCTTTATTTATGCCAAATCTGTATTTACAACTGCTCTTTTACGACACTATTCAACCTTATTATACAATTGATATCGTGTTCTTTTTTATTAAGACATTTTCCTGGGCAACATGACCCATACCCCCAGTCACTGGCACTCATTTGTTTAAACAGCAACATAACGATGCATAAGATAAAATTACCAATTTAAAGTCTGGTCCCAATTAATTTTGCAAACAGTGGTTGCAGCTTTTAAAAAAACTGATTTTGCTTCACCAAGTGATATTTGTGAGTCCAATTTAAAAAAAATACACTGGAACCGAAAAGGAGTGGTAAAGAGCAATTTCTTTATTTTGTCCAGGGGATAACCATGAATCAACATGTAGAAGTCTACCAAGGGTAAAAGGCTAAGCTTCCTAAGATTTAAGGGAACCATTTATCACAATAGCAAAAAAAATGTTGTTTGATTTTTAGTCTTTATGTGCTGAGAAATGAGTTCTTCTCTGTAAACTGCTGGCACTTAGTTACAGAAGGTGAGCAGGTCTGGATGGCTCATAAAGTCCCCAGCGTACCAAACAGCCAGTCAGTCAAGATCTTTATTGCACAAGCCATAAGCCATGTCCAATAATCAAGAACATATCCATAAACAAAAAATGTCTATTCTGGTCACCGAAATGTAAATATATAATATTAAATTCTGTATACTCTAGATTTGCTTTACAAGAGAGCTGGCTGTTTCAAAAGCAAAAGCAAAATTAATTACACAATATTATTAGAATATTTTCCTTCTTAAAAAATAAGTCTTTCCCACCATCTAGGTTTGGGTCCAGAAGTAAATGTCCACATGCAGACTACGAAAGTGTGGAAAAAACCTCGCGGTAGTTCTTATGCATGGTTAGTACGTCCCTGGTTTGTCCCTTTGTTGTCTCACACTTTTATATCTCGAGATTGGAAAAACTTATGCATGGCGTTGCTTGTAGTTAAGAAAGTCCTGGACAGTCTCATGAGCACAGCAAAATCACAAGGAGAAATCCGGAAGTGCCTGAGTCCCTGCCCCTTTAAATGCTGCACTGTATTGTCAGTAGTGACAAAAAACGTCACCCCTCCCCTCTCCCCCCCGCGAGTGGCCATTTCACAACCCAAAACGGAGTACAGAATTGCATCCACAAGAGTAAAATAGAGGAGATTCTCCTGTGTACTGCTGAAAGACTAGAATAGACGGGCAAGTTCACCATTCGTCCCTGTGAATCACACAAAAAGAAAGGGGGGGAATCTCTGCCGTTGGGCACACACTGCTGAAAATCACTAAAATAGAAGCCTCTATCTCTGTGCTCCCTCACCATCTTTTTTTCTTCTGCTGCTGCTCCAATAGAATACCGGTATATCATCATATCATCCAAAATATTATTAAAAATCACAGAGAGGCAATAGGATCATGCACTCACTCGCCCCCCCCCATGGGAAAGTCATCACCCAAATGCAGGGGGGAGAGCAAACATGTGATCCTAGCTTTCACTGGCTCCCTCTGTGATTTTTAATAGTATTTTGGATGATATGGTGATATATTGGTATTCCATCAGAGCAGCTAATTTAAAAAAAAAAAAACATGCAGCGAAGGGGCACAGAGAAGGAACTAACCATGGCTGCCTCAGTCTCCATCTCCGATATGGCTTCTTGGGGCATTGCAGAGGGGATGGGTGAAGGAGGAATTGGAGGAGGGGTAGGAGAATGGGGGCGTATTGTGACATGGGAAGTCAGAGGGAAGTCACTGATCTGCCAAGCTTGGTACTATCTCTATTTTAACTAGTAGTATGGTCTAGTCCAGGATCCCCAACCTTTTGGAGCCTGTGGGCACCTTTGGAATTCTGACACATGGTAGTGGGTGCAACTGCAAGAGGCAGAACCAACCACAAAATGCCAGGGAGTAAGATTTTGCATAATTATGATAGGAACGCTTCAATATTTCAGACAGGAGCTCTATTAACAAGATGGGTTTTAAAGTTAACATAGTGTTTAAAAATATTTTCTTGCATGTGTGTGTAAAGTGCCATCAAGTTGCAGCTGATTTATGGTGAACCCAGCAAGGGGCTTTCAAGGCAAGTGAGAAGCAGAGAGGTGGTTTGCCATTGCCTTCCTCTGCAGTCTTCCTTGGTGGTCTCCCTTCCAAGTACCGACCGTGCTTAGCTTCTGAGATTTGACAAGATCGGACTATGCCATGCTGCTTTTCCTCTACTTTCATGCATACACACAATATATATATATCTCAACCTATCTAAGAAATCTGCATCTGGCAGTATCTTGTCTTCATTTTGCAGGCATCTAAACCTTACTTCACATGAGCTGGGCAAAAGCCTCACTTGGCTCCTTCCATATTCTAAAAATACTTGGTGGGTACCAAGAAAGAAGAAGAGCTGGTTTTTATATGCCGACTTTCTCTACCACTTAAGGAAGAATCAAACCGGCTTACAATCACCTTCCCTTCCCTCCCCACAACAGACACCCTGTGAGGTAGGTGGGACTAAGAGAGCCCTAACAGAGCCGTGACTTGCCCAAGGTCACCCAGCTGGTTTTGTGTGTAGGAGTGGGGAAACAACTCCAGTTCACCAGATTAGCATCCACCGCTCATGTGGAGGAGTGGGGGATGAAACCCGGTTCTTCAGATCAGCCTCCACCGCTCCAAACCACCGCTCTTAACCACTACACCACGCTGGTGTTCCAGACCCCTGACACAGAACTTAAAGGCAAGTAGGCCATTCCCCACATTATAGACGTAAATATAGACAGTTGTCCTTTAGTCCCAATATGAATTCATGCACAATTTAAAAAAAGGAAATTTATTATCAATATGAGAAGCCTTTAATTTATATTAGTGCTGTATATGCCAACCTTTCACACAATTACTCTCCCCCAACTCAAATGGGTAAGGTCTTCAAAGCTGCAAATAAGGGTTGATTGTGGTAAACAGAATATTTCTAGATCAAATGATAAAAATAATTATAATTGACATCTCAGTACAAAATCCTTCCTGCTTTTCAGCAAAGGTTTCATTTTTTTCTGCTCAAGATTTCAATTTATTGAATAGCATGCAAGTATAAGGTTCAAACGAATATCTAAAACATTTATTGCGCAATTTTCTAGATCCATCATGTTCCCCCTTTTAAAAATAGGCACAATTATCCTAGTGTTCTAACCTGAAGGGAACCTTATGTTTCTATTATTCTTCGTCAATAATTTAGCTAACATTTATGTCTATCAGTTCACATTTTGTTTAAGTAACTCTGGTATTAAATGATCCTCCCCTGGCGCTTTACAGTTTTTTAACTGCACTATTAGCGACTTTACTCCAGATACTATGGTGACTGCCTCAGTCACTGGAATTTCCAATGTATACATACCAAGAGTAAAGACCACATAAAGATTTTGTAAATGTTCCCATTTATTTTGTAACATATTAACTTCTATTGAGAGATTATCCTTTTGCAACCTATTGCCAGAAAGATCAGGAATCTCTTTACATCACATTCAAATGCAGTTACTTCCAGCATTGTCTAAGAGCTATTTACCAGTTATGCTTATGACCTCATCCAAAGATTTTCCCTTTCTCATCTGGTTGCAACCATATTTAATTTATTTTAGCTTCTTTAAACTTTGAGTCATTTCAGTCATAAACGTGAAGCCATGGTTTAGTTCAAATGACCATAATTAGTGGATCATTTGAATGTGGATTGCTATGCTAAATACGGTTACCTAGGATCTGTCAAACAAAGATCCATAGCTGACAGTTTATTAACCACAATTAATCTTAAGTATGTTTTTGCATTATGCATGAACATGGTAGCCCAGCTTAATCCTTGTTTGTTTTTCACCAACATTTCATGTCCACCCTGGCTACAAAGACACCTGAAAAGTGTTAGCCAAATAAAATCTTTTTGTCAGGCTTGTCATGTGAACAGTGTCTGCTGCACATGAAGAACCAGAACATGAGTCCCTGGATAGAAAAGGATACTTGGAGCCTATCAGATACACAAGTCCCTGATTATTTATTTACTTATATAATTCGTTTATATCACATCTTTCTCCCAGGGGACCTATTATTGACATAATAAATCTCCCAGAGAAGGAAAGATGGGGGGGGGGAACCCAGATACTTAGCACAAAGTTAATTTTATTTACCTAATCAGTATAGCTAAGCAGGGTCGGCCCTGGCCAGTATTTGGGTGGCAGCCCACCAAGGAGGTCCAGGGTTGCTATGCAGTTGCAGGCAATGGCAAACCATCTCTGGACATCTCTTGCCTTGAAACCCCTATGGGGTCACCATGAGTCAGCTGTGACTTGACAGCAAAAACAACAACAATAACATTGTACAGAACAAAAAAATGGGGGTGCTAGACAACAGCGCAAGCCAGAAAGCGTGAACTATCCTGTGGCAACAACAGCAGCAGTTCACATGTGGCAACCTTCCCACTTGGCTAGTCCTCAGAAAAACTACCCAAAATCTTGGAATGAAAGGGAAGGAATCCATAGTCAGGTTAGGATGGTACAACAAAGGTCTGGCTGTAAGGCAGCCCAGCCACAAACGGAGAAGGGAGAAGCTAGGGAGCAGGAGTGGATACAATACAGTGGAGATGAATTCCAGGAGGGGAAACACAATAGGTGAAGGAGAAAATCACATTCTGCTTATCTTGACAAGGAGGGGCCAAGGATTTAAGCATCCAGTGGTAGTAGAAGAAGGAAGAATCCTGTGATTTTAGCATTGGATGATGGTTCAGGAGCACAGCCATGTACAAAGATGCCCTTCTTATGTGCCTGGATTTACCTGGTTGACAATGGAGAAAGTCTGCTATTAGCTTATTTTGGTGCAGAACAAGAATCCATGATGGTAGGGGACCTTTGATCAAGTTCTGATTGGTGCCTTTTTAGGTTCTGGAATCCCACTGATGCAAGTTCAGGATCAGAACTGTGATAGCATGGGGGAGCCAACCTGTAGTAGAAGGGCCACCTGAATAAGCATACCTAAAATGGATTTGATGGAGGGTGATTTAGACAAGGAAGCATTCTTAACACATATCTATTGACAGTAGTCAGGATGGTCGGCAAAAGGTCCTGGCTGCATTTTTCATTGTATCATCCAGGAATCTGAGGGAATAGCTTTGTTTACTGTCCTGCAAACCTGAGTTATTTGCAATGAAAGAGTGTAAGGAGCTCTGGAGGTTCAAAGGTAACTTATTAATATTTTCCCCCCAGTGTATTTAAGAAAACGAGGCTTCTTCATGCTGGGAGTGCCTTCTGCAACCCATTATGTGAATTTAGTATCACACTAGATACTTCTGCCTCACTTAAGGCTTCTTCACACCAAAAGTTGTTAGTGTGTATCCTTCCCACACCTCTGGCATCAAGGCCAAAGAATCTTTGCTGTCTCCATTGGGGAGTAGCCACACATCACAAAGAGTAGCTCAAAGTTGAAACCACTCTTGCCTTTTGTCATCTAGAAGGTAGCCTCTCCTCTCCTCCCTCTATCACCCCTTCTACCCTCTCAGTGTGCTCTAGTAACAAAGTGGTTTACAGAAGCTCCGTATTTACTGTTATTCCGTAGACAATTGACTTTTTGAGGGGAACTGCATGGAGAGAATGGGGAGTTAGGACAGAGGGAAAGCAAAGAGGGCAGCTTCTCTTCATATACCTCCAGTCAAAGATTGCTGCAGTAATGTGTCAGGCCATGGTCAATAGCCCTTTAGACGCCACCACCACACACACACACACACACACACACACACACACTTCAGCAACAACCTTCCACCTAAGCAATTACGTGTGAATGATCCAAACATATGCGCCTTACCTACTGAGCCACCATTTCATCATCATCATCATCATCATCACCTTTATTAGGCATTTACATCAGCATACAATAAACAGAGTTATGAAAATGGTTAAAAAGGTTACAGAGCCACCATTTGCAACACTTCTTCCAAGTGAGGAACACCCCAACATCTCACTCATATCTCATTGAAGGAGCTGGGTATGTTTAGCTTGAAGAGGAAAAGACTGAGAGGTGATATGATAACCATCTTCAAGAACTTGAAGGGCTGTCATGTAGAGGAGGGTGCCGAGTTGTTTTCTGTTGCCCCAGAAGGTCGGACCAGAACCAACTGGTTGAAATTAAATCAAAAGAGCTTCCATCTAGACATTAGGAAAAAATTTCTGACAGTTAGAGCGGTTCCTCAGTGGAACAGGCTTTCTTGGGAGGTGGTAAGAGCTCCTTCATTGAAGGTTTTTAAGAAGAGATTAGATGGCCATCTGCTAGCAATGCTGATTCTATGACCTTAAGCAGATGATGAGAGGGAGGGCATCTTGGCCATTTTCTGGGCATGGAGTAGGGGGTCACTGGGGGTGTGGTGGGGAGGTAGTTGTGAATTTCCTGCACTGTGCAGGGGGTTGGACTAGATGACCCTGGTGGTCCCTTCCAACTCTATGATTCTATGATTCATCTGGTGACCAGAGATTACTTGCTTGCTTTGTGGAACAGTACCTGATTGGGAAACCTGAGGACTGTCCTGCCTCACCATTGCATCATAATTTCCTTTAGTTTAGGCTGACAGTAGTCAGGACTTCAAGCACACACACACACAAAAAAATGAGGTCTGAGCTATGTACTGACAATGAGACCAAACCATTTATCTACCTATTACATTTTTTAGTTTATTGAACTGTATGATCCCTCTGACATACAGAGCCACTCTGCCCCATGTGTGTAAAGTGCTGTCAAGTCATAGCCGACTTATGGTGACCCCAGCAAAGGGCTTTCAAGGCAAGGGAGAAGCAGAGGAGGTTTGCCACGGCCTCCTCTGCAGAGTCTTCCTTGGAGGTCTCTCATCCAAGTACTGACCGTGCTTTGCTTCTGAAATATGACGAGATCGTGCTATACCATGCCACTTTCCTTCTCCTTCCCTTCCTTCCTCTATGCTGCAAAATGTGTGTAATGTTATATTCACTTCATTGTGGAGGGGGGAGCTCTGTGTGTAGCAAGTTGAAATAAAAGGAGCAACCTTGACAACCTTTGATGTACATCAGAGCCCTCATACCTGCTGCAAATTGCTTCTCAGAGGTGCAGGTGAAAGTGCTTTGCCAGCACAATAAAAAGTCCAGTTAAATTAATTTTATGCACTATATTTTATTCACTGTTATATAAGTTACACTGTAAACCTGGCAGAACTATAACAACTTGACAAATGTAACAATAAAAATAAATATGGTTAAGTCCTGACCTATCTGAAAATACAAATATAGCCAGTTTATAGTCCTTATTTTTCACTCTTCCACTCAGTGTGTTTGTTTTCAAGAAGATAACTTTATATAAACTATCAATATTCTTCATCACCATTTTGATCTAGAAGAAAAGTTTCATCCTTCAGTAGTGCACGTAATAGAATTGGTCAGATTGGGGAAGCACATTTTTATCTTTGATCTTTAATATTTCACAGTCCAAGCAACAAAATTTAACTAAAGTGCTAGAGATGTGGCTGGTAACCTCACCACCCAAACATCAAGGTACTATATATTTTGTTTGCTGCTATGAAATGTGGTGAATTTTAACAACAAATACTCATATTTAGTAGGCACTTGACAATTAACACTACTACAAACTTTCTTCTTCTATATGTCAGACCAAATTTCCATTGTGAATATTCTCTTCTTCAGGAACTCTCAGTAAAAGTCTCTTACCATATTGTTTGGCTCCTCTAGCTGCGTCTTCCTCCTTACACCGCACCCAGTTCTAAGGGCTCCATGCTTAGTTGGCTGCTGGGCTCCATAACCAATTTTAAAATGAAAGAGATATCTGAGAAATACATAATAGAATTATAGAATGATGTGACCAGACACCATTTCATCCAATTTCATGCCCAAAGGCAGATTCTTCTACACATTAACCAATATTTTATACCACACATTGGGCTCCCTGTGCATTAATCTGCACCATATATAAACAGAGAGTATGCGAGCACAGCACACCATAGTTGACTAACTTTCAGAGTTCCTTAAAAAAGAGATCTTTGGGAATTTCCCTTTTGAACCCTAAATATGCTAATCAATTAAAACAGGCATGAACATCCTGTGACGAACACACCGACCAACCACACGAGGTGGCCAAAGTCAGCTCTGTGAACTTCCCAATTCTGTTAGGGGTGCCACAGATTTCATGGTGAGCATGTTCCAAAATCAAATACACTGTGTTCAATGCCTGCAGTCTCTCATGAGTAAGGCTGCCAGGCAAGGACAGCTGCGTGCAGTGGCGGACTTGCATTTTTGGGACCCTGAAGTCCGCAACTGTTATGGGGGGCCCTTCCCCACTGGCAACAATAGGGCAGACCATATGAAATGGTATTAGAGCATGTTCTAAGGTCGGTATTAAGTACTTCAACCCATTGGCTTATGGTTCAGCCACGAAAACAGCCTTCTTTTAATAACAAACACTTAAAAAAAACACTCCATCGTGGTGTAGCGGTAAAAGAGGTGGTTTGGAGCAGTGGACTTTGGTCTGGAGAACCAGATTTGATTCCCCACTCCTCCACATGAGTGGCGGAGGCTAATCTGGTGAACGGGGCTTATTTCCCTACTCCTACACACAAAGCCAGCTGGGTGACCTTGAGCTAGTCACAACTTTCTTTCAGCTCTCTCAGCCCCACCTACCTCACAGGGTGTCAGTTGTGGGGAGGGGAAGGGAAGGTGATTGTGAGCCAGTTTGAGTCTCTCTTAAGCAGCAGAGAAAGTCGGCATATAAAAACCACTCTTCTTCTTTGTTGAAAAATTAAGAAAAATGTTGCTTCAGGGCCCCTCCAGGAATAGGGGCCCTGAAGCTTAAGCTTCATTAGTTTCATAGTAGATCCACCACTGGCTGGGTGTGGGGAGGATATGCGGGTGTACAGTACTGAAGGAGTGATGTCACTTACAGGAAAACCATACAGTCTCTGGTGATTCCAAGGGAGGACTGATTTCACTTCTGGGTTTTCCCCAGAAGTGAAATCATGCTGTCGGCCTGATAGCCATTTAAAAATAGGGTTTCTCCTGAGCAGTGGGCAGAAATGACAGCCAGGGTGGGGGACCCCTGCCCCTGCCAGGATCCTGACAGCCCTAATTATGAGCCCATCCTCAAGTCTTTTCAGTTTGCTGCAATCAGCCTTCATCAGCAGCCAAACAGCTTTTTAGCTGTGCAATAGGTGTGTTTTAGTTTCATGATCTTCTGTCTTGTAAATCTCTTTTTGCATCTGCACAGATTAATTCTTTCTCGAGGTCATGAATGGTCAGGTCAGGTAATGACTCGGGGCGGGGGGTTGTATGACTCCCATGAAAATGCACATGCACAAAATAACCTCAACTTCAACATGGCCTTAAGAAGACACCAAACTGTAACACTTAAAAAAAAAATAGAATTTTCAACTCTCTATAGATGAAGAACTCCCTAGGTATACAGAAAAATATTGTGTGGTGAATTAATCAAAAGATTCCCCCCCCAAAAAAAAAAACACACCTCAGCCTAGGGTTGCCAACTTCCAGGTGGTGGCTGGAGATCTCCTGCTATGACAACTGATCTCCAGGGATCAGTTCACCTGGAGAAAATGGCTGCTTTGGCAATTGGACTCTATGGCATTGACGTCCATCCCCTCCCCAAACCCCACCCTCCTCAGGCTCCGCTCCAAAAACCTCCCTCCGGTTGCGAAGAGGGACCTGGCAACCCTACCTCAGCCTGATGAAATCTGAGTCTAGTTCAGGAGCCCAGAATGTTGAGAGCACATGAAAGGAGGAGGAGCAATTTTCCTACACCGGCAACCTGTATCGCCTGATTGCAGACCTGTAGTCCTTTGTACACATAACTGGAAAAAAAGTACAGAGTACTTACAGCCGTATTATATCCTTGTATATATATTTTGTTCATATGGTTTGTTGTATGTTAAGCATATGTATGATTGAACCTTGAGAAATATTAAGGCAATACAATGCTTAGTAAAGTTGATAAAGACTGTGTTTGACTGTATAATATCAATTATACAGCTACTTTCTTCTTATAACCCAACCTCCAGGTACTAGCTATTATACTAGCTATTATAACTGATAGAAAGCCGATAGAAATCTGTTCACCTGGAGAAAATGGCCGCTTTGGCAATTGGACTATATGGAATTGAAGTCCTTCCCCTCCCCATCCCCCTTTCAGGCCCTGCCCCAAAAATCTCCAGCTATTTCCCAACCCGGAGCTGGCAACCCTGCTCTCCACCTGCTTCCTTTGGCCCTGCTTCCTCCTCTCCTAGATTCTTCATGGCGTGATGCCATTATTTCTCATGGTATGTACACTTTGTCCCAATCATCTCTGGTCAAAGAAACTTTTTGCCCTACTTCCAAACCCTGAAAAAGCAATTTGAGACAATAGTGGGACAAAGGGATGAACATATACCATACCTATACAGCCATTTTCCTATTACCTAGCTCCACCTTAAGCGGGTGTCAAAATGATGCAGGTTGGAAGTACATTGAAATTCTGGGTGATCAGATTCTGCATACTGACTAAAAACAATTGGCGTAAAACAACTGACATAAACACGATAATTAAATTATCCTTTTTATACAATGGAAAAACGAGATTCTAAAATATTTATGCAAGTGAGTGATGTTTGTTCCCAGTTATTAGATAAGCTGACTTCCATAAAATTTTAGGAAAGTTCTGTAAGTGTAACATTCTGGAAAAATCTACATGTCAGGCCTTGAAAGATATTATTCTTTGTATTTTTTTTCCTTTTTTCCCCCCTTGGCAGCTTTCTGTTTCTACAGAAAAATATCAAACATGCATTTTCATTTTTTCTCTCCTGTCTTTACTGAAAATGGCTCTTCTTTATGGCTTTTAAAAACTGGGTTTAAAATTATAGTTGCCTTTTGAGTAACTACAAAAGAAAAAGGAGAGATATAAATGATTTGGAGTGAGTGGGGCTTTCTGGAAAGTACTTCATTCAGCTTGCTAGGCTGCTGTTCATTTCTCTTCCCCCCCTCCGACCCTCTCCCCAGTCCATGACATGGTGCCTTTATGTTGCTCAGCAACTGTTCTAGTGCTGCATCACATGCGTGGTAGGCCATAAATTCTTATCAACTTTTCTCTTTCCTCCTTTTAAATAACAAACTCTGTAACAGGAGATAGATAGATAGATAGATAGATAGATAGATAGATAGATAGATAGATAGATAGATAGATAGATAGATAGATAGATAGATAGATAGATAGATAGATAGATAGATAGATAGATAGATAGATAGATAATTTGCGGCCCTTGGCCAGATAAAACAAGATACATGGCCTAAAATGGTCTTACCGACAAAGGTTTACAGTCCGAGTCTTAAGCTGTAACAGGACATTTTCTTTCTTTCTTTCTTTCTTTCTTTCTTTCTTTCTTTCTTTCTTTCTTTCTTTCTTTCTTTCTTTCTTTCTTTCTTTCTTTCTTTCTTTCTTTCTTTCTTTCTTTCTTTTTTCCTGATGGCTAAATAACATCTGTGGGGATTTCAAAGGCTGCTTGGTATGCCTGCAAGGACTGAGATAATTTATTACAATTCTTGACAGACACACACATACTCACATCACATCCACCTGACATGATTATCAGTAGTCATCTCTCCTCCTCCTCTCTCCTGCTCTCCTATCCTGTTTCCTCTCAGCTGAAAGTGAGTGAAGCTTTATTTTACAACAGATCTGAGAGTTAAGAGGAAAGATCCTGGACTAATTCCATATACCTTTTTGTGTAAGAAATCAGACAAAGCCTTTTGGTGTTGCTTCCCCTCCTTGTGGAAACGCAGTGTCCTGCTGCTTCCATTTGTTTTTGATCTGCCTCATTAAAAGACTATTGATGGCTTTAACTATTGTCCTTGTTTAGGTACGGATTTACAAGCCCTAATATCTGACTGTGCTAAGATTAATGGGAGCCCACGGAGTTTACAATTATCCTTGGGTTTCTTGACCACACATGTAGGGGTTTTAGTAGGGGTCATGCCCTCTTATGAAAAACTCTAAAGCAGGCTTAAATCTGGGAATGTTTTAATAGGATTGAATCTCTAATAGGATTTGGCAGCTTGGTTTAAAATACAGTGTGTATGTATGTATTTATTGTTTTGAACGCAGAGTCATTCTTTTCAAAAATAAAGTTTTCAACTTGCTTTTCTTAATGCAGCAGAATGATTCTTTTTTTTAAAAAAAGAATGAACTCCTCCGTTCACCACATCAAGAACGGAAGGAGTGGAAAGTTTTTGCACATCTTTTTTTAAATACAAGGTGGATTTTTAAAAGCTTTGAATCCCTTTCTAATGCAATAATCTGAATATTTTTTAGCTAATGTGCAGTAAAAAATTCAGAAACATCTATGGCAATAGTCTGCCTTTTCTTAAGCAAAATAATTCTGGAAGAAAATATGGCTGGGACTTCACTGAAGCAAGAATTCTGATGAATAACAAAGCACTCCCATGCTGACTCCTCCCTTATTCAGACAACAAGGGCACATTAGGAGACAGTGTCAGTGGAATAAATTAGATGGATTCAAAATAAGATTGCAAGGAAGGAAGGAGAGAAAATAAGTGAACATAGGAAAGAACCCCCAAAACGGATTTTTATCAATAATTACTTTCCATTGGGATCTTCACAATAGTTCATTTGAGCTTTCTTCACATTATATTTCTTCACATTTCAGGTATCCTGCCCTTTTTCTCTTTCACACTGTATGCTATTTAAGTTGCTTTTGTGACTTTACAGGACCACACCTTTTAGAGATGCCATTGCTCTTTTCATTTATAGCCCAGCCAGGGAACAAAGGTATATATTTGAAAAAATGTCTATGGGGGTCATAGAACAGTTTACCTCGGAGGCTTAAGTGGAAAATTCTAAAGCACCCAAGAAGAAACTGGTGGGTAGAACATATCATGAAAAAACATGAAACGTGGTATTACTTTTGCATGACACAGGATTTACTTTGTTTTGCTTTCAAAGACCCAGCCAAGTACAAAGCTGAAGAAATCGGAACTTTGGCTAAAGCAAGTTCTTTATTGGCATCTGGGCACAGCAAATGACATTACCAAAAACCAAGGGTGGGTTGTAAAATAAAAGTGGTCAGTACATATATAAGGTTGCACTGATTTACACCAATTCCCTACTCAGGACTTTGAAAAGCCTTCTGAATAGGTTCTGATATTCAGTACTGGTGAGTATCACCATGCGCGCACGCATGCACGCACACACATGCATGCACGCACACACACACAAAAGCAGTGCCAATATCACAGGAAAACATTCTGATTAAAAATGTGCACCTGAAAAAATGCAACTTTTTTAAATTCAGATTTTGGAAATGGCATAAATACTGTTGTTCAATGGTATCATTTCAGGTTTCTCTGGAATTCTGGAACTATTCTGTTTCCATTGTTCCCTCTGGGGGACATGGGAGGGGAAGCTGGAGTGAACCAAATGACTCCAAAATTGCTTGGGACCTAGTGCTGCCTGTCCACTAACGACACCCCATGTTTCAAGCAAATTGGATCAAGGGGTCCAATTCTACAGGCTCCTAAACAAGGTGCCCTAGCCATCCAACATGCAGGGGTGCAGGCCAGGAGGAAAAGAGGCCTGGAAAAGGACCCCACCCCAACAAAGGAGGGAGGGAGAGCAGGAAGAAAAGAGAGAGGGAGAAGGGACCAGCCAGACCCACACGTCTGCCAGGTTCAGCACCTGGCTCACACAGGCCAGAAGCTGCCTCCTCCAGGCCAGACAAGACTTGCGCCATCCAGGGGCCACCTTTCACAAGCCAGAGGACATGCCTCCCTCCCCTATCCTTCCTGTTGCCTAGGACACCAGTTAAAGGTGGGGGGAAAGGCATGGGATCCTGAAGACGCCAGTCAAGAATATTCCCAAATATTTCTGGATATCGGTTCTTGTAGGTTATCTGGGCTGTGTGACCGTGGTCTTGGTATTTTCTTTCCTCACGTTTCGCCAGCAGCTGTGGCAGGCATCTTCAGAGGAGTAACACACAGCCCGGATAACCTACAAGAACCGATGAACTCTGACCGTGAAAGCCTTCGACAATATTTCTGGATATATACAGGACCTGGATACCGGTATTCCCAAGAATCCTGAATACCACTTCAGACACCAAAATATACTTGAAAAATACCAGATAGATCCAAGCATATATCCCTAATTTTGACTACTTTTTGACTACTTTTTTTTATAGATGTTGAAGACCAATTTTATCTTCAGGTGCCATGAAAAGTGAGCACATGCGTAGCAGAACCACAACCTTAGGGATCAAAACATAGTGCTGTGTCAGACATGACATCAATTAGAGCAGGGGTGTCAAACCTAAAGCCTGTGGGCCGGATCCAGCCCTTTGAAAGCTCTTATCCAGCCCGCAAGCCAGCTGAGGCAGCAACCCCTCCAGTCCTGATATGGGCTGGCGTGGCATGGCCCGGCCTGACCAAGTGACATTTGTGTTATTTCCCACCCTTGTAACTAGGGTTGCCCACCTTCAGGTACTAGCTGGAGATCTCCTGCTATTACAACTGATCCTCCAACCGACAGAGATCTGTTCACCTCACGAAAATGGCCACTTTGGCAATTGGACTCTATGGCATTGAAGTCTCTCCCTTCCCCAACCCCACCCTCCTCAGGCTCCACCCCAAAAACCTCCAGCTGGTGGCAAAGAGAAACCTGGCAACCCTACTCATAATAAATGAGTTCGACACCCCTGAGTTAGAGTTAAGCATGTGCTCTTCCACTGAAACCATTGGAACCAATGTGCTTAACTTGGGTTCGATCATGTTGAAAAGCTTTTAAAATAATAGGCTCTATTTCCTAAGGCATCTGTTAGCACAGTTTGTTGGCTTTTTACTGAGAATGTACAGCCTTATGATTGTTTCTGCCATTTGCCTGTTTTTATCTATTAAAAAGTTGGAGAATATTCCTAGAGTGATCCAGTCATACCTGGCTTGCCATTCAGACCTCCTGCTGCATTAACATGAGGACAGATCGTGCCATCTATTTGCCTGTTAATCTGTCAGAAATGGTCTGTTGTAGGTAATTGGGAATATTAAAGTTCTCATCCTGAAGTATGTAATTGTTCCTACCAGCCTCTTAGGAGCAAAGAAGCAAAGGAGTTCTCCAGGGAAGGAGAGCTTACCACCTCTCAAGGAACAGGCTTCCTTGGAAGGTGGTAAGCTCTCCTTCCCTGGAGGTTTTTAAGAAGAGGTTAGATGGCCATCTGTCATCAATGCTGATTCTATGACCTTAAGCAGATGATGAGAGGGAGGGCATCTTGGACATCTTCTGGGCATGGAGTAGGGGTCACTGGGGGTGTGGGGGAAGGTAGTTGTGAATTTCCTGCATTGTGCAGGGGGTTGGACTAGATGACCCTGGTGGTCCCTTCCAACTCTATGATTCTGTGATTCTATGAGTTATTCTTGTTTTCCTTCTTGTTAGTTGTTTTAATTTTGTCCAGGCAGGAGCCAGGGATGGTCCAGTTTCAAAAGACGTCCTCGCCCTCTTAAACTAGGTGTCAATAAATTCATTATTGTCCTACTATATGGAAGGAAGGGAAAGAGTCATGGTCTGGAACAGTCTTGTCAGATCTTGGCAGCTAAGCATGGTAGGTACCTGGATGGGAGACCACCAAGGAAGGCTCTGTAGAGGATAGCAATGGCAACCCCTCCTCAGCTTATCACTTGCCTTGAAAGCCCTTTGCTGTGGTTAGCATTCGTTGGTTGCAATTTTATGGAATTTATGCACATGTATGGAAGGAAAAACACTCAACAGATGTTTGCAAGGTTTGTCTCTGAGTATTTCCAAAGACACTTTCATGATCAGTGACCACTATTTTTAAAATTTCCTGATCTCAAGGCAATTCCAACTCATGTTTTGGGACTCCGAGTGGAAAGATGAAACCTCAGGGCTGTCTTTTCAAACCTCTGTGCATGCGTAGATTGAGGATGTGAGGCTACAATCTGGTAACCAACAGCACATTCAACAGCAATTCATTGTGACGGCATCAGGTTCTGCCCCACTGACAGGTCCAGGGGCAGAGTTGTCTCATCTGGCATACACATTTTGGAACACCAGAGGTAATTTCCAGAGAATAACTTGGCAGCTGTGTTTCAGTATATCACATTGCTGAGGAGGAAACTGAACAGCTCCCTGGGTGACCCGAACTGCAGTCATATATTGAAAACCACTAAACAGTGCCACTTGAGGATTATTTCCCTTCTAAATGAAGTTGCTCCCTCACGTTATGGCAGTAACAAAGTGGCTAGGAGCAGAGTAGAATTGTAGCCCACTTTTGGGATCGCCCAGCACTGGCCAGTGTGGGAAAGAAAGAAATACCATTACACTTTAGACTTTCGAATGCGACAGCACAGGAAATACAAATAAGTTTGACGAGAAGAACTCATATCCCCAAAGCCTGCACTAAGAAAAGCAATCTTCCTGCATGAACCGGCTATAACAAAACCCTGTTCTGAAGTGCCAAGGGGAGAACTGATGTTCAAAGAGATGGTGACTTGGCAGCTGCTTTCAAGTGTTTGCCTCTGAGACCTTTTCGAAAATGCCATCCTAAGGATATGTAATGCATATCAGAACACAGGTAGTTTCTGTATTTGTCACACTTATTATCATCTACCACACACCTTCGAAAGGTTTTAAGAACAAGTCTTTCTACTTTTGGGTTTTCTTTTTTTGGAAAAAGGTGCGGCGAGTGTTAGGGAAATAGCTTGAAATGCTTTTTTTTTCTTTCCAAAGAAGATTTTTGAAATGGTAAAGCGTTCCACAAAGATGCAAGAGAGAAAATAAAAGTTATCTGCATAAATGGGTGTGTCATTATGGAGGCTCTGCAGCGCTTTAAAAAAAAATACTTCCCATGAGATATTTTTAAAATACTTGTTTTAATTAGGGCCACATGCTTTATTTGGTCTACGTTGGACATGAATCCACTAACAGGGTTGCTTTTTCATTAGTGAGGGTGAATTTTAACCAGGATCTGGGTTTGTTTTCCAAGCGATTTTGGTTTTGGTATGTTATATAGCTATCTCATTTTTATCTTTTCCTTCCTCCCTGATGCTCAGGGCAGTGTAATGGGGAGTTTAAAAGAAAAGATGGGTCTCCCTTCTAGCTCATTTTTAAAATAATCTTGCACTTCCTTCAATATCTCAAAAAGGCACCTACACTGTTCTTTAACTCAAATGATGAATTAATTATGCGTTCAAAGGCAAATGCTTAATCAATTATAATTATTTGTTTGATCCAGCCAAAGTTAAGCCCTTTTAAGTGCCATTGATTTCCGTGCCAGAGAGCTAAGCACTGCTTCTTCCATTGTACCCATTGATGACTTCGAGAGTGCAACATTTTTTTTAGAACATGCTGTAAAAAAGCCCTTAGGGTACAAATAGTTGCCTTGCATCTTTTTGAAAAATATGACAACAAAAACATGATAAAAACCTCATTATGCATGCATGTGAAAATGGAAGTGTACAAGAAAGGAAAAATTGTAACTTATAACACACCGTACAATTAGGAAAGCTGCAGCTAATTATCTTTTTCAAAACTGCTGAGAAAAATCTGACCAACTATCTACGAGGAGTCTGATTTTATATGATTGTATCTTTTATGATCTTATATGATTATCTCTTTTCCACAGTGACTAGATCAATGAGACTCAAGTGTCAGTCATTGATCTAATGGGCAGATGGTGATTTCCATTTGATAAGGATTAGGGTTTTGGCAATGAAGATGGCTTAAGGTAACAATTTTTCTCATGCTGATGATAATCTTTGGTAATGCCATCTGATTCATGTACAGTAAAAACTGCTCAGGCATTGCTTCTCAAAATTATTCCCATGTATATTTAACTGCTCTTCAGTACTTGTAACAAAATTAGTGCATTCATAATTGTCTCTGGGTCTCTTGGAGGAGTCTAGGCTGCTTGTCGCAATACTTGTAGATGGAATCAGCCTGTAATATGGAGATCACTGCATATGTCACAAAACCTTTTAAAAATATTATAAACCATGTTTTTCAGAGACCATTGATGGAATAGAAAATTTAAAAAAAATTCTTAGAGCCAACTAAAATATTAAAAACAATGTGCATGGTTTTGAGTTGTCCAGACGAATATCACGAATATTTGAAAATAATTATAAAGGAAAATAAAACAAGGTATGAGGGGGGGAAATGTTGCGGGGGGGCATCCTTTTGTAAAGGCAGGGGAGGCTTCCTTTTTGGCCTGAGTGCTGAAAACCAATGCAATATCTACCTGTGAACCCCAAAAAACAAAAATAGGGGGATAGTTATGGTTGGTTCTTAGCTATACACACTGGGAGAAAGCTATACCTCAACGATGCTGCTAGCCCTCCCAGGTTTCACCTAAGGCCTGG
This sequence comes from Euleptes europaea, assembly GCF_029931775.1. Classification (NCBI taxonomy): domain Eukaryota; kingdom Metazoa; phylum Chordata; class Lepidosauria; order Squamata; family Sphaerodactylidae; genus Euleptes; species Euleptes europaea. The sequence goes on from NC_079321.1 coordinate 58,703,261, forward strand.
GCTGGCACTGCACAGGTCTGGAAGGCCTTGAATGGTATAAGACATGGTATTAGTTTCTCCCAAACTACTAGCAGCTCAGCTAGTGCCACAGTGCCTTAGTTGCACAGACAGAGAACTGCATGCCAAGCAAAATGTTATGGCATGTTGCTGTTTGGCATACATATTGGTAGGGGCTAGCTCTGTGTTAAGGTCTATACTCTGATTTTTTTGCAGAATGTATTTTCAGGCATAATTAGAAAGTATTCTGGAAGGAGTTGAGTTCAAATTGAACCTACTTAGGGGTGTGCAAATGTTTTTGGGTAAAATTCAGGTTTGGGTTTATTGGGCCCAATTTTTTCAGGAAACCCGAAATAAGCCGAATTCCCTTACCAGTAAATATGGTAATTCGGTTTATTTTCGGGTTTCCTGAAAAAATGTGGCCCTGGGGGCATTTTTTGAGGTAGAGCCTCCAAACTTGCAGGGTAGCTTGCAGGGACCCTCCTTACAAGAACCCCCAAGTTTGGTGAAGATTGGGTTGGGGGTCCAAAGTTATGGGGTCTGGAAGTGGTCGCTCACTTGCACCTACATACAGAAGCATTGGAAGGTAAGAGATTCTCTGTTCACTAATCAGCTAATACTTCTCTATGGAGGAGGGAGGGATGACCTCTCCAGAGCCCATAACACCGGATCCCCTGACCCAATCTTCACCAAACTTTGGGGTTCGTGCAAGGAGTCTCTGAAAGCTACCCTGAAAATTTGGGACCTGTACCCCTTAAAATGCCCCCACAGGAGCTTTGCAAAAAAAAATCCCCTTTGTTTCCTGATATGGGAATTTTCCATTCACCGACTTTCGCTACATAGACACAATCTACCTCAAAAAAAATGCCCCCCAGGAGCTTTGCAAAGCCTGGGGAGAACCCGAAAAACCTGACAATTACCTGGTGTTTTCGGGAATGGCCAATTCGGCTTTGGCTTCCCCCCAGGTTTTGGACTTAGGTAAACCCGAACCCAAAATTTGTATTGAAAAGAAAGAAAGGAATTGCTTCTCAAAACCACTAAAAGGAGAATAGTTATATCAAGTTCCATATATATGTCCAGGCCCTTACTAGACTATCAACTGGAGTTAACACAGTTCTCAGATCATGTGCATATTTCTCTGTGTCAAACTAAATCCAAGAGAGTAGTCAAGCTTGACAAGGCAGCCACGGCCCTCAGTTTGCAAGGCCTGAGCAAGCCTGTTAATGATAGGACATTTTGGAGGCCATTAATTCACCATAAATCAGAAGCAACTTGAAGGAATTTAACAAATGCACAGCAAAGTTTATGTTACAATATGGAATATAGTTACAATAATTACTCTAGTTTTTGCTTTATGTATATTAAGAAGAACAGAAGGTCAAGCTTTCCCCCATTGTTCTGTCCAATAAGAAGAGCACAAAATCTTCCAAGGTCCACCACTTTCCAACCTCCCTTCTAGCTTGTGAGAGGGCACAGGGTGAGGCCTTCAAAGACAAAAATATTGGGCAATGTCCTACCATGCATGGAGTTTTTGCATGTTTCCTTCTATTGCTGCAGTTCTATCAGATTCCCAGAAAGATCCCCTCTGGAGTTACAGAATCCACACAGCTCTGAGGATCAGTGTGCTGGAGCAAGGAGGGACAAGGGGATGAAATGGGCTCTCTCCCTCAGCGGAGCTGTGCATGCAGAACAGGAAGGAGAGATTGCAACTCCTTGGTCTTTGTAACTTCCCTCCCTCCATGTGGCAGTTCCTCCAGGGTTCATAATGACACAAGGGGATGCAGACAAAAGCATGAGAACTACAACTTCCAGGATATTGCCCACTGCTGCATTATATATCCCTTAAATACAAGTTAGATGCCCAACTGACATTTGAACTATAAATAATTTTTCATAAGCAAACAAGAGGAAGGCAATGGCAAATTATCTCTGCTCATCCCTTGCCTTGAAAACCCCATAAGAGGTCGCCATAAGTTGGTTGCATTATTTATATGAGATTAAAAATCCAAAACTTGAGCAAAGAAAACCAAACCAAAATATTCAGAAGGTAACTTATTTTTTATGTATGTGCTGTCATCAGTTCGTTGTTTATCAATACTAATAGTGTTAGACTATAGATTGTCTCACTTGATTCTCTATAAGGTATATAAGCACTGCAGAAGATATTCCCCAATCTGCAAAAAGAATCACCACACTGAATTCTTGGATTTTTAAAAAAAATGAAGTTTCAATAAAACTGTGGTGAAAGGGGCACTTTCATAGAGCAACCTAACATACCATAGTGAAAGAAGGATGTAGGGTTCATAAAGAAACAGCTGTCTTGGAAGCAATGAACTACAGTTCTAAAGTTGAAAGCACAAGTACCACATGATGTCATGGCTAAGAATGGACAAATTCATGGGACAAACAAGGACAAACAAGACAATTGAGTGTCTGCCAGAAACAGATGCAAGCACATTTGTTCTCCATGTAGCTGAATAAAGGCATTCTATTGAAGTGCTGGTGCATGGTGAGGAGGAGAGGCTTGGTGGCTCCTGGAAGCTTCTTGTTATACTTATGCCACACAGCTGTAGGAAAAGTTCAAAATGTCGCACTTCATATTTGCTGGAGTCTTCCCATCTCTCTGGTAACACCCCCTTCATCCTCTCCAGAAAGAAACGACACGATATATCTGCAGAACAATGCTTTCCCTTCAAGATGCAAGACTTCTTTCAGATAAATATTTCAACACAGTGAAATTATGCTGTAAGAGAACTCCCTCTTTTGTCTTTAAACTTTTCAGTCCCATCTCTCTTTTAAAAGAGCATTATTTAAGCCATGTACATTCATATGGTGCAAAATATAAATCAGGTATGGTAGACCTTTAAGATACATTGTTAGAAAGGACCATAACATTGGTAGGCATGAATAAAACCAATCTAAATTTGCAAACATATCTCTGTGGCTCAGTGGTAGAGCCTCTGCTTGGCATGCAGAATGTCCCAGGTTCAATCCCCAGCATCTCCAGTTAAAGGGACTAGGCAAGTAGGTGCTGCGAATGACCTCTGCCTGAGACCCTGGAGAGCCTCTGCCAGTCTGAGTAGACAGTACTGACTACTCAAGGGTCTGATTCAGTATAAGGCAGCTACGTGTGTTCATGTGTTTTGTCAAGATCAGTAAGTAGGTGGATATGCATACAATTAGATGATGCACGGAGAGACAGACAGACAGCATTAAAAGCACTGGTTAAAAATCAGGAACATGTAGGAAGAACTGGCCCATGCTGTGGCTGGTAATTTTTTCTTCTTCAGGGCTATGCCACAGATGTAAGTGATAGACAGTGGCCCAATTCCAATTCTTCTGTGTGCTTGAGAGTTCTGTGGAATATAATACATTGCTAAGAAATTCATACAACATTGTGAAATAACATATAAACCTATTATACAAAATTATTCAATTTATGCTATATTAAAATACACATCTCGTAATTTTATATGCATCTGCAAATAACTCAGTTAATACAAACATACCATTTATGAAGCAAAGGAGTGTACCTTCCTTGTAATCATGGACGGCTAGCTGAGGCTTCTAAAGTGGAAAATGCTTTTGCTATTTTAAGTCCTATAGTTCCTTACAGCTGGATGTAGTTACCGTATTGCTCTTAAGAATAGTTACCATATAATTGCTAAATATGCTTCGCTTTAACGCCCTTCACAACCTGGAACATATATACTTAAAGGATTGCCTCTCCCTGTATGAGCCAGGACGGCAGCAGCTTTACTCTGCATAATAATATTTTTGTGTTGTCTTACCTCCTGTGTAGGTTTGTTCTGCTGCAGCCCTATTTACAGAGGTTTTTTTTCAGTGTCTGCTCCAGCCCCATGGAGGAGTCTCCCATGGCTTGGATGGGACTATGGCTTGGATGTTAAAAACAGTTCCATGAATGCTAGATAATCTGTGCTGGGGAGCACACTTACTCCTTTGCTAAACTTCCACTTGCTCAAGGGCACATTGAAAACCATTGGTTTTGAGCAAATGGAAGTTTTAGTGGAAGAGGAAGCACACTTTGTGGCCGAGACTATCTAATGTGCATTCAACTAGTTCGTAGGATCCAATTCCTTGTCTTTATTATACTTTCCTAAGGAGAGTAAATCAGAACTTCTTAACAAGGCCTATGGGATTATGTGATTGCATTATACTTGGTCAGCATATTATTTACTTATAATTTGTTCAGTTGGTTCATTTATACCCTGCCTTCCTTCCCAAAGGGGGCACAAAGGAGTTTACAACATTCTCTTCTTCTCCATTTTACCCTCACAACAACCCTGTGAGGTACATTGAGAGCCAGTGTGATACAGTGGTTAAGAGTGGTGGTTTGGAGCGATGGACTCTAATTTGGAGAATCAGGTTTGATTCCCCCACTCCTCCACATGAGCGGCAGACGCTAATCTGGTAAACCGGGATAGTTTCCCCACTCCTACACATGAAGCCAGCTGGGTGACCTTGGGCTAGTCAAAGGTCTCTTAGCTCTCTCTCAGCCTCACCTACCTCACAGGGTGTCTGTTGTGGGGAGGGAAAGGGGATTGTAAGCCAGTTTGATTCTTCCTTAAGTGGAAAAACCACCTCTTCTTCTTCTTCTTCTTCTTCTACATTTGGCTGAGAGTATGTGACTGGCTCAGGGTCACCCAGCAAGTTTTCATGGCAGAGTGAATTCAAACTTGGATCACCCAGGTCCTAGCCTAGTACTCTAACCAGTACACCACGATGGGAGAGAACAGGATTTTTAAAAAACTAGTACTATTTATCTGTTATGTAAAAGTCTTTGGCTGAGTCTTTAACATCTCTACTTAAAGTATCTAAGGCAGCAGACCTTTCTGTGCCTGAGATCCTAGAGAGCTGCTGCCAGTCAAAGCACTTCTTAATTTTCTGGGTTTTTTTCAAATATTCTGATTTTAATTTTTAAACTTGTTTGATGCTTCTTGATTTAAATCGTTTTACTTTATTGCCTCCCTATGTTTGGGAGAAGGACAGCCTTATAACGGTTTTAAATAAATATAAACAAAAATAGCAACCCCATCAAATACAAACAAACCCCCCCTACTAGAACATCAACATCACCTCTGCCTTGTTTGAAATTGAATATCAGTCTGTTCAATTTGAACCATCTCAGACAGTATTTTAGCACAGAAAGAGTAGCTGTCAGGTACTTTGTTAATGAAATATAAAGCTCAGTGTCACCATCATATCGATGACGCAATTCCAAAACTCTTGAAAATCTTACCAGCCGGCTTCATCGGTTATAAAACAAGATGGACAGTAGAGCCTTCTGTGGAACTCTGTACATCAGGCCTTGAAGATTTCCTCCAAATAGGACCATAATTGCTCAAGAGGAAGCCTGGTAGTACTTAGTAAATGTTCTAGTTGTCAAAGCAAGATCAATAATTTTTTTTCTAAGACAGGATTAGAAATTAGTCAAAACATTGCCAGCTCATCCCCTGTTTTATGATAATTTATTAGGGAGAGGCCAAATTAATGCATCTAAAGAAGATGGGACTCTTTCAGTGAGGCGATCTGTAACACTCCAAGCCGCTTCCTAAGCCCCTCCAGCCCAGGAATGTCCCCTCCAGTAACAACGTTGCTGTGCTAGGGTTTCTGGGCACAGCATTGCTGTTTTCAATGGGGCTTTCCCCCCCGCCATTTTCGCTGTTACATATTACTGCACTTTATATGAGAACATTTTGTCTGTTGTGTATGGATATTTCAAACAAATGGAAGCAAAGCATCATTAGACCTGATTAAAATTTTTGATGCTGGCCTCAAAGGTGTATGAAGGCAACCACATGGGCAGCAACTTAAATCTGTACCTTTGTAGCCTCTGCTCCAAAATGTAAACAGTTTGTATGGGTGGTTCCTTATGCACTTTGTGAAGTATGCCATCACAACTCCCCTTTGTAAGGAAGGGTTGTAATGATATGACAAAGATTAAATCAACCAATCTACCTGGGAAGCTAGTCACATTTGATCAACTGGGAGGGACTGTGGCTCAGTGGTAGAGCATATACTTTTCATGCAAAAGGTCCTCGGTACAATCCCTGACATCTACTTGGAGGATCTAAGGCAGCAGACCTTTCTCTGCCTGAGACCGCAGAGAACCACTGCCAGTAAATAATGGAGGTAGATGAATCATTGGTTTGATTTGGCAAGGCCACTTGATGTGTTCATTTGTGTTCAAATTAAATGCTTATCATATGCAGTGATCACCCATGTGGTCAAAGGATCCAGCAATCTGTCAGCAGAAGATGCTAACACTCACAGATTTTTTCCACTCCCCCCCCCCCACACAACCATTTCAAAGAACATGAATTTTGATTGCTGGGGTTGTGGGAGTTGTATGGATAAACAGTCATGCAAATTTGTGGATAAACCACTATAGCATTTGTCCAGGCTTCAGGTATCATACCCAACCTATTGATAACAGTGAAAAGTGTAGTTAAAACGGGGCCCACCACTCCCAAAAAGCTTTGCTTACTTCAGGAGGGATAGCGTGCGGCCCGGGGGCTTTCCCTGATTTCATTTCTGCCATCAGCAGTGCAACCTCTGCCACCCAGGGGGCCATTCAGGGCATTCATCCAATCTAACATCCAGTTCTTCTACCATATTGCTACTATTTCCCTGAAAGATCTTTACAAAATACTCATACCATGAGTTTGCTGTTATTGAGCTGGTTGCAGAACTATTCCTACCCTCAAAATCCGTAATCAGGGCCCAAAACTTCCTCGTATTATTATTTAATGTAGCTTGGACAAGGGGTTCCCAACATTTCTGTAAAAAGACCTTTTGTTTTTCTTTAAATAGCTGATGCATGATCATTTTCAGTTCAAAATACTCCTTTGGTGGATACCTTAACTCTGATTCCCTATACTGATGATAAACAGAGCGCAGTCATGCAAGTTACTGGGCTACAATGAGAAGGTTCAGCAGGGGAAACTGACCATACTGCTTATTAGAATGCAAGTGATGGAAATGGTGATTTTTACCCCTTCTTCATTACAGCACACCAACATACATGGCTATTACTCTACACAGGTCTCACTACCCCAGGCATCAAATTTCCCTAGGTCAGAAACAAGCTTCTGGGGGGAAGGGGAGGCAGGGAACATCAGTGATAGTGGATCACTGGATCCAACCCAATAGCAAAAAGATTTAAGGTTGTGAAATATTCACTGGATCAATCTATATTTGATTTGCTATATATTAACACTGATAGAACTACCTGGACGTGTTCTAAACAGACCATGGCAGAATTCCACATTTAAACTATAAATGGAATTATGATGTGTTTTATGTATTTGTGCAGGAATGCCTTCAAAATGCTGACACTTTAATGAATGCCAACAGGAAGTGGGGGAGATAATGAAACAGCAGTGCCAAACTCTTTCTAGCTCTTCTTTGCAGCTGACAAACTTCCATTATTTTTGTGTCAAGGAACTCAATCTTTAACCTGTCATTCCTGAACAATTGTAGTATTTAGGGGAGAAAGAGGATGTGCATGGCAGGGGAAACCTTTGACATTGCCTCTGTTACCATTAATGTTCAAGCTTTTACACACTGATGTGGCATTCTGGAGAAATAATCTGAACATGTTGAGGTGACTCAGGATATTTCAAACACATTGTTTTTACACTGAGCCAGCCCATTGGTTGATGTAGCCTAGTACCATCTGCTCTAGCGGGCACTGAAGTCTCAAGCAGGTGCCACCCCTTTTTTACAGGAGGTGTCAAGGGCATAATATAGAAAATTCTAGATTCACATTCACAAAGAACACATCTAGATTCCTAGTTCAAAATAGGGAGAAGATTGATTCAGAACGAATGCATTTGTTTTCAAAGATACTTACATTTAACTGTGTCCCATTAAAACTGAGATGGGTGCTAATGCTGACAAGACTTAATGATAATATGTTGGCTTTTGGTCATCCATGTAAAAGAAGTGGGTGGTCTCAGGGTAGCCTGTAGCAGCCTATTGTCTACATCTTGAAATACCATCACAACTGACACTAATCGGCACCCTTGTTTTGCAATCTTATTAGAGAGATCAAGGCATGAATGAATATAGAGAAAGAACTGCCCCAGTAGGTCTAGGGGTGGCCTCTCCAGAACATAGCTCAGGGCAAAGCTCATGGAGAGGGCAGCGTGGGTAAACGTAGATTTACAAGGTGTGCCTGTTTTCTTTCTCATTGCCAAGAATCATAAAATTTTTCCCTGACTGAAAAAAATAATAGTTCAGTGAAAATAAACCAAATAGAAAATGTCCAAGAAGCTTTAAATTCTAATTACTTTAAATGTGAGTTTATCAGTGGTTTAGTGATTTCTAAAGAAAACGATTAGGTCCCTTTATTCTTAAACAAGTAAGTTGTGTGTTTGTTATCCTCTGCAGTTGCTGATAGTATGATGGATACAGCTCAAAAAAAACAATTATAGTAAGTGGCACTACATACCTCGAAAGACTGAATCCATTTATTGGGTAGAATTCCCCACAGAAATCTTAGAAATTTTGCATGCGTTGGTGGCTAGTTAGCATTAGAAAGGCTTTTCAAGTTGACTTCACTAAAGTCAGAACTATTTGCGTTAGCAAGTAGGATACATAGGCTAACTGATAAGAACACAGCCAAGTAATGCAATTAATGTAGTTATGTCTGTTAATTAGTGTTTGCTGACTGCCAGAAGAAGATACCTGTTAGGAGACAAACTTGTTTTCCTTATTAAGAGTCGGACCCCTCTTGTCAAAATAAGGTGGCCCCACTTTTGATCTAATTAAAACTGGCAGAGGAGAGACGACTGAAAACTTGTACCACTCTGACATGCATTTGCATATTCATATATGAGATAGATTGATCTTTGGCAATTAACATGGGCCAACGAGAATAAAACCTAATTAGTAAACATGCGTTCTTTATTAACTTTTGGGTCGCGCTTCTGTTATGTTCCAAGCTGACTGAACAGAAGGGATTTTCAAGGAAAAAAAGTTTGGAGCTATTTTTCATTCAAACTTTCTTCACTGGTGTTTCCTCCTCTGCTAATTATTTACGATGATGGACCTCCCTCCACATGTTCATCTTTTGAATACTTTGTTTTTCATAGTGTAGTTCACCACTTTGATGCATGGTTTTCATGCATAATTTATCCCCATCATGTAAGATGACAAATGAACATTAAGTCAATATGGGTTTGGTACTTACTTGAATATTTTTATATTGCAATCATATATAGGTATACGGTTGACTGGACCCTGGTGTTGTAAATTTTCTTGTAAATGATAATAAAAATGAAGGATAACAAAATGCTGGTTGTCATGGTCCGTGTTGACCACTTTACAAGTGAAAAAAACAAACACTTTGTACTATTTGTGTCAACTGTTGAATGCACAGTTGTGTAGGTAGTAGGGTTGTTAACCTCCAGGTACTAGCTGGAGATCTCCTGCTATTATGACTGATCTCCAGCCAATAGAGATCCATTCACTTGGAGAAAATGGCCACTTTGGGAATTGGACTCTATGGCATTGAAGTCCCTCCCCTCCCCAGTCTCTGACCTCCTCAGGCTCCGCCCCTAAAACCTCCCTCTGGTGGCGAAGAGGGACCTGACAACCCTAGGAGGTAGGCATTCCCTCCATCCACGCCTGGCACTCTCTAATCCTCTGAATCAAGTCTGATTGGCTTGCTTTAATCTACATGCATGTTGAGCTGAGGAGGGGAAAGGAAAAAAGAAAGACAGTTTCATTGAGCCCTGTGCTGATCTTATATGGGTAAAGCTGAGCCTCATTGTAGAATGTGTTTTCCTGTCATTTTATTTTGTTTTCAATACTGGGTTGTAGATGTTGTAAGCTTTTAAACAGAAAAGGTCAAAGTGCTGTAAATAAATAAAAAATAATAGTATATAACTAGCTTGTTCAAGATGGTGAGCTAAAAAGCAAAGTTAATTCATAACAGAGGAACTATGATGAACTAGAGAATAGGCTACACATTTCTGTATTGTATGCCCAAAATTATAGGTGTTCATGGTTCAGCCCATATTCATTGTCTGCCCTGGGAAATGCATGCAGCTCACAGGAGGCAAGCCTTCAAAAGCTTGCCACCCAAATCTTGGGTTTTTATGAGAGGGAGATATTCCTCCTGGAAGGTCACATGTAGAGGTCCCATGTTAAATAAAATAAATGTATACTTGGGACTATGGGACCTCTAGACGTTCTTCTGTGCAAGCCCCACTGAAATGAACGGGAGTCACAAAATGTTTTAAACATGATTAGCCAGGGCATGTCCCTTACAAGTTTTAGAAATTTCAGCAGTTAGATAAAGTATTATTATTATTTTTAAAAAATGTTGTCAATTGTCTCTTTTCTGTTGCTGTTTTGGTGTGCCTAGCCAGTTATCCGGCTTTAGTAGCACTGTTCTTTTCTTTTCTTTTTTTATGTTAGCAGCATTATTACCGTTCACTAAGCAGGCTGATTCAGATCCTGAATAAAATATTAATATTTTAACAGTCTAACAATAACAATAATCTCTCTGTATAAAAGGAGCCCCGTGGTGCAGAGTGGTAAGCTGCAGTACTGCAGTCCAAACTCTGCTCACAACCTGATTTCCATCCCCATGGAAGTTGGTTTCAGGTAGCCGGCTCAAGGTTGACTCAGCCTTCCATCCTTCCGAGGTCGGTCAAATGAGTACCCAGCTTGCTGGGGGTAAAGGGAAGATGACTGGGGAAGGCACTGGCAAACCATCCCGTAAAACAAAGTCTGCCTAGGAAACGTCGGGATGTGACGTCACCCCATGGGTCAGGAATGACCCGGTGCTTGCACAGGGGTCCTTTACCTTTACTCTGTATAAATCAATAAACCAGTTTCCTTTTGAAATCAGCTGCTTAAAGACTAGTTAAAGAATGTGGTTAAGGAAGAAGAAGGTGGCTTAGATATGAGTTGCCATCTGTTAGTTCAATACCAAAAAGAAGAAGAAGATCCAAGGAATTAGGGAAAGTCATCTTTATTCTTATTAAAAACACACACACAAATTGATGTTCAAGTTCTTCCTTGGGGTACTTAAGAATGAGATTTTGTCTACTTCCTTGCCTTTCTCAGTTTTAATATAATCAGAATAGGAAGGCTGGCATCAATTAGATTTAAATTTGCCTAGGATAGCCCAGGATAGCCTGATCTTGTCAGATCTCAGAAGCTAAGCAGGGTTGACCCTGGCAAATATTTGGACGGGAGACCTCCAAGGAATACCTTTTTTTCCTTTTTATCCCTTAGAAGCTCCTTGATCAATTGATCTTGAGCAGCATATATCTAGTGTTGGAGGGATATAAGGACTGAAACAAATCTTGCCACTGACAATGTAGCCTTGGGGTCCCTGTCGCTTAGTAAAAAAGGCATTATGTCAGTCACAGAGGCATTGGATTTGTATATTAAAAGGGGGAAAATATAGTGCGATCGAAGTTCCTCATAAAAGCGGCATTCCAAAAGGGCATGGGCTAATGTGTCAGTAGAGCCAGAAGAGCAAGGGCAGATCCTGTCTGAGTATGGTATATTCAGAATTCTTCCCTGCATTACCATAGAAGGATTAGCATTCAATCTAGCCAAGCAAAAAGCTCTACAGAGACGAGCCAAGGAATACCAGGGTTCTGACATGGAGGCAGGCAATGGCAAACTACCTCTGAATGTCTCTTACCTTGAAAACCACATCAGGGGTTGCCATAGCTCAGATGTGACTTAATGGCCAAAAAAAAAGCATTGGTAGGATCATGCCTACTGAACCATCTTTCTAAAGGGCAGCTCAAAATTCCACTTCAGTTTTTTGATGTCCAGGGATAGCTGGGATAAAATAGCAGTGAAGTGTCTGAGCTACCAAGTCCCCTGTTCCGAAGTTGGTTCTGCCAAGAACTCACCACACGGCCTTGTGCAAGCTGCTCTTCTGTCTGCCTCTGTCTCCCGTCTGCAGTAACAACAATGGCCAATATTACAAGGCTGTTATGAGGATTACAGTAATATGCTTTGAACTTTAAAATGCTAAATATTACATTCCTAAAAGTTATCTTTGATACAGGGCAAGAAAGGGCCCCCAAGAGGAACTTGGTGACAGTAGATGAGATACTGACTTAGACAAGCAAGTGTTGGCCCTTCAGGTAGTGGAAGTGAAAAGCCCTCAATACTACGAACAACTATAGATCATAGGAAATGTCCCTTCTGGCCTCTAATATGGTGGTCATTAGGGCCAAATTATTAGGGTTGTCAACCTCCAGGTACAAGCTGGAGGCCTCCTGCTATTACAATGGATCTCCAGCCGATAGAGATCAGTTCACCTGGAGAAAATGGCAACTTTGGCAATTGGACTCTATGGCACTGAAGTCCCTCCCCTCCCCAAACCCCACCCTCCTTAGGATCCACCCCCAAAACCTCCCGCCACTGTCGAAGAGGGACCTGGCAACCCTTCAAATTATCCTCATCCACATTCTTCCTTGGACTTTTAACTACCAAATTACCCAGTGTAGTTTCCAAAGTGTTCCATTCTTTTCTCTTTTTTAAAAAAACCCCTCATTTGGTATAGAGCACTGTGCATATTCAGTTTACCACAGCCTCTTATTCATTACTGATATGCACAGTGAAACGACCAGGAAAAAAATATCATAGTCTTTATATAACTGTACATGTGGTTATATCAAGAGTATTGTTTTCTTGGTGAGTCCCCATTCCAAAATAGCATATCCATGCATCGGTGAAGGATCACACCCACAGAGACCTATTCACACACACAAATCATGTAAAGTATACTTCTCTTCCTTGGTGCATGGTGCATTGCTAACGTAGGTAGAAAATGTTGCCAAGAAATTGAGGAAGCTGCAGCAATTAATTTCAATTGAAATTGAGAAATTAATTTTAGAAATTCTACTGAATTCAGGAGGAGCGAAAGTCAGGGACAAGTGACATTTACCTGCATCAAAGGAACAGAGATCCTTTTATCCCTGGTGGCCAGGTTTTCAACCATAAAGCCAGCACTGAATATCTACATTGGCTAACAAAGTACATTATCACCACCATCCTTGCTGCTTCCACAATTTTTTTAAAATCCAGTATATCATCTTTGAATGGCATCAGCAATAGCTGGTTTCTTAGTGAAAGCATTCATGACCATTTATGAAATGCCTTTGAAAATGTTCCTGGGCAGAGGTCAGGAAATATACTGTTACACTGACCTCAGGGAAAAAATTGAAATGGCAATAGGTCTATAATCAAATGTAATTATATATACGCAACTGATCATGAACTTTCATCTTCAGGTAAATAACCTTTTCTCAGCCAGGAAGGTGAAATTGCCACATTGACTATTATCTCTTTACCTGCCTGTCTGTGTTTGCCTAATATATCTTCTAATCTGCAGCTTAATGTAAGAAAGAAATCGGGTTCAGAGAATCCATTTGCAAATGGAGAAGACACCAACTTTCCTCGTACGTACAGGTATTTATTTTAACAAACTTCAATGAGAAGGAGAACAGTATGCTTAATCACCTTCAATCAATGTCAGCCACATTACTAGTTAATGGGAGTTTATACTGCATAATATTATTTCCTTTGTGTGAACCATTTTCTGACATGTTACATTTAGTTAAATGACTTATCATAGTTTTTTTTTTTACATAAGGACAAGAAAAGGAAAAGTACATTAGTGAACTTGCACAAACTGTGATAGGGAATCAATTCTTTAATGTGATTATGGAAAGAATAAATTATAGTTTATGGAAAGTGCACATCTTTCTCTGAGCTAGAAACTGGGCAAAGGAAATTCAGCATGCAGAATGCATCACATTTTGACCTTTCAACTTTACTAGCTACTTTAGAACAGATTGCATTTTCCACAAGCTTGTCCTTATTTTGACACAATGAGTTATATTCAATGGGTCCTTTTTTCCACTAAATGAGGAATCCACGGTTGGAGGAAATAATCCTTCCACTGGAAGGAGTCTTCCAGCCCATTCCTGACCTCTAAGTCTGAAAGTCCTCAGGAGGCCAGGAAGGGGCTGCGCTGGTGTTGGGGGGGCCCCGCACCAGCACCCGGGTTACTTACACCACCATGAGTGGCCCCAACGCCTGCGAGGAGGCCTGGACACTGGTCTTCTGGCACTGCTGCAGCAGTGCTGCCTGAGGACACTAGTTGGGCTTTCCACCGGCATCCCACTGGTGCAAATCCCTGCGCCGGCATTCTGAGGGGCATTCCCAGGGCATGCAACAGGCAGCTTTCAGTCCCTGTTCGGCCTGGAACACAAGCATTGAGAACGGCATTGCTGTGACTGCTTTTTAGCAGTCACCCCATTTTTATTTTTAAAAAGCCTGTAAAAGGCTTTTTTTTTAACCTTTTGGTGGCCATGAGACGGCTTTGAAGGTGCCGCAGCAGTGCCTCAGCCACTGTCCCTGGCTGCCAAAAGGTTAGGAATGGGCTGTTCTTCTCTTAGCAGAAGTGAAACCATTGGATCAAACCCCATGAATCTCCCTGTGGAAAAATGATCATGCAGAAATATATTGGGGGGGGCTGTTACCTCAGAATGCAAAGTTCACAATTTTGCAGGCAATATCTGCAAGTAAGATGCTAGATTCCTAACCATCTGACACTTAGAGCTCTTTCCTATAGTATCCACCCACATGGATTCTGATGGAATTCTATATTCCACAATATTTGTGCGTGCGGTGGAAAAGAGACACAAAGTCTGACTTCTTATTCTGATGAGCAGTATTTATAAGACTTGGACCATTGCCCACTTTTTGGCATCCCTTAGCAAATTTTAGTAGGCATCAATCTGAATGCTAGCAATGATCACAAAAACCTCTTGCACTGTGCAAACACATTTCATCTATTATACTGAGGGAAACTGAAGATGGTTTTGCCATCAAGTGTCCAACAGGGAGATGAAGTTCTCTGACAAGTACATGCAAGTTTGCAAACATGTGCTTGTTATGTTCACAATTATCTAAACTGTACATCCATAAAACGTAATGTGTGAATTAATCTATAGTTCCTACTTTCTGATATGATTTTCAGTCTTAGTCAATTTGATAGTAATAAATAGTGCACAGGTCAAGCCCTGTTCTGAGCAATCTCTGACACTCTTTGACTCTCTCCACAGCATACACATTTCACATACACTTTTATGAGCTCTTCAGTCTTAGAGGTGAATAAAAATAAAACACACTGTTTAACATGTGAAGAGAAATGCAGGGATATTCATGGCCTGATTTTTCCTGGCCTGCAGTTCTTGATGGTCTCCTGAATTCAAGAGTTCTTCCTCCCAAGGTTTAAGAATAGACAACTTTACAAAAACAAAGTCACTGCTGAATCAATCCATATCCAGTTAATTTTTAACCTAATTCTTTAATTTAGAGAAGTTGTATGAACCTGGGAGCTATCTATCACCTTTCTATCCTGCCCTTCCTCTGTGTAACTCATGGGGGCATACATGGTTCTCCAGTTCTCTTTTATACTCACAACAAGCCATGAGCCCCAGACTCATGTGGGACCCCATTATTTATTTATTCATTTATAAAATGTATATCTCTCCTTTGTGCCCTTACAATGGCCACCAAGGCCCATGGGGGTTGGGAGGATGGCAAGGCATGGTTTGTTGGCTGCTGGGGCTGGCAACCTTCCAAGGCCTTGCAGGGGACATGCCCAGCTCAGGGGCTGTCATGGCACCCTCACTCTCAAGTGATGGGGAAAACCATGCAGTAGCTTGTGCCCATCCTGCGTCCTGCCAACCCATGGTACCCCTGGCAGGTGGACTGGTGTGTTGTATGTCCATCAGCCAGCAGGCGGGTCAGCTGATGCATGTATCTGCTGCCCTGTGCTGTGCTAAGAATCCAGCAGCTGTAGCCAATAAATCTGTGGCCATTTCAACTCCATCAATGTGTCTGTTGTCCGTTTGCCTCACCCATTTCCCTCCCCCTTGGTGCTGGGTCCACAATGCTGTGAGATAGATTAGACTGAGATAATTTGACTGTGGCGGTTCAGTGACCTTCATGACTGAATGAAACACTGATCATGAATCTTCCAAGTCTCTCTGAAGACCCAGGGATTTGAACATGAGTCCCATTTTTTCTCTGGCCAATGGGTGTTTTTTGTTGGACTTCCTTGTACTGCTCCCTCAGGCTTACAGCATAAGCTGTGACCGCTCTTGACTTGGCACATTTCTTGAAAAACCCTCCTCTTGGTGGTCATCTACTTTGTCTCCACTGCTGTTTTCACCAAGGTTTCTCTTGATGTTCCAAAGCTTCCCATTCCATTAGATTGGTCTTTTTAAAAATCCACTACTTACTTTGCATCATTTTTCTTGAGCCATCTTATCTCACTCCCCTATCATTTTGCTTCCCTTCACCCGATCCTCTTCTCATTCTGTACCTGGAGTTTATATATGGTTTAGTCTTAGCCAAACTGACAACTTTCCCTTCTCTTGTAAAAGTTGGACCACAACATTCTGACAGTAATGCTCTCTGAATTTGTGAATACTCTTGCCATTGCACCACTTCAGCCAATTAGTGGAAGAGGGTTCTCGGTCATAAGTACTATATAATATAGTTCTCTCCTGTTAATTTTCAGATTGGTTGTAGTACCATTTAGTAATTATAACAAAAAGAATTACCTAGTGAATTGCATTGGTAACTATTCATATTCTTTCTTCTCCTTTCCTTACAGTTTTGAAATGGAACCATCTGAGACAAATATATAAACTTTCCATAATTTCCTATTTTATAATATAAGAGACACCTCGAAATCACTCCACACATGGAATGTGACTAGGAACCTTTGAGGCATCCGCTTTTCAACAATGCTTTGATCCCCACTAGACCAATCGCTCCTTCAAAAGAGGGAAGTGCTACTTTCCTGCAGTGACAGAGATACTAGATAGTTGAAAATGTGTTTGGAGGTCAGTTCTTGGGAATCGTGGCAAATCTTTGAGTATGGGATGAACTTGGAAAAGCTATAGAGTGTGTATGTAGGAGCAGAGAAGAAGTTAATGCTCTATATGACCCACAGACGTCATCAGGTGGGGACAATTTGGAAATCTTACCCCACCCTTCCAATTTCTCCTTACAGGATTCTATGAGGATCTTCTGCGTATTGAACAAATTAATCACTCTCTCCTTTTTTTCCTTTTATTTGTCACTCAGTTGCTCTCAACATTACATGATTCCTGGAGCATATTTAGCCCTTATCGGGTCAAGTTCTATTTCCGAGTTTTTCTATTTTGGTTGATAAACCAAGTCCCATACATCTGCGTACCTGGGGAAACCACTGATTTGTAGAGCTTTGCCTGTGGGCGACCTGGTCTTGCTTTCATCATCATCATAATCACAGATAACCAGCTTACTATTAGATATAGTGACGTGAGTCTAATTGTTAAAGTTTCTATCCTGTAATGAGTGGGTTACCATTTGTGTTACTAGTTATCTCAGTAAACAAATGAGGGTAGATCTGGAAACCCAAGCATCCCTTTGTAAAGCTGAGTGAAAGTGCTGCTATTCATACAACCTGCTTCAGAGGAAGCCAGGTACCAGAGAGTTAAAACACTTGCTCATTGGCTTTCTCAGCTCCTATTTTAATTTGCTCTCTCTCTCTCTCTTTTTAGACAGCTCTGTGAAGGCAGCCTGGTTCGCTGCCTCACTATACTAATGAGACTCATCCATCTGCCTCTGTCATTGCCAGCCTCTCCTTTCTGCTGAAAGTCAGAGATGAACGCTCAGGACAGGTCCTTTCTAGGCTGCAGTACTTAATCATTTCTAAACACGCTAGATGGCCTCAGGCAGTGAAGGCAACAGGCATTTAACCCAGGCTTGGCAGCTATGGCTTCTGCACATTCTGGCTGTAAACCTTGATAATGAAAAGTAGCTGCGCTTTTACTCTCCACTTAACCAGATGCTCTTTGCTTCTTGGGGCAAGAGGTTAAATAGATATAAGAACCCAATGCTAGTTCGGAGGCCTTTTATTTGAAGTCCTTTTAAAAGCATTGAGGGGAACATGCTGCTCTTTTGAGCTGTATCTCTTGGGACCTCATATTTAGGCATCTGTCCACTAACTACTGGAATATTATATCAGCACCTCATCCAATGCTTCTTCCTCCACACACACATGCACGTAATAAATATCGCCATGAATGATAGTTTTCCACATAAGAATTTGATGCACAATTTTTTGCAGTAAAACTGGACGGAAGGGGCATTATTAATATTATTAGCACCAACACCAGCATATAACAATAAAGATAAAACATTTTTTTTCATTGTGGTTTCAGACCCTGATTTATTTTTCCACTCCATCTACCACTCCATATGTCTCCAGAATCTGCCTTTTTTCCCAGAGCTCATGTTGGTATAAAGCAATTGTCTGGGATGTGTAAGAATTAAGTATCCCATCATTCAGACTAGACATGCAATTAGAAGAGTTCCACTAATTTCCACTGCTGAGACCCTGTCACTTTAATTTATCCTTACTTTACAGCATTTAGGTCTTCTCTGGTTTGAGGCCAAAGGGTTTTTATATCGTTTCAGGCAATGGGAGGGGGATGCTGTGAAGGCTACAGGGAAGATGTGTTGGCTAATATATGCGTGGCTGGTTTTAAGAGTGCCCTGGAAAGGGTGCAGCGTGGAACTGTTTGTTTAATGAAACAAAAGTAGCTGTGAACAATACACACAGTTTAAAAAGTCTAGGTTACAATGCATTCATTTCTCACATTCATGCCCTCAGCCTTTTTCAAAAGAACTCAGGGTGTCATACACAGATGAGATGACCCCATTTTTCTCTTGCAGCCATGCTATGAGATATGCTAGGCTGGGAAAGAATGACTGGCTCTAGTTAACCATCAAGTTCAGCCTGAGTTTTGAACCCAGGGTCAACCTTCTAACCACTAGTTTTCTACACCAATAGAGATGTGATTAAGTTTGATGGTGCAATTCTTTGTTGGCAAATGGCCCAGATGTGTTTGCAAATGCAAGTAGACAGAAGAAGCGCGGTGCTGAAGAAAGAGGAGGTTTGTGGAACTTGGAAAGGATATTTGTGGTGTATTGTTTTTGCCTTGCTTAATTTTTAGCTAACTGTTACTTACCCAATTGTCACTGATGGCTTCATGGGACCCACAACTTCAGACATTTTTTACCCTAGGCGATTCCTTCAGGTGTGCATCATCTTCAGTTACCATCCCTGCTCCTTTTGTATCCTGGGATGGTTGTCCCTACTGTTTCAACTGCTTGCTTGTCTCTGCTACTGTTTTACTATCAGTGCATCCTACACATCAATCCGCTTTCAAACTATGCAAGCGACTATGCTGGAAGGATGCTATTCCCAACGTCCAGTTGCTCAGCGTTCATGCATTTGTGGAGGCTCAGAACTGGAAGACCTATGCCATTACATGTTGGTTTGCCCACTATATCACACTCCAAGGCAAAAATTCTTAGGGACAATCTTAGCCAAGTTAGATCATTGCACAGTAAAAGAGGAAGTTCTATTTCTCCTCTCAGACACAGAGCCAGCCACCTCACATAAAGTTGGCCTCTTTGCTCTAGCGGCAAATAAAATTCGGCTAGGCTGACCCAAAGTATTGTTAGAGATAAGAACTGAACTGTGTGTTTGTGTAAAGTGCCGTCAAGTCGCAGCCGACTTATGGCGACCCCTTTTGGGGGTTTTCATGGCAAGAGACTAACAGAGGTGGTTTGCCAGTGCCTTCCTCTGCCCAGCAACCGTGGTATTCCTTGATGGTCTCCCATCCAAAGACTAACCAGGGCTGACCCTGCTTAGCTTCTGAGATCTGATGAGATTAGGCTAGCCTGGGCCATCCAGGTCAGGGCCAGAACTGAACTACATGTCCCATTTATTAGTGGTTGACATGGTAAAATGCACGATTTTCCATTCAACAAAGCGAGCTCTATTCAGGCAAGCATTAAAAGCTTCAATTTCAAATCATGAACAGTTGTGGTTTTTGTTAGTTAAACTCTAGATTACTTCAAACGTTTTCTGTTCAATATTTTGATAGGTTTTAGTGGTTTCGAGAAACTTTTTTTCTTTTTCCTTCCTCCTCAAGTTTTAATTTGATGCTAAAGTGTAAATGTATATATAAATGTTATCAAAGTATGTTATATGAATTTATGGTGTTTTTAGTTTAATTTTTGTAATGGACTTTGGCCCTATGCAATACACTTGAACCTTGAACTTTCCTATCAGTACGTATGTTTACAAGTACACTGACAGAAATATTTATTTTATTTATTTATTTTTGATTGAATACCCCGCTCTATCTCAGCCAAAGCCATTAAAAACATCATTTACAATATGATCCATGTTACATTAACATACAAAAATATAATTTACAATTAAAACCATAATTCCATAAATTCCAACTGGGTCCCAGTTCTTTGACACACAGGTCAACAGCCACCCCGGAGGGGAACGGTCAGGATCCCCGAATCAGATCAAACAATATAAGAGAGGGGAAGGGGAAATGAGGCCAGCTATGATGGAAACCGTTGCTGCCTTCAACCATAGGCCTGGCGGAACATCTCAGTCTTTCAGGCCTTGCGAAGCTGCATCAGATGCTGCAGGACCCTGGTCTCACTGGATAGAGAGTTACATGCTGGGGCCAGGGCTGAAAACACCCTGGCCCTGGTTGAGGACAGCTGGACATTTCTTGGGCCAGGGACTTCTAGCAAGTTGTGGTTTGCTGAGCATAATGCTCTTGGGGGGGGGCATAGTGGGAGAGATGGTCCCAAAGATACAATGGTCCCAGACCGCTTAGGGCTTTAAAGGTGAATACCAATACCTTGAACCTGATCCAGTATTCCACCAGTGTGCTTTTAGCTGGGTCCCTAAAAGGACCCTCACTGCTGCATTCTGGATCAGCTGGAGTTTCTGGAGCAGTCCTAAGGGCAGCCCTATGTAGAGTTATTTACAGGAGTCTAACCTGGAGGTGAACATTGCATGGATCACTGTGGCTAGGTCTGGGCGGGAGAGGTACAGCACCAACTGCCTAACCTTGCGGAGATAGTAAAAGGTCACCTTAGCTACATCTGTGACCTGTGCCTCCATTGACAAGGAGGCATCCAGAACCACACCCAGACTCTTGATGGTGGACGTAGGTGTCAATTGCAAACCATCAAGAGCTAGATACCGGCACACCACCTCTGGCCCTCCTGGACCCAGCCACAGGACCTCCATTGTCAACTGATTTTATTTCAATTGATTCTGTTTCAGCCATTTCATCACAGCCTCCAAACACCTGGCCAGTGTGTCTGGGGTGATATCCAGCTGGCCTTCCATCAATAGGTAAAGCTGGGTGTCATCAGCATATTGATGACAACCCAGCCTGAAACTCTGGACTAGCTGGCCGAGGGGGCACATATAGATGTTAAATAACATGGTGGAGAGAATCGCTCCCTGTGGAACCCAACTCACCAAGGGGAGCCACGGTGATACCTTCTCCCCAAGTGCTACCATCTGTCCCCAACCATGGAGAAAGGAGTGCAGCCCCCGAATTCTGATGTCGGTGAGGCAGTGGTCTAGCAGATCATGACTGACTGTGTTGAAGTCTGCTGAAATATCTAATAGAATCAGCAGCACTGACATGCCTCAATCTAGCTGTTGATGGTGATCATCTGTGAGGGCAACGTCTCTGTCCCATGGCCAGGGTGGAAGCTGGACTGAAATGGATCCAGAGCTGATGTGTCCTCCAGGAAAGCCTGAAGTTGTTCAGCTGCCCTCTCAACTACCTTACCCAGGAAAGACAGATTAGACACTGGGCGGTAGTTGGCCAGATCACTAGGATCTAAAGATGGTCTTTTTAAGAGCAGACTCACCACTGCCTCCTTCAAACTCCCTGGGAGACCCCACACCGTATCCCATTGGCCTTGACCAACCAGGATGGGCACGGATCTAGGAGGCACTTGATGGGCCTCAAAGCCATCAGGATCTTGTCAAGATCGGCCAAGGAGAGCCGACTGAACTGGTCCAATATTGGACCTAAGGACAGCCAAGGGGCCTCCAGTTCACTTACTGTATCAATGTTAGTAGGTAGGCCATGGCAGAGTGACAGGATTTGATCTGCAAAACAGCTCACAAAAGCCTCACAGCTGATAGCAGAATTAGAATTTGGATGTCCCTCAGATGTAAGCAACCTAATTATAGGCTTTCATAAGTGCCCTATAAGATGTTCTTGTAGCTTTGTCGCGAACCTGCTGCCAAACTTACTCTAGCCATCTAAGCTCCTGCTTCTTACTCCAAAGCTCCACAGTATACCACGGAGCTCAGTTAGCATGGGGGCAAAGAGGGCATCAGGGAGCTATTCTGTCAATGGCTTCAGAAAGATGGCCATTCCAGTCCTCCACCAGCTCATCTAAGGAACCACCAGGGGGAATCAGATCCTGCAGATAATTCTGGAATCCAATCGGATCCAGAAGTCTCCGCAGGCGAGCGTCAATCTGCTGACTGCTTAAACAGGGAGGAGGAGGGGAAATCAACCCAGACCTTTAGGGCAAAGTGGTCTGACCATGGCACTCTGCCAATAGAGACCAGACCCACCTCGATCCCCACCCCAAAGATCAGATCCAGTGTGTGGCTCACGTGATGTGTGGGACTCAGTACAATCTGGGGGAAGCCCAGTGCCACCACGGAGGACGCAAGGTCCAAAGCCAGTGAAGATGTGGTGACATCACAACACATTAACACTAGGAGTAGAAACAAACAGCGGCAACAATAATCTTATACCTCTTCTGTTAGCTATCACTGGCCACAGTCAACAGATAAATAAAGGTCAGATAATATATGACTGGAGAGATTCAGGATCATCGGTGTATTAAAAAAAAAAACCTTTAAAAACCTCAATTGGGATGAGCTGAGCTTGTGCCAAGTATATGTTCAAACTTTTCTCCCCATAAAATTTCTTGGTCTAATTCTCACCCCCTGAAACTTTTGTAGAGAAACAACAGTATTTTTGGTTGTGTGGCTCATTAAAAAGACTACAGATTTACAATTTGATCCTAGATGTAGCTGCAATGTAAAACAGTGCTTCAATCTTAATCGTTATGCTAGGGAAGGCACATATCTCAATGACAGAGCCCCATGCTTTTCATGTCTAACGTTTTAGGCCAAACCCCTGGCATCTTCAGTTAAAGGATGGTAGGTAGCATAGTGAGGAGAAATGCCTCTGTTGATATCTTGGAGAACTGCTGAGCTGGATGGACAAATACACTGATTCATGAGATGGATCCATATCTGATTTATTTATCATATTAATAAGATCATAAGTAAGATAATAAGATAAGTAAAACTTTTTGGATACACTTTTCAAATGTGGAATTCATATTCATACATTCATCTTTCCTTGTCCATCATCCTGGAGGCTGTGAACATGGCATGGTCTCCATGAAACCATAGATGAAACTATCTCTTTTTATGGCAGTCTCCTTAGCAGCCCATCAAATTCAATACCTTCAGCAAGGAATAAAATTGAAAGTTTGTACCACAACAGTTACAGCAAAATTCCATGCAAGGTAATTGGTGCAGAGCAATCAAGCTGCATTGATTTACCTTTGGAAACCCTTCTAGCCTTCTCTAGATACCCCCTTTGTTAGCAACGCAGTGACCAGACCAGACCTTGAAGGTCCATAGGTGTTATATGTAGGTTATATATAGTCAGCTAGCAAGTGCATGCATCCATGTGCACTATGCTAGTAGTAAACTGAAATGTATTTGATATGTTTCCTTTAGTACCATCAATATAGCTGAAAAGTTAAATCACTCATTCTTCTCCACCCTCATAAGCCACTGACTTGACAAAGAAAACAAAAGTCTTTGTGGTAACCAAGTCTCACTTTGGAAAGGATAATTTTTGCCTCTTCTCCTTAGAAATAGAACAAGCTTCATGTCAGTTGTCAGTTTTTGAAAGGCAAATAATTGTTTTGAAGCGCACTCCGAGTCCACTGTAAAATCTAGCCCACTTCTACAATAACTGCCATTATTTACAATGGAAGGGAGGGGGGAAAGGATAACTTCAGATGATAATCAGCAATAATAGCAAAAGATTCTTTTTTTCAAGAATAGATTCTCCTATTGTTACTATGAGTATTTCTTGAGATAAAAAAAAAAGAGAAGGAATTATATAAGGTAACCTACATATCAGCAGGGTTGTTTCTATAGTAAGTGCTTCTTTGGGTATTCCACAAGACACACAGCTCACAGCTCTTTCAAATCAGTGGCATAATTAATACCAGAGAAAGATGTTAGCAAAGAAAAACTCGACTAGCTGTGTGTGTGTGGGAGGGGAGAAGCATATCCCAAAATGCTGTCAAAAAAAGAATATGATGTTTCAGCAGGTACACCCGAGGCCCAGAAATGTTTAGATGTTTGAGAAATATTATTCTAGCAAGAGAAGCATTTCAACAGCATACACAACACTGTCCTATCTTCATTTTGTCATTAGTTGTGAATGGGGGTAAGAAAAACCGGTTCCCAAAATGCAGCAAAGTGATTCTACTGCCCCGCATAACAGAATCTCTGCATAGGCTTGCATTGATAGTTTAATAACCAAGAGACTTAAGAAAGAAAGAGGCAAAGAGAAGCGGGAAGGAAGGAATGTGAAAGGTGACAAGAGTAAAGGAATAAAGTAGAAAAAAAGAGTAAAGTAGTAAAGGAGATCATGTAAATGAGGTGAAAGAGGACAAAAAGGAAGAGAGCTTGAAAAAAAAAGGAGTGTAGGAGGAAGTCAGGGACCAGGCTTTTTAAAAGGAAAACCTTCACTCCACAGTGTATTTCAGAGCATTTGTTGTATTCTTTTTCTTTTTTCTGCTTCCCAACAGTGTTTTCACCTGAGGATAACCCTCTTTTCAACCTCAGGGTTTTTGTGTCTTTGGCATACCAAGTGTTGATATTGTTTATAGCAATGTCATTTCTTGTGTAAAATCAGTAAGGCTGGCCAGAGAGTTCGGTGCTGCAAAGGAACTCAGGCATAGATTCTGAAACGCTAGCGAGGGTCCTCTGTCCCACCTTTCCTAAACGGCACCCCGCTCGCAAAGACTGAGGATTAATTGTTTTTGAAAGGTCGGTACAGTACAACCTTGGTGGTCTGTATACCGACTCCAAAAGATAAAGGGCCCTTATTTTGTACTTCTGAGCTCTGTACGTGCTTAAATAGAGTTACTAGTTGCCTAATGAATGTGAGCTGCAGTACTCCCTGTGGTCAGTGGGGCTGTTGTTTAATGAATTGCTTAATGTGCTTGATTACTGCTACAATGTAAAATGAGGGAAACAGCCAGGGAGATTTGAAAGTCTCACTAGAGAATATGATGAAAATGAATAGGATCAATAAGTACTTTTTTTTTTTTTTTGCCCGACTCTGAACAAACGCATCATAGGCTGTCTCGCTGGAGCTAATGTAATTCTAGGTCTTGCTCTTTTCTTTTTTAAAATAATTCACAAATCTCTCTCTCTTTTGACATTGGATTCCAGGGCTGGCTTTCCTAGAGTTATAAATGTTCCCCTGACTCCAGTCCTGGTTACTCACATGGACAGATAAATTAATTAGGAAAACTTTTATGCGAATTACTTTATGCCCTTGGCTTTCATATGTTTTTGAAGAGCAGCAGCTAATTAAAGATATGATTCATAATTACTGCCCGATAGAGGAGTTGAGTAATGGAATCAGGAACTGCTCCAAAAAGTTATCCATCATAATGGTGCTGATTGTTACATAATACAGATATAGAAATTCCAGGGTGTTTTTTTTTTTTATTACTCACTTTTGAAAAAACAATTTAAAACATGTATTGATATGTGCACCTTTTGGTTTGGGATTGGGACTGGGTGTACATTTGGGTAGGAAGGGTGCTTGAAAAGAGTTATTCAGTAATGACTTTTCAAAACTCACAAGCACTAATGTATATATTCCATTGGGTACTGTTTGTATATGACTTATTGCCTATAATTTGTCTGAAATAATGGGCTGTTTCTCACTTGATATTTCAGCACTTGATAACTGGCGGCCAAATATTTGAATTGAGTCTACTGAAAAATATTGCATTTGAGGAAATATTTGTTATTTTACCTCTGTGATGTTAGAGGTCTGTTCGTATCCCATTCAAGCATGCAAGTAAGCACTCTATGTCTTCATCGTCATATCATGAACATTCATGTGTGAATCAGCCCAAATGAGTTTTCAATACAGGATAGAATTCCACATTACCACAGGAAATGGCCACATTCATCAGGTCAACATACAAGAAGGTAGGAAACATTGCTATGCATAACTGATGGGCAGGGGTGGATATTTTACCTTTTGTGTACCCACTCACTCTCCCCAGCAACCCTCCCCTCCCCTACCAGACAACATTTTCTCTTCAACTGGGCATGCTTCCAAATTCCGAACCTGGCTGAAGAAATAAACAGTCATAAAAACCGAGGGGGGTGGGTTGGAAAATGATGGACAGGTTTTGTTACCATCTCACCCACCGATTGTCTTATGCAAATGTGTCCCCTCTGCCAGTGCTTTAGCATTATGAGATAAAAATAAGGGTTAGGAGCCCCAGGATTATGGTTAAGGTGCATTAAGCCTTGGATTGTAGTGTAAGTAGAGCTGCACTCATAAATGCTAACTTTCTCCCTTCTACTACAGCCATCTAAAGGTAAAGGTCTCCTGAGCAAACAACAGTCATTCCTGACCCATGGGGTGACATCACATCCCAACGTTTACTAGGCAGACTTTGATTTTTACGGGGTTGTTTGCCAGTGCCTTCCCCAGTCATCTTCCCTTTACCCCCAGCAAGCTGGGTACTCATTTTACCGACCTCGGAAGGATGGAAGGCTGAGTCAACCAGCTACCTGAAACCAACTTCTGTTGGGATCGAACTCAGGTCGTGAGCAGAGCTTGGACTGCACTACTGCAGCTTACCAGTCTGCGCCACGGGGCTCTTCACAGCCATCTACACATCCTGAAATTGTGCCCCGTAGGTCAGTGGACTCCTCGGAAATATTACGAGGGTGAAAGTGGGGGCTATAGTGAGAGGTAGATTCAGGAAAAATCACTTTCCCGTTCTTCTGGGGGTAAAAGATTCAGCCACAAGTGAAAAGGAAGTTTAGGATCCAAGCCTAAGTAGGGATATGCATTTGGATATTCCTGGTCCAAAAATATATCTGAAAAATACCTTATTTGCATTTTACAGATACATTCAGGTCTCCCAAATATATCCAGGATTTTTGTGGGGTCCCGAAAAGATGGGTCCCGAAAAATCCCAGAAATATTTGGGATTAACTGGGAATATCAGGAACCAGCATTTGTAGGGTCCCAGGCACAGCCGCATCACAGGGAGGCTTGGGTGATCACTTGCTGGCTAATGAGAGCTGCCAGAGGGCCCACGCACAGTGGCAGATTCTTGCAAGTGAAGGAGAGAGTCTGGAGGAATCCGCTGAAGGTGGGGCAGGGGTCACCTCTTTCCCAGCTCCCCTCTACCACTTCCTACCTACCTCCCCTCTCCCCAGCTTTGCCCTTGCAGTCTACTGTCTACACACAGTATTTGCTCCGGTGTGCTTGGGAGGATTTGGTGTTTTTGCTGTGGAATGTACTAAAACAAAAGACAGGATTGCCCATTGGGAACAATGGGAGCGGCTTGAAGGCTCATTGGATATAATGGGAGGCAGGAATGTCAAGTTGACTTGCTTGGGCTCCACAGAAATAAATTACAGCACAAGAAAAGTTGCAATTAAGATGCGGAATTGAATTTGGATGAAGGTCCCTGAGCCCAGATAGACCGCTCTGGAACTGGAATGTCAGCCCCCAGAGTAGAATGGCAGTGTCTGGAGGCAGCAGAAGTGTTCTGGGACTGAAACGGCAGGTCCTAGAGTGGAATGACGGCCCCTGGGATTGAAATCAATGTAAGGCCTTTTGTTCCACTCTAAGGTTTGTGATTACAGGTGCAGAGCACTGATTGCAATTACAAGAACCATCTTTCCACCCTTGGACCTATCATTCTAGTCCCAGAAAACTTCTGCTACTCCCAAGGGCCATCACCTGGGACCTGGCATGTCCAGTCTGTAAAGACCAGGAATTCAGGTACCTCTGCCTATACCAGGGGCGTCGAACTCAATTGTTATGAGGGCCAGATATGACATAAATGTCACTTGATCAGGCTGGGCCATGCCTCGCCAGCCCAGAAAAAGGGACAGGAGGGGGTGGCTCCCTCAGCTGGTTTGCAGGCTAGATAAGAGCTCTCAAGGGGCCAGATCTGCCCCACAGGCCTTATGTTTGATACCCCTGGCCTATACCTTTGATAGTGAAAAGCTGACACCGAGCTGAGACGGCTCAGTGCTATTTGGTGAGGCTCCAAGATTTGTACACAAAAAAGACAGAGATTTTCTGACACATTTTATGTCTAGAATTATCAAAATCTGAGATTATATTCTAAGTAATTTTAAATTGCAGATCTATGATCAAATCCGGAGGAAAATTTAGCTGTGACTTTTAGTCTTAATAAATAGGGCATTTTTCTGTTGGTTCTGTTTATTTTTAATGAACAAGCATGGCCCATGAAATCTAAGTTTTACATTTTAACTGTGAACAAAACACAATGCATACACATTCTTTCCATGTCATAACAAAACACTGTCCAGTAATTACCAGTCTTTGCAGTGGTACCTGCAGCATGTGCTATATTGGAATTCAAAAGTGATAAGTGAGCACCACTTGATGATAAGGCTAGGTTTTAAAATTGTCATCACTCAGCCTTAATCTAGGCTCACTGGTAATCTTGATCAAGACACTATAGCTTTTTAAAACCTACCTCACAGGGTTGTTTTGAGATATTTGTTTATTTACTTCATTTGTACCCTGTCTTTCTTCCCAACAAGGACTCAAAGTGAGAAAGTGGGTCCAACTATACTCTCTCTCACCCAGGGCCTACAAAAACCTGGTCTCAGGACTGTTTTTGCCCTCCCCCACCTTCCACCTGTGTTTCTGTTTCTACTGGGGCTTGGTATCAGCTGGCCGAGCTGCTTTAGGTAAGATTCTGTCAGTTTAAAGTGTTCATGGTGTTTTTAAAAAGTTTGTTCTTTGCTGGAGATGGTTTGTGTATTTTGTGTAGTATTGTATTGTTTGAGATTCTTGCCTGTTACATAGATTCAGATTCTTGGGTGTTACATAGTTTTGGACTCTTGGGTTTTACATTGGTTGGGCTTGCAATAGCATTCCTATGGGAGAGATTCTTGGGTTTTACATACTTGAGAGGATTTGTGATTGAATGCAAGAAATCCATTGGCTACATGTGGCAACCATTTCACAAACAATTCTCCACTATTAATTTATCACCTTTTAGATTGTGGTCATTTCAAGGTGCCTTACAAATAAAACACACAGTTGCATTGTAACTATAAGACCAAATTAGTATTCAAACAAACACAAACCAAAGCTTATGTGTTTGTATTGTGTATATAACCTACTTCTCTGCTCAGATAAACTTATATATTATTCTTAGGTGTTCTCCATCAATGCAATTTATGAGATCAGACCTGCTTAACTTTAGCAATACAGCTATATTATATGCCTTCACACTATTTTCTGGGCCTTCTCCCATGCCTTTCATTCAGGTGCTACAAATGAACATATCCTTGGCAGGAAACCCCCATAACATTAAGCCTAGACAAAAATAGTATCTGAATAAAGAAAAAAAAGGGTGACATCACTAAAACACCACAGGATGATTTATCATTGTTTAACAGGGGGGAAATGCAGCACCCTAAGGAAGGACAGGGTTTTTTCCAGGATGATACAAGAATTTGAGTCAAAGCTATAAAACCTAAAAGTTCCAGCCTTATGCATTCAGTACGACGTAATCTTCCTCTTATAGCAACTCCTTTCCTGGCATACCCTAGCACAATTTATCATTTATATAGCACTTTCAAGTTGCAGGGAGGAGGAAAAAGGGAAGGGGTAGAGAGTGGAGGGAAGAAAAAGGAAGGAAAGTCATTTCAGTACAGGTACATTAACAGTGACAAAGTAAGATATATTTTAACAAATTGGTCATAGGATGTAAATTCAAATTCATTGCATAAAATGCTTTAGAACATCAGAGCAAACACCCCAAGGAGTAAGAAAACATAAAATTTAATCTCTGGATTAGTTCCCAACAATGTCATATCCAACCAGTTATTTCATTCTAGGTACATAGGAGAAAAATGGAAAAGAAAGAATGGAGGAGGACAGGAGGGAAAATAAGTCATTGGGAAACATATTCACAAGGGTATGACATTCATCCAGTGTTTCTCTGACCTCACTATCCTTTTAATATTCTTTGAACAGCCCAGAATTATGTATATGTTGATGCCTGTTGTTCAGGCTGTGGGAATTTACAATTAACTTTTTTTCTAACCTGCAGCTGTCATGGCTGACCAGGTCTTTGTTATATCAGTGACTCAGAATGGTTGGCTGATGTTTCTTAATGGGTGGTAAAGCTCCTGGCAACACATCCTCCCAAATAAGACTGAAACAGTACACTTCTCTGCATTTTTCAAAGGTCTTAATCATTAATTATGCAGTAGTTGTTGATACCCTTTTCTCACTTTGCACTCATAACATGTGACACAAATTCTGCTTAGTAACAGTACATGGGTAGTCAAGAAATATCTGTGATGGCATACAGAACTGCATACTTTCCTGTTCACATCTTTTAACAGTGCTAGGAATGGAAGAGGTGGGGAGGGGCCATGGCTCAGTGGTAGGGCATCTGCTTGGCATACAGAGGGTCCCAGGTTCAATACCCAGCATCTCTAGCTAAAAGTATCAGGTGGTAGGTGATGTGAAAGACCTTGACCTGAAACCCTGGAGAGCAGTTGCCAGTCTGAGTAGACAATACTGATCTTGATTCAGTATATGGTAGCTTCATGTGTGTTCATATGGCTTGAGGAAGAAGACAGCGGTTTTGGTAAGAAACTAGTGCAAACTTATATCCCAAAAAATGGAAGGGTGTGAGATTTCTGGTCACCAGATATTTTTGAGGAAGCAGAAGGAATACATGGAGGTTTTAGCGCTGCTGTTCATATGTGGTCCGTCCAAGGTACCTAGGCATTTTGGGAACTATATTTCCTATTATGCCCAGGATTTTTTTTGTCATTTTCTTGTCATTGACCTAATAGGCAGTATGGGTCCTGTAATGTTGATGTTGGAGCAGTAGACTCTGGAGGAAAAGAAGAAGAGTTGGTTTTTATATGCCAACTTTCTCTACCACTTAAGGCAGACTCAAACCAGCTTACAACCACCTTCCATTCCTTTCCCCATAACAGACACCCTGTGAGGTAGGTGAGGCTGAGAGAGCTCTAACAGAGCTGTAACTTGCCCAAGGTCACCCAGATGGCTTCGTGTGTAGGAGTGGGGAAACAACTCCAGTTCACCAGATTAGCCTCCACCACTCTTGTGGAGGAGAGGGGAATCAAACCCAGTTCTCCAGATCAGACTCCACCTCTCCAAACCACCACTCTTAACCACTACACCAAAGAGGGAGTGATGCAGTAAGAAAGTCAGAAGCATCTAGACAGAGACTTTGCAGCTGTCCTTTCGCCATCAGTTAAGTTCTGAAGAAGGGAATAGGGTGGGATGGAGAAGGGTTTTGAGGCAACTGGTAAGTTGAAGCAATAGATTCAGAATCTGTTACGCTGCTGCTGCTGCTAATGATGATGATGAGAACACCTGGGACATCTATAAGACTTGCTGGGAGTGATTGCCTCCCCTCTTTTAAAAGGTAGGGCTTTTTTAAACAACCAAGTTGCCAAGGGCATGAGCCTTTGACAAATGGTAAATGGCAAGTGCCAAAGGGTCCTTGACCTTTTGGCTCTTAGCCTATGGCTCATGCCATAGGGCACACTGGACTATAGCAGCAGGAACACCACTGTGGGGCAGGAGCAGAAGGTAGCATGACACGTATTGGAGCCCAGCCATCCCTGTACTTCCCTACTTGGACAGACAGTACACCACCATAAGAAGAATGGGAGCTACAGACCAGAGGACTGATAGTAGAGTACAAAGTACCCAGGAGTGAACACCTGTGGATTAACAGACAGCCAAGACACTTGGACAGACTTTTAATACCTGTTGATCCTTTGTATATTTTATCATAACACTTCAGGAGGAGGGTCAAGATGTGCCACTATTGAGGTACTGGTGGGCAGAGGGAGGTATGGTGGTGGGAGAAGCACAGGCCAGTAAGGGGAAGAAGGAATTGGCAGGATGGGCCCATCCACGCTTCCAGCCTTTTTCTCAGCCAAAGGAACCCTGGCAATCTTGCTGATTACCCGGCAAGCCTAAAAGAGCTGCTTCTTAATGTCAAGTCAGTTCAAAACAAAGCAGCCCTCATTCAGGACTCAACACTGGGTGAGGAGGTTAACCTGGTGTGTATCATTGCTTGAATAGGGAAGGGTGTCCTCTCCCAGCTTTGCCACCCAGGCTTTCTTAAGCAGCGTCACCTTAGGCTTGGTACACAGGGAGAAGGGGAGCCATGGTCTATTGGCCCTCTGTGGCACTCACTAGATGCATTGTTAGCCAGAGCCCCAGTTTTCAGTGGATGTACCTGATTCTGGGGACTCGTTACAGAATAGGGATTATGTTGGTATACCACCCACCCATTGTCCAATAGTCTCCATTCCTGAGCTGACAGTAAGGTTGCGCATATCGATAAGCCCGAACTGAAAATAAAACCAAAACTGGCCATTTTGGCACTATTTGGGCTTTGGTTTTACCAAATGCCAAAACCCGGAGATCTCCCTGAAGCCAAATAGGTGATTCCCGAAAAATACAAATAAGCATTTGGCTTCTTCAGGTTTGGCTATTCGCCTTTGCTCAGAGGAGCATGCCTATTATATTGGGTGCTTTGGAACACAGGCAGGATAATGCTGCAGTTGTCTTGTTTGTGCGCTTCCTAGAGGCACCTTGTTGGCCACTATGTGAACAGACTGCTGGACTTGATGGACCTGGTCTGATCCAGCAGGGCTTTTCTTATGTTCTTCTGTAAGCTGCCTCAAGCAGGACTCTGAAGAGACAGCACAGAAATATCATAAATAAATCAGGGGCATTTTGGGGTTCAGAATTCAGAACTGGGGTATTTTGGAAAATAGTTCGGTTTGCCAAGCTCAATTCTGAATCATGCCAGTGGCAGAAAGGGGGACACCACTTGAAACTGATAAGATCTGCGGATGCAACTAGTGTTACACACCAATTAATACTACAGGGTATTTTATTGCGTCTCAGTTCATAGAGCCTGATTCAAAAACCTGATATATTGAAGAATTTTGATTTAGGAAACCTTCACCCTGTAAACAGAGGAGATGTGATTCCAACTGCAAGAGAACTTCCTATGACCTGACTTATCATGACATGCTGCAGTAAATATTTATGAATCAATGAATACTATCATTTTTGCTTTCAAAATATTCAAACTCAGAATCTCATGGAGGAAACTTCCAACCAGACAAGATGTTTGTCATTTCTTGGTTTTCAGCTAATTATACCCTTTCATGGAGAAGGCGTTATTTATTCTGCATGGGTGGGCTTTCTCCGCCATGGAATAAATATTATTTTCACAAAATTCGAAATAATATGATGCACGCCACCTACATGTCAAATATAATCGCAATATTAAACAAGATGTGCATCTAGAGAACTTTGCATCATCATTATTTTGTCACCCTCCTGAAGTCAAAGGCAACATGTCTGATGTTGATACAGATTTCTAGTGATAACATAATGGGCTTCATATATTGTAAAACTTCCATTCTCAAGATCTGTAAGTGTGCTGCATTAATGTTAAACATGACCAATGAAATCTTATATGGTTTTGTAATGTGCATATTTCCCCATTAAGGATGCTGAGATCAGTAGAGTACAGTGTCAGTTCCATTTAGTACTTAAATGTCTTGGTGTGAGTGCTCCAGATGCCTGACAGCACAGCCACATGTTCACATGACAATTTCCATCTCTGCATCCCATGCAATGAAGCAACAGAAAGCTTACGTATAAGCCATATTTGAGCAGACAAGGGTTATACCTTGGAAAGGTTCTCCTTCTCCCACTGTACACCACTGCCCCACAGGTGAATTTCCAGCTGGCAGAAGCAGCAAGAGATTGGCAAGGCTAAGGCCTGAATCCTGATCAAGCCACAGCTCACATTGCCTCCTTTTTCTACAATACACTGGGGTTCATAACACAGTTCACTCAGGACAAGCAAACACATGGGTCACCATGTTTCTACTCTGGAGCCCCCAAATTTCCTTGGTTCGGAGCAGGGGATTCATCTCCCCACTCTTGATGGGGTACAACTAGTACCAGCTTTCACCATCAAGAGTCTGGGTGACTTTGGATGCCTCACTTTTGTTGGAGGCCCAGGTAGCAGATACAGCTAGGATGGCCTCCTACCTGTCCCGTGCTGACCTGGCCACAGTGATCCATGAAATGGCCACCTCTACACTGGACTACTGTAACTCACTCTATGCAGGGAAGCCCTTGAGGTTGCTCCAGAAACTGCAACTGGTCCAGAATGTGGCAGTGCCGGTCCTGATGGGGACCCCGTGGAGGGCAACCTGTGCTCCGCCACCTGCACTGGCTCCAGATTTAGTACCAGATCAGGTTCACGGTTTTGGTACGTACCTTCAAAGCCCTAAATGGTCTGGGCCCTTTGTAACTGCAGGACTGCCTCTTTCAATATACCTTCCAGAGAGCTTTATGCTCCTCAGAAAACAACTTGCTAGTGGTACCTGACACCAGAACTATCTATCAGTTCTCGGCTCTGGCTCCAGCCTGGTGGAACTCTCTGTCTAATTAAATCCCTGGGCACTGAGGGACTTAGCTCAGTCCACAAGGCCTGTAAGATGGAGATGTTCCACCAGGCTGGAGCAGCAACAGTTTAGTAGATCAGCTAGCCTCCCTCCCTTCAGAATGCCAAAAGTTAAATTAGTGATTATAGTTTTAATTCTATGTTTTTAAATTTATTATATATTGTATTCTGTATGCATTATCTGTTGGAAGCCACACTGAGCCTGACTTGGTTGGGAAAGGGCAGGGCATAAATTAAATTAAATTAAAAATAATGGAACACAAAGTGGCAAACATACAGGAACTGAGATGTCTCCTGGACTGAATGGGGTTTCCCCTAAATGGACACGTCTGTTGCTTGAGGGTGTTGTTGGACCGGGGGTCTGGCTGGGTAACAGGTGGGGTAACAGGTGTTGACAGTTGCCAGGAGCACTTTTCACTAGCTTCAGCTGTGGCAAAAAATATCTTACCACTAAGGTGCATGCCCTGATAATATCTAAATTAGACTGCTGCATTGTACATGGGGCTGCCCTTGAAAAATGTTGGTAAGCTGCCATTGGCATAGAACGGTGCTGCCAGAATGCTGGCTGCGGTGGTTTATAGAGACCACATCATAAAAACATAAGAAAGGCCCTGCTGGATCAGACAAAGGCCCATCAGGTCCAGCAGTCTGTTCACACAGTGGCCAACCAGGTTCCTCTAGGAAGCTGCTAACAAGACGAGTGCAGCAGCACCATCCTGCCTGTGTTCCACCGCACCCAAAATAATAGGCATGCTCCTCTGATACTAGAGAGAATAGGTATGCAGCATGACTAATATCCATTCTAACTAACAGCCATGAATACATCACTCCACACATCACTCCACACTTGTTCCCTCTATACTCAGTTTGCTTTCAGTCCCAAATCAAGGCACTAGTATTGATGTTCAAAGCCCTACAGGGCTTGACCCAGCATAGTTTAAGGACCATTCTCTTCAAAGGCCCTGTTTCAAGTCCATCTGCCATACAAGGTTAAGTGTGTGGAAACCAAAGAACAGGCCTTCTCAGTCATGGCACCAAGATTATGGAATTCCTTCCCCGGGGAGATTCATTTGTCCTACTCTATCACTGTCTTCCACCAAGGAGTCAAGACTTTTTAAAAAAATATATTTTATTAAATTTTCAATATATATAAACAAACATACAACCACACTTACATTCATACAGTTTATACTCCTTCAGGGAGTCTATTTCATCTTACATCTCAAAAGTCTTCTACATTATCTTCGTGATTTATATAATAAATTCCATCTATTTAAATTGAGTTTTATGTAGTCTTAGTTTTACTTCTAACAATCAATCCCTTTTGTTGTACATAATCTAAATATCCTTCCCATTTTCGTTGAAAATCATTAGTTGTCTTCTGTTTCATCAAACTGGTCAGCTTGGCCATCACCCCAAATTCATCCATTTTCTGTTGCCACCTTTCCACGTCTGGCACATCTTCCTGTTTCCACAATGATGCCAGTACCAATCTGGCCGCCATTGTCATATAACCAAATAGTTCTTCAGCATTTCTGTCCAAATTATCAGGTTCAATTCCTAATAACATGATCTCTGGGTTCAATGGAAATCTAATTTCTAAAACTTTCTGCATTTCTTGATGGATTTGTATCCAAAATTTCTTAAGTTTCTTGCATGTCCACCACATATGAAAATATGTTCCATCTGTATCTTTGCATTTCCAACAGCTGGTATCATATGAGTCATCCATTTTCTTAATATCCATTGGTGTGAGTCAAGACTTTTCTGTTTTGTTAAAAACTGCTTTCCACCTTGGGGACCTTGATCTGGGTGAAAAGGGGGCATTAAAAATTAAATACATAAATAATACAGAGAGTTCACAGGAGATCTCCCACCCATACGCAATCCAGCCCCACACCTGCTTACCTTCAGTAACACATTGTGGATTTATTACATTTTTAATTCATCTTTTCTCCAGGAGGCTCAGGCTGGCCCACATGGGTCTCCCTCCTCTATTTTATCCTCACAACTTGTGTGAGGTAGGCTTTGCAGAAAACGAATGGCTGGCCCAAGGTCACCTGGTATGTTTCATGTTGAGCAGGCATTTCAGCCTGGTGTCCTCTTGTCTACTCTGACCACCACACCTCCTATTTTTCCTAAGCCTGCAGACCATATTTGGGGCCGGAAATGAAAATCCCCCCCAAATAGGTAACAAGATGCAATCCAGTAGGTAGGGTTGCCAGGTCCCTCTTTGCAACTGGTGGGAGGTTTCTGGGGTGGGGCCTGAGGAGGGCAGGGTTTGGAGAGGGGAGAGACTTCAATGCCGTACAGTACAATGGCCAAAGCAGCCATTTCCTCCAGGTGAAGTAATCTCTATCAGCTGGAGATTAGTTGTAATAGCAGGAGATCTCCAGGTAGTACCTGGAGGTTGGCAACTCTACAAGTAGGGGATGGTCACCTGAAAGAGATGACAGCATGTTCTTGTTGCCTCCCACTTAGATTATATTAATATTTTGTTTGTGTGTCTCCTGTACTCATATCATTCTTCTCATATATGTTTTCTATTTAGTTTTGCTTTGCCATCCCTCCTTCCTTGCTTACCCCTTGGCCCATTCATTCCTATTGTATTATGTACACTGACTCCCTCTTCAAGTCAAAATCCATTATACAGTCATCCTTTTTCCACTTTCTCTTCTGCTGTAATCAAACATTCACATAAACTGCAAGAAAAGCTCAAATATGTTTTATGCTTCATATATCAAAACACCTTTCTTAACCTCTTCTGCTGTAACTTACCTTCATTCTTTTCCTCTGGTTGCCTCTTATGCTTTTAAAACCCTACCACTTGAGATTAACCTTGCTGCTTTCCTTGCTTTCTTTTTCATAACTTCTGAAGATTTCGACATGGTATTATGGTTGTAAAGCTTTTAATGCTGAGAGGCTGAACTATCATGTGTGTGCAGGCTTGGAGCTGCTCAAAGAGGTTTGTAGTCTAGCTTCTGAGAGGGAAGGGGATTTTTTTTTCAGTTTTATTGCAATTAATACTTCTCACAACAATAGTTAAAATGCCATTGAGTTCACCTTCCAAAGCTGCCATTTTCTCCAAGGGAACTGATTTCTATTATCTGGAAATCAGTTTTTAATTCCAGGAGATTTCCAGCCACTACCTGGAGGTTGGCAACACTACTTCTGAGAGAGAGCAAATGTAGAACAAAGTTGCCTTATTTTGCTCTCTTCTTCTCACCTGGCTTGATTCCTGCAGTCTCAGGATTTCAACAGCCACTAGAAGATTACACAATCACTTATTTTAACCCTTTCTTTACTAGAAATGATAGCAACTGGGCTCCTTATCAAGAAAGCACATGCTCTGTTTTCAAATCCTCCCTCTTACACTTCCTTGAATATTTGCCTTTTCTTCTTTTAATGCATGAATGGTGAGTGGAAAGAATCTTTTTCCATGGATCCAAGATGACTCAATGGACCTGGTCTTGGGATTCAGGGAAGCTAAGGACTGGAACAAGGAGGTCAAAAAAAGTGTGCTTCAGACAGTGGCTTTAGGATGAGGAAGCTAGGGAGAAGGTTGAGAAGAAAGAGTCCTGAGTAGTAGGGCAGAGGACACTGTGTGAAAGGAGAAATGTGACAGGAGAAAGGAGACCTTGCAGTGTGCAACCAAGACAGGGTGACTGCAGGCAGGAATCAGAAGATTTAATGATTGAATAGAATCAATAGGACCTGACAGGAGGAGCCAAGAAGAAAGTAGGACTTAAACAAAACTACACTTAGGCTCTAGAGACAGGAGGGGCCATCATTATTGTCAAAGGAGCAAAGGCAGAATTGGCTGGGTTAGTCTAGAATCTAAACTCTGATGGGAGAATCCATCCAGTTGAAGCTTCTCCTGTCATTGCAGTGGTAGTGTCCAGCAGGCCTGAGGGGGCACCAAGGGTCAAAAAGCATTGGGTGGTAGCGTAGGACTGAATTTCACAAATTGGTTTAAACCAGCAGGTTCCCAAACTGTGCTCCAAGGAGCACTTGGTGCTCCGCGAAACATCTCCTAGTGCTCTGTGAAGAGATTGGAAAGAAAAACACTACTGTCATTCACTTTAGTATATAGGTGCTAGGAGAAAATTTGGGAACCTCTGGTTTAAACTAACCAGTCAGTTTGAGGGCTGCAGGTTTTTAGTACCCTTTACTGCTATTTTCTCTTAGGTCCAAAATTACCATAAGGCTCTAACTGCCTGTTTATTCTGCTTCTCTTGCTACTTTATTCAGTCCCACTTTACATGCATATACACAACTTCTCTCTCTCTCTCTCTCTCTCAGCCTGTATTTTTTTAAATTGTACAGTATCTATTATCAATAGTTCCTTCATATATGAATTTGCTAATTGTGAGTTACAATTGCCCTGACCTGGATAGTCCAGGCTAGCCTGGTCTCATCAGGTCTTGGAAGCTAAGCAGCATTGGGCCTGGTCAGTATTTGGATGGGAGACCACCAAGGAATACCAGGGTTGCTACGCAGAGGCAGGCAATGGCAAACCACCTCTGAAGTCTCTTGCCTTGAAAACCGCAACAGGGGTCGCCATAAGTCAGCTGTGACTTGACGGCAACAACAACAACAAATAGGACAACTATAATCTTCCTCAACCTTCTTTGGGATACACTGGGATGCAGTGAGCAGAGGCTGTCTCTGTAGTGGGAATTCATAGGGTTGTGGTCTCCAGCTTGGGAAATCCATGGAGATTTGAGGGTGATGCTTTGGGAGGACAAAGTTTGGGGAGGGGAGGGAGCTCAGCAGATATGTGATTCCATAGAGTCTGCTCTCCAAAGTGGCCATTTCTTCCAGGAGAGCTGATTTCTGTAGTCTGAAGATTACTTATAATTCCAGGAGAACTTGAGGCCCCATCTGGAGGTTTATAACACTACTGCAGAATATTTCTAGCCCTACCTGCACACACATACACTAAGCCTTCTGCTAATGCAAGGGCATCTTTGGATCCACCCTTTTTTCTCTTGTTTGCAAAGTAGAGAGAAAACAACTTAAAGTTATTGACAATTGTAGGAATGAGAGCTGAAATTTACAAATTTGGTTCAAAATCACAGGAAGTATTTGCCAAGAAAAGCAATTTTTAAGGGGAAAAACCCTAATCTGTTACAGTTGCCTTTAATTGTAACATCCCTCTTTTAACAGTAGAGGAACTGCTCAGAAAGCTACCTGGAAAGGTAAAGAAGAACTAGTCTAATCTGAATCAAGAAATACCAAGACAAATTGAGATGGACTCTTTCTTTGTGTGTGTATATGCAGTTTCCTTTCTTACAGGAAACACGATGCCTCCAATTTCCCTGATTACTAGTTTCGGTGTCAGTCTTATCGAGGCAATGATAGGTTCTCTACAAATGTTCTCTTAATGTTATTTCCCTAACAAAAGTACAAGGTGACCCACAGGGCTTGAAGATATTATGTAAAAAGAAAAAGAAAAAATCTTATCACATTTTTTTTCCTGCAGTCATTGCATACCAAACTAGCTTTCGGTTTAAATTAATATAACTGAGCATCCTCCATCAAAAGCAAGAGGGTCTAAGATGTGCGCTTATAACATTGTGTGGTTCGGGCCTGGTATGTTTTATATTGGAATGAGGCATCCCTTTTGCAAATCCATCATTTGTCAGTAAGGGGCAATATGGCAAAGACAGGGCCAATGCAGGACTGCCCCAGATTCAAACCGGGTGTGTGAAATCCAGTTTTAGGAGCAAATGAGGCAGAATACTGATGAACTTTCTCCATACGTCCCCAGAGTCTGTCCCTATGCATTTCTTTTCCCATAGCCAGTCCAATATCAGAACACATAAACACCTAAAGCTGCCTTATCCTGAATCAGACTCTTGGTCCATCAAAGTCAGTAGTGTATACTCAAACCAACGGCAGCTCTCAAGGGTCTCATGAAGAGGTCTTTCACAGCATCTACTTGCCTGGTACCTTTAACTGGAGATGCCAGAGATTGAACCTGGGACCTTCTGCATGCCAAGAAGATGCTCTACCACTGAGCCACAGCCCCTCCCAAGAAACAAGCCGTACTGGGAGAAAATTATCTGGACAGAGAGGCTGGAGACAGATAAACAACAGATACGGATGGAGTTCAGACCCCCTGTCTCCCCCACCATTCATGTACTACTTTTGCTTGTTAAGTTGTCCCTGCTTTATATGTGAATGGAGCATGTTTACATTTTAAAAAATGGGTCTAACATCACCAAGTTAATCTTGGCCCTAAGAAGATCATCCACTTCCTTTTGAAAGAAGTAACAAACCAGTAATGCCATTACAGCAATTAGGAGGAAACAATTCTTTTTTATTGCATGTGCCTGTGACCAACTTTGGCTTTTTTATGCCATCTACCTGTAAGGTTTGCACTGCGTATCACTGCTCTGTAAAGGAAGGAATGATGGCTATCAAGATTTCATTATCATCTTTAGTTGGGGACCTGTTGGTGCTGATATTTATTCTTGTATTGTTTTCCCTTCATCTCATAAACAAGTAACCCTACTATCTCATAAATATACTCTTACTGTAAATAAACAGCACACTAGCAGCTAAAAATTCTGCATGACAGCTTGCAGTGAAGTGTCAGGGTATTTTTCATGTCAATATGGAGATGGAAAACCTGTCAGCAGGAACACAATTCATGGAAAAAGAGATGACTTATCTACATCTTGACCTTTTTAATTTTAGATCTACATTTTGATTTTCAGTTACACATTGACATTTTTAATGTAGTGTGTGTTCAATAGATATTGTTGCAAACAGGTGTATATTACACACAAGGCATGTTCAGTAGCATATGGCAAAGCATCATTTGCACCCTGGACTCATTTGAATAGGTCACTTGGCAAATGAGGTCATTCAAGCCACAGTTTTACCAGGCATGTTCTCCTAAACATTTGCTTCAGTTTCCCCTTTTATTTACTCTAGATTATCTATTGTTAGTGGCAACATCAACAACAGTTCTCAAACATAAAATACCCCTGAAAATTGGTACCATGAGTATTAGTATCAGAATAATTCAGGGCAATCGATATTTCCAGTTATGCAAATACAAAGCTGACCTCTAACACAGCCAGCAAAAATGAGTACACTTTTAAGGACATATGGGGAGGGGAAAGGATTGGTTATAACTAGGGGTGTACATATGTTGTTGGGTTTTTTACCAGTATAGAGAAAAGGTGGCAATAAAGGAAGCTGAATAAGTGGATCCCAAATAATGCCAATTTTTGTTTTGCATTATTTGGGCCACTTTGGCCCTGCTGCCATTTCCCCCCTTCTCCCTCCCTCACTCCCCCTTACTTACCTGCCTCTGAATCTACTCCACACCACCTCCTGAGAATCAAGGTGGTGTAGGGTTGCCAACCTTGGATTTGCTGCTCTCTGATGCACATTAAGGATTGCCGGCTCCTCTTCATTCCAATGGGTGGAGGGGGGGAACCCCTTCCAGACCCCATAACTCGGGTCGCCCTGACCCAAACTGCACCAAACTTGGGGGTTCTTGCAAGAAGGGTCCCCTCAAGCTACACTGAAGGTTTGGGACCTTTAACTCCAAAAATGTCCCCCCGGAGCCGCAGAAAGCCGTGAATGTGCATAAATGGCATTATTTGGCCGAATGTTTTCACAAACGCCGGATTTCATGCCGAATTCCATGGATCCGAATAGGGGGAGTTCGGACATCGGCATTTCCTGAATAAAAATGTGCTGAATTTTGCCGAATCCGAATTTTACCGAATTTTTTTTTCAACAGCCCTAAAAGGCACCCCTGCATTGATTTTACCTTCATGGCACTATAAACTTGCTTAGGCACCAGTAGGGATGGTTTCCAGTTTCTCATCCCTGCACTTTTAACTTGAACATCTCAGTTCACATTTTGCTTCCCTCTTGTGCACGTTGAATCTGTCATGCAATATTTTTACACCCTGTTCCGTTCCCTTGAACCAGATTTCTCCTCGAATGGTTGCCCATCCTTCAGCACAGTCTGCACATCATCATTAAATCAGCAATATATATATATATATATATATATATATATATATATATATATATATATATATATATATATAGGCAAATATGTGCTTATGGAGAGCCAGTGTGGTGTAGTGTTTAAGAGCGGTGGTTTGGAGCGGTGGAGTCTGATCTGGAGAACCAGGTTTGATTCCCCACTCCTCCACATGAGTGGCAGAGGCTAATCTGGTGAACTGGATTTGTTTCTCCACTCCTACACATGAAGCCAGCTGGGTGACTTTGAGCAAGTCATGCTCTCTCAGCCTCACCCACCTCACAGGGTGTCTGTTGTGGGGAGGGGAAGGGAAGGTGCTTGTAAGCCGGTTTGAGTCTCCCTTAAATGGTAGAGAAAGTCGGCATATAAAAACCAACTCTTCTTCTTCTATAAAGGCCACCGGAGATGCATGCACAAAATAAATGAATCTACAGTATCAAGAACAAAAAGCAGAAAATGGAAGCAATGGACAAGAATAGAAAAAGAACTAAGGAACATTCACTTATCCCTAGTTGCCTTGAATGGATTCACTTATCCCTAGTCGACTTTCATCCTAGGTGCCCAGGCAAGTGCTGACTTCTGATGCTAATGTCTCAAATATACATACATTCATACATTCATACATACATACATACATACATACATACATACATACATACATACATACATACAGGGGGGGTATGTAATTAACATAGCCAGAGTGCCGTGGTCCTTCTGGTCCTGCCTCCCCCTCGAAATTTGGCTCTATTTATTTACAAGAAAATAAAGAGGACCCTTCTGGAAAGAAGCCTGGTGCGGCTGCTGCTCCATTGCCATAGCACAGAAGCTTTAAATCTTTTATATCTCCCATACCTCCGGGGGCTGGTGTTGGATGGTATCGAGCCTGGGCCAATAAATAATTTATGCTAAGTAGCAATTTAGTTGTTTGGCTTGAGGTAAAGAAATCCAAGAAATTCATAAATAAAGTTCCCTTTTTTTTCTTGGTTCCAAAGTTAATTTATGTTACTCTGCAATTAACTAACATAAAGGTGGGGGAAAATATGACAAGCCTAAGGTAACAAGTAAGGCTCATAAATCTGCCATCCCTTAACTTGTGGGGCTTTAGTA
Source organism: Euleptes europaea (assembly GCF_029931775.1). Taxonomy (NCBI): domain Eukaryota; kingdom Metazoa; phylum Chordata; class Lepidosauria; order Squamata; family Sphaerodactylidae; genus Euleptes; species Euleptes europaea. The sequence goes on from NC_079321.1 coordinate 58,747,230, forward strand.
ATAGTTGGTGGGTGTGTTATCAAGTACAAAGTTTTTGCTTGATCCAATTCATCCTGCTTTGTTTCCAAATTAAAAAGCGAGAGAAAGTATGTACAGTAACTGATTTCTAACAGTTCCCCATTTATCATAACAAGTACAAAACCCAACACTTTTGTTTGGTTGGTTGATTAGTAATTTTCTGTTGATAATACTAGCCCATAGTAACTGAGGATGTATGGGTGTGCTACCCAGAAAATCCCCAGAGCAATGGGCAAGGTAATATGGGAATAAAGATAATTGGTTAGTTCAAAATATTTGTAATAAGTTCCCTGCTTCTCCAAGCTATGCATATGCTTGATGTCACAAATACATCTACAGTGTGTTTGTTGTTATTGTTGTTGTTTTTAAAAAGCTTCCTAACCTCACTGTTATCAGGCATTTAAAATGCATTTCCTTAACATACTCAATATTTCACATTATCTCAGGAAACCTTACATAACCATCTAAGCCTGGCTATTTAGAAGGAGACTAGAAAGGAAGAAAGCAGGCAATGATATATGGGGCTGAATGTAGTGAATGGGACTTTGCTCCCTACCCCTGACTGAGGTTCATGGTGCCAGATTTATGGGAGACCAAAGAATAGTTCTCGGCATGATTTGGGGGGTCTGCAACGGAAAAAGAGAAAATCACCCTTCTTTCTCCATCAACATAGGTGTCCTCAGGACTATCCATGGCTACTAGTCAAAATGAATACTAGTCATGATGCATACCGATTCTCTCTAGTATCAGAGGATCATACCTATTATATTAGGTGCTGTGGAACCTAACAGCCAGAATGCTGCTGCAGTCATCTTGTTTGTGGGCTTCCTAGAGGCACCTGGTTGGCCATTGTGTGAACAGACTGCTGGACTTGACGGACCTTGGTCTGATCCAGCATGGCTTTTTTATGTTCTTCAGTCCAGGTGCAAAATGACTATTGGAAACAGCCCAGTTTCTTCATGCCCATTGCTGGGATTGTGGCAAACAGTGTACCAAAAAGACCAATTCAGCATGCTACAGCAGTGCCAAAGGCAAATATAGGTACATTTCATATGGGCTCTTTAACCTGCTTTGCCTTGCAAATGCAAACAGATTAAAAAAGGTTCCACGCTCCTTAGGGATAAAATCTAACCTGTCCTTCCCACTCACGCACCCCAAATTGGAGCAAAACAGGTTTTGGAAAACCTAGATTAAGACTTCATTAACTGCAAGAGGACATCATTTTACCCTTAAAGTGTGTGAAGCCTTTTTAAAAAATCCGTATGCCTTCAGAAGCCAAAGTGGGTTAAAGAAAGGGACCTTAGGAGTTGACAGAAGAAAAACAGTAAGTGTAAGAGTATCATTGACTTGAAACAGGCAAGTGACTCATTTGCTCAAACACCTGCAGGGAACCAACCATTTGGTGTGTTGTGACTGTGCAAACTTGGATGAATCCACTTTGCATGATAAGATTGTGTTCTTTCACTTGTCTGCCCTCTGCCACCTCCAAATTTAAAAGACATATAGTTGGAGAGGGGAAAAGCAGCTTGAGTTTTGATCTGAGATTATTACTTAGGTGTCTCTGAGCATTCAGCTCTGCCCATAAACCCAGCTAGTCTTGCAGTCATTCCTTGCAATCATTCCTTGAATGGATGCTGCTGACTATGCAGATGCAAAAAAAAAAAAAAGGGGGAGTGCAATCTAGTATTGGCTATTTCAGGAATGCCTCGGACTGCACAGGGGCAAAGAGGGGATGAGCTATAAGCAATTCCATGCTGTATACAAGTTGGTCAATTTAATGACCCAACTGATTACGACCCCGAGGGATACAGCCTCTTCTCTGGTAATGAGATGATTTAATTTCTTGGAAAAAGCAGCCACAATGACCAACTTGGAAAGCAGCTTTGCACACTGCTATGTACCAGAGAAACTGTACCAGGGAATATGAAAGCTATCTGATCACAAGCTGACCTCACACGTAATTGAGGGCAGATCCTGTATCTGAGTTGTTAGAAATACCTCCTTGTCCTTTTGTTATGGATAGTTTCAGATTGCTGAGGTGGTCTTTGGAAGTGTGAGGGCCATCTCCTGTGCTCTGGACCCATGACCATCATGGCTTTTAAAATCTTGCCAGGAAAAGGTATTGAAGAAGAAGAAGTGTTGGTTTCTATATGCCGACTTTCTCTACCACTTAAGGAAGAATCAAACCGGCTTACAATCACTTTCGCTTCTCCTCCTTACAACAGACCTCCTGTGAAGTAGGTGGGGCTGAGAGAGCTCTATGAGCTGTGACTAGCCCAAAGTCACCCAGCTGGCTTCATGTGTAGGAGTGGGGAAACAAATCCTGTTCACCAGATTAGTGTTCACCACTCATGTGGAGGAGTGGGGAATCAAACCCAGTTCTCCAGATCAGAGTCCACTGCTCCAAACCACCACTGCAGCCATTAGTGAAAATCATCAACTCCTCCCTGGTTATTTTATCTTTAGTTTTAGCTGGGGATATTTTAGTTATTATTGTAAGCCATCTTGAACCAAGAGTAAAAGCAGGATATAAATGTTTTAATTTAAAAAATTGAGGAAGTTCTAACAAGGTATCACCTATTTCACAGACTGCCTAAAAGTCTGTTGTACAATGGCAATCAGATATGTTACTGCTTCTTCATACTTTTGAAGGACAATATCTGTGGGAAAGAATGAAAGGTATTGCTGGGATGTATTTCTGTAGAAGGATAAAATATGAAAATGGAATTCTACATCTTGAGCTAAAACTGAAACCCACGCTATAAGATCCTTGATGGGAACTCCCACCTTCTGTTTTAAAACTCAAAGCAGCCTTGAAGTGAGGGAGTAGAAGAGTACAGCAGTGCTGGGGAAGGATTTTTTAACCCATGCTACTCATGCAGTAAAATTCTCCCCAAAGCTGTCCCATAGGAGAACAACTCAAGTTCTGTATGAAGATGATTGTTTCAGGCAGGTAACTGTGTTGGTCTGCAGTAGAAGAGCAGGAGATTCCAGTAGCACTTTAAAGGCCAACATGTTTATGGGTATAAGCTTTGTCCAATGCCTTATACCAGGTCTGCCTACTAATTCATCAAGCTCAATATTGAAAATACTCTGACTGGCTGTAGGTCTCCAGGTTCATAGGCAGAGAAGGGCCTTTCCTTACCTGCTTATTCTGAAGGACTTCAATGCAAGACTGGACCTGGACCTGCATGGTGGTGGTGGGAAGTGCCGTCAAGTCACGGCTGACTTATAGCAACCCTATAGAGTTTTCAATGCAAAAGATATTTGGAGGTGCCAACATTGCCTTCCTCTGTGAGGGCTGAGGGAGTTCTGAGAGAACTGTGATTGGCCCAAGGTCACCCAGCAGGTTTCATGTGGGAGGAGTGGGGAATGTGTGTGTGTTAAGTGCTGTCAAGTCACTTCCGACTCACAGCGACCCTATGAATGAAAGTCCTCCAAAATGTCCTATCTTTGACAGCCTTGCTCAGATCTTGCAAATTGAAGGCTGTGGCTTCCTTTATTGAGTCAATCCGTCTCTTGTTGGGTCTTCCTCTTTTCCTGCTGCCCTCAACTTTTCCTAGCATGACTGTCTTTTCCAGTGACTCTTGTCGTCTCATGACGTGACCAAAATATGATAGCCTCAGTTTAGTCATTTTAGCTTCTAGGGTCAGTTCAGGCTTGATTTGATCTATAACCCACTGATTTGTTTTTTTGGCAGTCCACGGAATCCGTAACACTCTCCTCCAACACCACATTAATACAAACCATATATTCTACTCCTTATTCACTGCCCCTCCTGAAAGGATGTATGTATGGGGCAAACATAGCTTCAGGGATATGGGATTTAAATCAGGAAAGTGGTATATCACAAAAGGTTAGTAAATCTCTCCACCAGCATCACTGTCCTGGTCCCCATGGCTCTTTTGATTGTTTTTTTAAAAAACATAGGTGATCCATTGGATTGACCATCATATTGTTTAGTTTTGCCCTGACATAAACATTTGCTACAGAAGATATGGTTTTCCATTAACTGCACTGACATTGTTTACATTTTCCAAAAGAAATAGAGGGGAAAGAAAGATTACTCCGTATAAGTCATTAATTGTGATTTCCTTCATTAAACTATCTCACTGCCTTAGAATAAAGATTTATGTTCTTAGGTATAAATCTAAGTTCTATTTATTCTAAGAATGGAGTAGATTGGCTATTTACAGTAATGGAACTTGGCTGGGTTAGAGTTTCGGCTAGTTCTGGCACAAATGACATCCTCTTCATATCTCTATTTATGATATATAAGTTACTTGCCATTAAATTATAGTAATACACCCACAAGCTTGCAAATGGCTTTTTAAGGGGCATTAAAATAAACTTTTTTAGTGTCTTCCTTTCTTTCTTGAGAGAAAAAATATCCAGTTTATATATTAGTCACAGTTTGGAAGTAGGCACTCGATCAACCTAGAAATGTTGCATTTATCAGTGCCTACATTGCGTCTTCACAATCTAGTTCAGCATCCCAGCTTCCTTGAGCCACGAGGAAAGGTGGAATATACATATTTTAAGTAGTACACAATTATGCATTTTTGATACCCATCCCACCACCCACTTGGTTTACTGCACTTGGGGAGCCCCTCTTTAAGAAAGTGTGGGTGCACCTTGGGTGCACCTCCTCCTGATTGGCTCAGGGGTCTTTTACAAACATGACTTAATCTCATCTTCTATCCCTCTAAGTATAGGAGGCAAATACGCCCACGCCTACCCAAGGCATGCTGGGAAGCATGGATATGTGGACTGGTGGGCTCCAGGATGCCATAACTTAGCCTATACATGTGTATGTCAGGGATTGGGAATAGTGAAAAAGTGCTCCTGAAACGGTTTTTTAGTACTAAGGATAAAGGAAACAAGTAAATAACTGTAATTTATTTATTGAAATATACATGCCTTTGCCTTAATGCTTGTATTCAATTCCTATTTTTAAAGGTATTTAGCACTTTTTAGAAAAGGGGGGGGGAGAAAATTGCCTGCAATTTGCCAGCAATTTGAAAACAATCAATTTAGAGTCTTTCCTTTCAGGATGCAAAGGGAAGAAATGGCATTTTCCTCCCTACCATTTTCACTCATGCAGAGTACTGTGTGTTGCAAACAATTCCTGCTGAAATCAATGCCCTGTAAGAACTTCAAGAAGCTTGCAAGCTTCAGACTCGTTTTGCAGTGAAGTGATTCAGGACAGCTCAGGCTAAAGCGCTTCCCCTCGTTCATTCCTCTTTCTGACCATCTAAAAGGAATCAAACCATCAGTCAAAGAGGTCAGGTTATTCAAAGCAATCACTCCCTGGGATGAATACTGGGCCTGAAAGAGTCTTTGTGTTGCTAGCACTGCTGTCTTCTGCACTTGTGGTAACATTTCATGCTGTCTTGCTGAGGTTTTCTTTATGACAAAACGCAGAGTTTTGATCTTCATAATAACAATCCTGTCCTGACATCCTCACTTGTAGTTTTACTTTGGTGGAAAGCAGTTGCCTGAATAGTATGGGATGTCACTATCTTCTGTGCAAATGAGTATATATTTGGATGTATTTTGCTGTATACTTGCCAAATATTCCTAGTTTTAATTTTTAGGTTCAGAATAGCTATTTTGATACAGTGCTCTTGACAAAATCTTGATTTATGTGGCTGGGCAGCATGATTTGGCACCATGATTTTTCCTGGCTTCTACTTCTTTCTCCGTTATAAATTAATCAAATAAGTGATTCCAGCCAATCAGAGATCACATCATGGATGGGATAACACATCACTACATAGTCCATCAAATCTGGACATGTGATAATGTCATAAAGGATAAATGGGGGCAACTGGGAGTGACTAAAATGTCTTCTGGATCACATGGGGAACTGGGTGGTACCACAATCTCATCTAGCCAGTTTGATGTGGCATGTGATGGTATAACTGATGACCACTGAAGGCAGTTGAGAGTGAGAGAAAGTAAGGGCAATATCATCTGGTAGATCAATATTTTGTGCAAGAAATAAAAAAATAATCAAAACAGGAAGACAGAACAGGAAGTCAGCATGTAAAAACCAACTCCTCCTCCTCCTCTTCCTCCTCCTCCTCCTCCTCCTCTTCTTCATCTCTTTACAAACAAAATGGGTGACAATGCTCCAACGAATTTGACTAAGCATTCTGAAATAACTGCATAGTTGAATGTCTATAGTTTTCTTGCTGAGAGGAACATGCATTTTATGTATTAATTATTATGCTGTTAGCCACCATGAGCCCTGCCTTGGCCAGGGATTGAGGGTGAGGTAAAAATCTAAATAAACAAATAAATAAATTGTGGCTAGATAATGCAAATTAGCAGTCAGATAGAAACAAAGGCCAAGCACTGGGGGGGGGTACACTTTGCAGGGTCCAGGATGCAGCTGTTTGGGCATTATGACAAAATTGACTGTTCATGCAAATTGTTTTTTTAAAAAAACATGGTCCATGTAAGTGTATTGGTGAAATATGATAGGGAGGGATTCATGACACAAATCTGTACCCCCCCCCAAATGATGCTTGGGCCCTGTATGGGAAAACAGAGATTGTAACCCAGGGCAGAACGCTACCTTTCCAGTGCAAGACTACTTATAGAACTGAGCCCTGATGATTTCAGTGAGATCCACTCTGTCCAGGGAACCACCAATGCAGGTTTCTAATAATAGACAATGGAATGGGATGGCAATGCATACCCAAGCAATGCCAAACAATTAGAGACCCTTAAAAATATGACCCCAATGGGGAACAAATATGACCCCAATGGGGAACTCTGCTTTGCCAAACACCCTTCCAAATCACCTCATCCACTGGGGATTGCTGGTTCTTCAAATGTAGCTGCATTCATTCCGCAAACAGCTTGTTTTCTTACCCTGATGAGCACTTCCTCGCATGAGAAATACCAGCTGATTGCTATAGGGCTATTCTTCAAGATTAATTGCTCGAAATGAGGATTAACATAGCGAGGGAGAGAGTTACAGAAAGCCACATAGGAAGAGATAGCGAGGGAGACGTCTCACAAACACTTATCGGAAGGGAGGAGAGTACTCCAAATGACAGGTTTGTGCATCAGGAAGCTCAAGGAAGTCAATGGCGGAATAATAACTGCAGTCACAGCCAGCCTCCATTATCAGAAAAATGGCTGGGTCTAGCCTTGTCGTCAGGGACTGAGCCTTTTTTTCCCCTCCCCCACTCCCTGCTTGTGGAAATGGCACATGTAGGAGACAATCTGCATAATGTGTGGAAGAAAGAAAAATGGCCTATATTATAGCTCATCATGTGTTGATCTATACATGCCCTTACTCTCTGCAGATGATACCATGACTTTCGGCTCTGATGAGCGATTTCTTTTCAACTGATAAAGCACGGCGTAAATTTTCAGAGCAGTCAGATCTGCATGCGGTGGAGGCTTCAGCCTTGCCCTGGCCTTTGTATTTTTTTCCACCCCTCCTCCCCTGTTGCAGCCTTGTTTCAGCACGAGGGGGAAATGAATGCAGGCACAGAGGGAGGCTGAGTTGTTGCTGAAAGATGCCTTGCAGCGGGAGTCTGCCCATGGAAGCCCTGCTGGTTTCATTGAGACTCGGGGCTAGAATGGCCTTTTAAACTACCAGGAAAGGTTCTCTCAGTGGGCTGCTCTCCTGGAGGGTTACTGGCAACCAGGGGCAAGCTGAGCTGAGTCTCTACGGCATGGGCAGCATCGCAACAGCTGCTCAGCTAGAACCAGGGCTGCAGAAACCATGACAACAGGTGCAAGAGCTCCCACCAGGGATGCCAGCATCTTCTTCCAGCCTGGTGCCAGTGTGGTATAGTGGTTAAGAACGGTGGTTCGGAGCAGTGGACTCTGATCTGGAGAACCAGGTTTGATTCCCCACTCCTCCACATGAGCAGTGGACTAATCCGGTGAACTGGGGTTGTTTCCCCACTCCAACACAAGAAGCTAGCTGGCTGACTTTGGGCTAGTCACAGTTCTCTTAGAGCTCCCTCAGCCCCAACTACCTCACAGGGTATCTGTTGTGGGAAGGGGAAGAGAAAGTGATTATAAGCGAGTTTGATTCTTCTTTAAGTGCTAAAGAAAGTCGGCATATAAAAACCAACCCTTCTTCTTCTTCCATCATCATTTTTATGGCCCAAGTTTGAGCTGAGCGGGCCCTGTGAAGTTGCCAGCACTGAAGAGAACCCTTTTAATTTTACTTCATATATATGGTTGCCAATCTCCAGGTGGCGACTGGCGTTCTCCTGGGACCAGAACTTTGACGTGGAAGCAGGCAGATTAGCAGTTATCCAGGACACACCACCAGAACTCCTTGCTTTATAGAAAACAGTATTGTTTAATTTACAGTGCACAGATAAAAGACAAACTGACACGTACACTTCTCTCCACCAAACTTCCCACACAGAGTTAGTTACATAGGCTTATATACAGAACTCCACCTGAAACCAATAAGGCCACCTGCAGACCTGGCCACAGTATTACATCATCCTTACTGCTTCAAACCGGTTAGTTGCAGTTCACCCTAGAACCTGCAAGGCTATTGCTGCCTCTTACATCATCCTAGATGCCTCTGATCTGACAGCTACCTGTCAGCTGTCTCTATCAGATTATTATGGGCAACTTGTTACTCTGACACTCCTTCTCAAGTTGTCATAATAATTTTACCAATTGTTGAAATCTGTTACTATCTACTGTCTTAGTAAACAGATCAGCTATGTTTTCGTCACCTGCACACTTTTCAATATAAACTTGATTTCTATTTATAGCATCCGCCACATTCTGATATCTAATCCGGATATGTCTGCTTTTGCTTCTGAAACATTGCTCGTTTCCCAACTGCATTGCTGCAGTATTGTCAGTATATATCTTTACAGGTACAGGTACAGTTGCATTCAGTTCTTTTAAAAAATACATGAACCATTCCAACTGTATTGTTTCATTTATTGCACTGTTCTCAGCCTCACAAGTACTCATTGCAACAAATGATTGAGTAACTGATTTCCAGTGAATTAGAGCTCTGCCCAAATACAGTGCATATCCTGTGGTAGACCTTGCTTTTCCCTGATCTGCCCACGATGCATAAGAATAGGCAACCAGCTCCCTATCACAAACTCTCAGACACAGCTTCCTGTGCCTAGATCCTTTCAGGTATCTTAGCACCCTCTTTGCTGCCTTCCAATCAGTTACTGTTGGTGACACACATTTCTTACTCAGGCAATGCACAGCCTGATGAATGTCTGGTCTAGACCAGGTTGTGAGATACAGCAGGCTTCCCACCAAAGACTGATACATAGTCTTGTCACATTCTGCCTGTGCTTCTGTTTCACCACTCACATATCCTGTTACCATAGGAGAATCCACAACATTTGCATCTACCATTTTAAACTTCTCCAGTAGCTGTTGTATCTTGTCAGGCTGAAACAAAGAAAACATCCCATCTTCATCTCTGCTTATTTTTACTCCTAGGTAATTACTGATTTTGCCTAGACATTTCAGTTTAAAACGTTCTCCTAATTGCTTTTCAAACTGTTCTATGTCACCTTTATTATTAGCCATCAGACACAAGTCATCAACATACGACATCACAAAGACCTCCTTCTGTCCTGAGCATTTAGAAAACAAACACGAATCTGACACGCTCTGTTTGAATCCTAATTGTTTTATGGCTTAAGTCAGGCAATGATTCCACTCTCTTGCTGACTGATGTAAACCATACAATGCCTTGTTTAGCCTCAGGACCATGCTTTCCTGCTTCAACTCAAAGCCAGGAATTTGCTGCATAAAGATTTGTTCTTTTAAAGGTGCATTCAAATAGGCTGTTTGCACATCATAGTGATACACCTCTAGACCCTTCAACCCTGCCACAGCCAGGGCGGTCTTAATTGTGTCAGCATGAACAGTAGGACTGAAGGTCAGCTCATAATGCAGATATTTGCGTCGGGCAAACCCCTTCCAAACTATCCTTGCTTTACGTTTTACTGTCCCATCAGCCAGCTGTTTCAACTTAAAGACCCACCGGCAACCTATCACAGATTGACTCTTTGGAAGTTGAGCAGGAGTGAAAACATTATATTCCTTTAATGCATTCATTTCTTCCTGCATCGCCTTTAGCCATAAGTTCCTTTCTCCCCTCTCCAGAGAAAGTACCTCTTCATAGCAATCTGGCTCTACCGCTGACACATTATTGACACAATCACAACCAAACCTTTTAGGTGGCACAGCTTTGGTGCTGCATTCAGACCTCCTGACCTCAGTCTCTTTTGAACTCTCTCCTTCTGAAGTGTCATACTTTACACTCTTCCTTCCTGGAGAACCTTCTGAAGTTTCAGACCTTACACTCTCCCTTCTTGGAGTCCTTGCTGGAGAACCACTGTTACCTCTGGCTTCCAGCTGCTCATTAATTGGAAGAGATATCATATCAGGCACCTTATCTGAACCGTGCAACCTTGCCCAGTTGAATGACTCTCCAAAATTAGCAGAACGGATAATTGTTATCCTATTGTAAGTATCAGCAAAACGGTAGGATTTTGCAGCATTCTGATACCCAAGGAACAAAAGTGGTTTGGACTTTTTGCCTCCCCTCCTATGCTTTAAAGGGATATCCACCCAAGCCTTGGCACCAAACATTTTCAAATGCTTCAAGGATGGATTCCTTTTATACAAAACCGTATAGGGGATGTTGTCAATGCCTGAAGTCCACAACCTATTAATGAGGTAATTAGAAACCTTAATTGCCTCCGCCCACAACCTAGGCTTTAGATTAGCATCCTCCAACAGAGATTGCATCATGGATTTTAAATATCCTATCCATCTCTCTGCAACTCCATTTTTCTGGGGGACACAAGGGTTAGCAAGTCTATGCTGAATCCCTTTGCTCTCTAACCACTGGGCTAACTCATTTGACAAGAACTCTCCACCACGATCTGACTGGAGATTGGCAACTGGCAAACCTAGCTGCCTTTCCACTCTGTTCACCCAGTACTTGATTGTTTTACGAGGTTCGCTCTTGTGCTTGAGCAGATAAACCCAGCCAAACCTCGTGTGGTCGTCAACCAGAACCAGAGCCCATCTGTTCCCCGACACACACTCTTGGAAGGGGCCACAGATATCTACACGGACAATATTTAAGGGTCTGCCTGTCACCCTCTGGCTGACTTTGGCTACTGGACTCTGGCTGACTTTGGCTACTGGAGGATCCATATAATGTGTCTTCAACTGATCTATGTGATCTTATTTGTGGTAGCAGGGTTAGTATTCCCCCCCCACACACACACACACACATATACCAAATGCTTCTTATGCTTTTCCTTTAGTACAAAATCCCAGATCCCAGAGGCAGCTTGAACCTCCTGGGCAAAAAGATTTTTTTCACTGTTTCTGAAGAGTATTTCCCCTCATGAAGTAAACTCTGCATGAGTTACCAGTAGAAGAAGAGTTGGTTTTTATATGCTGACTGTCTCTACCACTTAAGGAAGACTCAAACCGACTAACAATCACCTTCCCTTCCCCTCCCCACAACAGGCACCCTGTGAGGTAGGTGGGGCTGAGAGAGTGTGACTAGCCCAAGGTCACCCAGCAGGCTTCGTGTGTAGGAGTGGGGAAACAAATCCATTACATCAGATTAGCCTCCACCACTCATGTGGAGGAGTGGGGAATCTAAACCAGTTCTCTAGATCAGAGTCTACCACTCCAAACCACCACTCTTAATCACTATACCACGCTGGCTCTCATAAATAAATAGCAAGAATAAAAACATAGGAAATAAATAGAAAGTAAATAAATAGTAAGAAGGGGGGAAATCATGTGAGAGTTCAGGAAGCCCTAAAGGGAACGTGAGACTTGGCACATAATTGTTAAACAGGAAAACAGGGCAAAGAGACTCCAGCTCCTGGGCAGAGATGGAGGTGAGACCATGGCAGAGGTGGTAATTGACATTAATATAACAGAGGAAGAAAGGGGGCAACAGTGAATAAGACTTGCACATGTGTAAGAGGCTGGGGACAGGGAGGCAGGACACGAGATTGCCACCACCCAACACCTCTGCTGTTCTCACGATAGAGCTGGTCTTCTTGGTAACTTCCTCTTAAAATGGCAATGGTGCAGCCAGCTGTTTAACAATGGGGGTTCAGATTAGGGTTGCATAATTCAGATTAGGGTTGCCAGGTCCCTCTTTGCAACCAGTGGGAGGTTTTTTGGGTGGAGGATGAGGAGGTTGGGGTTTGAGGAGGGGAGGGACTTCAATGCCATAGAATCCAACTGCCAAAGTGGCCATTTTCTCCAGGGGAACTGATCTCTGTCGGCTGGAGATCAGTTGTACTAGCAGGAGATCTCCAGCTAGTACCTGGAGGTTGGCAATTCTAATTCAGACCCATGGTTGTCATTGCAGAAAGATTTTCTAAAGGGGGTTATGTAAAGCCCCAGCAGCTTGACTGGTGGAGAAAGATCTATGCATGCAGCGCTGTTGGCATGTATTTCTTCTTATCTAGCTGGGCAGATGAACACAGAGCCATCTTCCTAAATGGGATAGGGCTCCTGGCAATCGTTTGAAGCTATACCCTTTTAGGAACAACTTCCATATCCTTCTTATAAGCACAGCCAATAAGAGCCTGGCAGTTGCAGACTTTTCCAAAATGCAGTATGTGACGAATGCGCACACACATATTTTAATACAATATGCATTAGACAAATGTCTTTACATTATGAATACATGAAGGAGAAAGACCGATCTAAGTGCTGTGACATGCCAGGTTGTATTTTATGGCTGTACAGACATGTCAGAGAAAGAAGTAGAAACATGGACAAAGCTTGAGGTTGTGCTGGAGGATCTAAACTCATCCCTGAGGACTTAAGTTCATCCCTCACATAACTCCACAGGCACTAAATTCAACCCCAGCATCTGTCAGCTAAAATACACAGTTGCAAAACTCAGAGTAGCCAGTCTGTTCAGGAACCTGCTCTGTTAAGTCTGTGTTTTTCCCTAGCTGGTTTATCTTAATGTATCAAATGTCTAGTCCTTTTGGTCCTGTGGAGGGACAAATTATTAGCTGGTTTAGCTAACGGGTTTTCATAGGGCATCAAGAAGGGAAGGAACCAGGCTGAATTTTCTGCTGATTGAAGGCACTCCTGTCATAACTTTCCTGCCACTCTCCCAATGCAGTCCATTAATCTCCCCCAAAAAGCTGTTGCTAGGGAACAGGGGACCCTCAGGAAAAACATAAGGGCAACTTGGGGGGGTCTACAGCAGGAAAAGGGAATTGGGGAAACACCTCCTCTTCTGTTAGTAGAAAATTTGCTTGGATCCAAAGTTTGCAAAATGTGTTTTTTGTTTGAAAGATAATTTATGTATTTATACCCCCACTTTTCTTCCCGATGGGGACCCAACTGCTTAAGACATCTTTCTCCATCCTCCATTTTCAGAACAACAACCCTGTGAGGCAGGGTAGGCTAAGAGTGTGTGACTGGCCCAGGGTCACTCCGCAAGTTTCCATGGCAGAGTGGGAATTCAAACCTGGATCTCTTGGCTTCTAGCCTGACACTCTAACCACTACACCATGTTGCGAGTGTGGATGTAATCACAGTCACATTGCTAACTTGAGAGATCATGAAGCCTTTTACAACTGAATGATGCTTCAACCAGGCTCAAGAACAATTTCAGTATCACATACAGAATATAAATAGCCATCACATAATTATTATATTAATGTAGATGTTAACTAAATAGAGTTGCTTTCTGCTTAGAAATCCAAGCACAAGTACAGGTGTGCAAAGGCCAAGCTCATGGTTCTTAGTAATTATACCTACTGTTACCTCATGATATCTAATTGCAGTCTTCACCACAAGGCAAGGTGATCTGCCATGCAGCAGATAGATTACCCTTATATGATTATAGGTAAGACCAAAGTAGCATTCAGATTCCATCTGAGAGACCTATAGAGCTATATTGGTTTGCCGCCTGACTCAAAGAACCTTAATTTGAAGCCTCCGCTTAGCAAAACCACAACAACAAAAATCTCAGGCCACAAAGTCAGCCCAATTGGTTCATGTCCAATGAGAGCCAAGGCACGGGCAAGGTGCTCTTTAGTCTCCCCTTCCCCAATGTCAATTGAACGAGCTGGGCTGGCAGCACCTTCCACATTCGACATTATGGATCTCATCTGCTGATTTGCACCTGGCTTCTTGGCTCACGAGTGGATTCAGTCACTGAGATGTGTGGGAAGAATTTTGACAGATCTTCTGTCTCTGGAGTGGGGGAAAACAACAGAAACCTTTGTTTATGCATGGTTCACACAAAAAAGCCTGAGAGGAGGGGGATATGTTAAGGTGCACGAGCAGCTAGTCAGATCTGGAAGTAGCTCAACACTTAAGTTGATTTCTTTCATATCAGCAATAAAACTAATCATATTAAGAAGTTGGTCAAATAGTCATTTCTGTTGGCTTTAACAGGAAACATCAGTCCCCTTTTTTAAAAAACCTGTTTGCCTTCAGGAGCCGAAGTGGGTTAAAGAGCCTCTATGAAAGGGAACATAGTTTTGGGTATGATAATGATTCCCATCAAGATGAAGTTCTCACTAAAGGTATCCTCCCTTACAAATCGTCACTTGCCAAGTAGGCACAAGAGGTGTGTGAATAGCCTTACTTCATCCTTTCTGGGGATTTTTATGTGATGAGGAATGAAATGTGAATATGCAGTGCAGGGGATCGACTCTCCACTCACTTCATTGAACCTCTCTGCACTCCTTTTCTTTTGGCAATTTTCTCCCAGTCCAGCTGACTTCACTGGCTCGGGAAAAAATGCTTCAAGTGCCAAACTAAAAAGAGGATGGAGAATAGATACATTTCCCTGACCCACACTGTCCAGTTTTTGTTAAAAACACAGACAGACATCCCTGCTTCCTTTACGAGTATTCACTCCCTGATTGAAGAAATATCGTTGGGGATTGAAAATACATATTGAAGAAAATGTGTGGCTGCTTCCTTCTGCCAACTACAGATGTTGATCTCAGATTGTTAATCAACATGATCAGAAGAGAGATGATCAAATCATTTCTTATCACACAGCCTCATCCCATGTGATTTCTCAAGTCTCATCTGGTTTGGAGTGTATGTATATTCATCTGTGTTTACTGGCAAGCAATAAAATGTTAGCTTCTGTCTATAGGCCCCTCTACTCATCTTGGAAACTTCATTCTTTCATTAAGACTTTTTGTTTTTTTGCTGTCAAGTCGCAGATGACTTCTGGCAACCCTGAAGGGTTTTCAAGGCAAGAGATGTTGAGAGGTGGTTTGCCATTGCCTGCCTCTGCACAGTGGTCTCCCATCCAAATACTAACCAGGGCCAATCTTGCTTAGCTTCTGAGATCTAAGACATACACACACAATATGTGTGGAATGGTATGGTATAGCCCAATCTCATCAGATCTTGGAAGCTAAGTAGGACCTGTCTTTGAATGGGAGACCACCAAGCAAACCACCTCTGCTTCTCACTTGCCTTGAGACCCCCTGGTTACCATAATTTGGTTGCAGCTTGATGGCACACACATACATACCCAATAAGTCTGCAAGGCTGGAGTACTTCCTGTTTCTGGGGGAGGTGAAAAACCTGGACATCTGCCTCTATTTGCTCCATTCTCCTCCCAAGTCCTGCCTAGGAGCTAGTACAAGCAAAGCATTTCTTTCCGTCCCTTGCAGGACATGCAGGATGGCTGGCACTGTCTGTTTTGAAAAAATTTACCATAGTTTCTTTGAATCTAACCTCCTCCCTCCATCTTCCCTGCCTGTCTGCCAGCACATGCAAGCAAAAGTATTCCCCTGCCTTCCTAACACAGGTGCAGCTTCAGACAGAGGGACAACACAAACAGGATGCATAGGCATGGACTCTGGCAGTCCTCCCCAAGTCAATGAGATGATACAGTGATTGACGGAAAGAATAAATTCTAAATATAAAGGTTCCAATCTGGACAATTCTGTTCCCAGTGACCCCATCAGAGATAGAGTAATGATGCTAGTAGAGCCATCCTGTTATACTGTTCCAAACCTATTGGTTTCAAAAGACCTAGAAGAGCATAACTCTACTTTGGATTGTACTGTGAGTTCACTGCCTGTCTTTCTTCCAATCACCTGGGAAATCAAAGCTAGACAGTAAATCACCAGAATGAGCTATAACATAAGTAGGTTTTTGACCTCTCCTGAATGTCAGGATCCGCTCTCCCTCCCCCACCAATTTGAAGCACTTCTGATATTTACAAATGGATGTTATATGGTTTGTATTTTGTTTAGTAATAAATTTCTGACCACACATCCAAACAACCATTTTAGACAGAACCACTTTACAAAGTAGGTGCAGGATGACATGGTAGAATATTTTTCCATGAAAAATATCCTCTGGAAATATGAAACTAGATTACTGGGTCCTCTCTATAATTAAGTTTTTTTTTAATGGAGCAACCCATCCCTTGCAGTTGTGTGAAAAACGTATTCTGCACATGCTTTTGTCTGTTTTTGTTCTATTATTTCACATATTCCACAGTTGGGACCTGTCAATGAAAACCAATTACTGGGCTAAATAAATGAGCAGTGACTTGTATTACAGGTAGGTGGCTCAAGGTTGACTCAGCCTTCCATCCTTCTGAGGTTGGTAACAGGAGTACCCAGCTTGCTGGGGGTAAAGTGTAGACGACTGGGGAAGACAATGGCAAACCACCCTGTAAACATAGTTTGCCTAGTAAACGTCAGAATGTGACATTGCCCCATGGGTCAGGAATGACCCCCTGCTTGCACAGAGGTCTTGTATTATGCCCAGAATTGCACTTATATCTACAGTTACAGAACTCATGGACACTTAGAATCCAATGTTTTTGGCATACGATCTCCTGATCTTAGGATCCCTATGGTCCTGGTTTTGTCTCATATATATCAAGTATAATGAGACTGACAATGCATTCATAGTAACTATGTCTGGTGCAGAATTTTTAGTATTAGGCAGCATTTTGTTTGCATTCTACAGCCCCACTATTTATTTATTTTATATATATATATATATATATATATATATATATATATATATATATATATATATATATATATATAGCGCCTATGACACAGGACAAAATTTCAGCCACTAGCTATCTGGGATTTCCCCTCTAATTTGTCACCATTTCCTGGGATGTGTCTATCCCTCATACCTCCCCCCCCCGCCTTAAATTTCTGTTTTGTGGTCCCTGGATAGAAAATGAAATATTAGATTTGTCAAGCGTATATCATTGGTTAAATGCCTGGAGATGATGGGTTAAACAGACCAATCAATGATACAAATCTCCAATGCATTGCAGCTACTGCTTGTGATGTTCCCTCTGGCTGTTTAAGGCCCAGCACGTCAATAACCTATTAATATCAGAGTCTGCCAGGGTCAGCTGTGAACAAGTCACATACTTCGCTTTAAGGCTCTGTATATAACAT
Source organism: Euleptes europaea (assembly GCF_029931775.1). Classification (NCBI taxonomy): domain Eukaryota; kingdom Metazoa; phylum Chordata; class Lepidosauria; order Squamata; family Sphaerodactylidae; genus Euleptes; species Euleptes europaea. Next base: position 58,764,704 of record NC_079321.1, read on the forward strand.
AGGTGGTACATTGCTCGTGCCTGGCAATTGTTTTAAAATATTGTGTTATTTTTAATCTCTCTTTTTTGGAAAGGTTATTCCATACTTGGCAAATATTCCAGAAAAAAAATTAAAATCCAGGAGTTAACATAAACAATGGTCTTTTATGCAAGGGCTGGATCTCCCTGCTTGGACCTGGGTTCATCGCACATTAAAGTAACCCGGGTTGGGTGAAACTGTATGCATTGGCTTGAATGATCAGGGACGAAACTGTGTGCTAATCAAACCATGAATACAGAAAAACAGTCTCCCATGCTCAAATCAAGTCCCACCCCTTTAAATGCTGCTCTGTAATTGGCTTACTTCGCAGTGCTCCCTTTGAGAGAAGATTTCCTTTCCCCCAAAACCCAACTGCTGCATAAAAAAGCATTTTAAGAACAAAAAACAAAAAATGAGCAATCTGAAAGAAGGGGGTGTATCCAAGGCTCATTTTAAAAAAGTGTTTCTTTTGCTCAGAAAGAGCTTTGAGGTAGCAGGGAAGCACTTGAATCCCTGCCTCTTTAGACACTGCTTTGTGATTAGCTGTGAGAGAAGCCAATCTTCTGTTTTCCCCTCTGCATGCTGCTTTGAAGAGGGGGTTGGAAAAGGGTGGGACGTGATGGTGCGGGGAAGCTCAACCTGAAAACAGAGTATGCATGCTCTGTGACTCCGGAATAAGCCAGGATCCACAGTTTAATTTGTGCCAGAAGAGGAATGGGAAAAGCTGGGTTCGTTTTGCATTGAAACAGCATTGAGCTTCCAAGGAATGAGGTGTCATGCATACTGAAAAATTTGATCCTGGCTGAAACGGGGAATAATGGAGGTTAAAGCGACCATGCATAAATGACCAATGAATACATTATCATTATATCTAATAGCAAATGGCAGGCACAAGTGCCAATACCTAAATCCACACTACAGCCACAACCGCAGTAGAAGATTTGCCAGCTGGAAAACCTCACCGTTTTTGGAATAATCTTTCTTCTTAAAAATATAATTTTGTGATGGGGAAAAAGAACACCCTTATTTGTAAGATCAGCATATGTGAAGCTGCGACAAAAAAGCAGACCTTTAGAGCGTGGGCAGGGGGGCAGGCACCAGCAGGAAGGACCAAGAGGGAGGAGCTGGTGGAAGCCAGCAGAGGAAAGAAATGAAGACGCAGGATTGCAAACTTGCAGTGGAGGTGGGGAAGATGAGCGGGAGCTGGTGGGGATGGGGAAGACAACAACAACAGTGGCCAGGGAAAGGGTAGGAAATGGGATTTGCCCTCCCCTGTGAGCCTTGCACGGGCCCTTCTGGTGAAAATTAAAAGTTGTTCAGAAAGATTCTTTATTCCTAGTTGTGGTCCTATAAAGACCCAGGTCAAAGCTGGAGGCAACCACTTCCTACCAGAAAGATGCCATACAGTCCTGCAGCACTTGACCATCCATAGGGAGCAGAACCTCCTGATGAGATGCTGCTACCAGTGTGCTCCAGGTTTAGCTTGGCAGTGGAAGAGCAACTGTGGGGGAGGGGGTACTGATGGTCAGTCCTGTCCCTCAGCCCTTTACATTTACTGTATTTATTGACTTCATTAATACTCTAGTTTTCTCCCCAATGGAGACCCAAAGTGGCATACATCATTCTTGTGTCCGCCATTTTATCGTCACAATAGCCCTATGAGATAAGTTAGATTGAGAGTATGTGAGCTGCCCAAGGTCACCCTGCAAGCTTCCATGGCAGAGCAGGGATTCGAACTTGGGTCTCCCAGATCCTAGTCTGGCACTCTAACCACTATACTGCAGTGGCTCTACACCACATGTGCTGACTGCTGCTGAATATGTATCACATTGATATATATATTTAAAACAGAGGGCTATATAAAATCTAAAGATGACTGCCCTCTGAAGTATGATTAAAAAGTAGTGATTGCAAAGTAAGAAGTGATTTATCTTTGGCAACGGTGGTAATTTTGGCCAGCAACCAAATTAAAAAAATATAACCAGGCGTTCTTCCTGTTTTACAGTTTCTGTGAAGTTTTGAAAGCCACAACTCAAATTAAAGGGGAAAGCCTTACCTGCATTATCCCTGCTTAAAAGAAGAACCCTTTCAGGGGCTCTCCTTCAAGCTTTCTGGCATCGAGAAACTTCAAAATCTCTCTTTTTTCTCTCCCTGTAACTGAGAACCCCCTTTGAAGTACACTGAAGAGCATCCTGGCTGTCCCCAGAAGCCTTGTGCTCTGCTGCTAGCCGGAGCTTCCCACCACTTCAGCATTAGCATCCCACTGATGCTTAAGAGCCACACGCCTGATTCTCCAAATGGATAACATATTCTGAATCCCAGCCTGTGTTGCCCACTGGTCGGAAAAAGAAAGTGCTGCACTTCATAGGTATTATCTCTGTTCCCCTAGAGAGAGGTGGATACAGGAAATCAAGTAACAGATATTAAAAATACACTGCAAAAGCAAGTGATTGCATAACTGAGCTGTCTCCTATATGCTGGTTTTTTTTTTCTGTGTTCTGTAGTGAAGCCAATAACCATTAGGCTTAAGTGGGAGTTGGTGTTGTTGGCAAACTGAAATTCTTCAGCATCACAGAACTAGAGCTACTCCACTTGGGGTTATGACTTTCTCAAAACCACTATGCATTCGCCAGAAGAAGAGTTGGTTTTTATTTACCAACTTTCTCTACCACTTAAGGAGAACTAAACTGGCTTACAATCACCTTCCCCACAACAGGCACCCTGTAAGGTAGGTGGGGCTGAGAGAGTGTGACTAGCCCAAGGTCACCCAGCTGCCTTCATGCGTAGGAGTGGGGAAACAAATACAATTCACCAGATTAGCCTCTGCCACTCATGTGGAGAAATGGGGAATCAAACCTGATTCTCCAGATCAGAGTCTACTGCTCCAAACCACCGTTCTTACCACTGTACCATGCTGGCTGTCAGAGGGTTGTTTTCTTTATATCACTGGCTACATACCATAAATACCATTGACATCAGTAGTTCTAAAACATCAAAGTGTGAAACTTTCGATCTGCTAAGCTGCATATGATTTGACAGTGTGGCATAATTGTTATGGTGCTGAACTATGCATGGGGAGACCACGGTTTAAATTCCTGCGTGCCATGAAAGCTTACTGGGTGACTTTCTGCCAGTCATTCTCTCTCCAACTTGGATGTGAGGGCGATCTGGCTGTGACATCTGTCACCCCATTGATCGCCAGGGTTGATTCGGCTGATCTGGCTGGCTAGGCAGGTGTCCCATACCTCCCTCACCGCTCCATGTGCGTCCCTCCTGAAGCTGTGCGGCCAGTGGAAGAGGACGACCATCCCAGATAGAAGGAGTGTACTCTTCTTCGGTCAAGGGTATACGATAGCTGCGTTCCCCTGCTAGAACCTCCAAACAAGAACCTCTCTCCAACTCACATGCTTCACAGGGTTTTTGTGAAGATAAAAAGGAGGAGAGGAAAATGATGTTCTCCACCTTGAGTTCCTTGGAGGAAGGGTGGGGTGAAAATGTAATAAATAATTTACAATCGTCTGCCAGGTACTTGATAACACTCATGTTTTTACCATCCTAGGCAGACAAATGCAAAGCACTTGGGAGCTCCCATATATGTCTGGAGCATCACAAGTTATACAGACCTGTTTAACCAACAAAACTGAAGCACATACTAAATACAATATGGCATGGGAAAAGTTTATGCTGATCTCGCTTCCCATTGAATTTATACTGTATTGGTCACAAGTGGTCTCATAACCAGTGTATGCATGCAGCACATAAACACAGTGCAATCGCACAGGCTAATTGTGGGCCATGTGTTGTTGTTTTTGGGGTGTGTGGGGGAGATGCATGTATTGCTGTGCTACTTTGAAAAGAATGTTATTTCTGGTGTATTAAAATGATAATTGCATTTGGGAAGATTTTGCTGCTGTTATGGTATGCTGCTATTAAGGTCACTTTAACTGCTTCTAATTTGATACTAGCCACTAATGTTTGTGACCGCTTTTTATGTTGTGCATGTGTTTTATTAGTTTGTTTTTTTATTTCATAAGCCATCATATAGATCCTCATCATTTACGGAACTCCGGGCAGCATTTGTTTCAGTAGCAAGATGTTGTCTCTGGGCTAAAGCAGCTAAAACATCAATAGATAAAAGGTATATGGCTAATTTTTAAACTATATGAGAACACAACTGCACACCTTCATTATGGCCTGTGTGTGTGTGTGTGTGTGTGTGTGTGTGTGTGTGTGTGTGTGTGTGTGTAAAGTGCCGTCAAGTCACAGCTGACTTATGGCAACCCCTTTTTGGGGTTTTCATGGCAAGAGACTAACAGAGGTGGTTTGCCAGTGCCTTCCTCTGCACAGCAACCCTGGTATTCCTTGGTGGTCTCCCATCCAAATACTAACCAGGGCCGACCCTGCTTAGCTTCTGAGATCTGACGAGATCAGGCTAGCCTGGGCCATCCAGGTCAGGGTTACATTTAATTAAACATTACTAGAGCAACTGCCCTATGAGGAGCAGTTAAAACACTTAGGGCTATTTAGCTTGGAAAAAAGGCAGTTAAGGGGAGACATGATAGAGGTCTATAAAATTATGCATGGTATGGAGAGAGTGGACAGGGAGAAACTTTTCTCCCTCTTTCATAATACTAGAACACGGGATCATCTGCTGAAGCTGGAGGGTGAGAGATTCAAAACAGATTAAAGGAAGTATTTCTTCACACAACACATAGTTAAATTGTGGAACTCCCTGCCCCAGGATGTGGTGATGGCTGCCAGCTTGGAGGGCTTTAAGAGGGGAGTGGACATGTTCATGGAGGAGAGGGTTATTCATGGCTACTAGTCAAAATGGATACTAGTCCATTGATGCATACCATTACTTATTCTCTCCAGGATCAGAGGAACATGCCTATTATGTTGGGTACTTTGGAACACAGGCAGGACAATGCTGCTGCAGTCATCTTGTTTGTGGGCTTCCTAGAGGCCCCTGGTTGGCCACTGTGCGAACAGACTGTTGGGCTTGATGGACATTGGTCTGATCCAGCATGGCTTTTCTTATGTTCTTATGAAAAACTCATGTTTATTTAGCTACAAAAATGCCAGGGCAAATATAAACACTCTTTTAAAGTGCTTTTACTCAAAAGGAGGACAGTATGTACCTGCAGCTTTGCTGCCAAGATGATTCCTCAGTTTTTATTTAGGGTAGGCAAATGGATTAATGGAGCCTCTGAGTCCATAGAAAGTCCACTTCTTCAGATCCTTCGCTGGACGGCAGGAGTGCCTAAATGCATTGCAGGAACTGCACTCAGAACAGAGTTTGCACAGTGCTCACTGGAGGCTCTGGTTGTGATTTGGTGCTTTTACTTTAAGACTGAAGTTTCTTTTCTCAATGCCCTTTACCCAGGGGGACTCTCACACCTGCTGAAGGAAGATGCTTTCTAAAGTGTTAGGGTTAGGAATATGGGCTATCAGGAAATGCTGAGGACGATTAAGAAGAGAGTAATTAATCTGGGCCGTGATAATAATAATAATACTCAGAAGAATTAGCTCAGAAGAAAAAGGAGCGTACTAGGGATCCCTGGAAGATACTGATTCAAACAGCCAAAGATAATAAGTCATCACTTTTCTGAAAACTCATTACTGGATGTAATATGAAGGGGATCTCACCATTAAGTTCCTTCGTGGCTCCTGACAAATGGGTTTCTTTTTCCCAGAGCCTCTATGATGACATACATCTTCAGTCACCTTACACTCCAGACGAACCCAGTATTCCCCCTTTGCCACTGGTCACATTAAAGGAGGTTGAGTCACCCATTAATCGGCTCTGTAGCAGAAACCAGGGTTCGAGGGGGAAAGAGAGAGACCCAAAACCGTTATCAAGAAAAACAGTTTTATTCACAGCTGTGGCTCAGTTACTCTAGCAAGTCAAACACTGAGCCCCGATTCTACTGGGAGTCAGACATTTATCCAAAATCCATGCTCTGATGAGGCACATCAACATTCTGTACTTATCAGGTTGTTTTACATAGTCTGGAGCCTAAGAGCTCCAGCAGTTCTATCCAGTTCCAGTTCTTGTTACCGTTCACCATGACTTTCCATGACTTTTCCCCCACTACCTTTAGCACACACAAAGAGTTATCCTGCCCAGCAACAAGCTATTCCCTTGCTGTCTTAATACATTTCAGTACATTTACAGAAAGGAAAAGAGGTTATCACAAACTACTAAATCAGAATGCTTAAGTGGATCTTCCATATTCAGGGAAAATCTATCGTGCTGTCACAGCTCAAACGGGGCAAAGCTCCCGGGCTTGATGGAATACCCCCAGAGTTTATTAAGGAAAATGTAGACCGTGTTAGTACACACCTGTGGGCAAGGCACTTATGTTCCATTCTGCAATAGGAATGCTGTTGTTTCCATGCCCAGCTTGCCGACTTCCTGGGTGCATCTGGTTGGCTACTGTAAGAAACAAAGCCCTCATCAACAATGTAACAAAAGTTCAGCAAATCAAAACCAATTAACAGTGAAATGCACAAACAACTTCGCTGTTTGGCTCATCCCTCCAGCAAAGTTGCATCTTTGTGTTGTCATTAAAAGGCTTCACACATTCCAGGGCAAGGTGTCATTTTTATTTTCTATTTTTGCTATTTATGCAATAACAGGTTTTGGCTATGATCCCCTTTCTAATTAAAAAAAAGGAAGTGTTATATTTAACTTGTCTAACGGCATGGCTTTAATTGAAATGTAGACTTTATAGCTTCAAATATCTACTGTGTTCAAGCTGGTCTTTTTCAAATTGAAAAGGTTATTTTGAACGCAACCTTTTGGAATCCACCCATCTTTTATTGCTCATATTTGTCTCGCACCCTTCTTGCAATGAGCTTGGAGACATGTGCTTGGATAGGTGATCCCTTTTCTTTACATTAAGAGATAATGTCACCCAGCAGGGATCTGAACCCACATCTCCCTACTTCAAGTCTCATTGGTGTTTTTGCTGATATCTTTACAAACTGTTCAGCATTTATTGTGTGTGTAAAGTGCCATCAAGTCATAGCAGACTTATGGCAACCCAGTAGGGTTTTCAAGGCAAGAGACTAATGGAGGTGGTTTGCCATTGCCTTCCTCTGCATAGTGACCCTGGTATGGTGAGCTACCATCCAAGTACTAACCAGGACTGACCCTCATGAACACATGAAGCTGCCTTATACTGAATCAGACCCTTGGTCCATCAAAGTCAATATTGTCTACTCAACTGGCAGCAGCTCTCCAGGGTCTCAGGCAGAGGTCTTTCACATCACCTACTTGCCTAGTCTCTTTAACTGGAGATGCCAGGGATTGAACCTGGGACCTTCTGCATGCCACCCAGATGTTCTACCACTGAGCTATGGCCCTTCCTTTTTCAGCATTTATTAAGTTGAGGAAATTCAAAACCTCAAGTCCAATTTCACATCAGCTATGAACTCACTGAATGGTCTTGGATGAGCTTTTATTCCCTCATCCCCCACTCAGCCAACCCCACTGGCAAATGCATGATTGGATACAGTGGGACCCTCCAGGGAAAGGGTTGCAGCTGTTTACTGTGTCCCTGTTCCTCCACCGCTCCCTTCCAACTCCTAGAGAAGTTGACTCCCAGAGTCTCCGTATCCACATGGACTAAGTTAGGCAAACCAGAGGGCTGCAGTGAGGAGGAGGAAGGAGTGAAATCACCCCTTCCTACTCTTCCACAAGGGCAGCTCTGCTGATGGGAGAAGGGACATTTTCCCCTTCCCCTGCTCACTGCAGCCTCCCCCAACTAACCCATGTTGATTTTAGTCCACATGGGTCCTCCTTAGGGCTGCCAGCTCTGGGTTGGGAAATACCTGGAGATTTGGGGGGTAGAGTCTTGGGAGGGTGGGGTTTGAGGGGAGGGACCTTACCAGGTATAATGCCATACAGTCCACCCTCCAAAGCAGTCATTTTCTCCAGGGGAACTGTTCTTGGTTGTCTGCAGATCATTGTAATAACAAGAGATCTCCAGGTGCCACCTGGAGGTTGGCAACCCTAGTCCTATTACCCCAGGAATAATCTTCCCAGGGATCAAAAGTGACTGCTGGTGGCCGGGCATGATGTAAAAAGCTTCATCTGCTAGTGCCTTCCACTACATAATGATAAGAATGTTAGATGTTGTTAGGTATGGATGAGGTATGGATTCTCATTCTGAACTAGTAGCTAGGAACATGGCTGATTCTCCAAATATGTTCTTCCCTGGTCACTGTAATGCAAGTCTAGGTAGCTTCCCTGCTTGACTACTATAATGCACTTTAATTGGACTACTTTTTAATGCTTTTTGTAAACTTGTTTGATACAGAATACAGCAGCCATATTGTTTCTGGTGTTAACTGTGGGGAGAAAAATGCTGTTGATTCACCAACTGGAGATTGTGAATGTCGTTCTGGGTTTTTCAGGGCCTTCTTTGCTTCAGTTTAAACAGGAAAGGGTGCTATGGCTGAAGCCAGAGCCTTTATGTAAAATCTCTGCCTGCAGCCAATCCGAAAGAGAAGCAAGAATGGCTGGACTAATCTCTACCCCACATCTCTTCCAGCTTTTAAACAGGCCTTTCTTTTTTGGGGGGGGCTCAGCTGTGACCTGACTCTCAGAGGGGAAGTGAGATTGCCAGGGTTCGGGAGAAGGGGCAGTACAATTCTCTCAGTACAATGCAACGAGGGGGAAGGAGGTGGGCAAGGAGGCACCAGAAAGGCACAATGCAAGGCAAACGGTATGTGAATGGTGTTTCTACTCACCTCTAACTCATTTGTTGCTGCTACTCCTGAGGCGGCACCATTGTGCACCCCTGTGTGAAACAGCCATGGTGTTGCCTGCAGGATGTACAGAAAAACAGAAGGAGCCATGGCTTAGTGGTAGAGTATCTGGTTGACCCAGGTTCAAAATCTGGTATCTCCAGGTAAAGGACAAGGCAGTAAGTTGTGTGAAAGACCTCTGCCTGAGACCCTAGAGATCCACTGACAGTCTGAGTAGATGGTACTGACCGCGATGGACCAATGGTGGTTAATTATAAGGCAGTTTCCTGTATTCCTGTAACACCAGTCTTGTATGAGCAACACTGGTTGCCTTCATGCTTCTAGGTTAAATTCAAGGTATTGCTATAAACCTTAAAATCCTTTTGTGTACTGGGCCCAGAATACCCTATCCCGCCACCCCCTGCCAGTGGTCAGGGATGACCAAGCAACCCTAGTTTGAAGCCTTCTTCTAGCCTAAGATAAGATACATGCCAGGCCTAGTTGAGACATAGAAATTGAGTGGTATCAAGTCACCCAGAGGTTGATTCCAGGCCTGAGGTTGCCAACCTTCTGGTGGGACCTGGAGATCTCCCAGAATTACAACTGAACTCCAGGCAACAGAGATCTGTCCCCCTGGAGAAATGGCTGTTTTGGAGACTGGACTCGATAGCATTATATTTGGCTGAGGCCTTTCCCATTTGCAAACCCTGCCCTCCTCAGACCACCACATAATCTCTAGGAATTTCCCAACCAGGAGCTGGCAACCCTAGCCAGGCCTGGGCCCAAGATGCCCTCCCTCAAAGGCCAAAATAGGCCCGGAAAGGGCCCTGTCCCCTCCCCATTGATGTTACTGACAGAACCAAGCCTTGGAATACTGTGGTTGCCTGAAAGAACCCATTGCCTAAAACCCATCCTTTTGTAATTTTGGGGTTTTTTAACCCCCTCTTTTTAGATTTCAGATTTTTCTGCAACCCTGGGGCCCTTTTCAGGTTTGTAGAAAAATCCGTCTTGCCCATTCACAGCTCCAGTCACCAGATTCAAGTATCCAAAGATTTGGTCGACATCACTATTAGAATATAAGATATTATTGATCTAACACTGTAACAATTAATGAAGTCCTCTACAGAAATTGCTATACAGATGATGATGACAGTTATTAATAGCAGTTAACCAATTAAAGCAGGTCAGGCTGTGTGCTTCTGATTTTTATTTTCATCCTTTACTTCTCCTTCTCTCATCCTGTCATATACAAACTGAAGATTGAAGGTTCCTTGGTTTAGAAAGTCTTCATTTGAACCACAGATTGTTGTTAGAATGTCTGAATGTGTGTGCCACAGCAAACTGAGGTTTGGTTGTTGTTTTTCTCACAAAACAAAATTAAACTATGGTTTTTAATCCTGAGTACTGAGACCGAAACAAGTGTACCTTGCTATGTTATCTCAACAAACTGGTTAGGCTGAAGAATTCCTGAACTCAGAAGTTTTGGATCTTGGATCTGCACATGAACAGGGGAGCTAGAGAGCACATGATCTTGAGATTAAACCAGGCTTTAACATATCATCAATGGATCAGAGTTTGTTTGTGATGTCTAAATATGGTCATTGAAGAAGTTGCAACTAAACTTATGATTTGATAATTGACGCCTACCAGCTAGAAAAAAACATCTTTGATGTTTTATTTTCATGCTTAATGTAATTAACACACCATTATTAAACTATCCTCAGTTTAGTCTCATAATTTGAACAGATATGACCTTAAATCACAATCCCACCAATCAAAGTTTGATGTCACAAATTAGTCAACTAACTTCTGTTGGCTAACTTACTAATTAAATTGATCAAAGCTTTCAGCCCTAGTGCTCAATATTTGCATGGGAAAAGAAACCGATACCCACTTTGAAACACTAGTGTGCAGAAGTATCATAACAAAAGAAGGTCAAATGTGAGTATTTCTATCTTTCTTTATTAAAATGGCATGTGCCTACCTCTCCACTGAGCAATAACTGAAGTAGGATGCCAGCCTCTAGGTGGGACCTGGGGATCCCCTGGAATTACAGGTCATGTCCAGACTACAGAGATCAGTTCCCATGAGCAAAATTGATGCTTTGGGGGGATAGACTCTATGACATTGTACCCCAGTGAGGTCCCTATCCTCCTCAGGCTCCACTCCCAAATTTCTAGGAGTTTCCTAGCTTGGAGCTGACAACCCTAGTGGTCAGGGATGACCTGGCAACCCTAGTCTGAAGCCTTCTTCCAGCCTAAGGTAAGATAAATGCCAACAGTTATAGTTCACACTCATGGCCTAAATGGTTCATTCTCAATAATAATTTAGAACAGCACCAACTTCATAATTTAAAAAAAGCAATCAAACCCATACAATTAATTCAGGTGTGGGGTATTTGTTAAGAGAAAAAAAATGTTAACTGAAAAACTAGTGTGAAAGAAAAATTTCCACTTGGTTCCTAAAGCTGAGTAAACTAGGCATCCGCTTGGGGAGGACGTTCCAGAGATGGGGCATCACCGCATAGAAGGCCCTGTCTCTGGTAGTTACCCACCTTACTTCAGAAAGCGATCACCCAAGCAGGCTTCTAATGAAGATGTTAATTGCTGACTAGGCTCATCAAGCCTAATCAAAAGTGAAATTTGTCTGAGAGCTAGATATATGTATTAAGCTTGTAGGCTTTGCTTGAACAAGAGGATTCCACTGTCTTAACAGCCAGCATGGTGTAGTGGTTAAGGGCGTTGGTTTGGAGCAGTGGACTCTGATCTGGAGGACCGGGTTTGATTCCCCACTCCTCCACATGAGTGGCAGAGGCTAATCTGGTGAATTGGATTTGTTTACCCACTCCTACACATGAAGTCAGCTGGGTGACCTTGGGCTAGTCACACTCTCTCAGCCCCACCCACCTCACAGGGTGTCTGTTGTGGGGAGGGGAAGGGAAGGTGCTTGTAAGCCGGTTTGAGTCTCCCTTAAATGGTAGAGAAAGTCAGAATATAAAAAAAACAACTCTTCTTCTTCTGTACCCTTTAAAAAATTCTTCCTCTAGTCTGCCAACCTGCAGAGAAGTCCTAACTAGAAAACCATTCACCTTAAAAAGTTATACAGGGCCCTAATGTTACTAGGAGCAACTGCCCAGTGCTCTAATCAACAGTTTAGTTTCCTAGCAGGCAGATGTCATTTGGGAAATTGTTGTTGATGTAGCCTGAGAGACTTTGGCAAATGAGCTATGAAATTTGCAGCTTTTTTAATAATAATAAGTCTACAGAGTCAAGCCATTGTTTCCCGTTCTGACTATTCTTTGCTACTCATTACCAGTCACAACCGATTCCTAAGATTCTTGCAGTGGTTACTGCCAAGACACTGCAGCGATCTGATATGTCTTCCTCGGGCTCTGAACCCTGCATGTAACAGTGTATTTTGTTTTCTTCATAAAACACTTACAATAGTCTAGTGGTATCAGGTACCAATGGCTCCACAGAGCGTTTGGCGCTTGATGTCATTGCCTCCGAGTTATTCAGCGTGAATGACGACGGGCCCGTTTTCATTTTAATTGCCAGAATGGCTGTGGATATAAGTTTCTTGACACAAAAGAGTGACAGATAATGATGAAAGACACTAGAGTGCTGTCATGTGTGGCTTGGACCAGAAGGAGAAAAGAGATTATTGCGGCTGAACTGGCCGCATGGAATTTGTTCCTCTCGCCCCTTCAAGATCCTCTCCGGGAATAGTGTTCTTACAAGCTAAGAAAGACACAGTTGGTGCCAAAAAAAAAAAAATTGATCTCATTAACAATGACCTTTAGACATTTCAAGGACATTGCTCTGCTTCTGTGAAGTGTAAACAAATGCATTGTCAAACAGCCTTAAGAAAGAACCCCTACCATATCTGTAATTTATATCCTTATGAACTGTGGCTCCAACGTGTGTGTGTGGGGGGGGGGGCGCCTGCGTGGATGATAACAGTGTGATTGTGCAGACAAATGCTTATGTTGGCCATCTCTGCGACAGATATTTCTATTATATTTTTAATTAACATTTAATCCCCCATAAAATCATTTAATCCTTAGAAAGCATCTGACATGGAGAAATCAGTGGTACAAAAAGGCATCAAACAGATGAGGGTTTAAATTAATGGTTTTGCAATATATCAAGTTTCCAAATTGTTCTTTTAGTCATAAATTAAAAAACGAGCCCAACATTTTTCATTACGCTGACGCGAGATCCCTGAATGCACAGTGAGCATGTACCTTGGATTACAGAACATTTAACTATTTACACGGTGGGAGTCACGTTCCTGATTTTCAGAACGAGACTGTTTCCAGTTGTCTAAGTAAAAGCTTTCAGTGTTTGTGGAGCTGAGAATTAAAACAAGGTTGCAATCTATTCCTCCTGCTCCTCTTTGAGTTTTTTTTAAAGCTTTTTGTGGACTTCAAAAGCCTTTCCCACATATCTGCATTCCTTCCTTTTCAAAACGCAGGTCTCTCTGCTCTGGGGGTTCACCCAGCACTGCTCTTCACAGATATTCTTTGTGTGCTGACGGTAGCGGCTCTCAGTGTGTCTTCTTAGCTGAAAGCATATTGACAATTTTCTAATTTAAGCATTAGAAGCAAACTCTGAAAGGCTTCAACTCAGAATAAGCATCTGTGTGCATAATAGTGCAAACACTTCAGTAAGTGGATACTGGCTGCTTCTGTCCTTGCTTTAGATCTCTTAAATTAGACATACACAAAAGGGATTGTTCTAACATAACATGATCTCTGAGGAACGTTGGAACTCGCACATGATAGCACCACTTCTTCAAATGTTCAGCTTTCAGTTCTGTACCATGTGCATGCCCTTCTCCAAAGTTTATGTTCCTTTTTTTTTATTGGATGCTTTCAGGGTTTCTTATGCTGTTTCGTAGCCACAAGACAGTTTTAGAAAGTGAAGTGAAAGCTGCACTGAGAGCAATCAAAAGAAACAAATCACCAGGAGCAGATGGGATATCAATAGAGCTATTCCAAGCCACAGAAACGGAGTCCATCAAAATCTTGACAAGAATATGTCAACAGATATGGAAAACAAAACAATGGCCCACAGACTGGAAATGATCCATTTACATTCCAATTCCCAAGAAAGGAGACATCAACGATTGCAGCAACTATTGGACCATTGCAATAATTTCTCACGCAAGTAAAGTGATACTCAAAATCTTACAGCAAAGGCTGTTACTAGAGAAGGGTTGCAGGATACACACAACATGTAATATTGTCTTTCCTTGTTTTCCCGTTTTCCTTTAATCCCCCTTTTTAAATTCTGTATCCTAAAAAACTAATAAAAATTTCAAAAAAAAAAAAAAAGACATCACCTCTGCAAAGGTATCACTGGTTATTTTTTTAAAAGGTCTCGGCATTACTCAGTTTAGCAAGCATGATTTTGAAGTCTGTATGGCCCAGTCCATACAGAATTTGTATATGCAATGAATATGGCATATGCTAGCCACCACAGGCTGTGGCCAGGTGGTGTGGTCCAAATGGAAGAGGTACCTTGAGGTAGGAAATCCAAATGATGACATGCTCTAATTAATGTAGGGGATGGTTTGAGAAGTTCTCCTTTGCACATATCATTTGAAATGAGCATGAGTGGTTCTAGAACACTTGTACAACTCCTGTGTGTTTAAAGAGTTTGCACAGTCGGTCATCCTCATGGACTGGCACCATGAGACCTGTTTCCCACTCTGCAACCTTTAGTACTTCCAAATAGACCTTACCATATCTCATAATATGCCTAGAGAACCGGCACAGGGCACTGCCACAGAAACTGCTTTATTGGACTATGACAAGGCACTGCAGACCACATGAATAGACAGGGCAAGCCATCTATGATGACAATGCCTCTCTCAAGCTGTTCCCAGCAGAGGCCTACTTGCAGATGCATCAGGGGACCTTCAAAAACACCCATGTGGAGACTGAGAATGTGGCAAACATTTGGGTGCACAAGTCTTCATGTTTTCATGTTTTCACTTCCAAATGCTGAAATAATGTTTGCAGTGATGTGATGAAAATGGACAAAGGCACTTGGGTGAGCAGTAGCACACAAATGGCTTGCACTAAAGTGCATTTTTTTAAAGTAGCCACTGTGCAAATCAGATGTATAGTCTGTAGTGTTTTCTTGGGAGGCATAACATTAGCCCACAATGTGTCTCGGAAAGGTTTAGCACTTGGGAATCATTTTGGCTACATCCATGCATAGGAACCATCCATAAAGGCTCACTCTCCCCTTATCTCATAGCTTAGCCATGATGTTCCCCTTCAAAAAGTACAATTAAAGGTACTTTTCAGAGAATGACTACCACTGAACTCAGTGGGAATGACTTCTGAGTAAAATAATTAAACTTGCACTGATCACAGCTTTATATTTCTATTGAGCTATGGGTTCAGATATGATCAACCTTCTTGATCATCCTTCATTAATACCTGTGGCTCTTTTTATACAAAATATAACCATATTTATTTAACTTTTGCATTACCAAATATCATCAAAACAGCACTAGATTACTAGCAAGCATTAACTGCGGATGCATTCATAAGACATTTAGCCACCTTCTGAGGAGACAAGGTGGGATCGAAATGTTTTTAATTAATCTAATTTAATTTAGTAAGAAGTTGCATCAACCTGATTCAGAGTTTAGATGAAAGTATGTATTAGGGTAAAAAGTGCCTTCACAGACCTCAAAAGGCCCATGATTTGTTTATTAAATATGTATATCCTGCCTTTCCTTGTGTCTTAAGGTGGCTTTTTTTGCCATCGATTCACAGGTTACTCATGGTGACCCTGTAGGGTTTTCAAGGCAAGAGACGTTCAGAGGTGGTGTGCCATTGCCTGCCTCTGCATCACCATCCTGGTATTCCTTGAAGGTCTCCCATCCAAATACTAGCCAGGGTCAGGGTAAGGTGGCTTATAAACCATAATTAAAACCTTCACAATTTACAACCAACAGAATGTTCCCCTTGAGAAGAAATTACGGCCACAGTTCTGTCATTTTGTATCCAAGTATGAGATCAGAGTATATCCATTTGAAACAAATCTGAAAAGTGCCAATTCAACAGAGAGAACGATGACAACAAACACTAGTTTGCTCCAGCCAGGACCCATTGAGAAAAAATACCCTCAGAGAAATTCCCAAAGCATTCTCAAATAAATTATGAGGGGAAATAATTATGTTCGTTAATTACTAGGGAGTGATCCTTAGCAGCTTTGTCTCCTTTATCTTCCAGACACTCCATTCCAGACTCTGGAGTTGCCGTTCAAATGATTGCACTGTTTGGAATGAAAGGCAACGATCATTGTTGTCTAATTTGACAATGAGGACAGTGTAAGTGAATCTGTTGATACAAGTCCTTATGCATGCTGAGACACTACCTCTCCAGGGGCTGTACGACCTCCATCACGCCTTCAAGGGTTGCAGGCGTAGGTGGGGCATCGCTTGTGGCTGCTTACGCTTCCTGGACTCCTGCCGTAGTTGCACTAAAAGGTGGTGGATTCTCCACAGATGGACCAGTAAGGTGCAATAACACAACGGTGGCCAGGAGACGTAATGTCAATTGTAAATGGGGGGGGGGGCAACCTCAATGCTAACTCCGTAGTGATGGTTTAAGTGCTCAGCCTCCCGAAGACAAAGCAGCTGGTTGCAGGGGGGGCACTGTCTCCCAAAGGATGCCATTCCAGGCCTCAAGGGCATCCACGAAGGTTGCTCCGCATTGCTCCGCAGACTGCTGGTATCCACCAGTATCAAGGTGCCCTGCATGTGGGTGCTTTTCATGAGTCACTCAGCATGCCCCCTGCGCTCAGTGTAGCAGAGGATCCACTCAATTTCCTCCTTCTGCCAAAAGGTGCCAGTCCTGTTGGAAGGCATGATGAGTGAATTAATGCTAATGCTTATGGGAATGTTGGGGAAAGGCAGGTGTTTTTGAATTGGCCAATTGAGGTGAGCGATCAAGTGATTCTGCACCTATGCAGTCAATGTTCAAGGTGGGGTTTTACAAACTTGCCTAATGTTCAAGTCCATTTAAATAATTTGGGCTGAAAGCAAAACTGGTAACAGTAAACAGCATTTCAGCATTTTGTTTCCATCATTTCACAGGGGGAAATGGAAAAGGCAAACATTAACCAGTTGCTTTGAAGTGTGCGTTTTTTCCAAATGCAAACCACATGACATGCAATCCATTAACCTCCCCCACCCCAAAAACAGCACCGTAAGGAGAGTGCTGCAGATCCCGGATGCTGCTGTACCACCACTCCTGTCCTCAACCCCCCTGATAAGAAACAGCACAGTGCCCTGAAATTGTAATTCAGGCACTTGCATCCACTCTGCAGTGGTGGGTCTCCCAAACTTTTTTGTGTGGATTTTTTACCTGCAGAGAACCTAGAAGGCCAAAACACCATCCAAGTGGAGTGTCAGTGGAAAGCAAGGTGCAGAGTGTGCTATGTTCAAGAACCCCAGGGAAGCCAACCCGCACCCTATGTTCAGCCGCTCCCGTGGGCTTGCATGAATGCGGCGAGAACTTCTCTAACTGCCTTTCCCTCATATAAATAGTGCCTGTCATTGGGGTCATACTGCCCCAGACAGCGGTGCAGACAACGGTAGGTTCTGGCTCAGAGAGTTGTGCGAGGGTTGGTCCATGCTGTGGGTGTTCTTCCAAAGCATCATGACCCTTTTCCTCGCATATATTGTGGAAGACAACGCAGGACGCAATCAGGGATGTCACATTGTTCTCAAACACTGTGAGCTGCACACTAAGGCACTGCCGTCTAGCCTTAAGCCACCCAAAAGCGCATTAAAATTCTTTTCATGCCTGTCCCTGAAGCCTTCCTGTTGAGCCAGCCGATTGCTGGCTGCCCGGATTTGCCTGAGGGGTGGGGCTGAAGCGGACCTGAAGAGCACAGTTTTCATTCTGGTCCACTCCTCCCCTTCATTAGGCCACGCTGTCGGGGCCCAGCTGCCCAGTTGGCTTCAGACATCCCTCCCTCCCTCGTTTGCATGCTGTTTGGTGTGGTCATTTACCATGTGCTTTAATTTTGTCACAGCTTTAAGGAGGTTTCAGGCACTGGGTTGGATCCATTTGGGGGGAGGCTTCAACTGTGTGCCTGCCTCCTCCGGGTGGGGACCACCTAAGGGGTCTTGGGGGTTGAGCCCTGCAGTGGGGGGCTTTCACCCAACTTCACTGCCAGGTGGTAAGGGAACCATGCAGGGGCTTCCTCCCACAGGCTATGCCACACTAATGCTCTATCAGCTGTAATCAATAAGGCCATGGCCGGTTTCACTCTACCTGGTTCTCTGTGTGCCTCTGTGTCCCCCTTTCCCCCTCCCTGCCACCTCTCCCTACCATTGGGGCCACAAACAATATTTATTCAAGCGTGAGCTTTCATTAGTCAGAGCACTGAATTTTGCAAAGACCTTTATTTATGTTTTGAAACAAGGACTATAATAAGGTTAATGGTAGTAATTACAGTAGTATTTTAGTAGTATAATAGTATTTTTATCGTTATAAAGTTATTATTATATCGAGTAGTACTATATGCTACCTTTATACAGGTAAATTATAGCAACACACATATACACAAGCATTATATGTAAGTTTACACGTGTTACATTTGTATATTGCTTTATTTACTACATTTAAACTAAAGTAACCAGGGAGCATTACAAAATTCAAGGCCATATTTTGTTTACAACCTACATTTATTATATTTAATAATGCTTACAGAATTGCCTTGTTTTTGTAACAAAACCAAGGATTAACTCACTTGGATAAAAAAAGTAGTTCTAAGTTTCTTTGAGTCTAGGGAAGATTTTTTTTATTAATTTTAGCAGCTGTTGAGAG
This sequence comes from Euleptes europaea, assembly GCF_029931775.1. Classification (NCBI taxonomy): domain Eukaryota; kingdom Metazoa; phylum Chordata; class Lepidosauria; order Squamata; family Sphaerodactylidae; genus Euleptes; species Euleptes europaea. The sequence continues at coordinate 58,783,341 of NC_079321.1, forward strand.
GAATCATCATTTCAAAAATGTTAAAAAGTGAGAAGTATAAATTGTAAACTGCACTAACAGAATTCCCGTCTCACAAATCAAGGTCCTCCATGTTGCCTGAAATCTCTAGAATTCAGACATTTCTTCAGCATAAAAATGTTTCCTTCACTACTAATGAATAATAAGAATGATTTTAACTTATTTTTGCCGGCCGTTCGGCATGTTTTATTATTCCAAGATGCCAATAAAGGTACTGTATTGTAAAATGCTTCCAGGGCCTAACGTTTTATTTTCATCTACTCTCTCATACAATATAAGAATGATATGGGGGGGGGGGCTGAATGTTAAAAGTGATGTGTCTTCGATGATCTTTCTCCATCCTTTTTCTCCTTATATTGCCCTGAGTTGTGTGAAAATGTGCTGGCCCTGAAATCGGGCACAAAAATCAAAATGGATTTTACTACTCTTTCAGTAAACAGCGTGGCACAAAAGTCTATTGTGTGGCGAGATAACTGGGGAGATGAATGGATTTAGCTGTCATTGGGGCGATTGTTGAGCTAGTCACCATTGGATCACAGTCTAGGCCTAAATTCCTTTATGGTTCATCAGGGCCCGTTGGTACCACCAAAAGTGTCACGATCCTTTTTTCTTTCTTTTTTTACTAGGGCCAGATGGTGTCCTTTTTGAGGCCGTACTAATGCCCAGCTTTCCACATGTAAAACTCCTGGGAAAATGACCTAACTCACAGCTGCTTAGTGAGGCTTGAGCAGATCTTTAGAAAGACTTCTGTCAGGAACAAGAAGATTGTACCACTATCTGGGAAAAGGGGGGAGGGAGGAAAGGAAAAGGCCGTCGACAGCTACAAATGTATCAATGACCAACTATTTTTAAAGCCCGAATGAGCGCTTGAATTGCAATCCCTCAAACATAACTTTTTGATTGTTGCTGGGTCCTGAATAGGTAACTTACAAAACGTACTTCGCTACCCGGGAACGAGGGAGGTTTTCAAAGCAGACGTTTTACCTTCCTTGAGAGCAGATGGTGTGAATGAGAAAACGGAATGGGGTACAGAAGGGTCAGGAAAGGACAAAAAGCGAAAGAGCCCCTAGATAGCTGCAAGCAGCCTGCGGAGAGGGGAGGGACCCGTGTGTTAAAAGGGGTTAGAGAAAGTGGAAACGTTTGATGCATAGCGGTTGTGTTTAGCAAGGAGCTGAAGGATTCCCAAGAGGCAGGTCCTGCTGCAGATGTGATTCTTAGAAAGCCAGAAGCCATCTTACTTGTCATTAGCAAAGTGACGCCAGGCCGACAGAGCAGTTAGAAAGTTGCAAGGAGACTATTGTAACCATGCTGCCCTAAGAATAATGACAAAGCACTGTTCATTCCTGTCGGTTCCTCTCTGTATTGAAATCTGGAAGCCCAGTGGCACGTTATCATAACTTACCTGAGGATGCATGCCAATATATTGCTCGGTTTGATTTGGGTTTGATTTGTGAAAGCTTTTTTGCTTGCGTTCCCCCTGCATGCACACACACACACACACTCACACACACTGCACCTTTGTACAATGAGCCAAAGAGCCCTGAGTCTCCTGTTCCTTTTTTTTTTTTTTTTACTTCCATCGGTTAGCAAGACATGTTGAACAGCACTCCTTATCAGAAAGATTTATGATGTTTTCTTTTTCCTTTAAGAACTCTAAGGGCATTTTTACAGTGGAGGTAGGAAAGCCGGCACAAGCAGCTAACTTCCAAGTATCTACTACATTACTTTTTATCACACAAATGAATTAAAGGGAAGGAGTTCAGCGGCAGTCCCATTAAAGAGCAGGGATGGTGTAATAGCTCAGGGGATAAGCTGGGAAATCCCCTGTTCAGATTTTACCTCCACCGTGCTCTCGGCAGGTGGCCTTAGGAAAACGATTACTCTCTCATTCTCAGCCTCTCATTAGCAATTGTGGGGTAGTGGAAATGGGTTGGATCCAGCAATAGATTTCCACAAACAGGAGTAATTTTTTGCTGATTTCCCCTCTTTCACTGCACACTACCATCTCTCCCCTTTTGCTGTTCCTGGAGGCCCAGGAAGCACATCAGGCTACAGAAGGATGGGACAGGTGAGAAAATCCCATTTTGCTGACAGAAATCGGTAAAAATTATCACTGGATCCCACCCAATGTTGGCTTTCTGTACAGGTCTTTTGTTAGAATTACTGAGCTCACATATAATACACATATAATAGAATAATGTATCTGGAGTGCTTGGAATGCTAAGTACGATTGAGTCACAAGGATCAGAAAAGCAAAAGTGCTATCTAAGTTATCTCTCAATGGCCTAACTCTACAACTTGTGAGTTGGCATGTAGAAATGAAGGAAGACAGGCTTTTTTATTCATCAAAGAGGACATTTTGAACATACTGCAGTTTTTATGTATGATCAAAAAGCTCCTGCAATATTTAAAACAATGGAGCATCTGAAATCATCCTTTACTATACATATATGCCTTATCACTATGCCTAATACTTTGTTTCTTATAAGCAATCACTTCAGCCAAACTTGCACAACTGAATGGACAGGAGGTTGGGCTACTAAAGGTGTTAGTAACAACTGCCTTTTCCTCCCAAAAAGAGGTAAAAGGAAGTGTACAAGCCATGTAAAACATAAAAAGAGTACATATAAAGCAATCTATATAACGATGATCATCCATATTATTTTCCAAACAAAAACTATCAGACAGAAAAAAGGCAGTCCAGCATGTAGTTCAGGAGATCCATAGAATGGTCTCTGGAATAAGTGCCTTCAAAAAACATTGGAGATGGCACCCTCTGCTCATCCTCCAGGAGACCATTCCAGAGGGACCAGGTAGGATTACCAACTCCAGTTTGGGAAATTCCTGGGGATTTGGGGGAGGGCAGAGTTTGCAGAGGGGAGCAAGCTCAGCAAGGATATGATGCCATCGAGTCCATCCTCTGAAACTGCCATCTCCTTCAGAGGTATTGATCTCTGTAGTCTGGAGATCAACTGTAAATCTAGGAGAATGCCAGGCCCCACCTGGACATTGGTAATCCTAGGTTCAGGATATGATAGGCCCATGATTGGGCCAGAAATGACCCCACAGTCCTGTTAGATGGAAAGGCAAGTATGAGCAGCTTTGCAACTAGATTGTCAAGGCCTGATACCAGTTTCTTTTGGATGGCCATAAGTCACCATCTCTCTATTGGCAGAGTGCTAAGCACACAGAGAAGCATCAGACTCACTGATTAAAGAAAAAGTTGCTCTTTATTGAGACAACTTCATTGTAGTATAGGAAAGCTACAGAGCCTCTAGCTGTCTATCTAGCTAAAGGAGGGAGGGAGAGGATAGAATGACTTCTGAGAAGAAGAAGGAAATTGTCTGAGAGTATCAATCTGAGGACAATTAAGAGGTGTGAAAAGGGTGGAAAGGTCTCTAGCCTTACAGCCCTAATAACTGACCCCCTGTTGGGTCTTCTTCTCAGTTCCTTTGCATACCCATTGCAACTCTTCCAACACTCTTCTCCTAAGGGGTGGGGAACGTCTGGCCCGCACGCCATTTAAGACCCGCAAAATCATTTGGTCTGGCCCTTTGTGGGTCCTGGCAGATCTCTAGCTCAGAAGGATCTAAGACTGGCGATCCGCCACCTCCCGTGGACAGGAATAGCCTCTGTTCAAGGCTGATGTGAGTTTGTTTTGCCAAGAAAAGGAACCTTTTTCCCCCCTTGCAGAAGAGTCATTACTTAAGGAGCTGCTAGAACGGCCCAAGAAACTGTGTTAACCCTTTCTCACCCGGGCTGTGGAGAAACGTATTCCCTCTGTAGTACAAGAGGGCTGGGAGTGTAAGTGGTGACAATGGAGGTGTTAAAGGGGGCAGGGCCAGAATGCGCAGGAGCGAGTTCTTAGCCAGTGTCCTCATTTCACCCTGGCCGATGTATGTAGCAGGAACCAGCTGTAGAATCTGGCCCCGACCATGTGGAGCAGGAGCAACTCTGGCGTGTGGCTGGATGGCTACGCCTGGCTGGTGCAACAAACCATCCTGTGCCACCAGGTGGGTGAGTGCACCACCAGTTGGATGCCTGCCTGCTTGCCGGTGCCCGGGGAGGGGGGTCATCTCGGGCAGCTGCCTGTTTGGGGCTTGGTCGGCTAATTTTCAAGTTGATAATTTTTTATGATCCGCAAATGAAGTTATAAATATCCAAATGGCCCTTGGCAGAAAAAAGGTTCCCCACTCCTGTCCTAAATTCTACCATCTGTAAAATGGCATTATCTGTAACAAAATTTGCAGGAATATGATGGGGTTAAATGACATGGCAGAACACTTTTGAACAGAAAAAGCTTGATCATGCTACCATGAGCCATGATGCTTATAATCTATGCAATGTCCAGCATTACCATTTTGCTGCAACCTTTCAGAAGGCAGAAGTGTAGAAGTGCTGGCCTTAAGTGTGTGACTGGAGACTAGGATGACCATCTCCCCAGGTGATCAGTACAATGTGGTAGCAATGACCCCTCCCCCAAGACTACCATTTGTCTAAATACACCCTATTTCTACTCAGTTCAGCCTTTAATCTAATCACCTGAACATATGCATATATACATCCAGAATAATGAAACGTACAGCCAGGTCCTTCAGGTAGTATATTATTCATAAATTACACCACTGGGCTCTATTTTTAAAAAGGTTTTCTTTTACTGCTGTATGAAACACATGCAGTTTTCTATGGAATATTAACAGAGTTTGTAGATAAGACAGTACCGTACTGAAAGAATCAAAATATCTGTTGACAGATAATGAACTTTGAAGAGCCATATCTGTTGATGCCAGTATATCTGGAAAGGGGCTTGAATCTTTTTGTCCATATCTCTATGAGCATAAATCTCAAACAAAAGCTAAAACAGCTAGCTCGTAGCTTCCGTAATTCAGCATTTGTCTTTGACACCCCCTCTTAAAAATATTGTGAGCATCTAAGAACTTCATTTTTCTTTAGTAACTTGCAGATTATTGATTTTATCGTTTGCTTGACATTTCACAGTGCATTACCTCACTTACAAATGTGTCCAGCATTTACACTGTGATGTGAACTGTCATGAAGTGAGGTAACATCCCATTAAATCCTAAGGGGGGGGGGAAACACTTTGATAGGATGCAGTTTAGCTCGGAAGCCCTTTGTGTTAAAGCCATTTGAGGCTTACTCGTCCTGTAAAAAATTATGGAAAGGTCCAAATAGGCTTAGTTAAAGGTTGCCAGGCCCTGACCTGAGTGGCCCAGGCTAGCCTGATCTCATCTGATCTCAGAAGCTAAGCAGGGACAGCCCGTTTAGTACTTGGATGGGAGACCACCAAGAAATACCAGGGTTGCTATGCAGAGGAAGGCAATGGCAAACTACCTCTGTTAGTCTCTTGCCTTGAAAACCCTACTAGGTTGCCATAATTCAGCTGTGATGGCGCTTCACACAACAAAGGTTGCCGGTAGTTTTAGGCCCCACATCATCTATCATAGGATAGCACTCGGGAAGGCTTACATTGGGTTTCCCATCCTGGTACCCTTGGGTGCCATGGTGCCTGCCAACACCTTCCCTGGCACCCATCAAGTGTTTTAGAAAGTGGGCGGGGCCAGGTGGGACTGTTGCCTGGCAAGGTTCTGATGAGCCGTAGGAGATTTGATTGGCTGTGCAGATTTCTAAACATGTTGCTTTGGCAGCAGCTACCCCTAAGTCTTCACTGCGTAACAAAAGGCAGCTATTTTGTGGCTGGCTCTACCTCCTGCAACAGCTATTTTGTGGCAGCCATTTTGTGGATATGCCAACCATGCTGTGGAAGAATTCCCAAGGTGCTTGGAGGCTCAAAAAGGTTGGGGACCCCTGGCCTACATGGATGCTTGCTTTGGCAGCCCCACCTTCTCAGGAAGCTAAGTAGATGGAAATTCTGACTTTCATGAAGCAAAATTCCCAAGGAGTCCTAGGATTTAAAGAAGAGGTATCTTGTAGCACCTCTGCTGGTAAGAATAGTCTCAACTCAGGAATATACTACATGCTGTGGTTACAGTGAGTGGTACCCTAGAAGCCATCTGATTGTCGTAGTTATCAGTAACTGGGATTTCTGGAACAATATAGTTTCATGTACAGTAACAACTACTATTGCCTTCTGAAAACCATAAATACGTCATTGCATGTAATGGTCAAAAGTCAAGTAACATGATAATTAATGAGGAACATATAGGTAGATCAAGACAGCATGGTGTAGCGGTATATTAAGACAGGCAACACGGCTGAGCAGCAGATTCTAATCTGGAGAACCGGATTTGATTCCCCACTCTTTCACATGAAGCCTGCAGGGAGATCTTGGGCCAGTCACAGTTCTCTCAGAACTCTCAGCCCCACCTACAAGGTGCCTGTTGGGGGAGAGGAAAGAATTATTATTGTAAGACGCTTTGAGACTCCTTACAATAGAGAAAAGTGGGGTACCAAAAGCAACTCTACTTCTTCTTCTTCTATGTTTGGTTCTGTTATTTTAAAAATAGCTCATCAACAGTAGTAGGATGTGAACTTTAAAATGTTAGTTGTTTATTTGCTTAGTTTTTCTTTCTTTCTTTTCTTTCTTTCTTAGTTTTTCTTTTAATTTTTTCAGAGACATGCCTTCAAAAGATCTGGTCCAAGGTCTTTGCATATATTTAAGATCAGCTTTAGCAACAGAAGGAACTAAAGAGAGGGAAGTAGTGTTTCGCCTTCTTTTCATGGACAGAGTAACATTTTGTACTGACACAAAGAAATTCTCCCTTGCCTTGTTCAGGAAGACACATGCAACCCAGAGTCTTCTCTTTAACATTTGCTCTTTGCTTAACCTTTGTTGCTTTTGATGCATGTCCTATGCCAAAATGTGAGATATACTAAACATAGTCAATGTCAGCATATTTATGTACCAAAAATCTTTCCAGAATCATGCTGATGTTCACACATACACTTTTGTACAGGATAAAGAGAGAAAAACACATATTGATGTGTCTTTTGAAAGGTTTATATGACTACTCTTTGGGTATGTGGGTTCATGTTTTTTCATACAAAAAAATTAAGCATTGCTCCAAGCACAATAAGAGAGAAAATCAGCTTGCCATTAATGGCACATGCATGATCCAATAGGTTCCCACAACTACTGCAGAAGCATAGGTCATATTTCTTGGGGCCAGTTTTATGTTTTTCAGGGTGTAGCGTGAAATGCTACAAAACCCCGTGAAACCAACTGGCCCAGGCATCGTAGCAAGACAGACGAGATTATATACATATATACAGAAGGCAGGGTTGAATCTACAATGCTGCCTCCAATCCTCTAAAATGATCCTTTTTAAACAGCATTAGTGTTAGGTTAGAAAACTAGCTTTGGTATTTTATTTTTCGGCAAACATTTTTCTTTTGCTGTGTGATTCAATTTTTTTTCCTTTATAAAAGTGTTGCTTGTTTTATGGTATATTGGACTCAACGCATGATGTGGTCTAACTGAGGTAAACCCTTAGGAAACTGTACCTGTTGATGGGGGGTTTGATGTTCAGAACATATATAATAAAAAATATCAAAGAACTGGAAAACACAAAAGGGAAAAGGTAACTGAATACATAACAAACTTATTTAAACTTATTTTGGGCGGAACCACTTTAGGGTGCTGAGTCATCTGTATTGACCTGTGTAAAATACTCCCCGCACAAATAATATCAGCAAGGCAGGGTCAAACATTCAGCCTATCATTCAGGATTGTGTTTTTAACTAATTCATGAAGAGCCATTGAAAGATGCAAATGTACACACCCTCTTGAAGCTTGAAGTGGTACAGTCCAGAAAAAAATTCCACCACAATTCTGTTGAATGTATAAACTGACTTTACATTATGCAGCCAAAGGTGTAGAGTGACAGTATGGTGTAATGGTTAGTGTTATGGACTAGGACTCCAGACGCCTGCCTTAAAATCTCCGATACAGAACATAATGGGTGACCTTAATCCAGTCTATTTCCCCTTCCACTACGGAGGGAAACACGTATGCTGCCTTGAGCTCTGTGCAGATAAAAATGTGAAAAATATTAGAAAGCATATTTTGGCTTGAAAATGCATAACAAATCACTCGCTTCTTTCCATTGAGCCAAAGTGATATTCTCTCTCTCTCTCATTGCCGGGGTAGATTGCATTTAGTCTGTGTGTAAACACTGGGTTAACTGCCATCTTCTTCCCAAGCTTTTTAATGGGAGTGTGCTGTCTGATCAGGTGCAAGCTCTCGGCTGTCATTTGCAGCCTGACCTGTGGGTCAGAGGTGATTTGGGCAGGCTACGGGATGCATACCAATCACATCCTCTTGTCTGTCTGTTTTGTTGACTAGTTCTCCTCAGGGTCATGGCTATCTTAAGTAGCAGCCCGAAGGATAAAGTGTGCCCTGTCTGAGCAGTAAAACTTTGACTTCGGACCAATTGCATCTGACATACAGCAGCATGAGGATTGGTTTAGCCTTTGGATTCAGAACAAATCACTGACCATCAATAGCCGATAGTGACAAGCAGTTTACTGAATGTCTCCTTTTCTCTGGCAGCAACATTTCCCTCAGCAGCAAACAAGAGGGTTTTGAAGTTTCATAAGTCAGGGTCTCACCGTGATGTCACACACGTAGTTTCTGGATGGATTTAGCTCTGCAAAACAGGCATAGCCATCAAATACCAAAGGCTCAGTCCAGCCAAAAAATAAATATTTCATTTGCCCTTGATTTCAGTAGGAGAAAATGAAATCCATGGTAGAATCATAGAACTATAGAGCTGGAAGGGACCACCAGAATAATCTAGTCCAACCTCCTGCACAATGTATAAAATTCACAACTACCTCCCTCCTTCCACACACCCCCAGTGACCCCCTACTCCATGCCCAGAAGATGGGGAGGAACCCTCCAGGATCCCTGGCCAATCTGGCCTGGAGGAAAATTGCTTCCTGACCCCAAAGTGGTGATGAGCATTACCCTGGGCAAGTAAGAAGGGGTCACGGAAGCCAAACATTGATGCAACCTTCCTGCCCTCCCTCTCATGATCTGCCTAAGTTCACAGAATCAGCATCGTTGACAGATGGCCATGTCACCTCTGCGTATGTTTCACTTTAGCTGGATCACACTCATCTTGAACAGATAACCAGTTGGCTTTTGTATTATGCAAGGGAGACATTTGTTTGACTTAATTTTTTTCTTTGGAAACCAGAATATTTAAAGCTCTGCATTGCTTTTACAAGAAGGCAGTGTAAAGGCAGCTTTGCAAATGATAGTTCTTGGCTCAATCCTTAGTAAAATACTGAGTCTAATCCAAAGGTTAACATAGGGGCCTTCTGCTGGTGCCAGGAACCTTCCTCGGGTGGAACATTTTCACTGGAGAAAGGTTCCTTGTGTTGGAAAAAAGTTCTTTTGTCAGCATGTAGGAACCTTCAACCCAAACTAATTTAGAGACATCTTAGAATGCATTATGCTTTCTCCTAGATAGGCCATGCATTTCAGCTTTTACATTTCAGTTTTAAGTAAACACACTAGTGAGTAAATCCCATTTTAAAACTGGCACTTAAATATGGTTAGAAGCATGAATCCAAAAGCTTTTCTTAGGCTTAGATAGAAGTGATACCGCTGAGCCAAATGTCTGAGCCAGGATTTGAGGTATTACCCATTCAGGATGGGGTTGGACTCCCTTTGAAGGAACAGGTCCATGGTCAGGGGTTGCTCTTGGATTCAGGCCTCCTGCTGGATTGAGCCTGGCAACTGGTGGTAGGGCTGGAGGCAGGGAAATGGAAAGCAAATGATGTCAGAAAACCCAGAAGTGACAAAGGCTACCTCTAGGAATCACCAGAAACAAGGCTGGTAGCCCTAAGGGGGCAGCTGTGGCCAGGAGTGCTTTTTACCATCTTCAAGGGTGCCAGCGTGGTCGAGTGGTTAAGAGCGGTGGTTTGGAGCGGTGGAGTCTGATCTGGAGAACCAGGTTTGATTTCCGACTCCTCCATATGAGCGGCAGAGGTAGGGCCGTCGATTCGGTTCCATACGAACTGGAAAACAGTCGAAGTTCCCCCGATCCGGAGGTTTTCAGTCCGGATGGAACCAAACTCAAAAAAAGGCAGGAAAACCACACGACGAATTCTGCGAGGTTGAGCGATTGCCGGATAAATTCAGCGAATCCGGGGGCTCCAAAGCAGCAGCATAACCGTCACTTAGTAAGCAGCATTCTCCCGCGGCCAATGGTGGCCAAGCTGGGTCTTCTCCTGGCCAATCAGTTGCGGTTGAGTGCTTGAGCCCAGTGGCTGCGCGGCCCGGGGAGAGAAAGAATTTGTGTGAGAGAGAGATCCCCGAAGGGTGTGTGTGTGTGTGTGCACATTCACGACTTTCCACGGCTCCGGGGGGGGCATGTTTGAAGGTAGAGGTCCCAAACTTTCAGCATAGCTTTAGGTGACCCTTCTTGCAAGAACCCCCAAGTTTTGTGAAGATTGGATCGGGGGCAAGATATGGGGCTCGGAAGGGGTCCCCCCTTAATGTGCATCTTTATTCCAATAAAAACACATTTGCGCCTTTCCACGGCTCCGAAGGGGGGCATTTTTGGAGGTTGAGGTCCCAAACTTTCAGCGTAGCTTGAGGTGACCCTTCTTGCAAGAACCCCCAAGTTTTGTGAAGATTGGATCAGGGGGCCCCGAGATATGCGCGCCCCCCATTCACACACTGGAATGATTGCGAGCAGGTGCGATCCTGCGCATCTAGAGAGCAGCAAATCCAAGACATAACCTCCTGTGCATAAATGGAATCATATTGGATTACTCCTGAGAAGACATCCACAGTAAGACCCATTTTGGGGCTTTTCTCTATAATGTTTTGCCTGTGTGTGTGTGGGGAAAGCAGTTTCTGTGGGGGGGGGAGCCAAAGGGGGCTTTTGCCCATTCTGCCAAGGGGGGTGCCCGCTCATCTCTGTGGGAGTGTGTGTTCTGCTTTTAAAGTTTAAAGTTGAGTCTGTGCGGAGGCTAGCGACGCCAGTCTCTCAGTTTGGGGTCCAGCCGAGCCGAGCGGTTTTGGTCTGGGGGGGGCGACTTGCGTGAGTCTCCCTCCGCTTGGGTCGTTTGCATAAGGGGGGAGCATCCCTCCACCACGAGAAGACGGAGCAGGGCAGAAAATACTAAATCTGGGGCTTTTTTTGCACGGTCTGTTTTGCTGCTCGCTCAAAACTGTTTTTGCAAAATGTGACTTTTACAATGCATTTGCACAGTCTCCCAGTCCCAAGTCACCTGCTCCTTTTTTCCTTTTTACTGAGTTAATTAATAGCATGTGCAATGCATAGCTAGAGCGCCTCTGCCTTGAAGTTTGCAAATTTCAATTGCACACTCCAAAGGTCGCGTGTTGCTCCTTCTGCATAGCTAGCCTAGCGCGCCTCTGTTCCTTTCCATGGTCGCTCGCGTGTTGCTTTGCATTGCAATGGTTAGCACGGGAGGTTTTGCCTTGGGTTTGCTGCTCTCTAGATGCACAGGATCGTGCCTGCTTGCAATCATTCCAGTGGATGGATGGGGGGGACCGCATATCTCGGGTCCCCCTGATCCAATCTTTACAAAGCTTGGGGGTTCTTGCAAGAAGGGTCACTCAAGCTACACTGAAAGTTTGTGACCTCTACCTCCAAAAATGCCCCCCCCCCCCGGAGCCATGGAAAGGCACGAATGTGTTTTTAATGGAATAAAGATGCACATTAAGGGGGGACCCCTTCCGGGCCCCATATCTCAGGGGGCCCTGATCCAATCTTCACAAAACTTGGGGGTTCTTGCAAGAAGGGTCAACTCAAGCTACGCTGAAAGTTTGGGATGTCTACCTCCAAAAATGCCCCCCGGAGCCGCAGAAAGGCGTGAATGTGTTTTTATGGCTTTATTAGGCCGAATTTTTCCCCGAACTCAAATCTCGCGCTGATCTCTGTTCTGACAATATAGCCAGTCCCGGCCCACCAAGATTTAGCATTTCCATTTGATTTTAAGAGGAATATAGTTTGTCTAGAAGATGCAGGATTGTACCCCATTTCAATGGAAATAATGTTCCACCAATGAAACAAAGGGGAACCAGGGGATTGAGCCCATAGTCCTGTAGTGCCTGCTAAAATCAGCTCTCCCATTCTTTTCATTTCATGGTAGTATTTAAGCCATGTGCCATTTTTTCTGAAATGACACTTTCAGAGATCTTTTAGAACTTTCCATTCTGTTTTTAGGATACATGTTTGATTTTGATTTTGATTTTTTTGCTGTAGTCTAAATCCATTTTATTTTTGTATACTGGACTGTTTCTATTTTATATGGGTTTGTTGTGAGCCACCTGGGATGTTTTCAACAGAGAGAACTAGATACACATGGTTTATACAACTAACTAATACATAATAGCCACAATGAGAAATGCGAGATCAGTTTTGATAGGAGTAATCTCTAATCTTTTAGTAGAAAGGCAGTAATTAGGAGTGGGAAACGGATTTCCCCTTGTAGACATTAACCTGCCGAGGTATTGTATGTGTATTAGGGAAACTGATGCTACTTCCCCTTTTAGCTTTATTAAACTGTAACTTCAAAGGTACAAGGACAGCTATTGACTCTTGGAGTCAGTTTCAAATGAGGGAAGTGCTACTAAACTGGCAGGCTCCTGGGAGTGAGACAGAGCATTTTCCTTCCAGATCACTGGGTTGAATCTGACTAACTGAACATTGTAACTTTTTAACTCCTGCTCAGTGGCCTTGGTAGCCTGACTGTTACAGTTCATTTAGTAGTGAGCAGGTGTTTGTTTCACCCAAAAAAAAAAAAAAAAGGAGAGAGAGGTGCAATCATAATGAAAGTGTTTCAAATGGCAAGAGCCTAAGGAATAAACGGGGAGGGAAACAAAGGCTAAAACCTCTTGATGTAATAAAGCCTTTTTTTAAAAAAAGTTGACTTGAGTCCAATTTCTTACTCACAATCAGGGATGGTTCATTTTTTGTAAATCAGGCATTTGAACTTATCGGCCATTATGCAGGGTCAATTTTGATGCTCGCTCAAAGCTCTTGTTAAAAATGCTAAATGCTAAAAATGCTTTAAAATGCCTATTCACTGTCCTGATCCAAAAGGAGAAATTCCACACACACCCTCCACTCACCTGCTCCTTTGTTCCTTCCATTAGCCAACCGCTGTTTGCATAGCTAATGCGCAGTTGTCATTTTGCATGGTTCCTTCAGGGGATTCTTCTGTGTGGGGGCGGAGCAAACACAAAAGTTCGCGTTAATGGGGCTCTTAAGAAATGCGAAGTAGGTGTGCGCCGGCTTTGCAGTCACTTCCTGAATGACGGTTCAGCATGCAAAAATAAAATAAAAATGGGGGGCACTTCAGCCTGGAACGCGCTGCTAATTACCAAGCATAAATGGCCATCTTGTTCTCAAAAGCCATTTCCTCTCAAGTTCCTCTTATGATCCCATTGATGATTTGTTTGCAAATTAAAATGCACAGGCTTTCAAGTAATGTTGCTTCTGTGCAGTGGCAACATTTAACCGGGTGGCCAGCTCAGCAGCTGCTGCTGATGCATGCTCATAATTCACTGGCTTGCTGGGCTTACACGGGCCCAAGACTCACCCTGGGCAGAACAGGCACCTTTTTATAGCATCTACATTTCTAATGCATGTGCACTCTTTGTGCCTGCACAGTCTGTGGTGGCATTTGTAGCGTAAGCTCATGTCCAGAACGTATTAGATTGAATCACAATTCTCAGGCAGCAGTGGGAGAATATGCAATGTATTTGTGACCCAATTTTAGGAGCCTCACCATGCATTCCTGAGTTGCGCCAGTGGCCCACACCAAAGTCTTCAGGAGGCTGGCAAAGGCCCACATGGGCACAAGGGCCCAAAGCGCCAGTGTCCAGGAGGCGCACGCCAGCGTTTGTGGCCCCAGCGCAGGTGTGCAGGGCTGGATGCCTGTCTCTGGCTGCTGGGGTGGCAGCGCCGTGCCCGAACACCGGCAAACCCGCTGCGGCGACCCAGGAGGCGTTCCCAGGGCGTTACGGCATCGGCCAGGGGGGGGGGCACCAGTAGGCAGACTCCTGCACTGTTTCGGCTCGGAAAGGCCCCCTTTCCCCCCTGAGATATCCCATGCAACCATATGAGGTTGCACCAGTTTTTTGCGCCGGGCAGAGGTTTTGGCTAGGCCCAAACCTCCTTAGGAGGCAACGCCGCTGCGTTGCCTCCTAAGCCCGGCACAGGCATTCCAGTCAGGAATGCGCTGTCTATTGCTCTAGCTAGGGATGCAAGGAAAATGCATTCTATTTACTCAATGAAGAGTATACCCCTCCTCACATATCGATTGTTGCAAATGTCTCCCCATGCACTCTACATGTATCTTCTCTATGTATCAACTTAACACCTAGGGCTGCCAATCTCCAGATAGTAGCTGGAGATCTCCTACTAATACAACTGATCTCCTGCCAATAGAGATCAGTTCACCTGGAGAAAATGGCCACTTTGGCAATTGGACTCTATGGCAATAAGGCCCCTCCCCTCCTCAGGCTCTGCCCCAAAAATCTCCCGCCAGTGGCAAAGAGGGTTAGCAACCCTAACTACAATAGCCCTGAGCTTTGTCCAAATTGGATGGGAAACCATGGAGGTACAGACCCAAGAAAGGAATGTGGGTCTTACATGGAAACCAATGAGAAATAATAAATGTGAATGATGGAACTGAAACAGCCATAATGAAACAAAACCACATAAACCAACCCAATAACAAAACAGTACCTTTTGGAATTAATTATGAAAATGAAAGAAATGGAACAAACTCCCATGCACAAGACTAGGACACACGTGTCATAACTATGTGAAAGAAATTAGTCACATATGCGGATCTCATTATTGCTCAAGGCCTGGTCCTTAAAGATCTTTACCTCCATCTGTACTTATTTATAGCTGCACCGAAGGGTACTCAGCACTTTGAAGGTCTGGGAATTCAATGACATTGTAAATGGCTGCCACTATTGATTCTGAAATGATGCGGTGAGCAGGAGAATTGATTACGCAGCTCTTTCCCCAGTAAACACTTGAAATGGGCTGTGATTGTTCAGTATGAGGTGTAGGGTGAAAAAGCCATGATCCCTAACTATCGCATAGACGTTGCCAAAAAAATGGAGCTGTGATTGACAGCTAAATGCACAACTCAGCTGAGCCCAGCCTGAAATGTTGGCTTATAATTACTGAGTTGAGCATTTTAAGAAACGGGCAAGATGGATGTTTCACAGAGGCCGTGCGATTCTGCTTACTTCACTGCTTGCTGTGAGCATCTCTAATAAGAATTGATGTCATGTGTCATTTGTAATTTAATCAACAGCATCACATCTTGATCCTAAAATGGGCATCCCAAACATTTTCTCCCTGCCAAGTGAGAGATTAGCGGGCGTTACCAGAGATGCACAACCGAAGGACAAACTGAGAAATGGAAGAAGCGGAGAGTTAAAGTGAACTCGAGAGTGGCCAACAGGTGCTGATTTATTCATAGCACTTCACAGCATGTGCCTCTTCAGAACTGTCCTATCATTCAGTCCATCAAGGAATGAATTATAGAAAGGAAGCTGACAATGGGGAAGAGAGAGGTTCACAGGCTGAGAGCACATGTTTGCATGCGGATGGCCCCCAATTCAATCCCTGCATCTTTACTTAAAGGACCTCAAATAGCAGGAAAGACCCTGGAAGGGAGACATGTTGAAGGATAAATTTTAGCCATTTGTTGTTTGAAGGACTTGAGGTGGTTCCTTTAATGCTGGAATTAAAGCTAGTCGTATTAGGAAACCAAGAGTCATCACTGCTTCATACATTAAAAATGAAGTATGGGGTTTACAGAGGGAAGGCGGCTTGGTATAGCCCAATGTCATCACATCTCAGAAGCTAAGCAGGTTCGGTACTTGAAAAAGAGACCACCAAGGAAGGCTCTGCAGAAAAAGGCAATGGCAAGCTAGCTCTGCTTCTCACTTGCTTTGAGGTCACCATAAGTTGGCTGCGACTTGATAGCATGTGCATATGTGTATGGGGTCTAGCCCCTTTGAGCTAAAGGTTTAGCTCCACTATCCTGCACACTTTGGTTTTGTTTTAAAATGGACACACACTTTCTTTACACATGTTTTCCTACTACTAGAACTAATAGCAGCCATTGGGGTTGCATCAGGGGAAGGATGCAGCTTAGTGGGGTTTTTTACATGAAAGTGTTCCTCTAAAATCTAGAAACAGCACTTCTCTCACTAGGGTTGCCAGGTCCCTCTTCACAACCGGTGGGAGGTTTGGGGGGTGGAGCCTGAGGAGGGCGGGATTTGGGGAGGGGAGGGACTTCAATGCCATAGAGTCCAATTGCCAAAGGCTGCCATTTTCTCCAGGTGAACTGATCTCTAACGGCTGGAGATTAGTTGTAATAGCAGGAGATCTCCTGCTATTACCTGGAGGTTGGTAACCCTTATCTCTCACACATATGGAAATTCTGCTCTTTCCTCATCAGCCATCTCTCACATCTTGTCTGGTTTGGATGGTTGTGTTTATTACTGGGGTGAACCTTGGCTTCTTCAGCTAACTTTTCTAGTTTATCTGCAAGACACCTTTCACCAGGGAAGCATGGGCCTCTGCCTTTATATCTTTCAGTTTGTAAAGCTCACCCTGCCTTCCTATTAGTACAAGGAAGGGCTGCTCTCCATTCTCTGCTGGCAATACTAATCTATCTCAGTGGGGAGGCAGATCATAGTCTCTGTGCACCTTGGCCAGATGCCAAGCCCTACCCTCAGCCGTCCAGGAAGGCCACTACAGGAAGATACCATATGAGGAAAGAAAATGCCCCTGTGGTTCTGGATACACAGAAACTTTTGAACATGTTCTTCTCCACTGTCAATATTATATAGCTATCAGAGAAAGGTTCATCTTGCCATTAATTCATAAATTTCCCAGCCATATGGGACAGTTCCATATTTCATCTCTGTTACAAGATGTAAACTCCAACACAACGTATTCAGTGGCTAGATTCTGTGCCGCTGCAATTGACTTTCGACGGAAGAGGGTCTGTGCTACTCAGCAACCCTGAAAATGGATAGTTTTAATTATATGTGCTCCCCTTTCTCGCCAAATGGTTTATCTATACTAACAAATGAACCAGCATGTTTTACTCAGATGTGTATTTTAGACTTATGTAAATTGGTATCTTACCTGTTTTACCTGTGCTGGTCATTGGCCGTAATAAAGAATTGTTCGTTTGTACAGTCTCTGTGCCTCCATCCCCCCCCCCATCATCTATGCAGCCCCATCTACCTGCCGGCTAGAAAAAAAACAAAATGCTTGCTGCTGTCCCATGTAGGGCAGGCAGTCTGGTTGTTGTTGCCTACCTATCACGGGTGGAACTATATCTTCAGTATCCCCTGAGCATCCAAAAGGCTTCTTTTAAAAAGTGGAAGGCCTGCCCCAGTGAAGTGAACAGATGAGAGCAGCACAGGATCTGGCAAAACAAGTGTTAAGTCAATAGTTAAGCAAGCAAAAAGAGGGTGTGTGCAGGGGGATCCCTAAAAACATCAATACAAAAAAAATAAGTATTACTTTAAAGATATCTGGAACAGAAAATCAGCCAGAGAGGCAGTTGGGCCTTCAGTTGACCAAGGAATACAAGGATTGCTAAAGGAAGATGGAGAGATGGCAGAGATGCTAAATGAATTCTTTGCATCTGTGTTCACTGTGGAAAGTGTGGGGCATGTGCCCAGGTAAGAGCAACTATTTTCAGAGAGGGAATCTGAAGAATTAAGTCAAATTGACATTATTGGAACTGGTGGGCACTTCGGGGATGGGGACATGGGGGGTACAGGGTCATAATGGTCAGACTAGATTTCTGTGAAGGACTAGAGCCAATGATACACTTACCCAGGTTGCTGCCATGTTTACAGTGGATACCCAGAGTTAGAGGGAAGCTCCCTTCCTGTAAACTGGACATATACATATGACTATACCAGTTGTTTGCATTGGCCCAGATCATGAGATCAATATCCTAAATATAATCTGTGTGCACTGAATTTTATATTCATGTCCCTTTTTCAACATTATGCACAAGCATGGGTGGATGCTGATACGGGAAGTGGGACAGGCATAAGGTTTTACAGAGGGAAAATAAAAAACGTGACCACTTGCAATCTGTTGTACCACTTCAGGATGATGCCTTCTCATTCTGCTGGATGTGCACACCAGGCCCAAACAACAATTCTGTCAGAGAGACAAACCATGCATACTGAATTATCTTGAGCAGAGGCGGTGCTTTCCTCATACCCTTTTGCACTTTTTCATTCAAGTGGCAAACAAAGAAAATAGACCTGCACCCAGATATTTGAAACACATTCAAATGCTGCCTGCATCCTGTTTATCAGAAGCCATTATAATGTCTTTCCACCCAGGACAGTTCATGATCCTTCTCTCCCAGTTGCACAGATGTCTTTAAAAACTCCAAGATCTGTCAGCACTGCTAACTGGCAATGATTTCCATTTTAAAAAAAACAGCAGATGATACAGCTTGTCAAGCCGTGAACAACAGGCTTGCCAATCCAACCAGAAATGGAACAACACATACCAGAAGTGATGTCACTGGGTGACCTGTTGGCTGATATCAGTCCTTCCAGGCGAGGAAAGTATATAAGGACTCCTCTTGTTGGGAAGTAGCTAGTGTTATGTATGTACTTAGGTTAGTAGTTTGGGACAGTAGGCAAGAGAAACCCGCGGAGCTTGGGGTTTCTCTCCAAGGATCCAAATCACTGAATGCCCATTGGTCACTAGCGCCATTGGACGCTAGGATCGTTTTCCCCCCCTATCACGACCCAGGGGGCAGTGGCCGCAAGCGGCCAGGGGGGCATATAAGCGGGGGGTCTGTCCACAGTTCTCCAGTTCTGTTCTCTTTCTCAATAAACGTGGTTGTTGTTGGAACTCGGTCTCTGACCTCGTGTGTCCTCCCCACGCGAACTTAACAGCTAGCCAGGAGTTAAGTGGGGCAGAACAGAGAGAGAGAGAAAGAGAGAGAGAGAGATCACTTCTGTGGTGGCCACTGTGAGCCCCTTCCACTCTTCCACAGATAAGAGCATGGTAGGGACGCCAGGCTTCAGGTGGGACTTGGGGATCTCCTGGAATTACAGCTCATCTCCAGACTGCAGAGATCAGTTCCCCTGGAGAAAATGGAGGCTCTGGAAGGTGGACTCTATGGCATTATACTCCATTTAAGTCCCTCCCCTTGCCAAACCCCACCCTCCTCAGGCTCCACCCCCAAATCTCCAG
The DNA here is from genome assembly GCF_029931775.1 of Euleptes europaea. Classification (NCBI taxonomy): domain Eukaryota; kingdom Metazoa; phylum Chordata; class Lepidosauria; order Squamata; family Sphaerodactylidae; genus Euleptes; species Euleptes europaea. The sequence goes on from NC_079321.1 coordinate 58,802,603, forward strand.
GTATTTCTCTACCCGGAGCTGGCAACCCTGGCCTGAGGCCTCCAAGGCTCTGAAAAGGCATGGCTAGCCCCCGGAAAATCACATAGCTCATACGGTGCTAGACTGAAAGCGGTGTGAAAACTAAAGAAATACCAGAACATGCAAGTGCTATATAGTTGTGCAATTTATTCACTATATTACTCTATTTAAAAGGTTTCTGTCGTACTTTTCGAGTGCTGATTGATGCCCAAAGGCAGCTTATACTACTGTTCAAAGGAACAATACTACAAGACAATCAGAATCATCAAAACATTGTAAATGAGATAGGCAATTATCAATTTCAGTAGCAAACCACAAAAGCAGATTGTAAAAGAACACAAGTGAGCCTTTTCAGAAGGGAAGTAAAAAATTTAAAAAGCCAACAATTAATAATAATAATAAGAAGAGTTGGGTTTTATATGCTGACTTTCTCTACCACTTAAGGGAGAATCAAACCGGCTTACAATCGCCTTCCCTTCCTCCCACCACAAAAGACACCCTGTGAGGTAGGTGAGGCTGAGAGAGCTCTAAGAGAGCTGTGACTAGCCCAAGGTCATCCAGCTGGCTTCATGAGTAGGAGTGGGGAAACCAACCCAATTCACCAGATTAGCATCCGCTGCTCATATGGAGGAGTCGGGGAATCAAATCTGGTTCTCCAGATAAAAGTCCACCATTCCAAACCACCGCTCTTAACCACTACACCACGCTGGTCCCAAGTTTTGTTAGTCTTTAAGGTGCTACTGGACTCTTTCTCTTTTCTACCACACAAAAATGGGTGAGTAATTTCAGTTAAGAGCCCCGTGGCACAGAGTGGTAAGCTGCAGTACTGCAGTCCAAGCTCTGCTCAAGACCTGAGTTCGATCCCAACAGAAGTTGGTTTCAGATAGTCGGCTCAAGGTTGACTCAGCCTTCCATCCTTCTGAGGTAGGTTAAATGAGTACCCAGCTTGCTGGGGATAAAGGGAAGATGACTGGGGAAGGCACTGGCAAACCACCCCATAAACAAAGTCTGCCTAGTAAACGTCGGGATGTGACATCACCCCATGGGTCAGGAATGACCCAGTGCTTGCACGGGGGACCTTTACCTTTTTAATTTCAGTTAAGCCCATGGAGTTAGTGCTGGGGGATTATCATAATGAAAGAAACTCTTTTTGCCCAATATTCTGAGATGTTTTATTAGAGAGAGCAGCATCAGTAAGGGTGCACTAGCAACTGCTGTTTTGATTCAGCTGAAGTCATTTGTTTTTTAGGAAAGCACATGGAAGGGGCCTTGTGTATATAATGGATAGTTTTTCTTACTCCTTCCCAATCATGGGTGCCAGTTAGCAGGGGGGAACTTCAGTGTAATATTATTACTACATTTTTTACAGTCTGAGTTATAATTGAAATTTGTTATGTATGAGGATAACTAAAACTCGATCATTTCACACTCTTTAGTCCAAGCCTCAGGATATTTTGGGGGGTAAATAGATTGCTTGGAAACAGCCAGTGACTACAGCTAAAATTACATTTTACCAAGTGAGTGGAATGGCTTTTTAATTGCAGCGCTGATGTCCACATGCTGTCACCAGCATCTAATACTGAGATGGTATTGATTTGATTTTTAACGTTGATGCATCAAGAGGGGTGGAAAATGCAGAGTAGGACTTTTTTCCACCTGAAATCCTCTTTCCAAAGTAAATAAAGAATTCAAATATTAAACTCGTGGGGCACTTCTTGTTCACATACTTCATAATTTGTTTATGTTTTATGTCCGTTGTTTGCAAGTGTAATGGGATAAATTTATGTGATCACTATCCCTTAGTAAAAGTTCCCAAAGGAGATGTTTTAAACCAATAGGTAAATGAAATAAATAGCTTCGTGCATCTGCAGTTAAAATATGTGAACATACTGTGCTGCCTTATAAAATAATAAATGAATAAAACTAAACTTACTTCTGAGTAGACCTCCTTAGGATTGCTCCCTCGGCAATTAAACATCTTTCCCAACTCCCCCTAAGATCCTTAAACTTGAAAAGCTAGGAATTTAAAATAGTTCTTCCTAAATACAAGGTACCTTTTACCACTAGGCCACAGCTAGTGTTATCTGGCAACCCTTGTTGCCTGTCACCATGAGAATTATTTTTCATGTTGGAGCATTAACTGAATGACATTACTTCCAGAAAAAATGTCTGGGAAAATGTCACTCTAGGAATCACTAGACACTTTATGGTTTTACCATAGAGTTTCCAGAGATTCCTAGAGCAATGTGACCTCACTTCCAGTTTTCCCCAGAAGTGATACAATGGTGCATGTGCCACTAGTGCCCCTTATCTCCCTGCCCCCAAGCTCCTGCTTGGGAGTACCTTGGTTGAAGAGTATTATTAAAATAATAGCGTTGTCTGTGAAGGTCACAAGTTTTCAGCATAAAAATCAGTATCACACTGACATAGAAGCCTCCAGAGATTCATGAGGGATTCTGTAACCCTCAAAGGTGAACTTTTGAAAATGGAGTATAGTGGCAAAAGAATTTGGGCCTGGACAAAACAGAACTGTAAAAAAGAAAGGGAATATCAGCCATCTTACAAAGTTATGGGCCAAGAATTCAGAAGATCTTGTCATACATCTTGTGACCAAAACTAACAGCCCATTCCTGAAACAACGGCGTGCGGAAGCGGCGCCTCTTCCTAAACCGATTCGCACACGCCGGGGGAACAAAAAAAGCCGTTTCGTGGCTTTTTTTGTTTTCAAAGGGGCTAAAAGCCCCATTGAAAACAGCGAGGCTGCGCCTGCTAAAAAGCAGGCGCAGCATACCTCGGCAAACCGGGATGGGAAGCCACCTAACCGGCGGCTCCTCCCCCCGGCCCACCCCTGGAACGCCCCCCTGCACCGGTGCGGCCTCTCTACGCTGTGGCCTGCGCCATGGAGAGGCTGCGCCAGCATAGGGGCGAGGTGCGGTTCCGCGGAGCTCGGCCACCAGTGGGACTGGCCTTGCCGCCAGCGTAAGTGCATGTAATTGCGCGATTACACGAACTTACGCTGGCGGCGAGGTCACGCCGCCTCCAAAGAACTTTCGGCCCAGTTCTCAGGAATGGGCTGTTAATCACTCACAGTATGATTTAATCCCATACATATAAATGGAGATCTCACCTCTTTTTCTCACAGAGTCTTGTGAAAACAAAATCAGTCATTGTGCGATACTCAGGGACTTGGTTGTGACTCATTTAAGTGTCTAGAAGGTTTAATGGATTAATTTATTTCTACTTTGTGGGCAACTTAAGAAACTAACCCCCTTGAAATTTCATTCTGACTTTCACTAATATGCCTTGAGCGTTTTTTTTTTCTCTTTTCACATGGCAGTACACTCAGAGCCAGATCTTAAGCATCAGTTCTCATTGTCACGAACACTGATCTGAATATCAGGACCTTTCCCTCACCCAGCACCAAAGACATTCCTATGGAACACAGAATGCTGGAGACAGAAGCACTGAGAGCACCTTTAAAAAAAGGTAAAGGTCCCCTGTGCGAAGCACCGGGTCATTCCTGACCCATGGGGTGACATCACATCCCGACATTTACTAGGCAGGCTTTGTTTGTGGGGTGGTTTGCCATTGCCTACCCTAGTCATCTACACTTTACTCCCAGCAAGCTGGGTACTCATTTTACCGACCTCAGAAGGATGGAAGGCTGAGTCAACCTTGAGCCAGCTACCTGAAACGAATCGAACTCAAGTCGTGAGCAGAGCTTGGACTGCAGTAATGCAGCTTACCACTCTGCACCACGGGGCTCTTGAGAACACCTTAGGTGGCACCAAATGGGTCTTTTGGAGCCATCAAAGCTTTAGAGGCTGTTTTGACCTTGTATAGGTCTCAGTGACTGCTGTAGTGGAAGAATTGGTTTTTATACCCCATTTTTCTCTACCTTTAAGGAGTCTCAAACCGGCTTACAATCGCCTTCCCTTCCTCTCCCCACAACAGACACCTTGTGAGGTAGGTGGGGCTGAAAGAGTTCTGAGAGAACTGTGACAAGCTCAAGGCCACCCAGCAGGCATCATGTGTAGGAGTGGGGAAACAAACCCGGTTCACTAGATTAGAGTCTGCCATTCATATGCAGGAGTGGGGAATCAAACCTGGTTCTCCATATTAGAGTCCACCCTTCTTAACCACTACACCATAAAGCATGTCTATAAATGGTAGAATGGATGCAGACTGCTTCATGTAATCAGGACATGTAATGTAACCTCTCCTTTAAGCATATTTTTAAGCATGAATGGTGCCCACCCCCCAAAAAAAACAGAACTCTGATGTTATCAATCGGTGTGGGCATACAGAGATCAATTGAATCTCTCATCAGTGGGGATGTCACTGACATCATCTAGTAGAATACTTTTTAACTGCTGGTCATACTGACAGCTCCAAGAAGAGAGGAAAGAGTTCATTGCTGAACTGCCAGAGCTGAAAATTGAGACGGACTTTGCATGGTACCTTGAGTGCTTTGGATGAAGTATAGGATAGATAGAGTTCATGGATGAATGGATAGAGTTTATGATTTGTGGTTGACAAACACTGTAATAAGTTTCAGTAGCAATTTGGGGGTCTTGAATAAGAGACATCTGCATTATCTAAAGGGATACTTGAACACCCACTTGGTCAACTCGACTTGCCAGTAATGGCCAGGGCCTAGGGTTGCCAGCTCCAGGTTGGGAAATACCTGGAGATTTTGGGGGGCAGAGTCTGAAGAGGTAGGGGGTTGGGGAGGGGAGGCACTTCAATGCCATAGAGTCCAATTGCCAAAGAGGCCATTTTCTCCAGGTAAACTGATCTCTATCGGCTGAAGCTCAGTTGTAAAGCAGGAGATCTCCAGCTAGTACCTGGAGGTTGGCAACCCTACCAGGGCCCCAATGTTTCATTGAACAGTTGTCTTGGCCACCAGGTGGGAGCCAAGTCCCAGTAACCACAGGGTCTGACAGCAAAGGCTCTCGGGTCAAATTCCAAAAGTCACATTCCAAAAGCAGAGTCAAAAGCAGTCCAAGGGTCAGGAAACTATAGCAGATACCAAGCAGGTCAACAAGACTGCATACAAGTTCATCTCACACTGCCTGCAGCCTTATGAAGGGAGCTTCCTTACAGGTGTTGCTGGTTCCCTGGTTAAGCTCTTCCCTGCAAGCTGACTCAGCTGCTCTACTCACAAGGAGCACTGGGTCCCAGATCATACGATGGCTTAGCAGAGGGGAGGCTGTGGTCTGCCAGTAGGGTTGCCAACCTCCAGGTACTAGCTGGAGATCTCCTGCTATTACAACTGATCTCCAGCCAATAGAGATCAGTTCACCTGGAAAAAATGGCCGCTTTGACAATTGGACACTATGGCATTGAAGTCCCGCCCCTGCCTAAACCCCGCCCTTCTAAGGCTCCGCCTCAAAAATCTCCCGCCGGCAGCAGAGAGGGACCTGGTAACCCTGTCTGCCAGGTATGCACTTTTGCACCTGGTCCAGGCCTCAGCCCTAACCCTTTGCCTCCTCTACTCCTGGGGTGCTTTGGGAGAATGTGGTGGGTCGGGTCGTGAGTGGGTCCATGCTGGGGGCCCCAGGCCTGAGGGTCCTTCTGGCTCAGGGTCCCTTCAAGATGATACTGAGACCCCAGACTCATGGGAAGGGTTTGCCAAGGCAGGAGTCGGAGACAAATTGTCTTCTTCCTCCAACAAGGATTCGTCCTCCCATGCTAACACGGGGCAGTCCGTGACAGCAGTTCAGCAATTTATGAGTCAAGCCTATTTAGCCGATTACTTTCTAGGTATTCAAACTATGCAGTACAGTGCAATCAGAATTATTTCATGCATGTTCATTCTCACACAGCCCAACTGGGGTTCTAGCTTCCCTACCCATAGGCATGTCATCTCTGCACACCACTCCACACAACCAAACATTGAAATAAAGAATGAGCAAACCAATCACTTAGCCAGTAATAAACACTTCATTTTTAATGCGCATTTTACACAGCCTTATGGGAGTCATAGTATCTCCTCCACATCATTTAATTACCTGGCCAGGCCACTGATAACTCTGGGGGAGAATCAATTTCACCCCCTGCAAAGATACAAAAGCCCTTGCAAGGCAAAAGGAAATGAACCTCCACCTCTACTGCTACTGCATGGGCACACCGCTGTTTGGCAGCTGTTTGGATCAGGTGGTGGTGAGCCAAGAAGATCCATGGTTCAACATGAAAGATCACAGCTGTTGGAAAGGGTGCAGTTGCTGAAAGGTTTGCAGCCTCCCTAATTATTTTATGGGGTAGACTTACAGCCCATTCCTGAGGTTGGGGGCTGAATGGGCATAGGAGGCGGTGTGATCCCTATACCGGTGTCCGTGCCACTTGCACAGTCTAAACTGGCCCGGACACTGGCGTTGGGGCACTTATGCCAGCTCCCCTGGACTGCAGCGGCAGCACAGCTCTCGGACGCCGGCTTGGCCTCCTGCCAGTGGCCTCCCAGCACAAGTCCTCACACCAGCATCCCAGGAGGCATTCCCGGGGGGCAGAGCTTCCTAACACCTTTCAGCCCGGGGAACGCCCCCTAAAACTATGTCAGCGCTGTGCCACCTTTTTGTTGGTGCAGCATTGCTGTTTTCTTTGGGGCTTTCCCTCCCGTTTTCCTTTTTTTTAAAAAAAAAAATAGCCCTTTCCCCCTCCTGGAGCAGCTGTGAAACCTCAATGGTGGCACTGCCGTGGCAATGCCATCCCTGGCCTCAGCAGCTCCCAGGAATGGGCTGTAAGTCTACCTTTCAGAGGATGCTGAGCAGAATATTTTCCATCTCTGCTGAGGCATCCTGGCCAGTCACTGAGGATCTGAGACTGCCCAGAAGGCTTGTAGGTCAGAAAGTATGACTTCAAAACAGAAGTCCGCCAGCATGTTTATTATAAATGAAACACTTTTATCTGAGCAACTGTTATCCCAGCATACTGTTTTCCAAGGAGGATCGTCTACAGTATAATTAAACAATTTGGGAGCTGATATATGTACACAGTAATCCTGGAAACTGGAGTGACACAACACAAGAAGCTGGAGGGTGATTCAAAACTGATAAAAGGAAGCATTTCTTCATACAACGCATAGTTAAATTGTGGAACTCCCTGCCCCAGGATGTGGTGATGGCTACCAACTTGGAAGGCTTTAAGAGGGAAGTGGACATGTTCATGGAAGAGAGGGGTATTCATGGCTACTAGTTCAAATGGATACTAGTCATGATGCATACCTATTCTCTCCAGGATCAGATGAGCATGTTGAATATATTAGGTGCTGTGGAACACAGGAAGGATGGTGCTGCTGCAGTTGTCTTGTTTGGGGGCTTCCTAGAGGCACCTGGTTGTCCACTGTGTGAACAGACTGCTGGACTTGATGGGCCTTAGTCTGATCCAGCATGGCTTTTCTTATGTTCTTAATAAGCAAGAGACTTCTGTGGTCCACACACTCTGAAGAGTTAAGAAACAAGAAGGAATTGTGTATAGCTCATTAATTGTTATATTGCATCCTTTAATCTAAATTGTTACTAGCTTGCTTAGTCAATTGAAACCTATTACTTTGATGGTAAAACTGCAATCAAAACCTTTGTTCTTGTACATGTTGTAGTCAAGAATAAAAATCCTTCCAAACAGGGCAGCTGGAATTACTGGGCAAAATATTACAAGTAAATAAGCCACATGCTCAAAATTACAGTAATCAAATGCAAAGTGATATCTTGTGGTGTGAGTATAGAAGTTCTACTTTCTCTTTTTAAAAAATAGCATTCAGAAACAAGAGTGTGCAGTCAGGGAGATGATAAAGAAGTATTGTTGAAGGCTTTCACGGTCAGAGTTCATTGGTTCTTGTAGGTTATCCGGGCTGTGTAACCGTGGTCTTGGTATTTTCTTTCCTGGCGTTTCGCCCTCAGCTGTGGCAGTGTCAGGCTGTTATCTCGGTTTAGATGTTTCCTTTCGTTTTTCTGCTGAACCGTCCTGACTCAAGGACGGCTACACATACCAAAGCCTGGGAACGCCACTCCTGGGAAGTAATGCTCTGTTTATGCTTTGTAATCTCCCGCCGTTTCTCTGCCTTATATTTCCAAATAATGGGCAAGACAAGCCATAGCTGTCATCTTGCCTTCCATGCACTGTATTGCCTATTTGACCAGTAAAGCCATCTGCTTGGAATCTGATTGTCTCTGTGGTGATTTCTGGTTCGATGGGTCAAGAGCTTACATTATGACAGCTATATGCGAGAACAAGGACAGTTCTTCCCTACAGAGGACAGCCGGGTTCGCTATGTGGCTTCCCTTTTGACAGGTAAAGCAGCCGACTGGATGGTCCTCCAGTTCGTCACCCGATCCCGCTCTATCCGTTCCCTCAACAATTTCATGACTGCCTTACGGAGGAGGTTTGAGGATCCCTTTCTGGGGGAACGAGCCAAAGCGGAGCTTCTACAACTAAGACAAGGCTCTACTCCAGTTCGAGAGTTTGCCGATGAATTCCAGAGACTAGCAAGCAGAATTGTGGGCTGGCCCAAAGCCACCCTAATTCACCATTTCAGGGAAGCCTTACACCCTGACATTCTGAACTGGTCGTATATGCGGGGTGATCCCGACACCCTCGAGGATTGGATTCTGTTAGCCGAGGAGGTGGAAAGCCACCGGCGCTTTATTTCCCTTGTCCGCCAAAGAAACAAGGAGAAAAGCGTCCAAAAACCCCAGCCCAAGGCACTGCTCCCCAATCCACGGAAGCCCGCGCGTCCGCCCCAGGATCGCGAAACACGGTTTCAAAGAGGAGCTTGCCTCACTTGTGGGGAACTGGGCCACTTTGCGGCAGTCTGCCCACATCGCCCTGAACCCTTTCGCCCCAGCATGGCAACCCGAGCTCGAGGATGACCTCAACGCAGAGGCACCGAGGCCACCCGCAGCGCAGCGCCGGGGAGACCCACACCCTCTGCACTTCACGTTGAGGACTCATCTAACCTTCCTACATCGAGTGACCCCACCGGGTCCCGGATTACAAATGCCCCATTGGGGGACAACTCTTCTTCTTCTGACGAAGAGAACCCATGGGATCCTCCAGCTTTGAACCTGGAAACCCCCCTTGATTTGTCAAAAAACGGCTCCGGTCTGTGGTGAGTGGAGCGTCTCCACAGACCCCTGCAGAATCTCCTGCTAAACCGAAAGCTCCCACCAAGGTGAAGGAAGTGGAAACCACCGTTTATGTGGACGCAGTTTTACAACACTATAAAGGTGGTCCCCAACTACCCGTTAAGGCACTCATTGACTCCGGTTGCGGTCGCACTCTAATCAATGAGGCCACTTTTGCAGCACTCAAAGTCAAATCCGAGGCTTTACCAGCCCCCGTCCAATTTGCCCAAATGGACGGAAGCCATTTCAAGGGGGGCCCAGTTGATCATCGCACTACAGGGGTGGCGATGGGTATTGGCTCCCACTGGGAGCAAATAGACTTTACCATAGCCCCTATCCGATTTGAAGTGGTCCTGGGAATTAACTGGATTAAAGGTCATAGTCCCAGTATAGACTGGGAGACGAACACTATCTCCTTTGCCAACCCCAAATGCGATCAGCACCGACAGCAAGTCGTGGTGCTGTCTCCACCCGCTCCAGCATTAACCTCCGATGTCCCATCGCCGCCGACCCTACCTGATGTATACCAGGACTTTGCGGATGTCTTTAACATTAAAGAATGTGATGCCTTATCCCCCCACCGGGCCACTGACTGTGCTATTGAGGTGGTGAAGGACTGCGCATTAACCAAGATTTACCCTATGAGCGCTTCCGAGCGCACTGTACTACGGGACTTTTTGGACAAAAACCTTGCCAGAGGGTTCATTCGCCCATCGAATGCTCCCAACTCAGCCCCCGCATTTTTCGTCCGAAAAAAGGAGGGCGACCTGCGCCTATGCATCGACTTCCGAAAGCTCAATGCAGTTACCCAAGCCAACGCCTACCCTATACCGCTGATTTCAGATATTTTGGGGCAGTTGCAGGAGGGACATATATTCTCCAAGTTGGACTTAGTAGAAGCCTACTACCGCGTCCGTATCCGCGAGGGAGACGAACCCCTCACTGCCTTCTCTAGCTGTTTTGGAATGTTTGAATTCCTTGTGATGCCTTTCGGGTTAAAAGGGGCCCCGGGGGTCTTCATGCAACTCATCAACGAAATCCTCCACAATTTACTGTACCGTGGGGTGGTGGTTTATTTAGATGACATTCTTATTTATTCAAAAACCATGGATGAGCATGTCGCTCTGGTCCGAGAAGTTCTGAAGCGCCTGCACAATCACCAACTCTTTGCAAAGTTGGCTAAATGCGAATTTCATCAGAGCAAAATAACGTTCTTGGGATATATAATCTCCCACCATGGCCTTAGCATGGACCCGGCCAAAGTCCAATCCGTCCTCGATTGGACCCCTCCCTCCAACCGCAAACAAGTACAACAGTTTCTAGGTTTTGCTAATTTCTATTGCGGGTTCATCCCTAACTTCGCCCAAGTGGCGCTGCCCATCACCGACCTACTGAAAACAAAGGGTAAAGGAAGCTCGGCTACGTTACCCTCCGCTAGGATACTGTGGACTGATCAATGCCAGGCCGCTTTTGTAGCCCTCAAACGCCTTTTCACTTCAGAGCCCGTGCTACGGCACCCAGACCCGAATCAAATGTTCATTGTGCAAGTCGATGCCTCCGACGTGGCTATGGGAGGGGCCCTTCTCCAAAGAGGACCAGATGGTCTCCTTCACCCTTGCGCTTACTTCTCAAAGAAGTTTGCGCACTCCCAATTGAACTGGCCCATTTGGGAGAAAGAAGCATCGGCCGTTCACCATGCACTTACTCTGTGGCGACAATTCCTGGATGGGTCTAAAGTACCCTTTGAAGTCTGGACCGATCACAAAAATCTAGCTGCCCTCACGGGGACCCATAAATTGTCCGCGAAACAACAGCGTTGGGTGGATTTCTTTGCTCAGTTTCGTTTCGTCCTGAAGCATGTCCCTGGAAAACAAAACGTTCTCGCAGATGCTCTCTCCCGACTGCCTCAGTACCCGGTGAAACTCGATCGGCCAACAGACTCTTTATTTACACCCGCGCAAAGAGAAGCCCTACCCGTGCTGGCTGTACAAACCCAATCACAAACACTGCCCCCACAACGGAAGCCCGGGACCGACGCACCAGCTCCTCCAACCCAACCGGCCGCCAAACCGCCTGCAGTCAGCGCACCACCGCACGTAAGCACTTCCCCCTCGTCGACCCCCATATCTGCTCCTGCTTCCACCGTAAAACAGGGGGGGTTCCCGTCTCCGAGTCTTTCTTGAATTCCCTTCGGGCACAATGTCTAATGGAACACTCCACTCAAACCCTGCCTCCCGATGTAATCGAACAAGGAGGTTGTTGGTACAAAGACTCGAAATTGTACGTGCCCAAAACGCTCCGAAAAGAAGTCTTACATTTGGCTCATGGAGTAAAAACAGCTGGACACTTTGGGTTCCTAAAGACCCTTCACCTGTTGCGCAGGCAGTTCTGGTGGGGGGGAATGCGTTCTGACATTGACTCTTTCATTCGCAGCTGTCCTGTTTGCGCCACGGTCAAATGATCTCAAGGCAAACCCCCAGGACTACTGCAACCACTTGAAATACCCAGCAAACCCTGGGAAGTGATTGCTATGGATTTTATGATGGATCTCCCTCTCAGCGGGGGGAAAAAAGTGTTATGGGTTATCACTGACTTATTTTCGGATCTCCCTCTCAGCGGGGGAAAAACTGTGTTATGGGTTATCACTGACTTATTTTCTAAGCAAACACATTTGGTTCCATGTGCGGGGATCCCCTCCGCTCAAAAGTTGGCCCGCCTCTTCGTGTCACATGTCTTTAAACTACATTCGTTTCCGCGCAAGATAATCTGCGACCGCGGAAGTAGTTTCGTTGCTAAGTTTTGGAAAGCTTTTCTCAAATTGGTGGGGGTGGAACAAGGGTTGTCTAGTGCATACCATCCCCAAACGGATGGTCAAACTGAACATGTCAATGCTGTACTCGAATGTTATTTGCGCTGTTATGTCAATTACCACCAAGATGACTGGATAGAACTGTTGCCTTTTGCAGAATATGCCTACAATAATGCTGTACATCAATCCACAGGTTTCAGCCCGTTTTATGCGGTGTATGGACAGGACTTCGGTCCTATCTCCCCTGTAGAAGGGTCAGAGGGGGAGGGGGATGCCGACATTGCCTCATGGGCTCACACCCTCCATACAACCTGGCCCTGGCTGATTAGCAACCTGGACCGAGCCAAGCGCAAATACAAGGCGCAGGCTGACAAGCATCGTTCCCCAAATATGGACCTGCAAGTGGGTGACCTGGTATACCTTTCCACCAAGAACCTGCGCTCCACCCGTCCTTGCCATAAGCTCAGTGCTAGATACATTGGCCCATTTCCCATCACCCGCCTCATAAATCCTGTCACGGTGGAACTGTCTCTCCCCAAAACACTGAGGCGTGTGCACCCCGTTTTCCATGTCAGCCTTCTAAAGCCCCATGTTGCTTCCCCTCAATGGCACCCGGAGCCGCCTCCTGAACAACCCATAATGGAGGGGGGGGGAGGAACATTTCGAAGTCTCCAAAATCCTGGATTCCCGCATACACCATGGGGCCTTGCAATACCTGATCCGCTGGAAACACTTCCCCCCTGCCTATGACGAGTGGGTTCGCGCGCGAGATGTCTCCGCCCCCAAACTCGTCAACGTCTTTCACGATGCCTACCCGGACAGACCAGCCCCCTTGCCGGATGGGAGGGGGACTTAAGGGGAGCAGGATGTCAGGCTGTTATCTCGGTTTAGATGTTTCCTTTCATTTTTCTGCTGAACCGTCCTGACTCAAGGACGGCTACACATACCAAAGCCTGGGAACGCCACTCCTGGGAAGTAATGCTCTGTTTATGCTTTGTAATCTCCCGCCGTTTCTCTGCCTTATATTTCCAAATAACGGGCAAGACAAGCCATAGCTGTCATCTTGCCTTCCATGCACTGTATTGCCTATTTGACCAGTAAAGCCATCTGCTTGGAATCTGATTGTCTCTGTGGTGATTTCTGGTTCGATGGGTCAAGAGCTTACAGGCAGGCATCTTCAGAGGAGTAACACTGAAGGACAGTGTCTCTCAGTGTCAGTTGTGTAGGAGGAGTGATATATAGTCAGAAGGGGGTTGGGTTTGAGTTGAGTCATTGTCCTGCAAAGTATTAAAGGTAATGTGCAAATCATTGTCCTGTAAGTATCAAGATAATGTGCTAATGAGGGTGTGGTATGTTAATATGGAACCATTGTATCCTGAAGTGTTCTGTTAACATGTGGAATTCAAGGCTAATCTGCATGGCTATTGTGGACTGTAAAAATGTTTTGAAAAAAACATAACCTACAAACAGTGTTTAAGCCCACCAAGAAAATACAACAGATGCTATGATCAGCAAAAGAGCCCCCCTCACCTCTGCAGGAGTATATCGTACACCTTGCAGTTGTGGACAAGTTTACATCCGGACCACACAACGCAGCATACAAACAAGGATAAAAGAACATGAAAGATATTGCAGACTTGGCCAACCTGAGAAATCAGCAGTGGCTGAACATGGACTGACCCAAACAGGACACAGGGTCTTATTCCAAAACACTGAAATACTGGACAATTCTACCAACTATTTTGTCAGATTGCACAGAGAAGCCATTGAAATTCATAAACATCAGCACAACTTTAACAGAAAAGAAGAGAGTTTAAGAATGAATAAGGCTTGGCTTCCTGTCCTGAAAACCTCCAGACTAACAAAGACTACAGTCCACAATGGCCATGCAGATTAGCCTTGGATCCCACATGTTAACAGATCACTTCAGGATACAATGGTTCCATATTAACATACCACACCCTCATTAGCACATTATCTTGATACTTACAGGACAATGATTTGCACATTACCTTTAATACTTTGCAGGACAATGACTCAGCTCAAACCCAACCCCCTTCTGACTATATATTACTCTTCCTACACAACTGACACTGAGAACACTGTCCTTCAGTGTTACTCCTCTGAAGATGCCTGCCAAAGCTGCAGGCGAAACATCAGGAAAGAAAATACCAAGACCACGGTTACACAGCCCGGATAACCTACAAGAACCAATGATAAAGAAGGTTTAGGCATAAATGAAGCTTCATTAGATGTGATGGCAGCATAACCCAGTTTGGGTTGTGCTGTATTTCTGGGGTTGGGGAAAATGAAGTGGTGATTTAAAATTCTCTAATAGCAACAGTCAAGGTGGTATTGATTCTGAATGCCTCCCTCAGCTTTCCCCACCCACCTTACCTTCTCAGGCAGGCACAGAGACCAGGGCTTGAGGGGTGGCTCTTAACTGATGGACAGGACACTACAAGAGATGGTAGTACTTCAAGTTCCCTGGCCCAAACCATTTAGAGCCTTGAAGGTAAGAACCACACTTTGAATTGTGCCCAGGAACAGGCAGGCAGCCAGTGCAGATCATTTAGCTCAGGGATGATATGATATCCTGCCCCGGAGAACAGCCTAGCTGCTGTATTTTGGACCAACTGAAGTTTTGGAAAGTTTTCAAAGGCATCCCTATGTAGAGCACATTGCGATACTCTAACCTGGATGTAATCAGAACATAGATCGCTGTGGCCAAATCACACTTTTTGAGAAATGGCCACAGCGGGCATATCAGCCAAGACCAATAAAAGCCACTACATGCCATGGAGCAGACCCAAGTCTCCAACTGTAGACTAGGATCCAACAGCACCCTGCTGCATCCGTTGGCAAACAGCATCTCAGTCTTCTCTGCACTGGGCTTCAGTGCCCTGGATGGCCCAGGCTAGCCTGATCTCGTCAGATCTCAGAAGCTAAGCAGGGTCAGCCCTAGTTAGTATTTGGATGGGACACCACCAACGAATACCAGGGTTGCTGTGCAGAGGAAGGCACTGGCAAACCACCTCTGTTAGTCTCTTGCCTTGAAACCCCCATAAGTCGCCATAAGTCGGCTGTGACTTGACGGCACTTTACACACACACATCTCACTACCTTCTCTAGGCACCTGTTCAGGACCTGCCCCAAACCAACTGGGCATCATCTGCAGATGGATATGCATCATAGGGAATACCCCTCCCCTTGAGGCTGACCCATCTCCTATGTTGCCTTCTTAAGGCACCAGGCCAAGATCCTTCTGTTCACCCAGGCTTTTAATTAAGGCTTTTAATTAAAAGAGTTGATCTTTTCACACTATTTTGGTCTGGAAATGTTATTTTAAGCTGACAGTGATCTGTTTTTATTGTCTGTGTTTTGTTTTGTTTTAATACAGGGCTGAGTTTTTAATGCTGGATTTTAATTAATATCTTTTAAGGTTGTGTTTTTTAATTATTGTTATTTTCTAAACTACCTTAGGCAGGTTCCTGGAGAGGTGGTATAATTTTTTTTCTAAATAAATAAATAAATTAGTGGCACCTCATTCCAGACCCTCAGAGGATTGCTCCCAGCAGTTTCAAGTAGATGTTAAACAGCACGGGAAACAAGATGACTCCCAACAGGACACCACTGCATAAATGCCACAGGGCTGAGCTATAGCCCCCAGCCCCTGACTATAATTACTGAAGGCTGAGCTAGAAGTTATAAACTGTAACAAAATAATTATATTTATTACAAGATGTACACTATAAATGTGTTAAAAACACAGGGCCTGGATTGCAGGCTACATATAAAAAATATCAGTTAAAAAAATCTCGTACACAGTTGATATACATTCAATATAAATGACCAATACTGGACCATATCTGTTTCGGCCTGAATAGGCCTTCCTCAGTGGTCCTAAATACAAAAACTGATTATTAAAAACATATTCGTAAATGAACCTTATGAGGTATTTTAACCTGAAAGTAAAAAACCATAAGAGAAGAGAGACAAAAAAGCCAAATTAGTAAATCTATACTGATTTGGGTTAAGAGTTTACATCAGGCAACACTAGATATAAGGTATATACGGCCTCTTATACTTGATGATTCTTCAAAATTTTCTAGTTTATAATATTATTCTAGATTATTATTATTATTATCTAGTTATGATTACAGATATTAATTTGCCTTTTTTGTCTCCCTTCTCTTCTGGTTATGCAGAAGGTTTAAGGATGGCTCCACAATAGGGCCATCAATAGGTCCTACATGTTATTGCAAATATGAGCAGCAGAATCTAGCCCTGTAAGATTTTGCATTTTCCATGGATCCTGGTGGCTTCATCCCCATTGTTTATGCTTGTGGCAATGTCTAGGGCCTAATAAAAGCTCTACTGCCTTACCTGCCATGACCCTTCTCCCCCCCACCCGTGTTCAACTAAGTTAGAGGAAAGTAATTTGTAGCATGAAGGATGGTAGCTGAGAAAGATCCATTTCAAGGGCCTTAACCTGATCCTAAAGAAATAATAGGACAGGCCCCTAAGAGCTGAAGTCCACACACGGTTCCTTGTGTAGTTTGTGGACCAATTTGAGGCATAAAAACCCTATGCAAACAGAATGACTCCAATCCCATCATAGACTCAAAATAACTCTTCTTTTTATTTGTGCCCGCTTTGTCTATGTGTTAGTGAGAGGTCCCCAGGATTGGGGACTTAGGGATGCCAGGTCGCTCTTCGTCACCAGTGGGAGGTTTTTGGGGCAGCGCCTGAGTAGGGCAAGGTGTGGGGAAAGGAGGGACTTCAATGCCATGGAGTCCAATAGCCAAAGGGGCCATTTTCTCCAGGTTAACTGAACTCTATTGGCTGTAGATCTGTTTTGATAGCCGGAAATCTCCAGCTAGTACCTGAAGGTTGGCAACCCTATGGGGATTGCATCCCCTTATGAAGGGACCATCTTTTCTCACTTTGTCAGATAGGAAGTAGTACACAAGAACTGTGAAGTAGGTACATAGGTACTTTAGTGGCTGGATTCCTTTACACTGCCAACTGCAAAAGTCAATCACCACCCCACAGCTCAGCTAGCTGATGCTTCCTTATCTCCACCTGTTTACATCACACTGCTATGGCCCCCTTCCCCATCTGGGTCCTTCTCCTAGGTCCTGCTGCTCTGGCCCTGGCGACTGCACCCTTCCTCCAGGGTTAAGCCAGGGAGTAGCCCATCTGCCAGGGTCAGGTGTGAATGCTAGCTTCTGATGCTGAAAGAGGCATGATACTTTCCTGTCCGTAAAGGCCCCCAAGACTACCTGTCCACGGCCTTCAGCCATCTGCCTCCTTACTACCTTCAGCTGGGTCCCTTTATCCTACTTCCCCTGGTCACTATTATCTCCTGTTTCTCTGCTCCTCCTCTCAAGTATGCCCTTCCTCTCGAGAAGGCTTTTACCCCCAATAAGCCCTCTTCTCCACAAGGAGCTAACACTGGTGGGCTTCCCTTCTGACAGTGCCACCCTTGCAGTTGCTGCCCCCACCCGGCTCTTTTCTCAGCCCCGCTGCTGGGCTGCTGCCCTTCTTAGGGCTGTGCCCAGGCTCTGCCCCTTCTTACCTGGTGGTAGGAAGCCCTGGGCTGTGACAGTCACACACAAATAGTTACATACACACATTTCTTTATTTGCAAAGAGGCATACGAATGAGAAGTTCCTATTTTCAAACTGTTCAAATATATTTTCATAATACATCTCCGAGTTGCTCTCTCTCTCTCTTTATCTCCCTCCCCCTCATTTCCATTCATGGTTGTTGGGTCATATGATTCTCATTCAGCGGGTCCCATTTCTTTCCTTTCGTTTCAAGCAACTTGTTTGTCTTACTTTAAATTAGCTTCAATTAGTATCCTTTGTTATGTGTATAGGAATTGCTGTAGCATTATGTATATAGGAATTGCTAACCAACACACACAAAATAATGATCTGCCTAGTCCCCCATTTGTGACTCAGTCAGTGATTTTGGACTAAGGAATGAGGCGCCCCTGTAATTTCTTTTCCACTGCAACACTGTGAGCAGAAGTTTCTTTCTGACCCCAGCTTATGCCCTCAAGCAAGATCGGCTCAGCATGATCACTTTGTGCCCTCCAGCAAGAGGATTGAGAGCCCTTGTAGATGTCGCCTTAGCCGTGTGTCTGCTGATGCTGCTTTTATGCATGTTCGGCCACATTCTGGGTATAAGACAGTCCACAGCCTGGAAATGACTGCCCACTCAGATTGCACAACAGGGGAGCAGAGGTGAGGCCCAAAGCATTCCCCAGTTGTCGAAAATACGTCCCTGCTCAGCAGAATTGTAGCCACAGAGAGCCCCTGTGGGGGCTTGGCCCAGTCCGGGATATTCCAGGTCCCTTTCCTGGATTCTCAACTTTCATTTCTAGCCTGTTAATTGTGGCCAAACCAAAGAACGCCTATAAGGCATATTTTATCCAATTGTTTGGTAAGAATTAAAGCTGCACCTGCTTTCCAGCGGTCTGGCCAATGAGTGCAAAAGCATAATTACCACTCAGCGAGCGTTTCTTTTACAGTTCATAAATAGAGCTTTAATTTAGTCAAGATTCGTGTCATGAAATAAACATACAGGAGTACATAGACTTGGCTTCCTTCTGGGGGGGTTGGCCCACCTCAGTTGTCACAAAGGAAGATGTTGGCTAAAGTATTCTCACTGAAAGTTGTGTGCCCTGACCCGTGGGGGATCTACTATAAAGGAGGGGCTGTGGCTCAGTGGTAGAGCATCTGCTTGGCATGCATAAGGTCATAGGTTCAATCCTTGGCATCTCCAGTTAAAGGGACTAGGCAAGTAGGTGATGTGAAAGACCTCTCTGCCTGAAACCCTGGAGAGCCGCTGCCGGTCTGAGTAGACAATACTGACTTTGATGGACCAAAGGTCTGATTCAGTATAAGGCAGCTTCATGTGTTCATGGAACTAATGACACTTAAGCTTCAGGGCCCTTAATCCCAGAGGGCCCTTGAAACAACCTTTTTTTTTAATGAGTGAATTTTTCAACAAAATTGTTGGAATTTTTTTAAAAAATGTTTGTTTTTAAAATAAGGCTATTTTAGTTGTACAATCATATGTCAATGGGTTGAAGTACTTAATATTGACCTTAGAATATGCTCTAATACCCATTTCATATGGCCTCAAAATATCCCTGTAATTTGTCAAACTTCAAAATTTTCTCGGGGGCTTGCAGCACCTGAACCCACAGCTGTATGGGCTCCCTGAGCTTGCCAGAATTAGTGTATATGTGACGTTGGGATTTTTTGCCCCAATATGCATCACTTTACACTTGCTCACATTGAATCTCATTTGTCATTTTAATGCCCATTCCTCCAGTTTGAACATATCTTTTTGGAGCTCTTCACAGTCTGATTTCATTTTAACCAACCTAAATAATTTGGTGTCATCTGCAAATGTGGCCACCTCACTGTTCACCCCCAACTCCAGGTCACTGATGAACAGGTTGAAAACTACCGGTCCCAGCACAGATCCCTGAGGGACCCCACTGCTCACATCCCTCCATTGTGAGAACTGACCATTGATTCCTACTCTCTGCTTCCTGTTTTTCTGCCAGCTTTCAATCCATAAGAGAACTTGTCCACTGAAAGATAAAATCAGCTTAATTCCCAGTCCTGTGAGACATAGTTGCAAATGATGAATGTTCATGAACCTACATTCAATCTATAATCAGACTAGGTAGTAAGTCCAGAAGCTGTTCCACTTCCCAAATCTCAGGTATCTCTGAAAATGTGCAACTAGAAATATATCTTGCAGAGAGATTTTATGATGCTAAAGGAAGCAAACTTGTTGTGGTTTGTGCTAGGTCTTCTGCTTTATCTGATGTTGTGTAAGTGATAACGTATTGATCCAAATTCACTGCTGATTAAATACAATTCAATGAGCAGCTCTAACTTCCACACACAAATTGAGCAGGAATTAAAATAACAGTGAACGAAATGCTGGAAGTTTATGTTGCTAGCCAGTGTCATGTGGATGGAAAGATAAAAAGAGCAATGCAAATGAGGTTTCTATTGAATCAATGATCATGTCTTCTAAAACAGCACCCTGATCTATAGGCATACGACTTCCATAGAGGTAATTTTTCCAAACTTGTCTCAGCACATCATTATATTAAAACATAAGGCATGTACATATTATAACAATGCTATTGTCTTAATTGTTCAATAAGCAGTTTTCATAATGAGTTTCAATGCTGGCTTTACACAGTCTGTTTAGCAGGAATGTGTTACCTGGCTAGCAACTGGTCAATATTCCATAATCCATAAGATGAACCTTTAAACAAGTTGGCCTCGAAACAAAAGGTGACATACAAGTTTAGATTGAAAAGGGCTACATCTTTATTAACATAAAATATCTGCAATAGATAAATAACTTGTCTGTTCATTATTTAACTTCTGTCCTCACTGGAGATAACTCTGTCTCTTGGAATAGGTGGGGATAGGGCTATTGATTCGGTTCGTCCTGAACCGAAAAACCGCCGCATTTCCCCCGATTCGGCGGTTTCCAGTTCAGGACGAACTGAATTCAAAAAAGGTGGGAAATGGGGGGAGCCGAATTCCCTGACTTCGGGGTGTTCAAGGAATAAATTCAGCAAATTTGGGGTTCGGCTCCCCCCCCCCCGCGCGCGCGCCTTCACGGGGCTTCACTGAAGGCGCACGGGGAGCCCTTTAAACAAATCTGTGCCTCCCAGCTGGGAGGCACAGATCTGTTTAAATAGCCCCCCGCCCAGCTTCAGGGGGCTTCCCTAAAGGCGCGCGGGGGGCCCTTTAAACAGATCTGCGCCTCCCAGCCGGGAGGCACAAATCTGTTTAAAGAGCCCCCCGCCCAGCTTCAGGGGGCTTCCCTGAAGCCGGGCGGGGGGCTCTTTAAACAGATCTGTGCCTCCCAGCCGGGTGTGTGTGTGTTTGTGTGTGTATGCAAGTATTACAAAGTCTTAAAATTCAGTAACAACGTATACAGTAAAGCAAGCAAGTTCTACATACCATTCAGTTTTAAAATCCAACACTTAAAATATAACAGTTAAAGAAGTCTGATTTAGTTCAAAGTATCTTATTCACACTCTAGAATAATATATTTGTAAAGTCATACATACCAACACCATCTTCTGAGAGAGGTCTGAATTTGAGTCCTTTCCCTGCCCGTATTTATACTGTTTTAATCACCTTGAAAAGGGGCTGTCCTAAAAAAATCTCCATGCATTGGAGTAACAGCGCTGCTGCACTGTTTTAGGAATGTTACTGCACATGCTCAGTTGCTCTACTTTAGATGGCCATATATGGACATCCACTTCCTCTAGGCTAAACATACTATTTCTTAAACAGTCAGTTTTGATTTTTGTTATACTCTATATAATCAATTTTATCATCATTCTCATCTCCATAAAATATGTTGAGATTGAACCCATTCATTAATTTCTAGATTCTTGTTTTCATGTTTAAATCTTAAAATACAAGATATTGTTTACATTACATAATTACTTCTTATCAGCATTGAATACCCTTGGAATGGAGAGCATTTCTGCACTTGAAGTCATTGGAAGGGCAGGAAGTGCGGCAAACATTCTGCTCTGTAGCTTAAAATATATAAAAAGTGCTGTGAAGGCTTTGCTCTTCTCCATTGAAAAGGCTGGGGAAGGTCAGGAAAAAATAGGAGAAGTGCAGCGAGCAAATCTGCACTAACACTGAAATATTTGCCAGAATAATTCAGAAACATAAGCCTCTGGCTTAATAAATCCAGGCTTTCTTTCCTTTTAAAAGGAAATTAAAACCTCTGCTGTATAGTTTGTAGTTCATATATGTATTTTGATTATACATTTAATATTTCTGCATATGTACAACGCAATTCCATAGTTCATGTGCTCTAATATGTCAATGCCTGTAACAGGGCGGGTAAGCAGCTGTGTTGGAGAGTGAGCCTGCTGCCCCAGCCCCAAATGGAGCAGGCGAGCAGCCACTGCAAACAAGCCAGCTGCCCCTGCCCCAGCAGTGTGGGTGAACAGCCACTGCTGTGCATGAGCTAGTTCCCTATGTGGGGAGCTCCCTTATGCGCCCTATGCGGGGTGGGTGAGCAGCTGGCATGGAAGCCAGCCAGCTTTTGTTCCTTCTGCCCCTCTATTGGGGATTGGGGCTGGGGGTGTGCTGGGGGCAGTGCCCTTTCCAAGGCTGTTTTTGCTTCCTAGGCCGTCCAGGCACTTGCACCCACCTCATCTGGGACTCAAACACGTGGCTGCATGGCAGCACCCCACTCATGCCCACCCCAAGTGGCTTCTGGTAGCAGCAGCTTCCACTTGCTTGGCATAGGGCAAAGGCTGCCCATTGTTTGACCATAGCAAGAGGGTGGCAGTGATTCTGGGGGGTCATACTGGACTTTTCCCTAGGGCTGCAGGATAATTAGGACCACCCCGGGGCTGCATCACCATCCCCTCAGCCAATGAGCCTTAGCTGCATGATGCAGACAGGCTCCAAAGGGTTTCCAGTCCCTCTTCCGCTCAAGGCCAGTAGACCAGAGGGGCTGGTCTTGGGAAGACCCTTGCATCTACATCTGACATCACATCTCCAAACAGTTTAATTAAACCTTTCCTTCTTAATTCAGACAGCCAGTGTGGTGCCATTGTTAAAGTATCCCACTTGGATCTAGGAGGCCCAGTTTCAAATTCCCACTTGCCCATGGAAGTTTTCTGAGTGCTCTTGGCCAAGTCACTCTCTTTTACTCTTACATGTCTCAGAGGGTGTTGTTCTGAGAATAAAATGGAGGAGGGAGAACAATATTGTAAGCTGCTTTGAGTCCACACTGGGGAGAAAAGTGAAGCATAATATCTGATTGATATTAACCTGGTGCCCTGTGCCCTGTTTGTTAACTGCCACAAACCCTTGCCTATATAGAAAGAATGGAACTCCCTGAAGCACTGCAAGGTAGAGTGGACAAAAACATCCTCTTCTTCTTGTTGATCCAGGCCAAAGGGGAGGGATTCCCACAGTCTCAAAAAATGATGACCAGCTAGTCCCATGCTTCTGTGATGGGACAGAGGAAAGCTGCCACTAGGAGTACAAATTGTATTGGGAGGCAGGACTTTGGACCCATTTCCCATTGGCCAGTAGGGCTGTTGAATTAAAAAAAATTCGGTATAGTTCAGATTCGGCCGAATTCAGCCCGTTTAGATTCGGGATATGCCGAAGTCCGAACTCCCCCACTTCGGACCCGTTCAATTCGGCGGGAATTCAAAGTTCGGGAAAAAATTCGGCCGAATAAAGCCATTAAAAACACAATCGCGCCTTTCCGAGGCTCTGGGGGGGGCATTTTTGGGGTTAGAGGTCCCAAACCTTTGGCAGAGCTTCAAAGGACGTTTATTGAAAGACTCCCCAAGTTTTGTAAAGATTGGGCCAGGGGGGGCTGAGATATGGGCCCTGAAAGGGGTCCCCCCACCCTTAATGTGCATCTCTCAGCAGAGCTTGCCGCCCACGCACAAAGCTCCCAGCCCCGACAACAGCTGAGAAATTTGCAAAGCAACTGCAAAACAACACAACCTTGTTAAACAACACCTTTGCAACACACAACTGAAACCTCCCCCCTCAAACCAGGGAGCGAGAGACTCGAGGGGGAACACACACCCCAGGCAGAACCGACGAAAGCCCCCTTTGGCTTCCCCCCCCACCCACAGAAACTGCTCCCTCCCCACACACACACAGACTCTGCTTTCCCCCCCACACACACACACATACACAGGAGAAAAATTATAGATTAAAGCCCCCAAAGGGGTCTTACTGTGGCTGTCTTCTGTTCCATCAAGAGGGGCTGAAGAGGACTTGTAATCCAAGATGATTCCAATTAGGCACGGGACGTTTTGCTCTGGAGAAGATGCTCAGGATCGGCTGATCCATTCATCCCAATAGGAAAAAGGGGAAAGGGGAAAGCCCATATCTCGGGACCCCCTGACCCAATGTTCACAAAACTTGGGGGGTATCTTAAGAACACTGGTCTGAAACTCCGCTCAAAGTTTGGGATCTGCACCCCCAAAAATGCGCCCCCTGCAGCCATGGAAAGAGAAAAGGGGGGAGGCGATATTTCTGCCCCCACTGAACCCATCTTTACAAAACTTGGGTAGTATCTTAAGAATAATTGTCTGAAGCTATGCTCAAAGTTTGGGGGCTATATCCCCAAAAAAGTGCCCCCTGCAGCCACATAAATGGAAAAAGGGGGGAGGGAAAAGGGGGAGAGCCCATATCTCGAGACCCCCTGACCCAATGTTTACAAAACTTGGGGGGTATCTTAAGAAGCTTCATCTGAAGCTCCAGTGAAAGTTTTGTGTCTGTACCCCAAAAAATACGCCCCCTGCAGCCACAGAAAGGAGTGAATGTGCACAAGCCCCCCCCCCCACACACACACACAAGGATTTCGCTCTCTCTCTCTCTCCCTCTGGCCGGGCCGCACATCAGCTGATTCCTCCAGTACTCAATCCTGACTGATTGGCCAGAAGAAGACCCAGCTTGGCCACCAATTGGCCGGGGGAGGAGAATGCTGCTTACTGACGGTTATGCTGCTTACTGACGGCCCCAAATTTGCCGAATTTATTCACGAACTCCCGAACTCGCTGAATTCGGCCCCCCCGGTTGCCCACCAGTTTTGAGTTTGGTTCCTCCCGAACTAAAAACCACCGAATCAGGGGAAATTCGGCTGATTTTCAGTTCGGGCCGAACCGAATCAACAGCCCTATTGGCCAGTTTACATCAAGCAGTTTGTACTTTAATCGACTGACATTCCACTTCCTCGCTGACTTCAAAGTCATCCTTTCCCACAAAATACGGTGACTCCTTGGACCACAGGGTCACATTTTTGTAGTAAGTATTATACCCAAATAAATATTTAGATCAAAAAAAATTAGTACAACAAAAAGAAGCATCAAATTCCCTGCCCCGTCACAGATTTCCCCTGTTGTACTGCGGACCTGGAATTACAAAGAAACCATAAAAATTATCCTTAGCGTTTACAGCAGTATAAAAATCACTTCTCTCGTATTATTTTGCTGTAATAATTAGGGCTCCAAGTCCCCTGTGGGAGCGGGTGATTCCCTGCCCTCAGGCTCTGTTGTCCGCCACCACATCATGTGGCGGTAGGGGGAAAATAGGGCGGGGGGGAAGCAGCCTCATATACTTACCAGAAGTTGATACAGGAAGTGTCAAGGGTAGCTCTAGAAATCACCAGAAACTCTTTGGTTTTACCATAGCATTTCCAGGGATTCCTAGAGTTGCTCTTGTCAGTTCCTGTTTCAACTTTTGGTAAGTACACAAGACTGTGTGTTGTTTTTTTCTCCTGTAACCCTTCCCACCCCCCAGCCCTCTCACTGGACCAATACTTATCCAGTAAAGGAGGCCACAATAATTAGCTCTATTTTGTGTGGGAAGCTGAGGCTGAGAAAGAGGGGCTTACCTGAGGCTATCTAGTGAATTTAGGGCAGAAACAAGATTTGGACCAGGGACCTCCCAGATAACTTCTTCTCCTAGTCGTCTCACTAACACCCAGCCATACTCATAAAATACTGCGCACAGTGCAATATATGTACATGTTTTAAACAAACCAAAGACTCGCCATAGAGCATGCCATTTTCTCTTTTGTATGTATGTGTCACATCTGTTGAGTAGCTCTTCAGTACAGTTGGTGAGTTTCATTTCACATATGGCCAATTTCATACAAATAGTTCCACAGGTGAAATGGATATGGCTGATTTACAACGTATGAGGACCTACCTAGAAATGACTTTGAGGATCAGCTAGGTAACAGATACATTGCCTGGTATTTCACACAAGAACCTGTAAATTACCTCCCTTTAGAGACTTATGGTCTAGCATCAAGATATAGTCCCTTGAGCTGAATAAGTTGGTGCTGACAATCAGTGACATTCTCAACTCTTGATGAAAGCAAAAATTAAATATCAGCCTCCACAGTGTTCATGGAACATGGGGAGATGGGATTCATAGTAAGGAAAGGGATAGGAAATGAAATGAATAAGAGTTCTTTGCTTTCCAGAATGGGTCTTTAAATCAAAGTTTTTTTAAAAAAAAACAGTTTGATTGAAGGGAATTGACAAAAGATTAATAATTAATTTTTGAGCAGCAATACAGAATTTTTGAAATGTGTATCTGGTGCACAAAAGTGGTGTGTAATGATAAGCAGGAGCCACAAGGGAGAGGTGATGCACGAGGCTCTAGATGAAGGAGGATTTAGATGGGGTCTTGATGCAAGCTTACTAGTTGAAGCAAGGATAGTCCGAAGGTATTTCAGGGAACAAATAGAAGCATCATAGAACAAGGTACCGGGTCAGTTTTCATCTCTTTGAAACAATTTCCCAGGCAGCCTCCAGAATGCTGCCAACTTTATTTTCTGCTTGGTTCTGAAAATGATTTAATATATTAACAGGCTTCATCGTTAGCGAGAATTCCTATTTCCATTATTTGTCCTGTTTTTAAGGACTCCTCTTTTGAACTGTCCTCTCTTGTGCTCGGTGCTGGGTCTCTCCTCATTCCTTCCCCTCCCTGCTCTATTTACACGAGGACTTTGAAAGCCTCATCGCTGCGTGCTCTCCCGAGAGTTGTGCGAATTGCGCTACTGCTTCGTTTGGAAGAGACACTCATCTCTGGAGCCCCCTGCTGAGAAGGAGTGCATCAAGGCCAAGTAAGCCCCTTGATGCTGCCACATGCTGTGATCCCCCTTTGCACTGTGTCATGTGTTGCGGCAGCTTTCCCACAATGCATTCTTTAGTTCAGTGTCAGAGAAAGAGAACAAATAATCAGCTGCTGTCACAGGCAAACATGCTACCCGCATGGCAGGGAGCAAAGAAGCTTTTCTTTCAAATGCCCCACATTTGCACACAAGCTCCTACGTTCGTTGGTTTTTAGCCATGTATTGAACGTGACACTATTTCTCTTCTTCTGAAGCTATCTGCCCTGTTTAGAAGATGCGGAGCAAATCCAGAAAGCAATGGAGGAAATAAAATCTAGGTTTTGTATCATGAGACTCAAAATGGTGTTGTGATCTGGATTCAAAGACCTGCTCAGCACTAAAGCCTGCTAGCTGGCCTTGGGCAAGTTGCTGTCTCTCGTTCTAGCCTATCAGATGGATATAAGATGGGACAACATCATGTGTTTTTATTTACTTCATTTATACCTTGCCTTTCTCCCCAGTGGGGACCCAAAGCAGCTGAATTCCTTGGAGGAGCACTATTGTGTCAATTTAGGCAGAGACTCTAATTCAACAACAACAAAAAAGCCATCAAGTCACAGCTGACTTATGGCAACCCTGTGGGGTTTTCAAGGCAAGAGACGTTCAGAGGTGGTTTGCCATTGCCTGCCTCTGCATCATGACCCTGGACTTCCTTTGTAGTATCCCATCCAAATACTAACCAGGGCCAACTTTGCTTAGCTTTCAAGATCTGATGAGATTGGGCTAGCTTGGCTATCAGGAAAAAGTTTCTCTTCCCCACCATAACCAATAGCACAAAGTCCAGGACAGTACTATAAACCCACTTCCCTAAATTACTAAAAGGCCCAACATACATAATAGTACACAGTTGTACTGGAAAACATCAGTCCACAATCACAATCTCATTCTGACTCTAAGAAATTGCACGTGCTTTTAACCACACAGGTTTAAGTAGATAAAGCCTGTGAACTGACTCTTGTGCAGGTTTTCCACAAAATCAGTGAAATATTTATCCATATAATTGTTGATTCCAGTTACAGTCTGCAGCTGTTAAAGGGAATTTTACAGAGCACTACAAAGGTACGATACAGTCTTACACCACTTCATACCAATTATATGTGTAGTCCAATAGTGTCAATGCTGACTGTCAAGAGTCCTCTGGGATCTCAGGCTTTCTTAAAACCACAATTCAAATTCTTTAATGTAAATGCATTAAGAGTTGAACCTGTAATCCAAACAGGATTGCCAATTTTGTGTTGAGAAATTCCTGGGGATTTGGGGGGGGGAGTTTGGGGGGAGGGTGGGGTTTTGGGGGGGGAACTCAGCAGGGTCTAATTCCATAGGCTGTACCCTTCAAAGCAGCCATTCTCTCCAGGAGAACTAAAATCTATCATCTGGAGATCTGTTGTAATTCTCCGAGATCTCCATGCTCCACCTGGAGGATGAGAAACCTAAATCAAACATACCTTTCTATTTAATCACTAAGGGCTGGCCCCTGTGTGGATAAAAAGAAATCCACACAACAGGTTCAGCAATGGCTGCAATTTTATTTTATTTTATTTGCCATCAAGTAATGGCTGACTTTTGGCTACAATTTACAGTTGTGTAAAATCATCATGAACATCTATGGAACATGTGACACTGATTTATACAGTCAGATCATGGGTCTATCAAGGTCCGTTTTGCCTACTCTGACTGACAGAGGCTCCCTAGATTCTCAGGCAGAGATCTGCACATCACATTTTAACTGGTGATAACCTGGGACCTTCTGCATTCATGCAGATGTTCTACCACCGAGCCATGGCCCTCCCACAAGGAAATCTCCAAGTTTGCAGGGGGGAAAATGATTTGTTAAAAACTGGGGCTACCAATTGTAAAAATGATACATGGTACTTTGGGTTGATGTAGCAGTCCAAAATGGTGTGTAAAAATATGGTGAGAATGACCACCTGGGGCAGGTGAGGAGGGGAAGCTGGAGCTGGCTCTGGACTGGCTCCACTGCCTGAGTTCTTCTCTGCTCCCCTTTGCAGCACCAGTGGGAATGGAGAGGCAAGTGGAAAGGCAGAAGAAGGTGGGAAGACTGAGTGGGCAGGCAGAAGTTTCGGGTGCAGAGGAGAAGGAAGATCAAGTAAGCAGTCAAAGGCAATTAGCAGGTGGATGGGAGAAGAATAGGGAAGAGAAGACCAAGTGAGCGAGTGGTAGGACAAGTGGAGCTAGCAGAAGGGAGGAGAAAGGAAAGGAGAGCCAGAGGGGAAAGTGAGTCACCTAACCCATGAGTCCTCGCCATCTCACTCTTTACCCATGTACATGGCTACAAACACAGAAAGGTCTAGGATTGCATCCCTCACTCATGCATAAGAAGGTTACACAGCTAGAAGGCTTTAGAGAAAGTTGAAGCTATTTGGAATAAACATGTAGTATGTTGTAACTGATTACATTATTTTCAGTGACATAGGCTACAGTGTGTTTTAGACAGTGGGTAGTAAATGAGATACCTACACTTCCAACAATTAAAAAAAAAAAGACTAACAAAATTTTGCTAGGAAGAGTGAAGCAGCTGCATGGGACCAATACTGTATTAGTCTTGCATTATGAAATGGAAGCAGAACAATAACTAGTTCTACAAGATGGCATGGGCAGCCCAGTCCTGGAGGCAGGGGGTAGAACCATGGTGGTCGGTAGTGGTACAGCCATGCTGCTTCCTCAGAGGCTTACCTGCCACCAAAAAGAAATTTAAACTATTTTTAAAAATTAAAAAGAGGAAAATCCCCCATTGAAATCAATGGGCCTACACCACCACAAAAGGTAATGTAACCACGCCAGTGTGAGAAGGGGCGTTCCCAGGGCAGAAGGGATTAGGAAGCTGTCCAAAGGCAGCTCTGCCCCCAGGAATGTCCTGAGAACAACTCAGCCCCGCCTCCCATGCAGGCGTGGGCTTTCTTTTCTGGGAAGTCCCTGCTGGCTTTGACTCCCCCTTAGGAGTGCATGCTTAACTAGCACTACATTCCCATTATCATCCTGCATTGTCTTGCATACTGCGTTCATCATAACAGATGTGGTATGTAGGGGGAAATCTGGCATTTTCCCTCGTGACAATATATTGGGGTTGGAAAAATGTAATATCTTCACTGCAGAAGCACAAATGCCTCCAGAAAAGAATATCTGTTTTAAAAATGTTTTCAGATGTCCCATGTTTTTCCTTATAAAGAAACTAAAATCCCATAATGAATACATGAAGCAGCCTTACAGTTAGTCAGACCATTTGTCTTTCAAGGTCAGTATTGTCTATTCTGAGCAGTAGCAGCTCTCCAGGGTCTCTGGTAGACAGTAGGGTTTGGGGAGGGGAGAGACTTCAATGCCATAGAGTCCAATCACCAAAGCAGCCATTTTCTCCAGGTAAACTGATTTCTATTGGCTGGAGATCAGTTGTAAGAGCAGGAGATCTCCAGCTAGTACCTGGAGGTTGGCAACCCAAATCCCTAGACATATACGTGAGCTACAAAAACATGGGCAGTAATGTTAGAGAGGTGATACTCTTCTCTCATGCTGGTTCCCTGATTGAAAGTGAACTGCAGGCTACTTTAAGTTCAGGGGTGGGGGAGTGATAGATATAACATTTCTCTTCCCTATCAGGGCTTAAAGCAACTGGAGGAGGGATTTCTGATTGGATACTGAGTGTTATGTATGAAATTAGTGTGCTTGCAGAGGCATCTGAATTATGCAGCATCCTTCACTTTTGTTCTCCATTTCACTCCGCCATATACTCTGTCATGCAATCTCTCTTTTCCCCTGCCTCTGGAAACTTTCAAGAAAAAAAGGCACTCTTATTGCAAACTTTTTAATGGATACTTTACTTATTTTTTAAAAAATCAGGGTTTGTGCTACACTTGTTCATTATGCTTTCATCATTTCAGCAAGCAAATGTACTGGTTACTCTGACCCAAATTCAACCCAGATTTCAACCCCGTTGTTGCTTTATTTGATTGCTCAAGATGAGTTCCGTTGCTTTCCCATTCGATGGCAGAAACTAGATATGAGGCTCAGCTAACAAATCATGCGACACAAACATGATTTTATCTAAACCGAGTCATTTAAGTAATTCAAACTTCACTCAAGCTCATAAAGCAAGCTGAAGTTTAGGCAGCTTATTAAATGGGGTAGGGGCTGACAATTTTTTCAACAAAAATACAACAGTAACAGACATGTACAATTCTCAAATGCAAATCCACCAATACTTTATAATTAAACAAATGAAGGTCGAGATTGTCAGGGATGGCATTCATGGAAGTGTTTTCTTATAAATATTTCTGCCATAGATATGATACATATAAGTTAGTGAGTATTATATACCCTCTCTTGAACAAGTATTATATTAAAACTTGACAATAGTATTAAGACTTTTTTTTTTAACAAATGGGCCCATTTAAGAGGCACGCTGGTCTGTCCCCTGTGTACGGCATTGCACATGAGAATGTGCGCACCTGTATGAGCAGGGCAATGGGTAGGGGAAATATATTCTCAAGAGGCAAGGGAGCAAAGGACACAGTGAATGACTTAAACAGCATTAAATGCATGCTTAATTTTGACCCAATGGATTCAGCAGCACTCGCAATGGTTTGACTTTGGCTGGATCATGGTCTAGAATTCTTCGAAAAAAACAAATTGCTGACCCAGTGCTTATGGGGAGCAGGGCAGAGCCAGCCTCAGCCTACACAGGCCCGAACCCCCACCCATGGCCGAGTTTTTCCCCCATCCTCCCAGGTCTCCCATAAATTAAGTCACAGAGACAGTAGCTGGATGAAACGGCCACAACTTTATTGTTACAGCAATTGGCATAGCATTGGGGGCATGATCCTAACATTGGCTTGTCCATTGCAGGCTGATGGGAAGACCTGCTAGCCCGCTTGCTTTGAGCCCATGAGGTGGCATTATCTGAACCCACATGGACGGAAGCCAGCTGTGTGGTTCCCTGCCACTTGGAAGGAGGCCAACCCACTTGCCCCTGCTGGGCAAGTCCCTTGACAGCCCCTGAGCTAGGCTTGTCCCTAGCAGCCCATCAGTAGGGCTTGCTCTGTACATATTCAGGCCTCCCCCAAAATTCCTTATTGGGATCCTCAGAGAGGGGGGAAATGGGGCACGCAGGCCACTTTTCCCAAAACTGGATCCAGCCCCCCATGTCAAACTGCAACACTAAGTTGTGACAACAGTTAACCAAACACTGAACAAAGGGAGTGAGGGTGGTACAAACAGAAGCCGAATGCCATCGGGGCTGGGGCCAGCCCCCTTAAATCCCCAGCGTCCGGACCTGAGTGGAAACACCCCAGGTCCGGCTCGCCGGCCAGGCCAACCCACAGCTAGCTGGGCCCCCATTGGCCCATTTGAAATTGAAGCAAGGCCAAAGGGCAGCACAGTAGGACAGCACCAGAGCCGCAGAGCCCAGCTCCACGTCCCACATGTGCTCACTGCCATTACACAGCAACCGGGGAAAGGAAAAG